>NC_135881.1:109420715-110040001 GCF_964194155.1 Cetorhinus maximus
TTAAGACAAATAAATGAACAGTCTGAGAATGTCTTTAGTGAAACAGCTGTCCTGATGGTTTTCAGTCATAGTAATGATCCTGTGTTATTGTGTTTTTATAAATTTGTCCTGATGTAGCATCAGTTATGTTTCAGTTGGAAGCTCAATTTTAGAGATGTAAATGAAGATTTTGTTCGCTACTGGATTTATAGGTAGAGTTTCTGGATCCCATGTATATGCAAGTTAACTTGCTTTCATTCTTTCTCCTCTAAAGTGATCATTGAACCATGGGGAAAAATCTATCTCGTTTATCACTGCACAAACCCATGAGTGAAAGCAGTGGGTCTGGCACATCAATAACTGACAGGGATAAACTGGATATTTCAGACAATCAGGATGAAGACTCTGGTAGAAATGGGGATGTGTCCCAGTTTCCATATGTGGAATTCACAGGCCGAGACAGTGTTACCTGTCCAACGTGTCAAGGAACAGGAAGAATTCCAAGAGGTAGGTGTTTCTGAATGTTCTCACTGATATTTTGGAGACTTTCATTTCATGGTTGTAGAATTTGTGGATTGATGTATATTGGACAAGTGTTTTATGAAGTGAAATGGTTCACATAAACAATGACTAAGAGCTTCAGTTCTGCTTGGTGATTGTTAATGCATAGCTGTCTGTGGAACATAATGCTACAGTTCAGTTGTAGATACTTAAGTTTTAAAAACTGCAGGCTGAAATAGAATCATAGCATTCATTTGTCATATTTTAGTGACTACTATTATGAGTTTAGTTTTCAAAAAAATATAAACTTTGAAGTCTAGTGGGAGCCCTGAAGAGTATTCTTTTATGATAAATCTCTTTTACATTGTATTTAAGGTGTACCTCACAGATATCTTATATTTGGGTATGTTCCTAAATCTTATTGGTTTGTAGAAGTTCAATACATTTTAAATCTGGATTAAATTTGAGATTTTCTTTGCTTAAAGTGTCAATTTAAAGATATTTTGCAGTTTATTGTTCTTTGGCTGGAAAATTAACATCATTGGTAGATAAAATGCACACAGATAAAATAGACCTGAAATTATTTGTTACCAAAGAATCCTGTTTCTATATTAGCAAGTCAGGCCTAACGCGTTTTGACCTTTGCTGGCTTGTAGAGACCTTTATCAGATTTTGGAGAATATCCCAGCCAGTAAAAGAAATAGGAACAGGAGTAGACTATAAAGGAGCCTGCTATGCTAATGAATAATATCATGGTTTGATCTGATCTTGACTTCAGTTTCACTTTCCTGTCTGTTTACCATAACCCTAGATTTCCCTGTAATTCAAAAATCTATCTATCTCAAACTTAAATATATTCAGTGATTTGACAGTCATTATATGATTTGCTTTAAAGTCACCCAAGTTAGGAAATCCGTTTCAAGCTTCAAAAGTCTGTTTTTAATTTTCTTGCAAAGAACTGTCGCTTATATAGCACCTTTTACTTCCTAAAGGGTTTCATTGCAAACAAATTACTTTCAAGTTGTAGTCATTGCACCAAGCATTTTGCACACAGCAAACTTTCACATGAGCGAATGTTAGAGATGACCAGTTAATCTTTTTTTGGCAGTGTTGATTGAGGGATGAGTCTTGACCTGAACGCTGAGAACTCCCTGCTCATCTTTGAATTGTGCAATGAGATCCTTTATGTCCACCTGTTTATCATCTCCAAAAATAACAAAAAATAACACTTCTGATGATTTAGCACTACCAAATTGAAAACGTCAGCTAGATTTTGTGCTCAAGCCTCTGGTTTATGACTTGAACCCATAACCTCCTGATTCAGCAGCAAGATGCTGTGCAGTGAACCTAGCTGACACTCAAACAATTCACAGACCTGATGTGCAAAGCCTGTAAGGCGCCAATTTAATCTTTTCCGGTAAAAGCCAAATCTCATTTGCATAATCAATCCTTAATTACACGGCAACCATTTTCTCCTTTGTCAATTTCCAACCTATTTTTGAACCAAATTGTAATGGATTTTACATAAACCTATTTTACGCAGTTTGTGTTCTCTGATCCCAATCTCAAGAAACAGAGAGAACATATAAGAAATAGGAGCAGGAGTAGAGCACACAGCCTGCTCTGCCATTCAATATGATCATGACTGATCTTGGGCTTTAACTCCCATTTTCCTGCCTGCTCCCCGTGTCTCTTAATTCCCTGAGAGACCAAAAATCTGTCTATCCCAGCCTTAAATGTATTCAGCGATGGAGCATCCACAGCCCTCTGGGGTAGAGAATATCAAAGATTCACAACCCTTTGAGTGAAGAAATTTCTCCTCATCTCAATTCTAAATGATCAGTCCCTTATCCTGATATTGTGCCCCTGTGTGTTAAATTCCCTGATCAATGGAAACACTCTGTGTCCACCCTATCAAGCCCCTTCAGAATCTTGTAGGTTTCAATAAGATCGCCTTTCATCCTTCTTAACTTGAGAGAATATAAGCCTAATTTACTCAGCCTCTCATTATAGGACAACCCTCTCGTCCCAGGGACCAATTTAGCGAACCTTCGGTGTGCCGTTTCTGATGCAAGTATATCTTTTCTTAAATGTGGAGACTAAAACACAGAACTCCAGATGCGGTCCCATCAAAGTCCTTTTTAACTGTAGTTAGAGTTCTTTGTACTCCAATCCCCTTGCAATAAAGGTCAACATGCAATTTGCCTTCCTAATTGCTTGCTGCACCTGCATGCTAACTTTCTGCATTCCTTGTACCAGCACACCCAAGTCTCTTTGAACATTAACACTTAAAAATTTCTCGCCTTTCAAAAAAAAACCTGCTTTTTTATTCTTGCGACTAAAGTGAATAACTTCACACTTCCCTATATTGGACTCCATCTGCCATCCTGTTGCCCACTCATCTAGCCTGTCTATATCCTTCTGCAGTCTCTGTATTCCCCCCGCTGCTTACTTTTCCACCTAGTTTGGTATCATCAGCAAAGTTAGATAACTTACTCTCTGTCTCTATCTAAGCCATTAATATAGATTGTAAATAGCTGAGACCCCAGCACTGATCCTTGTGGCACTCAACTATTCACTGCCTGCCAACTTGAAAAAGCCACATTTATGTCTGCTCTGTTTTCTATCTGTCAACCAATCTTCTATCGATGTTAATATATTACCCCCAACTCTATCACCCTTATTTTGCCTATTAACCTTTTGTGCAGCACCTTATTGAATGTGTTTTTGGGAATCCAGGTACACTACATCTGCTGGTTCCCCTTTATCTACCTTACTAGTTATTTTCAAAAAACTCTAATAAATTTATCAAATAGGATTTCCCTTTAGTAAAACAATGCTGATTTATTCTAATCATACTATGCTTTTCTAAGTGCATTGTTAAGACTCCCTTAATAGATTCCAGCATTTTCCCAGCAACTGATGAGCTAACTGGACTGTAGTTCACTGATTTCTCTCCCACCTTCCTTGAAAAGAGGAGTAACATTTGTCAACTTTCAACCTAATGGGACCATTCCTGAATCAAAGGAATTTTGGAAAATCATGGCTGCAGAGACACTGGGTGTGCTAGCTATCTCTTTCTAGAATCTCCGAGTGTAGGCCATCAGGTCCCGGGGATTTGTCAACTTTTAATCCCTTAAGTTTCTCCAGTACTTTATCCTTGCTGATATTAATTTCCACTTTTCAGCTCCTAGGTTATTGTCTATTTCTGGAATGGAACTTGTGTCTTATACTGTGAAGACAGACACAAAATGTTTGTTTCAATGCCTCTGCCATTTCCTTCTCCCCATGATAATTTCTCCTGTCTCTGCTTCCAAGGGACCAATGTTTACTTTAGCTACTCTTCGTTTTTATGTACCTATAAAAACTCTTAGTCTTTTTTTTATATTTCTGGGTAGTTTACTTATATTTCAGTTTAATTTCAGTGGTGGGCAAGATTCTAGAAACAATTATTCGGGATAGAATTAGTAGTCATATGGAAAAAATATGGGTTGATAAGGAAGAGCCAGCATAGATTTCTAAAGGGGAAATAGCGTTTAATTAACTTGCTGGAGTTTTTTTTGAAGAGGTAACAGAAAAGTTCAGTAGGATAATGATGTTGATGTGGTGCACATGGACTTTCAAAAGGCATTTGATACAATGAAAAATGTTATTGCTCATGGAATAAAAGGGTCAGTAGCAAAGGATACAAAATTGGCTGAAAAATAGGATGCAGAGAGTAATGGTCAATGGATATTTTTCGGGCTGGGGGAAGGCTTGTAGTGGAGTGCCCCAGGGGTTGGTATTGGGACCCTTGCTTTTCCTGATACATATTAATGATCTAGATCTTGGGGTATAGGGGACAATTTAAAAGTTTACAGATGATACAAAGTTTGGGGGCATTGTAAACTGAGGAGGACAGTATTGACCTTCAAAAGGACATAGAGAAGTTGGTGAAGTGGGCAGATAGGTGGCAGGTGACGTTCAATGTGGAGAAGTGTGAGGTGATGCATTCTGGTAGGAAGAACATGGATAGACAATATAAAGGGTGAAATTTTGAAGGGGGTGCAGGAGCAGAAAGACCTGGGTGCATATATGTGCATAGATCACTGAAGGTGGCAGGACACGTGGAGAGAGCAGTTATTAAAGTGTGTAGTATCCTGGGCTTTATTAGTAGGGGCATAGAGTACAAGAGCAAGGGGGTTATGCTGAATTTGTGTAAGACACCTGTTAGACCTCAGCTGGAGTATTGTATACAGTTCTGGGTGCCAAATTATAGGAAGGATGTGAACACATTGGAGAGAGTGCAGAAGAGGTTGACAAGAATGGTTCCAGGGATGCGAAACTTCACTCACGAAGATAGATTGAACAGGTTGGGACTGTTCTCCTTGGGGAGAAGAAGGCTAAGAGGAATTTTGATAGAGATGTTCAAGATCATGAGGG
Organism: Cetorhinus maximus; assembly: GCF_964194155.1. NCBI lineage: Eukaryota > Metazoa > Chordata > Chondrichthyes > Lamniformes > Cetorhinidae > Cetorhinus > Cetorhinus maximus. Next base: position 109,425,618 of record NC_135881.1, read on the forward strand.
GGCTGGACAGAGTAGATAGGGAGAAGCTGTTCCCATTCGTAAAAGGATCAAGAACGAGAGGACACAGATTTAAAGTGATTTGCAAAAGAAGCAACTGTGATGGTGAAAAAAACTTTTTCACACAACGAGTGGTTTGGGTCTGGAATGCACTGCCTGGAAGTGTGATGGAGGCAGGTTCAACTGAGACATTCAAGAGGGCATTAGATGATTATTTAAATAGAAACAATGTGTCAGGGGTACGGGGAAAAGGCAGGGCAATGGCACTAGGTCACAATGCTCATTTGGAGAGCCAGTGACGACAAGATGGCCTCCTGTTCTGTTAAAATTCTGTGATTACACAATACTAGATCTAAGATAGCTTTACCCTTAATCGGTTACACTACGTGCAGCTCCACGAAACTATCAGGAAAACATTCTACAAACTCCTCTTCTAGATCATTCTTGCTAATCTGATTGTCCCAGTCTATATTAAGATTAAAGCACCCCCCCTCCAAATTATTATATTTCCTTTGTTACAGGTTCCAATTATTTCTTGTATAATGCTCTTCCCAACAGTATACTGCTGTTTAGAGGCCTATAAACTAGTTCCACCAGTGTTTTTGACTCCTGCTTTTCCTAATTTCCACCCAAACTGATTTCCACTTTGCGATCTTCAGAGACCAGATCATTTCTCACTAATGTCCTTATGTTATCCTTTACTAAATGGGCTATCCCACCTCCTTTGCCATTGTCTCTTTCTGAAATATTGTGTACCCTGGAATGTTTATTTCCGAATCTTGATCACCTTGTAACCGTTGCAGCAAAGCTCATACATAAAAAAAAAAGAAAATGCTGGAATTGGTGAGCAGGTCTGCATCTGTAGAGACAATGGGCAGAATTTAATGCCTCCCTCATCCTACCCCCCCCAACCACCCCTCCCAGGTGATGAGTTTAGAGGCAGGGAGGTATTTAATCAGGCAGGAGAGTTTCGATGGGAATCCTATTGCCTTCTCACCTCCGCCCAGTTAAATCTGGGACAGGAAGCCTCGTGGACGACTTTCCCACTTGAACACTACTTGGTACCTACTTAAGTACCTCATCTTGTGCTGCTGGTCTTCAAACAATGACAGGCAGGGGAATTGCTATCCAGGGAGCCTAAAAATCAAACACTGGGTTTGTTTGTGGCTTCTAGTGGGGAGATAGGAGGTCCCTTATTCAAAGCCACTCAGTCCCTGATTGAGGGACCCTACGTCGGGATGGGGGGAACCTGCTGAGAGCCACCCTCCACCATTTCTTTCAAACCCCCCCCCCGCCCAGCTAACGACCCCTCTCCCTGCAACCCTCATCCTGCCCTCACTCACTAGTGACCAGGCTCCCTTGGTGACCCTAGGCCTCTAGTGGATGCATTGCCAGTAGCTGCCACTGCTCATGCTTCTGCTGTCTGCAGTGGAGAGCTGGCAGCCTCTGACTGGTAAGATTTCTGCCACTGGGGTCCTAAATTCTTGGGAAGGCTGGCCAATGGCCAGTTAAGTTCAGGCACTGAATAAGGCGGGCCTTCCCCAATGCAGGCATCATGGGGCTCTCGCTGGCTCTCCCGCTGGCAGGCGAGACCTCCATTGCCTGGATTAAATTGCCAGTGTTTTGTGAAGGGGAAATCATGTTTAACCAACATATTGGAGTTCTTTTGAAGGAGTCACGTGTGCTGTGGAGAAAGGGAAACCAGTGGATGTACTGTACATAGATTTCCACAAGGTGTTTGATAAGTTGGCACATCAATGGTTATTGCGAAAATAAAAGCTCATGGTGTAGGGGCTAACATAGTGGCATGGATAGAAGATTGGCTAGCTAACAGGAAACGGTCTTTTTTCTGGCTTGTGGGATGTAACTAGTGGTGTGCCCCCAGCTTTATACAATTTATATAAATGACTTGGATGAAGAGACAGTTGCTAAATTTGCTGATGGTACAAAGATAGGAAAGTAAGTTATGAAGAGGACGTGAGGCTACAAAGAGACATAGATGGGTTAAGTGAGTGGGCGAAGATCTGGCAAATGGAGTATAATGTGCAAATATGAAATTGCCCATTTTGGCAGGAAGGATAAAAAAGAAGCTTATTATCTAACTGGTGAGAAATCGCAGAGCTTGGAGATTCAGAGGGATCTGGGTGTCCGAGTGCATGAATCACAAAAGGCTAGTAAGCAGGTACAGCAGATGATTAAGAAAGCTAATAGAGTGTTACCGTTTATTACAAGGGGAAATTAACACAAAAGTAGGGAGGTTATGCTTCAGTTGCTCAGGATACTGGTGTGACCACACCTGGAATACTGTGTACAATATTGGTCTCCTTATTTAAGGAAGAATGTAAATACATTAGAAGCAGTTCAGAAGATTTACTAAACTAATATCAGGAGCGGGCGGGTTGTCTTATGGGGAAAGATTGGACAGGTTAGGCTTGTATCTGCTGGAGTTTAGAAGAGTAAGAGGCGACTTGATTGAACATAAGATCCTGAGGGGCCTTGACAGGGTGGATGTGGATGTTTCCTATTGCCGGAGAATCTAGAACTAGGAGGTCACTGTTTAAAAATAAGGGGTCAACCATTTAAGACAGAGATGAGAAGAAATTTTTTCACTCAGAGGGTTGAGAGTCTTTGGAACTCCCTTCCTCAAAAGGCATTGGAAACAGAGTCTTTGAATGTTTTCAAGGCAGAGCTAAATAGATTCTTGATTTACAAGGGGGTGAAGGATTACCAGGGGTAGATGGCAGGTTACAGTCGGATCAGCCATGATCTTATTGAATGTTAGAACAAGCTCAAAGGGCCTACTTGTGTTCCTTATTCGTATGTTTCAGTTCTGAGACTTTTCAACGTTCTTTCCAGCAGCTGCAGTATTTTAGTTTTGCAACAATGTTTAGTTATCCAGGAATGTCCTTTTTGAAGTCAATAAGACTGCATCTGGCCATATAATTAAACATGTTTAACAGTTTTCATTTCAAATGTAAAGAGACCCCTGAGGGTAGCATGGTAGGTAGATAAGGTGGTTAAGAAGACATTTGGGATACTTGCTTTTATTAGCATAGAATACAAGAGCAGAGAGGTTATGCTGGCACTATAAAATGCTGGTTAGGCCACAACTGGAGTACTGTATGCAGTTCTGGTCACCACATTATAGGAAGGATGTGATTGCACTGGAGAGGGTGTAGATTTACCAGGATGCTGCCTGGGCTGGAGGGTCTGAACTATGAGGAAAGGCTGGGGTTCTTTTCCTTGGAGCAGTGATGGTTGAGAGGGAACCTGGCAGAGGTGTATAAGATTATGGGCATAGATAGGGTGGATAGTAAGGCACTTTTTTCCATTAGTGGAGGGGTCAATAATCAGGGGACATAGATTTAAGGTAAGAGGTAGAAAGCTAAAAGAAGAGTTGAGGAGAAATGTTTTCACCCAGAGGGTGGTGGGAGCCAGGAACTCACTGCCTGAAAGGGTGGTTGAGTCAGAAACTCTCGTAACATTTAAGAAGTATTTAGATATTCACTTGTGTTGCCACAGCCTCCATGGTTATGGGCCAAGCACTGGAAAATGGGATTAGTATAGTCAGATCTTTGCTGACAGGCGCAGACACGATAAGCCAAATGGCCTCCTGCTGTGCTGTAAACATCCATGAGTCTGAGAGCTCAATCGAACACAATTTCCTACCAAAGCTTAAGATGTATTTTTGACAACTTATGAAACATCAGGCAGATATAATGAATAAACCATTACCTTTACAGGGTAAGGGATTGAGTTATTTGTGTTGAAGCTGCTATTAACATTTTAAAAAGTCATGTTAAACTTGTCATGGAAACAACACTCAAACTTGACACCATCCAGGAGAAAGCATCCCACTTGATTAGCACTCCCTCCACCACCGCCGCACAATAGCAGCAGTGTGTACCATTCCTGGTATTTGTTTAGTAAACTTTCTGAACTGCTTCTGATGTGTTTACATTCTTCCTTAAATAAGGAGACCAATATTGTACACAGTATTCCAGATGTGGTCACACCAGTGTCCTGTACAACTGAAGCATAACCTCCCTACGTTTGAAATAAACGGTAACATTCTATTAGCTTTCCTAATTACTTGCTGTACCTGCATACTCACCTTTTGCGATTCATGTAGTAGGACACCCAGATCCCTCTGAACCTCAGAGCTCTGCAATTTCTCACCAGTTAGATGGTACTCTCCTTCAAAGATGCACTGCAGGAACTCACCAAGGCTCCTTAGACAGCACCTTCCAAGCCCACAACTGCTGCCATTTAGAAGGACAAAGGCAGCAGACACATGGAAACACCACCACCTGGAAGTTCCCCTCCAAGCCACTCACCATCCTGACTTGAAACTATATCACCATTCCTTCATTGTTGCTGGGTCAAAATCCTGGAACTCCCTCTCTAACAGCACTGTGGGTGCACCTACACCACATGGATTGCAACGGTTCAAGAAGAAAGCTCACCTCCACCTTCTCAGGGCAATTAGGGATGGGCAATATATGCTAGCCTAGCCAGCAATGCCCACATAAATGAATTAAAAAAACACAGACTCACCCCAGGTGAAACCTGACTTTATCTTTGGATCAGTGGATAGATGGATCTCGGCCTGCCTACGTGTACACCTACCAATCTATTTTGACTTTTGGTGGTTTGTATGCATCTTCACCCAGCGTTTGTGGAATGTACTGGCTAACAGTAACCAATTACTTAGATAAAAGCAAAATACAGCGGATGCTGGAAATCTGAAAGAAAAACAGAAAATGTTGGAAAAACTTAGCAGGTCTGACAGCATCTGTGGAGAGAAAAACAGAGTTGACGTTTCGAGTCTGTATGACCCTTTTTCAGAGCAGGAGTAACCAATTACTGTTTGTGCTAATAGTTATTTAACTTCAAAGGTAATTCTTTGGTTTTTGGACTGCTTTGAAATGTCTCTGATGCACTGAGGTACTTTACACATTCTAATAATTAAAGTTTTATAAAGTACTGGCAAAGCTATATTGTCTATCCCTGGTTGCCCTAAGGGCATTAAGGTCAACCGTATGGTAGCGGAGTTGTATGTAGATTTGATTGGGCATGGTACATGCACTCCTGAAGGATACTGCTGAACCACTTGGTTTTTAATGGCAACTCTGCAGACTTTGTGGTAATTTACTGGTGTTAGCCCACAAATTGACTTGATAAATTTGTTCTTCTAAGTTGGGTTTCTATACATGTTGTGGTAAAGGAATTAAATTTAATGTCTTGAATGGCAAATTAAAATGGGTGATATGATATTTAATACTTCAAAAACACAATCATAAAATGCTTCAGACTGAGCCTGAAGTGCTGATCTGAGAAATTTTAGTAACCAATTTATATTAACTGTTCCCAATTTGGGCACTTCCAGATTACTCTCAAGTAGTGTTCTTTTTTTAAAAAACTGCTGCTAATTAGAAATATCATCTTTAAAATGTAATAAATTAACACATGGTTATGAAAGCACTCTAACTAGCCTTTCCTCATTTGAATAAGTTTTCATTTGAGTTTTAAAAAAAATATATCTTAATCTAATTCTGCCCTGAATTAAATCTATCTTTTTTTGTTCATTTAGATCAAGAAAACCAGCTTGTGGCCTTGATTCCTTATAGTGATCAGAGACTGAGACCAAGACGGACGTAGGTTCTCTTAAAATGTTTAAGAAATGTGATATGCATGATTATGGTAAATTTGCGTGGATATTTCTGTAAAGTTCTGTTCGAATTGTCAGTTGCCAAATAGGAATTTAAAGGTGTCCTACATCATTGTCTTTTGGAATTTATACCCCCGTGCTAAGTTCTTCATTTAAGAAAAATACTAATGTTTTTGATCAATCAGACTTCAGAATTTGCACATCTCTGTCAACAAAACACAATGACCTAGCTCCCAATAAGTGTCTGAGTAGAATCACATGAACCTGGCTGATGCATTCCTGTGACTTGAAATCAAAAGTTAATTTCCTTTTCTTGCCAATGTTGCCTCTCTCACTCTTGAAGGAGTATTTTTATACTGTTATACGGGTGCCACAATTGCCCACAATCTTTCAAAAGTGGTATCATTCTTGTGTTAAAGTGAGTGTTGATAAGCTATTCCTGCATTGGGGAATCATTACTGAAACTTCCAGCATGATTTGCTCTACCGTAATCTTGAGAATCATAAGTAAATTTAAACCAATTAACTTTACTGCAGATTTGGTCAAGATCAGCCAACTCAGCAGAGACCTAATAAAGCAAAATATTTTGTGAAATTCATTATCATTTTCTATGGAAGGGATCTAGATTACATCAATTGTATGTTGATAACTTGTTAAGTTATGAGTTCATTAAGTCGGTCTGATCAAATAGAAATGTAATAGAAAGCTGCTTTGTTTTAAGACACTTTGTCATATGGAGGAGTAGTAATTATGGCTTATTTAAACCTTTACTTTCAAAATTTTTGAAATGATAGATACAGAATTGTTTTGTTGAATCACAGATTTGAACATACAATTGACTAAACGGGTTAAATAATACCTGTGGGATTTTTACTGAATCTGAATTTATATTGAACAAGCAGATTTCTCTCTAGTCTAGCTTTTCTAAGAGTTTATAATCATCATATAACTGCTTTCTATTATGAACAAAATTGTCAGTTCTAAAGTGTCCAAAGTCAAATGTTTGCTAATCTGCTGTGAACCACTACTGTTAACCTGTCTTCTCTTTACAGAAACTGATGGATTTGCTGTGCATTTCTTGTATTTACTCATTTTCTTCGCAGTTTTATACCACCTTTTTAATGTATAAATACAAAATAGTTCTCAGAAATGAAATTGGATGCCAAATAATGGTAGGAAATGACAGTTGATTGAAGGCATGGTCAATGAGGTACATTTTGAATAATTTGTTGAAGGGGAGAGTGGTAGCAAAACGTTAAGTTTTCGAACATAGGACCAGGACAACCTGAAGGCTACATCACAAGATGGAGAAACGTGTTATGGCATCTGTGAAATGGCATGATATTGACCAAACAACTGACCTGTTGACAGGAAATAGCAACAAAATATTGCAGTACTCCTGATGTACAAGGCCTCTTTTAGCTATTCCCTTATTCCTTCATAATGGGCCACTTTGTCTTCCCTCTTTTTCATCACCTTCAAGGAGTGGCATTCTAGTTTCTTTCTGGTATTCTACCTGCAAGTTGTTATTGTGGAGTTTCAGGAACTCTGAAAGTCAGGCCTGGATATTACAACAGTTGATGAGAAATTTCTGCAGTGTCTTTGGATTTGGGGCAAGGTGCCTATCTTGTGACTGGGAGCTGTGTTGTAATAGTTCCATCACTGTTCCAGAATATGTTATCTGAAGGTGTAAGACAGAATCCTCTGGATGGCACTGAGGTTTGTATTGCTACAGTTGCTTTTCAGAACACAGACAGTTGGTCAGCTTTTGTTGGTCAGCTGGGGAAAGATGTTGCTGGAGTCTGAATTCTCCTTTGGGACTTGGGCGAAGCTTTTTCCAGAGGATGGACCTCTTGGAAGCAGCACTTCCAAGAGGAGGGGAGGCAGGCATGTTGAGCTTCTCTGACTTTAGGGCCCTTGAATGGATCAATGGGATGGAGGCATTGGTAAGAGAAAATAAGGAAGTGTCACTAGGGCTGTTAGAAGGATCTTGACAGGTGAGCATTTTTGGCAGTAGTGTCTACCTTCAAAGTTGTTATTGATCACTGCTGCAACAAGTGCATCAGTCAGCAGAATTAGCTCTTCAGTCACATATCTGTTGACAGTTGGGATTTATGTTAGTATTTAAAGTCTATAGGGTGGTAGGAATTACTAGATTAATTGTTATGTTTTCTGATTTTTTTGGCTGCCTGAAGAGAGGTTTTATTGAGGAGGCTATTAGGAGGGTTTTTTTGGCATATGATTGGAATCTTATGGTCAGATTCAAACATAAGCCTTGGATAAAGGATTCAGGAGCACTGTGGTGTGCTCGGTTTTCTCAGTGAATTAAAGTATCACCTGGTGTCTGTGTCTGGAGCTGTTGCCACTGAAAACTCTTTCGAGTTATCAACAGTCACAGATTGCAACTCTTTCGAGTACAATCACAGTTCTTGGTTTTCCGGGAGTGGGACATGAACCCACAACCCTCTGATTCAAAGGCGAGGGTGCTATGAACTGAGCCACAGCTGACACCTCCTGTTGCCACTGGAAACTCTTTCGAGTTATCAACAGTCACAGATTGCAACTCTTTCGAGTACAATCACAGTTCTTGGTTTTCCGGGAGTGGGACATGAACCCACAACCCTCTGATTCAAAGGCGAGGGTGCTATGAACTGAGCCACAGCTGACACCTCCTGTTGCTACTGGAAGTTGTCTTTGTGTATTTTGCTTGGAATTGAAGATATGGGCGGTTTAATTTACTTAAGTGCCTCTATTCAGTTGAAAGTGTGATTACCATTAGATTGGACCTGAACCAATTTAGAAGTTGCAAATGACTTGAGGGTATCGCTACTGATTGATTGATCTCCCATCATGTTCCCTGTGTTAAACTGTAGTCACTCTTATCTCTTTCTTTATTTGTTTTCTGATCTCTTCTGCTTTCTCATTCTCATCTCTGCTGTTTCTCTCCCTACATCATTCTTGCTTCTCATTGTCCTGTTCTTTTTTTGGTGAGTGGTCTAGCATGGTGTGAGACTGCATTTGTGGTTGTAAGGAAAATATCCTCAGCATCTCCCTTCCCCACGCGTTTTCATTCCCATCACATCCACTACCATTTCCCCTTTCCGCTATTTCATCCTCCTTTTAGCTCCAATGCTTTTAAATTTGCCACTTGTTTCTCAATTATTTGAAGAAAAGGTACAAAGTAGTAAGTGCTGGCAGCTGGAGAAAAATATTTCATCAGTGTAGCTGACTGAAAAGTACGGATGCATTAAGGGAACTTGGGCACATGACACTTGCTACGACTGAAACATACAAATTCAGCTCATTATTCTGGGTAAAATGCCAAGTCGAAGCCTGTGCTGTTGGGAGAGCTGAGGCCTTCAAGTAACATTTCAAGGAAGGCATTTAAATACAGGAAAAGTAGATAATAAACATTTCACAATAACAAGTTAATTTGTGCCCCCTTTTTAAAAAAAAATAGGTTTAAATTATTATTTTGGGCATTAGACATTTCGCTTGCTGGCAATAAATAAATGGTGAATAAAAAAGCTTTCTGAAAGAATTTTAAGCAGTTTGTGGGAATCCACTGACCAGATTGTGGGATCACAGGGTAACAGTTGCTGCAGGTTCTTTGATATTTCAATGAAACCGAATTTAATATACAATGGATTTATAAGTAAATGCATAGAACAAAGAAGGGGGCAACAAATCAACAAAATAGCAGTGACGGAATGATACAATGACAGCACATGCAACTTAGTTGATTGCTGATAGATCTAATATATCAAGAATACTGAACTTACAGTTAAATTGTGAACCAGTGAACATCACAACATCATATATGCTGTTTTTTAAATATTTAAATTCTTACATTTTGCAGGAAACTGTATGTGACATCATCAGTAGTACTTTGTTTGCTGCTTTCTGGACTAGCAGTATTTTTCCTCTTCCCACGATCTATTGATGTGAGTTACGTTGGTGTAAAGTACATTTATGTCAGTTATGACCAAGTCAACCGGGTAGTTTATCTCAACATCACGGTAAGCCCTGAGTTGTTAAATTGGTGAAAGTTGATTCACATTTTTTAGAAGAAAAATACAGCATATGTGGTACTTTGCAATTTTTGTTATACTAATACAGACAGTTCTTTAATTGAGAGCGTCTCTTGATTCATCCACACAATTTCAAGAAAAGATCCTCTTGATTGAGCTGTTACTGCTTGCAGTTAAATTTCTGTCTGATTCCTCACTGGGTAATGAAAGATTAATATTCTGAATATTCTCCTGCATCACTGCAGGAGTTCCTCAGGGTAGTGTCCTCGACCCATCTTCAGCTACTTCATCAATGCCCTTCCTTCCATCATAAGGTCAGAGGTGGGAATGTTTGCTGCTGATTGCACAATGTTCACCATTCAGGATTCCACTAAAGCAGTCCATGTCCGAATGTAGAAAGACCGGGACAATATCCAGGCTTGGGCTGACAAGAGGCAAGTAACATTTGTGCCACACAAGTGCCAGGCAATGACCATCTCCAGTAAAAGAGAATCTAACTATCACCCTTTGACACTCAATGGCATTACCATCGCTGAATGGCATTAGCATCACTGAATACCCCACTATCAACCTCGTGAGGGTTACCATTGACCAGAAACTGAACTGAACTAGCTATATAAATACTGCGGCTACAAGATTAGGTCAGAGGCTAAGAATCCTGTGGCGAGTAACTCGCCTCCTGACTCCCCAAAGCCTGTCCACTATCTGCAAGGCGCAAGTCAGGAGTGTGACAGAATACTCTCTACTTGCTTGAGTTCAGCTCCAACAACACTCAAGAATCTTGACACCGTCCAGGACAAAAAAGCAGCCCACTTAATTGGCACCCCATCCACAAGCATTCACTCCGCCCATCACCCTTGCACAGTGGCAACAGTGTGTACCATCTACAAGATGCACTGCAGGAACTCGCCAAGGATCCTTAGACAGCACCTTCCAAACCCTTGACCACTGTCATCTAGAAGGACAAGGGCAGGAGACACATGAGAATGCCATCACCTGGAAGTTCCCTTCCAAGCCACTCGCCATCCTGACTCGAAACTATATCGCCAATCCTTCACTGTCGCTGGGTTAAAATCCTGGAACTCCCTCCCTAACGCACTGTGGGTGTACCTACACCATATGGACTGCAGGGGTTCAAGAAGGCAGCTTATCAACACCACCTCAAGGGCAACTAGGGATGGGCAATAAATACTGGCCCAGCCAGCGAAGCCCACATCCTGTGAATGAATATTTTAAAAAATAATAATTTGTTAGCATTCATCACTGTTGTCATGAATGCTAAGTGGGTGGCTAGCATCATTTGAATGTATATGCATAATTTTAAACTTCACTGTCCAAACTGAAATATTATTTCACCTAGACTACCTGGAGTTTACAAACATTACCTCATCCCGATCTCCCTTTCTTTTGACGTCCCTCCTTTTACTCCCAAGGATAAAAATGGGAAGTGAGGGAGAGTATCCAGAAAACTCTAGGCCATACATTTTGCTAACAGTTTGATGGTTTACTTTGAAATAAGCAACTTATTAGTTGGTATTGATACTAACCTCAGGTTGTGTACCATCATAGTCTTTGTTATTAGTACTGGGCACTTTCATTGTCTAAGCTCTCAGGTTGTTAGTTCTGCTAGATTGTATTTGGTGGTCTGAAATCTTTGTTTAAGGAGGGCAGATTATAAGGACGTTCTGGGATTTGTGGCTTAGTCCCTGCCTGCAAATAATGAATTTTACTATATTAATACCCTCAATTTTGGTTTTTATCATGTTACCCCCAGGAGTTACTTTGCTTCCTGAGTGTTATTGAAATTCATGCACCCACTATGGCCGCCTATTGGGATTAAACTTGCTTTACACTTAAATCAATTGTATCTGAATGACGGTCAGAAGTGGTGGTTCTAAGTCGATAGTTTTTTTTTCATCTTTTCCTGAGCTGAGGAATACTGACTCCTGTAAGAGGTTCAGACAGTAAACTTCAGACAAGGAGACACTTGATGCAGTGGACAATTTATTAAGCAAAAAAATTACACTTAACTAAAGAAGGTGGTCAGTATTCTAGTTCAAACGGCTTTAACTTCTCGCTGGCTCTGGCAGCTACAGAAGGCTCATGACCGAAGTCCGTGCTTTTTGTCCCCTACAACCAGGGTCTCTTTGTGTTTTGATGTTGCCATCGTGCTTTGATCTTGTTATTTCACCTGTCTATACTTTAACTTGCCATTCGTGGTCAGGACCTGTGGTCACAACCCAAACAGGATATCCTTAACACCTAAACAGCCCATCGTTAACTTTTTCCTGTATGGCCATTTGCTTACTTGACCCCTAATTTTTTTTAATTATAGCCCCAAAATCCATTGATCTATACATTTCCACACATTTCCTTTTTTTATCACAACTGATAACAACATAATTCAGACATCTGTCCTCTACTTGGATAGAAAAAGGGATCAGTTCACACAATCAAATCTGTTAGTTTTCAATTTAACTCAAACCACGCAGGCAATATTTCCTCATACATCTAAAATTAGCCCTTCATCTACCAGGAGCTCATATAAAATGCACATAAAAAGGATCCATCTCACAAATGGATGAAAAAAAGAACAAAAAAGGTATAAAAAGGTTCGCATTTCCTACAGGCAGCCTGTTGCATAACCCTGCAGTGCTTGCATGTGTAATTTAGCTCTGTACCTTTCTGATAATGTGAATTGGCACAGCATCACGTGGCGTGCTTAGCCAGCGAGCCATTGGAAATCTTTGTGTCTCACTTCTCTTCACTCCCACCTAGGCAGCGAATTACAAATTCAGGTACCATGATTGAAGCTGTGCAATTCGATGTATTACTCTGTGGAAAGTTGAAACTGTGAAGACAAAATTCTAATAGTTGTTTTCTGTCACAGAAATGCAAAGTTGTATATTGCAACAGTTTTGTATTTTATGAGGATATGTTGCAGCGAAGTTGCTTTTCATCCTAATAGTCCTATCTTTGCAGAGCATTTTAAACATTACCAATAACAACTTCTATTCGGTGAATGTGGCAAACATTAGTGCTCAAGTACAGTTTTCGAAAACAGTTATTGGGAAATCACGGATAAGCAATATTACAAAAATTGGACCTCTAGACATGAAGCAGGTAATCTTTACTAACAATGGGCTATTTCTCCTTTTGAAATTTGCTTCATCCTATTCGTTCCTCCTGGAACCACAGATGAAGGAAAATGGAATTGATTTGCGTTACCATTCCCTTAAACGAGATGTGACTTTACTAGTGTATAAGGAATTTCCAATAATCTATCGATTATATTCGGAATGGCCATTCATTTGCATGCAAATAAAGGTGGCGACTCTCCTTAACTCTGCTAAAACATTTCTATATATACTTTTGTAAGAATATTGGATTGAATTTATTATTAATTAGGTGGGATCTGTTGCTGTGCTATGTGAATCCATTGTTTAAAGTAATCTTCCAATTTGAAGATCTGTTCTCAAATTATGCCAGAATAGAATATTTTTCATTCTGTAGCAAGCATAGTGTAGAAGAGCTTTATGCTGTATCTATCCTGTATTTTCAGTAATTTATTTTATTTTGCAGATTGACTATTCTGTTCATACTGTAATAGGAGACCAAATGAACTACATGTAGTAAGTAGTGTTAACACATAAATGATCATTCAAACTTGTCTGTTTAAATCAACTTACTTGGAGTGGAAGTGTTTATGTAATTTGATAAGCAAACATTAGACTTTGCTAAGACTAAAGCCTGATGAATGAGTTCTGAATGTTGCATACTTGAAGCACTGATGCAGGTAAAATTCATCTAAAGCAAAGTACATAATGAAGAAAATTACTCTTGTATTGCTGAAAAAGAGACATGCTGTCGAATCTTTTGTCTTGCACTCATTAAGATTGACACAAGAATGCCAAATTTCCACCATGACAATGTCTTGACTACTCAGAACTGACTTGCCAACCAATCAACACTTCTCATACAGTACAAATTCTTGTTCCCTTTGAAATTTGGCAAATGGTTAGTCATGTGGTTTCCCAGAGTACTTTTTCGTTCTTGATTTGGCTTGCACCCTAATAGAATTCTTAATGGTTCAAGTTTCTGTCTCCACCGTTACACCCAGCAATGCATTATAAGTGATAAAAACAGAAAATGCTTTAAAAACTTAGCAGGTCTGGCAGCATCTGTGGAAAGGGAAACCGAGTTAACGTTTCAAGTCCATATGACTCTACTTCAGAGCTGAAGAGAAGTAGAAATGTGATGGATTTCACACTGTTTAAGAGGGGATGGATTAGGTGGAGCAAAATAGAAGGTGGGAGCTCAGAAGAGATTTGACAAAGATGTCATGGACACAAGACAAAGGGAGTGTTAATGGTAGTGTTAAAGACTAAAGAAGGTACTGATAGTGGCATCCATCATGACCCCTTTTTTTAATCAAATTTTATTCCTCAAACACCCCCCCCCCCCCGCCCCCCTCCAACTGATAGGGTCATAGTTCACTTGTTCTCATGTTTTGCTTTCACAGAACGCTGAATTTGATATCTTACCTTTACCTGTAAGAATCCCAATGTGTATGTTGACCAGTGAAAGTAGACAGTAGTAGAGAACCCATTGACAGATTTCTCAACTAGTATGTCAAGGAAAGAGAGCTCATTTGACTGCTCCATTTCAAAGGTAAATTTGAGAGCACAATGGAGCCCATTAAGGCCTGTGAGGAAGTTTTTACATGCTTTGCAGTTAACTGTTCCCTGCTGCATTCTTCATGGCAATACCTCTACCAATCAGAGTCCACTTGCCAACCAATCAGCACTCTTCGCATGCAATATGAATTGTTTTTCCCTTAACATTTTTTGTAATTTTGCCATCTGTCCTGATGAGTACAAGATGAAAAGCTTAGGCAGCATGCCTTTTTTTTTCAGCATTATTTAAGTTCAGTACTATCAAACAATTATTGACTTATACATATTTCTATGTGCAATGTGTAAACAGGTCACTTGGTCCTAACATGTCAGCAGTTACTTTCCACATAAGCTAATAGTCATAATCATGTTGAATTGCCCAATTCTCCTTCCCCTTTATCCCCTTTAAGGTTTTTCAACCCTTCCAATCTCTAATCCTGAATGCCTCAACTGCTAATGAAGTGGATTGCACCACCTCAAATTTCTCTATAAAGAAGTTTATTTTGCTCCCTGTTCTAAATTTCTTGCATTTGATCATGTATCAGTGGCCCCTTATTATCTATTGGGAACAGTCTATTTCTATCTATCTTAACTTATCCTTTCTTAATTTCAAATACTCTTATATACCCATAATATGCATTGTCTAACTTTTTAGAACAAAGTTACAGATTTTCCAGTCTTTCCTCGTATTTGTATTTTCTCATACCAGGCAGCACCCTCTTGCATCTGCATTGTACCCAATCTAAAATCTCAATGTTCTTACTATAGTGTGCAGCACAAAACTGAATATAGTATTCTAACTCGAGACTTAAGGTTTTTTAAAAGCTTGTCATTACTTTTTGGATTTTATATTCTATATCTCGTGATAAAACTAGAACACAATTTGCTTTTTTTTAATATAGCCTTATACAGGACAGTAGAATGCCATTTGGTCCATTGTGCTGGCTCTTTGAAAAACCTCATTAGTCTTTCTCACCTTCCCTTTCCCCATAGCTCTGCAGTTTTTTCCTCTTCAAGCATTTATTCAATTGTCCTTTGAAAATTATCAGTGAATCTGCTTCCACTGCCCTTTCCAGCAATGCGTTCTAGATCATCATAACATGCTTTGTAAATTTTACTCTTCCTCGTTTGGCCTCTGGTTCTTTTGCCTTAAAGCTGTGTCCGCGGGTTACTGACTATTCTGTCACTGGAAATTTTCTCCTTCATTGACACCATCTAAACTCATGATTTTGAACACATATCAAATCTCCCCTTGACCTTCTCTGCCCTAGGGAAAAACAGCCCAGTTCCTCTAGTTTTTCATTTCTCCGCATAACTAAAGTCTTTCATCCATTGTACCATTGTAGTATATCTTCTTTGCACCCACACTGAGGCCTTGACATCCTTCCTAAAGTGTGATGCCCACAATTCTCCACAATGCTTCAGCTAGTGCTTTAGCATGGTAAGAACATAACTTCCTCATTTTTGTACCCCATGAAGCCGAGGATCCTATATGCCTTTTTAACATCCTTCACGATGTGTTTTGCCACCTTCAAAGACTTCTATGTCTATTTATTCACTACCACAGGAAACGGTTGAAGTGAATAGTGTAGATGCATTATAGGGAGTCTAGGCAAGCATTTGAGGGAAAAAGGAACAGCGGATTATGCTGATAAATGACAGGCTCAAATGGTGTGTAAATGCTGGCATGGACTAGTTGGACCAAATGGCTTGTTTCTGTGCAGTATATCCTATTATAATATTCTCAGGTCTCTTTAAAATTCTTTAATGGGATGTGGGTGTCTTTGGCAAGGCCATTTTTTTTGCTAATCCCTAATTGCCCTTGAAATTAGTGGCTTGCTAGGCCATTTCAGAGAGCAGTTAAGATTCAGCCACATTGCTGTAGGTCTGGAGTCACATAAAGGCCAAGTCAGGTAAGGATAGCTGATTTCCTTCTGTAAAGGACATTAGTGAACCAAAGTTGGGTTTTTATGATATCGATGATAGTTCCATGATCGCCATTACGCATTTAATTTCATATATTTTATTAATTGAATTTAAATTCCACTAATTGCCATGGTGGGATTTGATCTCATGCCCCTGGGCATTAGCCTGAGCCTCTGGATTACTAATCCAGTGACATTACCACTACGCTACCATCTCCCCAAGAGTTTCTGTTCCTGCACCCACTTTAAATTTGTACCGTTTACTATGTATCATCTCTGCTCATTTGTCTTATCAAAAACAATCACTTCACACTTCTTAAATTCTGTCTGTGTCTGCCTATTTCACCACACTGCCCTGTCCTCCTGAAATCTGTTGCTATCCACCTCACTTTTTTGCTGCATTTTCAGAGTTTCATGCCATCTGAAAATTATGTCCATATGCTTAAATCCAGGTCATTGTCAAAGATCAGTATTCCCTGGGGAGCACTAGTGCACACTTGCCTCTACTTTGAAAAACAACCATTCATTCCATTTCTCTGCTTTCTGACCTTTAGCCAATTTTGTATTGATGTAGCCATTGCCCCTTTAATTAAATGGCTTTAATTTTGCTAACAGCTCTATTTTGTAGTATTTTATCACCTAATATGCTGCCTTTTAATGTCCCGTTAAATTAAACTTGACACTTAAATCAGCCCAAGCCTGTCCAGATTTTGATGCATGCAGGTATGCGCTGCATCATTTCTGCAACTGGACCATTCCATTTAGACCTGAACAACAGCCATTTAAAAATATAATTGCTGGGTATGTGGCCAAAAATTTTTAAAAATAAAGGACATAGAAATTCAGATTATAAACTTGCAGGAAAATACAATAAATAGTGCAAAGCTGCTTATATGCAATATGGTAACCATGACATTTACATAATCAAAACTTGTAATTCTTTGCAATGGAATTGTAGCATGGTCCTGATTGTGTTTAATTTAGTATTAATTTTAAATTCAGCAAAAATTTTATCTCTCTTTCATTTAATCTGATTGCCTGTTTAGACATGGATACCTTGGTGTACCCTGTTTTCTGCAGCTCCATTTACTGAAAAACAATATTTACTTGATCAGATGTTTTGCTTTAGACAAAATACATAAGCAAAGCCTGTTTAGTTTTAAAACAAGTCTATCTAATATCAGTTTACATTCCACTGTTATATTGAGTTTGTCATTTGGAATATAACTGTCATATGGAAGCTCTGGAAGAATGTTTATCAATCCCAATGAGGCGCTCAAAGTTTAAGTTGTGTTAATGAGGAATTGACTTGTGATGGGTTATAGTTGCAAGATTATCCATAGCTCTCCAATATTGCATCCAAATCACTGGTGAATAAAATATCAATCATCAACAGCCCCAAAGCAATATACAGAATGTGCGCTCCAATGCTAACTACTGATGGAATGTAAAACTATAACATATGTCTAACTGAAAGCTAATGAAGCTGATCTGTCTGAGACAGGTGGATGTAAATACTCTTAAATGCTGAAGGAGAGCAGCCAGACCAAATATACATGATTTGATTGCAATGTTTTCCAACAGAATGCAAATTGTGGTTTAGTTGAAAATGTCTTTGTATTGAGGTTGTTTACTATCTTAAACTCAGTTATTTCTTCATTATTACAGTGACTACTGCACACTGACATCAATCAAAGTACATAACATTGTGATTATGATGCAGTAAGTACGTTGGATAGTGTGTAAGATATTAAATGCATGAGTTTGATTTAAAATGTGCTTCGCACTCCTTTTAAAATGTGTAAACAAAACCCATGTTGCACAAATTAAGAAACTGAGAAACAGCTGTGAGTACTTATTATTAATTGAGTAAACATGGGGCTTGATGGCACACATCTTAGAATGCTGAGGAAATGCCTAAAGCAGCACCACAATTTTGCACCCATTCTTGGATGTAGACATTGTGCCAGATGACTCAACAGTTAGCAATAGCAGAACTTCCATTAATGTAGCACCTTTCATGACCTCCATCTTAATCTTGAAGTGTAGTCACTGTTGTGATGTACTTTAGGAAAACAGGGCGGCCAGTTTATGCTCACAAGGTCCCCAAACAGCAGTAAGATAAATGACCAAATTATCTATCTTAGATGGCATTCTTTGAAGGAAGAATGCTGGGCAGGATATCAGGAGAACTCACCTGTTCTTCAAATAATGCCACCTGGGAAGAGGCAAAGCTTTGGTTTAATATCCTATCCAAAAGACAATGGGCAGAATTTTATTCCAACTGTCAGTGAGTTTGTTGGTGGGGGTGAGTGGCCTGTAAAATTCCTTGGATGGCCTGCCCCAAGCTCCCTGCAATTTTATGATGGGATGGGTGAGGGCTAGGCTGGTCCACCCTTTTTCCCCAATTGAAGGCCCTTAAGTGGCTAATTAATGAGCACATAAGGGCCATTTCCCATCGAACCTTAATTTTCCGGCTTGTAGGAGGAGTTCAGAGGCAGGGGGGAAAGCCCAGAAAGTAACCTTAAGATGTCGGAGCAGAAATAGGCCATTTGGCCTATCGAGTCTGCTCTGCCATTCAATGAGATCATGGCTGATCTGATATTCCTCAACTTCACTTTCCTGCCTTTTCCCCATAGCCCTTGATTCCCTTACTGATTAAAAATCTGTCTATCTCAAGACCCTGCTCAGGTGGGGGTGGAGGAGTACCTCCATCATCAGCCTCCTTTCAAATTTGAACACCCCGCCCCAGGCCTTGCCTTGCCTGCCCACCCTGAGACCCTTTACACTTGGCTAGTCCGGGATTTCCTGGGACAAGCAGCCCCAGTCTTCTATAGTGCAGACTCTGTCGCTGGGACTAGAAAGCTGCCAGGCAATAAGATTGGTCGACAGCTCTGAGGTGGGACTTCCTCCTGACTAACTAGTGTTAAATGGCTGCAGGGCAGCCAGTATCAGTGACAATGCGTTGCCCACTGACTCTTCGGGTGGTGTGAAGGGAAACCCTGCCATCCTAAAAATCTTGGTCAATCCTCATTTAGAAATTCATAACTACATAAGGAGGCTACAAAAAGACATAGATAGGTTAAGTGAGTGGGCAAAGACCTAGAAAATGGCGTATAATGTGGGAAAATGTGAAATTGTCCATTTTGGCAGGAAGAATGAAAGAGAAGCATATTATCTAAATAGTGAGAGATTGCAGAGCTCTGAGATGCAGGGAGATCTGGGTGTCCTAGTGCACGAATCACAAAAAGTGTTCATGTACAGCAAGTAGTTAGGAAAGCTAATAGAATGTTATCATTTATTGTGAGGGGAATTGAATACAAAAGTAGGGAGGTTATGCTTCAGTTGTACAGGGCACTATTGAGACCACATTTGGAGTACTGTGTACAGTATTGGTCACCTTATTTAAGGAAGGATATAAATGCATTGGAAGCAGTTCAGAGAAGGTTTACCAGACTAATATCTGGAATGGGTGGGTTGTCTTATGAGGAAAGTTTGGACAGACTAGGCTTGTATCTGCTGGAGTTTAGAAGAGTAAGAGGTGACTTGATTGAAACATATAAGGCCCTGAGGGGTCTTGACAGGGTGGATGTGGAGAGGATGTTTCCTCTTGTGGGAGAATCTAGAACTAGGGGTCACTGTTTAAAAATAAGGGGTCACCCATTTAAAACACAGATGAGAGGCAAAATTCTTTCACTCAGAGGGTCGTGAGTCTTTGGAACTCTCTTCCTGAAAAGATGGTGGAAGCAGAGTCTTTGAATATTTTTAAGGCAAAGGTGGATAGAGTCTTGGTAAGCAAGCAGGTGATTGGTTATTTGGGGTAGGCGGGATGCAGATTTCAGGTTACTATCACATCAGCCATGATCTTATTAAATGGTGGAACAGGCTCGAAGGGCTGAATGGCCTACTCCTTGTTCACACGTATGTTCCTCACTATAAATTGGAAGTGACAGCCTGGATTATGTGCTGAAGTCTTAGGTTGAATTTGAGTCTTTATGATAAATTGATCATATTACTATCATTTTTAAATAGGGACATAGGACTTAGGAGCAGGAGTAAGCCATTTGGCCCTTCGAGCCATTTGATAAGATCATGGCTGATCTGTTTATGGTCTCGGCTCCAATTTCTTGTCTGCCCCCATAGCCCTTGACTCCCTTGTCTTTCTAAAATCTTTATAACTTAGCCTTGAATAAATTCAATGACCCAGCCTCCACTACTTTCTGGGGAAGAGCATTCTACAGATAAATGACCCTCCTGAGAGAAAAACAATTCTCCTCATCTCTGTCTTAAAATGGAGACCTCTTATTCATAAACCATATTCCCTGATTCTTGTCTTTCCCATGAGAGGAAACATCCTCCTGGTATTCTTACGAACATACAAATTAGAAGCAAGGGTAGGCCATTCGCCTCTCCAGCCTTCCCTGCCATTCAATAAGATCATGCCTGATCTGATTGTGGCCTCAACTCCACATTCCGCCATACCCCCAATAATCTTAGATTCTTGTCTAACAAGGGAGTCAACTACTTCTGCCTTAAGAATATTCATTGCCTCTACCTCCAATGCTCTCTAAGGAAGAGAGTTCTAAAGAATCACAACCGTATGAGAGAGAAAATTTCTTCTCATTTCCATCTTAAATGGAAGACTACTTATTTTTAAACTGTGTCCCCTAGTTTTTGTCTCTGTCCCCTAGTTCTTTTCTCTCACAAGGGGAAACATCCTTTCAGCAAATACCCCGATCTCCATAGAGACCTATAACTTTTTTTAAAAAAAAGAGATTTAAACTGCCAGTTGATAGCTGAAAGAGTGACAGGGCAAGATTTCATGTTTTAAAATTTTTACTGTAACACATGACTAAAATCATTATTGACTTAAAAACAATTTCCTTTTTGTAAGCAACTTCTACTTTAAACAACAGATGGGAACATTTCTCTTTTATAATTATCTCACATTACATTTCCCAGAATTATAGCCCACAGTTGCATCCAGCTTCCAATGGGTATCCTTGTTTTGCCGAGTAGTAACTTTAAGTGACCGTCTCCACTAGGCACTTTTCTCAATTTTCAGAGTTCCTTTAATCCGCCGCCAGCAGTAAAGGTTGTTGTGATGGTTCTTTTTTTCTCCAGCCGTGCCAGGACAAATCTCCCAGAATCCTTAGATGACAGCAGGATGTGTGTCTTTGTACCTCTGAGACTGTCTGCCTCCCACATTGAGCTGTGGTAATCCACAAAGCCAAGCGGCCTCTTTACTCAGCTGACCTCACAACTGTCTGAGATGTTCATTGATTTGTAGGGAAGCCTGTAACCTAATCTCAAAAATAGTTTCCTTTGTCCTCGTCCCTATGGCAATGTGAAATACGTTTAACCTTGTATCCAGGTAGAGATACTAATTAGCTATCCTTGACCCCCCCACCCCCTTTCATCTTAGAAGTAAATTGACATTTACAACACAACTGTTTACAACCTGATACCTATGACATGTTTCCAGGACTTTTGAAGACCCTGATTCCCCGCATTGTAAACTCAAAGATAGCTGCCATTATCTCCAGGCATTAATACCTTGCAGCTTCTTCCCAATAAAACAATCTAAGCCTTCCTTTGATCTCTGACGATCAAACCACCCTTTGTTAGACAGACTGCAGAACAGGTCACATGACCCTTTCATTTACTCTACATTTTGGGATTGTATATTTAAATTTAATCTTTTAAACCTGATATTGGAACATCATGCCGAGTCTCACACTGAGAAAGGGATAAAATGTATGTAACAATTAGGCTTTTACCTAGATTGCACGAAGTAGGTTTATTCAATTAATATTCCTGTGCAACATTTAAAACAGCAAAGGTAAAGCCCCTAGGCTGGCTGTTAGGGTAATCTGAAGCTGAAAGGTTAATTAGCTACATACCTTGATAGCTTAATTTGCAGCTGCGTATTTATGCAACACCATACTGATATTTTTGAAGGTGGTTGTAACTGAAACAATGAAAAGACCTAGAAGGTTGGCTACTTGAAATGTTCATTCATTGCACGTTTTAGGCTATCAACATATTGTTTTTTTTTCATGGTTCAGTTAGAGTAGCTAGCTTGCAACAATGAGATTTATGTAACTTGCCCATTGTTCTAAGATTGAATTCAACCTGGAAACCCAGAAAAAAGATTATTTTTCACTCTGACTGTGTTCATGCTCTCAAGCTCTGTTCTTATACAGTGATTTAGTTTCTGTACACCTTTTTAAATTATGTACCAAGAAACAAGGAAATGAAGAGAAAAGCTTACTCCAGTAATCTAAGCACTGTTAAAAATTGGTAGAAGTTGCATTCCTACTTTTATGGATTACATTGTTTCACCATGATTTCTCTTCCTTTCAGAGCAACTGTTACTACGTCCTACTTTGGACATACAGAACAGGTTTCACTTGAAAGATATCAGTATGTGGATTGTGGAAGAAACACCACCTATCATTACAAAAGATCAGAAAATCTCAACCTTGCACAGCTACATAACTCGCCTCGTCTGACTACTTAGAATTTAAAAGCCGTCAGTAACCAACAAACCATTAATACAATAATCGAGCACACTAGGTGTTCTAAATTATACGTGTGAAGTGAATTTGATTTATAACTGAAAAATAATGACTGTATAACTGTACAAACGGCTGCATGATGTCTCAGTATAGATTAACTGGTTTAAAGCAAACTGGTTGTTTTATTCTCCATGCTTAAAATTGTCACATGGTTCAAGGAAATATTTAAGCAGGTTTTTATCAGGTGAGCTATGCTTTTCTGTATTGGTGCTCAGTTTGTTGAATGAACTCTGTATTGACACAAATTTATTTAAATTAGCACATTAAAGGTTACTAGAAGAATAAGTTAGCAAGCTGTTTCTGTGATGGTTCAATTCGTGCATAGTGAATGGCGATGCCAATATCATATTTTCACATTTGATTCTTAATTCTAACAGAAGAATTATCCTAAAATTCATTGTGGAAACACTGTCACTTTTTGTTCTTAAGAATGTGATCACATTATGATTGAGGAAAGTTTCACCTTAAAACATTTAAAACATAGATTCCATACAAGAACAATCAGCGTAAGATATTTAGATTGTTCTCTTTGCTGGATCACAAGTTTTATAACTAGCCATATTAGACAATGTGATTTGATATCTTAAATATTAGGTGAGAATTAGAATCATTGTTAGAATGGTTGTACAAGAGTTCATTGAGCAAAGTTAGGCATCAGTGGTTTAATTTATGACCTAACTAGCTATTACATTTATTGTTTACCAGGCAGAAAAGTGCATTGTTCTATTATTTCAATTGAGATCTTTGCTTGTATTTACCTGTAATTAATTGAACAGTCATCCAGATCAACTAAGGGAACTTAGCTTGCCTGCCCTGTTTTAATAATGTGGTGAAAGCATATTCCTATGGCTTGCGACAACTGAGCATGCAGTTGGGTATAATGATCATTGAATCCTATAGTTTAAATGACATCTGTTATTTTTAAATACGGTAACTGATGTCAGTGACATTACTTCACCATTATGCACTTTAATGTTTAGAACTCAAGTTGTCAGATTCTGGGAAGAATCAAAATTTAAATCTGAACAGAAATTATAGAGGTTTAGCTGGGATCTGTGGTACATTTGACAAAACCTGTAAGTTTTGATGTTTAGACTACAAAAATAAAACCAGCCATCTTAGTGGCTTGGTGAATTAGATTTGCTTGTAGACAGATAAATGTAATAATGAATACTGGTACAGTTTTTTAATTCATTTGTTTTTCTGCATTGTGTAAGATGTCCTTCCACCTCACAACTTTTATCTCTAAACCAGATTTGGGGGGCCTTGAGACAAACTGGCCTGTGGGTCAAGTGCCTATTAGGCACACTGCCTGATAGTATTGAAATTAATAGAAAAGAACAAAAAAATCAGGTGTGTATAATGGGCTACCAGTCTGCTGCACTGAAATTAAAAATAGCCCCTTTTTTGCTGGATTGCAGTATTAAGAATTATACTGAATCGTTTCATTGATAGTTGTTTTGTAGTAGATCTTGCAAATTGAGATTTTTGTGATCTTTATTTATTAATTATGATATCCATCAGTCTTCCCCCATTATTGTGGTTGCATATTTTGGTTTTGATAACTAAAATCTAAACTTGTTTGCAGGAAAATGCTTAAACTGCATAAACAAACTATTTTAATTACAGATAAGATCTCTTGCGATTAAGTATGATTATAGTCGGATTTGTGATTGAACCACTTAGCTCATATGTCACACTATGCTCTTGACACCTTGGTTCTTAATAGTTTTTTTTGTGCTTGTTAGTGTTGATATTGCAAATGATTGCAGATAGCCTCTGAACTTCTAATGTTCTGTTAATACCTCACAACCCTAATACTGACCTGAAAATATTTATGCTAATATAAACTTATTGATTTTTACAATCTTGACATGTTTAAGATTTCTGCATTAGAAAAGGGATATTTTACTTTCTAACTCCAAATAAACTGTTTTTAAAGGCTGACTCATAACTTTACTGACCATCCTTAGATTTAA
This sequence comes from Cetorhinus maximus, assembly GCF_964194155.1. Classification (NCBI taxonomy): domain Eukaryota; kingdom Metazoa; phylum Chordata; class Chondrichthyes; order Lamniformes; family Cetorhinidae; genus Cetorhinus; species Cetorhinus maximus. The sequence continues at coordinate 109,450,478 of NC_135881.1, forward strand.
ATACTACATTGTTAAGTACAGTATTGAGGCTTATGATATTCTGATCCTATTTTTTTTTATTCGTTCATGGGACGTGGGCGTCACTGCCTAGGCCAGCATTTATTGCTCATCCCTAATTACCCTTGTTCAGGGGGCATTTAAGAGCCAATCATATTGCCATGGGTCTAGAGTCACATGTAAGTCAGACCAGGTAAGGACAGCAGATTTCTTTCTCTAAAGGACAGCAGTGAACCAGATGGGTTTTTACAACAATCGGCAATGGTTTCGTGGTCGTCATCAGACTTTTAATTCCAGAGTTTTATTGAATTCAAATTTCACCATCTGCCATGGTGGGATTCGATTTGCAGTGGCACATCAAAAATGGTTCAGTCGAATTAATACTATGAATGAAAGGTTCGTTAATTTTTAGCTATTGTACAAATTAGTTCCTATATGGCATCTTAGTGAAGAAGTGTCATGGAGTGGTAAGAATCATGTTCGTTCTCCATTGGGGAATGAGGGATTGGGAAGAAACAAAAAGGGAAAAGCGAGACAGACAGCAACCCCTGTCAGTCTCCTGCATGCTATTGCATAATTCCTTGGATCAGGAACCTACAGGGCAGCATGAAAACCACATGGAATGATGGAAAGAAGGGAATATTAAGCATAGCACATATTTGGCAACTGAGGATGAATGAGTGCTACAAAAAGAGAACTGTATTAAACATTCAAATTAAGATGGAGGTGTAAGCTGTGGCTTTAAGATTTCTGCTTCAAATGTGTCATTGGTGCCCTAGAATTTAACAGCTGCGTTGAAGTTCATATGCTAGCCCTTTACAAAGTTAGAATTACAACTACATAGGGAAAGAAAAGAGATTGCAATTCATAACGGATTCAAGAAGAACAGGGCCCTCAACCGTGTCCGGCCCATCTCCTGCGCATCCGCCCTCACGTCTTCTCCCTCCCAGAAACATAATAGGGTCCCCCTTGTCCTCACTTATCACCCCACCAGCCTCTGCCATTTCCGCCAACTCCAGCATGAAGCCACCACCAAACACAACTTCCCTTCACCCCCCCGGCGGCATTCCGTAGGGATCGTTCCCTCCGGGACACCCTGGTCCACTCCTCCATCACCCCCTAGTCCTGAACCCCCACCTATGACACCTCCCCATGCCCACGCAAAAGATGCAACACCTGCCCCTTCACTTCCTCTCTCCTTACCGTCCAAGGCCCCAAACACTCCTTTCAAGTGAAGCAGCATTTCACTTGCATTTCCCCTAACTTAGTCTACTGCATTCGTTGTTCCCAATGCAGTCTCCTTTACATTGGAGAGACCAAACGTAAACTGGGCGACTGCTTTGCAGAACACCTGCGGTCTGTCCACAAGAAAGACCCAAACCTCCCTGTCGCTTGCCATTTTAACACTCCACCCTGCTCTCTTGCCCACATGTCTGTCCTTGGCTTGCTGCATTGTTCCAGTGAAGCCCAACGCAGACTGGAGGAACAGCACTTCATCTTCCGACTAGGCACTTTACAGCCTTCCGGACTGAATATTGAATTCAACAACTTTAGATCTTGAACTCCCTCCTCCATCCCCACCCCCTTTCCGTTTCTTCCCCCTTTTGTTTTTTCCAATAATTTATATAGATTTTTCTTTTCCCACCTATTTCCATTATTTTCAAATCTATACCTTTTATGCCCTGTTAGTCTTTCCACCCCCACTAGAGCTGTACCTTGAGTGTCCTGCCATCCATTCTTAATTAGCACATTCGTTTAGATAATATCACCACCTTCAACACCTTTTTGTTCTTTTGTCAGTGACATATTTTGATTGTCTGCTCCTATCACTACTTGCTTGTCCCTACAACCACTCTCTTTCTCCCCCCCCCCCCCACCTTAAACCAGCTTATATTTCACCCCTCTCCTAATATTACTTAGCTCTGTTGAAGGGTCATGAGGACTCGAAACGTCAACTCTTCTCCGCCGATGCTGCCAGACCTGCTGAGTTTTTCCAGGTAATTCTATTTTTGACAAGAATTTATGTTGTACATTGTTATGTTTCATCGATCTAAGCTGGTCAGAAGTTTAGTAAAATGAAATTTTAATCATGCCAAGCCATCAATCTTAAATCTTTGTGTCGAGAGCTTGATATATCTGGGGAGGCGGTGGCAAAGTGGTGTTATTACTAGACTAGTATTCCAGAGACCCAGGGTAATTCTCTGGCAACCCGGATTCTTACCATTCCAAGACTCTTCAGTAAGATGCCATATAGAAACCAATTTGTACAATACCTAAAAACTAATGAACCTTTCATTCATAGTATTAATTCCACTGAACCATTTTTGATGTGCCACTTCAAATTTATTTCTGCTGTGCATGGCAAATAACTCACTAAATAAAACAAAGTCTTAATGCAGTGTATAGTCATTAATCCGTATTGGTGTGTTTTGTAGCCTCCATTCTCTGTCTGAAAAAAGGGAAGGCAGAATGATTAAATGGCACACCATGTTTTACTAGATCAAAAGAGGCTATTTTTCGACTCGCATTATTATTTTTTTCGCATTTATTTACTTTCGCATTTGTCTAAAGCTCGTGAACATAGGAAAATCAAACCTTCTCATATTAGCAACTGGGCAAAGTTTTAAAGTATCAGAGAAAATCATTTTTCTTTGTCACTACTACTTGATGCATCCTGCAGCATGGTGGCAGCTGTTGTTCTGGTGTTAAAAGTTATCACGTTACCTTTTTAAACCCTAAATACGTATGTTAACATCTACCCCATTTTTTCATTTGTTCAGTTTCTGCATAAAATAACCTTTTTTCCCTCCAAAGATGAAGATCACTTGAGGTGACAAAGGTCTTTGCAGTAACTTTACAATGTAAAGCTATATTCAGGGTGATTTCGCCCCCCTCTGCCCCACCAAGGACATGTTTCATCACTACATGAACTACATTCTTAGCTCTTTACTTCTATTTTTTGACGCTTAACCTGTTTAAACCTTTTTGTTATTTGGCAGTAATTCACTATAATTCACTTCGCTATAATGACGTTCAATTGTCTAGGCGTAGAATAGTTTTAAATATTTTTCAAAAAGTTTGTACATTTGCATGTTTTTAATTGCTCACATTATTTTATGATGGCTACTCCTGTATGCCTTGTCATTCCTATGTCAGATCCTTGCTTGGTTGATTCAATCTTCATTGACTCTTCCTTGGACCAGTCAGCTTCTGTTCACAAATTTTGAAAAGTGTCATGGATCTTTCCTAACAACCTTAACACCCTTTGGACATCAGCTTCTGGACTACAACTTGCAGGCAAGTGAACTCTGTTAGAGACATTGCCATGGAGAATGCACCAGGGAACAGTTAATGGCCAAGCATTTGTTTAAATTCGAACTAGGCATGTTGACTCTAGTCAAGGCATTGCCATGGAAAATGAACCAGGGAATGGCTATCCCCCAAGCTTTTGTTTAGTTGGACATACTCCTTCTGTATGCAAGCATAAACGAGTTACACTGCAAGCTCAACGGATTATCTTAAATTGGTTGTCAGTGTAATTCTTAGCAAAATCAGGATTTTGCTGCCGTATTGGGGAATCACATCTAATGTTGAACAGTATGGTTTGAGTTTTGCAGGACAGAAGGAGCATGTCCACACACTTTGTTTTCTTCAATAAAAAGCTTGGAGGGCAGCCAATTCCCTAGTTCATTCATTCCCCATGGCAATGCCTTGACCAGTCAGAGTTGACCTGCCTGGTTTGAATTCAAGCAAAAGCTTGGCAGTTAACTGTTTCCTGGTACATTCTCCATTGCAATGCCTTTATCAATCAATCACTTGCCAGCTAATCGGCACCCTTCTCATGCAGTATAAATTGTTGTCCCCTTTACGATTGGTATTCTTGCGTATCTACCCTGATGAGTGCAAGATGAAAAGCTTTGACAGCATGTCTCTTTTTTAAGCAATAAAAGATTTACATTTTATAGCTGTATTCACGTTCTCAATGTCCAAAAGCGATTTAAGGCAATGAAGAACTTCTCAATATATCAAATGTATGAGCCAACTTGCACACAACAAGTTTCCACAAACAGCAACATGATAATGATTGGAATCTCTTGATTTGAGAGCTAAATATTGGTCAGGACACTAGGGATAACTTGATGAGCCCTCTTTCCCCCCCCACCCCCCCCCCCCCAACACTCTTCAAAATAGTGCCATAGGATCTTTTACGGCTACGTTAGAAAGCAGACAGGGCCTCAGTTTAATGCCTCATCTGAAAGTCAGCACCTCCAACAGTACTTAACTGGAATGTCGGCCTATATTTTATGCTCAAGTCTCTGGAGTGAGACTTGAATGTAGAACTTTGACATGGAAGCAAGAGTGCTACCAACTGAATCACAGCAATGTTAGTGCGGTCTTAAATGGTTAATGATTCAGCTGTTGTGATGCTATTTCTTCAACTCTGCTTCAGGATATGTTAAATGTTGGGTCAAATTGTAACTTTTTTTTTTTAAAAAAGCACCAAAGAAACCTGGAATCCAGGCCTCCAACTCGGTTTGATTTTTGTTTGTATTCTTTGTTAGTCTCTGCAACTTGAGGTAACATACAAATTATTGGTAAGTTTTACTGGTGGCTTGTGAGGGTATGCACCAAAGTGGCATGCCCATGAACCTAGCACCCACCTAATTTAGAAAAAATAATGTTTGAGATGCATCTGTCATGCTTCAGGTGTTAGACATTCAAATTTATTAGTTTAAATTAAACAGTACTGTTACGGATCTATCTTCTGAACTTCAACTCAGGATCTACCCAAGAATTGTTACCTTCTAATTGACTTCAGGTAGGTACAACAGTTACATCTCAGTAATGTCTTTCGGGGGTATCCCAAATTAGGCATTGATGGCCCTTAACAGAATAAATGTTATGCATTTATGATATTAAGGCAGCACCAGTGTACAGTTCAATCATTCCAATGTGAGCAAAATGATAGATTTACCATTGTTTTAATGTGTTGGGATTAAAATTCTATGTATAAATGACCTCATCTTTATTAATTGTTAAAATTGCCACTATTATGTTAGCAAAGATTCATCTTGGGCCATAATTTGCCGTCTAAACAACAGTGAGGCTAATGGTGCTCTCCATTATTTATTCAGGTAAGGGACAGATGCACAGTTACATTCAAATGTAAAAGTTACTGTCACCGTTAGCTTAGTCTGGCTCACCATTGAAATTCATTGTTTGATGTTAACTTGTATTTGCATAGTTATGAATTAAGCATGTCACAATTAAGTCTTATCACATGGTTAATGTGGGCTCCAGACTCTGAAACATTTTCTTTGAAGTCAAACATGCCAAGGAAACCTTCTGCTGATAATTACCTACAATCCCTCACTCCTTCCCCTGACCCCCACATTCCTCAGCTGCTAAATCAGTATTTCCTCATGATGAGTCACTCTGGGAAGCAAGGCATTCTAAGTCTAGTGGCCTTTCAGTACCACTGCTGGCTGATTCTTGAATGTTGGAAATGTGTGAAGTGGTGAGGGGACCAGCATGAAGGAATAACCTATTTGATAACGTAACTGTTGCAGCACTTATGGTATTGATAAAAGTGCTCACTGCATAGTCATGTGAAGACCAATAGCATCTCAATGAGGACATTATTTGGTTCGTGTTGTAGTACAGCCATGCTAAGTGGCACAGACTAAGGACTGATTTAACAATGAAAAATTGGGCATCCATGAAATGCTTACAAATGTTTTATGCCAGCATGCCAAATCAAACAAAAATGAAGAGCTGAATACCAAAGAAAAGTGAGAGTAGCTGCCCTTAACTATAAAACAGCAACTAAACAAATGTTACCATGGTGCCCTAGTAAAACTCCAGCAGCTAGAGCCATGCCATATACAAAGGAAGGTGGTTATGAATATTGGAGGTCAATCATCACAAGCCCAGAACTTAGTTGCAGTCAGTTTGTATAATTAATTTTTCCTTCTGTTGGATGCATTAACATGTTTTAACTTGTCATCATTATATGCATATTTTACCGTTTTCTCTTGGACTCTATTGTAGCAGGCCAGTGAAAAGGCAAACCTCACCCACTTAAATCACATTAGGAACTCAAGAGAAAAGCTGGTTGTTTGCTGTTCTGAGCAATGAGTAGCTTGATCTTATTTCCACAGCATGAATTCCCACATCAAAAATGCAGCAAGTGGAAAATGAGCATTTTTCAATATTTTGAGTAAAATCCTGATCATATGCATTAAACAGTGCATGCAAAAGAGAGAAATGTGCACTTTTAAATCCATTTTACATAATTAATGATAAACCAAGCAGTGAATTAGTTATAAGCTTGGCCTCAGAAAGGAACGTTTGCTTATTTGCAAAGCAGTATCTTTCACAGCCTTCTGAAAATACTAAAAACATGATCTGACTTATCCTGCAAACAAACCACACAGCGTGTACGGAGGAGCCATTCTCAGAGTGAATTAACCATACATAAAGCAGTCTTCAATTGGAAAGTCTAATTGCAAAGGAGTGCAAGCTGAATGGTTAGTAGCTGGTGAGGATTTTTCTGTTCAGAGCAGGGACAAGTCTTGTTCATTTCTGGTAAGTTTAGGTAGTCATCCACTAAATAGATGGAAGGGTGTTCCAGTCCTGTCAATTACACATTCCATGCCAGGATGTTGCTCATGTCCTGAACAATCACAGGTGCAGGAAGTGTTGTCAGCTGGAGAAGCGTGAGCTCTTGGTTTCAGTGCTCTCTTTCCCTTATTTTCTTTTTCAGTTCCCCTCTGAACTTAATATATTCAGCCTGGTTTTCACTTGTATTAGAACCTGCCATCGGGTATATGCATCCTTTTCCCTCATCCTCTATCTCTTTCATTATCGAGGGAGTTCTGGCTTTGGTTGTCTCATCTTACCCACTTACAGGAACATACCTTGACGGTATAACGTGGATGTACCTAGGTCAAAAGATTCACTCAATGAAATTGTGTGGGTGTTAGGTGCTTGCGGTGAAATCATACTGCCTTTGCTCCTTTGTATGAATTCCCCTCCCTCCAAATCCAGCAATATTATTGTAACGCTCAATCAAATTCCCTTTTTGGGGTAGAGGAGCAGAAGGACCTCTGAATGCACAATCACACAGACTTATAATGACAGTTTAATAAGGCCATAAACACAAATAGAGCACTGGGCGTTCTTTGTACCAGGATAGAATGGAAAAGCACAGAAGTTACGTTGAACTTGTATAAAATTGTGACTCGCTCATTAGGTAATCATCAGAAAAGATTGAACATATTGAGGCTCTTTTCCCTGTAAAAGAGAAGGCCGAGGGTTGGCCTGAGATAGGTTTAAAATGATTAAATGCTTTGATAGGATAGATGTAGAGAACATTTTTTTTCATTTGTGGGAGAGACCAAAACTTGGGGACATATTTTTAAGATAGTCACAAATAAATCCAACAGGTAATTTAGGAGAAACGTGGAACCCCCTATCACAAGGAGTAGTTGAGGCGAATAGCGTATCTAAGCGGAAGCTAGATAAACATGAGGATGAAAGTAAATGAAGGATATGTTTATGGGATTAGCTGGAGAAAGGTGGGAGGAGGTTGTCTTAATGGCCAGAAAATTCCACTAGGCCTGCTAATCTAGATGTTTCCCTGGTATGTGCAGCTTATAAAGTTTGTTCTTATGTATAACTATTAAAAAACACTTCAATGAAGTGGTTTAAAAGGTACAGATCAACAGCTTAAATTTAAAAAGCACCTTTAGTATAGTAAAACATACCAAAACAATTCACAGGCATGTCATTGAACATAATTTGACACCAAGCCATATAAGGCAATCTTAGGATAGATGAGGTTTTGGAGCCAACCTTAAAGGATGAGAAAGGGGTGCACAGCAGTTTAGCGAGGGAATTCCAAAGCTTGTGTCCTAGGCAGCTGAAACATGCCAGCCAAAGATGGAGGGTTCAAAACAGGATTCACAAGGGACGAGAATTGCAAGTGCACAGAGATCTTGAAGGGTTATTGGACTGTAATTAACAGAGATAGTGAAGGGCAAGGCCACAGAGGGGATTGGAAAATGAGGATGAGAATTTTGAAATTGCGTTGTCAGACTGGGAGCAAATGGTGGTCAAATGAGCACATGGTCTTGGTGCGGGTTAGGATATGGGCAGCAGATTTGGATGTGGCCAAGTTTATGGAGAATAGAAGATGGGAGGCAAGCCAACAGAACATTGGAATAATCAATTCTAAAAAGAAAAGACTTGCATTTATATAGTGCCCTTCACAGCGTCAAGAATCCCAAAGTCCTTTATAACAAATGAAGTACTTTTGAAGTGTAGTCACTGTTGTAATGTAGGAAACCCGGCAGGACATTATCAAACAGCAATGCGATCATGACCAGATGATCAACATTTGTGATCTAGAATGAGGGATAAATATTGGCCAGAACAGTAGGAATACCTCCCCTGCTTTTCTTCAAAATAGTGCCTTAGGATCTTTTATATCTGCCTGGCAGGCAGATGGGCCTCAATTTAATGTGTCATCTGAAAAATGGCACTTCCAACAGTGTGGCATTTCCTGAGCACTGCTCTGGAATACAAGTCTTAACTTTTGTGCTCAAATGCTGATGGGGGAGTTGAATCCACAACATTGTGATTCAAATAGAGGTAACAAAGGAATGGAAGAAGCAGATGAGCTGAGGTAGTGGCAGAGTTGGCTGTTACAGAGGCAGATGTAGGCAATCTTGGTAATGGAGTGGATATTAGGTTTGATCATTTTCATGTCACATGTGACCCACGTGAAGTAAGGTTGGGAACCAGGTTCATTTGGCCTCAAAGTAACCAGATAAAGGAAAGAATTTGGCGGCTAGGAAATGAGTTTGTGGTGGGGACTGTAAACAATGCCTTTGGTCTTCCCAATATTTAGCTGGAGGAAATTTTCGCTCATCCAGAATCCAGTATCTCCAGCAGAATAGGCAGGAAATGGCACCATGAGGGTTCCGCCGGAACTCTAAATACATCTGCGAAACTCCTGCAAATTTTACGGCCATAGTTTAGATTTCAGACAGTGATATCCCCTCAGACTTTGATTATTGTTTTCCATTGATTTTATTCATTCATGGCCTGTGGGTATTGCTGGCAAAGCCACCATTTCATTGCCCAGGCCAAACTGCTGTTGAGAAAATGATGGTGAACTCCCATCTTGAATGCAATGGAGTGACTTTCTAGGTCATTTTAGAGGGCAGCTAAGATTGCTCGACATTGCTGTGCATCTAGAGCTGCAAGCAATCCAGACTGGATAAGGACGGTAGATTTCCTTCCCTAAAGGACATTAGTGAACCAGATGGGTTTTTCACAACAAACCATTAGTTTCAGTGTCATCATTATTGATGGTAGGTTTTTATTCCAAATTGTTTTAATTAATTTGATCTTAAACTCCCCATTTGTTGTGTTGGGATTTGAACTCGTCTCTGGATCATAGTTCAGTAACATAAACACCCTGCCACTGTACCTACCATTTGATTAGATTGTTTCTTTGTAACATTATTTTCTATTTAATGGAAGAAAGATGAGGCTCAAAATGGGATGTTAAAAGTAAAATAAACCTTAAAACATTAACTGTTGCTCTGCCTTGTTTTTAATCTGATACTGACAGTTATTAATGCTCTGCTTCACATGTCCACCAGATGGAGCTGTTGTATTATTTCTCTGACTACAAAATATACTTTGCCTAATGAGGCCTTGTTTTAAATATCATTGCTGTTGCGTGGGCTGAATCATACTGGCTGGTTACTGCAATATGAGCTGGTAATATGCTTCGTATGGGTACTATTGCAATAATTTTAAGAAAAATAAGGGAAGTCTTGCCTTTGTGAAAAATACAACTAGCCTATAACCGCACCTGTAGGTATGTATAATTTACTTTCATAGGATACTAAGTCTGATCCAATTGACATACTGGAGCTGGCACATTGCTACTCTACTCTTCCCATGAACCTTGAGTGAGGTTATTTCAGATGAAACGTTAAACCAAGCCTCATCTGCTCCCTCAGTTGGACAAAAAGATCCCACAACACCATGCAAAGAGATACTGAAGAGCTCTCCCAATGTCTTATCCAACCTTATTTCTCAACCAACACGTAAAACAGATGGCCATTTCTGTTTGTGAAAGGTTGCTGTGTAAAAATTGGCATGTTTCCTGCATTGCAAGAGTAACTACTCTTCAAAAATACTTGGTTGTAAAGTGCTTTGAGATGCCTGGAGGTGATAGACGCACATAAATACAAAGCTTTTTTCCTGTTTCTTTCCATATCCAATCTCTGGATGATTCAGTGGCTCGATTCAATTTTTGCATCAAATCACATTGCTATGCCCTTACGTTCAGCCCTAAATACTGGTGTAACTGCAGGGCAATCAGCCCAAGTTTTCGCACTGGCAGGTCCCGGTGGGGCCATCAGTGTGGGCTCATGATGCAACTTTAACATTTGAGCTTAAGTGGGTTCCCTAAGAAGTTGTGGTGTGATTGCAGTCCTTTATAGTGTTGAATTTCTCAACGTTCATTGTTATTGAGACTGCATGATCAGAGCCAATATATCAAAGACAACAATTTTAGTGGGTCATCAATTTAAAATCAAACCTAAGGCAATGAGAGGAGTGGTTAGGAAAAAATTTATAATGCACCAGGTTGCTGGAGTATGGAAAGCTTGACAAAACCATGTGATTATGGAAGTAATTATTACATCTTTTAAGAGGAAATTGGTAAATATTTGAAGCAGAAGAAGCTATAGGCCTAGGGGGAAAGAATGGAACAGTGGATTTTGTATGCTGTCTGTTCCTGCACTCCTGTTAAGGAAAGGGTCAGTTGCCTAGCTCTTGTTCATTTAGCTCTGTATCCTCATTGCAAGCCAATGAAAGCATAGAGTGGAAAAAAGGGGTTGAAAACTGAAGGGGGCCCCCAAAATCAGAAGGTGTTGACACACCTGAGTTAACCTGGACATTGTGGGGAGACTCCATATGAAACCCATTGTCAGCAGTGACTTGGAGCCTGCAGGGGAATAACCATTGCTCCTTCTTTGCTTTCCCTTAAAAAATGTTTCTTTCACATGGACATACTGCCAGTAACCAACTTACTTGGTCATGCTATCAAATATTGGGGACTATTTAATATGTATTCCAAGGATTGTCTAGCAGATTCCAGTTGAAGCTTTTCCTATCATGTTTTCAATAGCTACAGCAGGAGTAAGGCTAGAGATAGCACCATCACCACAACACATTCATCACCCACACTCATTTACCTCAAGGAATATACAGTGTAGGGATGAAGGACAGTTTGTGTATAAACAGACAGTACAGGTGAATCACACAGGATCTACAAGATGAAACTGAGGAGTTGTCTGAAGTACATTTGTGTTGTGATTATGTTATTGGATTAGTAATCCAAAGAATGAGTTTAAATTCCATCCTGGTAGCTTGAGAACTCAATTCAATTTAGAGAAAATACATGGGAACAGGAGGCAATTCAGACCTGAGCCAGCTCTACCATTTAATTAGACCATTGGTTGACCTGCATCTAACTCCATTTATCTGTTTTCATTCATAACCTTTAATATCCTTGCTGAACAAAAATCTATCAATCTCAGTTTTCGGCGTTTTCAGTTGAACTAGCTTCAATAGCTGTGTGGAAAAAAGAATTCCAGATTTTCACTACCATTTGTGAGAAGAAGTGTTTACTGATGTCCAGAACAGTCTATCATTAATTTTAAGCTTATGCCCCTTTGATCTGGACTCGCCCACCAGAGGAAATAATTTCTCTCCATTTATCCTATCAACTCCTCTACTGAAGTATAGTTAGGAGAAGGATTCTGTCAAGTCCTAAGAACTTATTACGTTTCAATAAGATCACCTCATATTCTTCCAAATTCCAGAGAAGTTAGCTCTATTCTACTTACCCTTTTCTCATTGGACAGCCCCCTCATTCCAAGAATCAATCTTGTAAACCTCCATTGCACCACCTTCAATGCAAGTATTTATTTCCTTAGTTAAAGAGACCAAAACTCTACACAGTACTCCAGCTATGGTCTCGCCAAAGTCCAAGATGGTTGCACCAAACTTTCTTACTTTTATACTGCAATACCCTTGCAATAAAGGCTAAAATACCATTGTTTCCTAATTGCTTGTTGTAACTGCACATTCATTTTAGCCTACAAGAGCCCCCAAATCTCTCTGTATACCAACATTTACTTGTCTATGCAACCTTTCCTCATAAGTTAATGCATTTTAGCCCCCATATCATTCTGGTGAATCTGCGTTGCTGCCCTTCCAAGGCCAATGTATCCTTTCTAAAGTATGGTGCCCTAGAACTGAACACAATTCTTTAAATGGGATCTAACCAGAACTTTATATAACAGTAACATGACTTCCACTCCTTTGTATTTCAATCTCCTTGAGATAAAGGTTGATATTCTACTAGCATTTTAATTTTTTTTGTACCTGTCTGCTAGCTTCAGTGAGTTCACTTCTTTGATCCATAAATCTCACAGTAAAAGTGACCATGAAGCTGTTGGAGTGCCCTAAAAACCCAACTGGTTCATGGAAGGAAAGAAATCTACAGACCTTACCCAGTCTGCCCTATATGAGTCCAGTCCCCCTCTAATGTGGTTCACTCTTAACTGCCACTGTGAAGTGGCCAGGTAAGGTTGTATCAATAAAACCCACCATCAGTTTCTAAGGGCAGATAGGGATGTGCAAAAAACATCAGCTCTGCTATCAATGGCCATTCTTGGATCTGGATAAAGAAAGAAAAATTGGTTCGAGAGCCAGCTCCAAATGCTGAATTCTGAGAATGGTGCGATCCAGGAATTGCCTATAGAAAGATTGCTTGCTGAGCAGTACGGATTTGTTCAGAACTTTTGTGAATTTGCGATAAAAACCCTGCACAGTATGGTGGCTTGTTTAGTGGACACTGTCACCTTTAACTATATGGTAAAATTGCAGAGCACATGGCGCCTCCTGTATTATACACTGATCCTGTTTGAGACATGAGGAAATCTAATGCAATCCTCATCCATATAAACAGTGATTTTGAAGATCTCATGTCGGTTCATAACACGATTTGATTCTGGCTCAGGGTACTTCAAAAGCTGCAGCTTCTTGACCTCTTGAATTTATATTTTCAAGAGTCCACAAAGCTCATTAAGACCCCAGAATTTATTTAAATTAGCACTTTCACCATAATGTGGCTGGAGCACCTGAGCACCACTTCAATTCCTAAGCACGTTAACAACAGGTACTAAAAGTGCAGCCCAGCAAACAAACTGTAATGAGGTACAGTATCCTCAATGGTCCTTTCATTTCAATAGAGCCACTAAACCCTGAGCTACATCAACAGTTACTATTCCACAGCCAAGTCCTAGGCCTGCTGCTCAGAGCCAGTTCATCAAACTCTCCACCCCACAACGGAGACATTTCTCCTCCTCGTCCATTTTGACATTCCTCACTCTCAAGCCAGTTTAATTTATACCCTTCTCCCACTACCGTCTCCCCCAGCCCACCCCGCCGTCCCCCCGTTCCTCTCCCCCCCAACCCCCTCCCCCCCCCCCACCCACACTGAGTTCACATTCCCCCACAGCTCATGATGGCAAATTTCCATCCCTCCCCTCTCTTGGTTAACTCTTTTACCATCTCTACTCCAAACACAACTTTCAGGATTGGTCATATCTCTGCCATTTGTTCTCTCACTTCTTCTCCCTTTTATTGCCATGAACTTCTTTCTCTCTCTCTCTCTCTCTCTCATCATCTTCTGCTTCTCCATTTTTCCTCCTCCATGCCATCCATTCCCTCACCTCTTCTTGACTTCCATTTCTCCCTCCTCTCCCATATATTCTGACAGTGCTGCCAACCCACCCATTGAGCGTTCCTACCTGAGTACAGTGATTATGCCTCGAATTTTCTCCACAGAGGCAGGAAAGAGGAGCTGGTTTGGTTTCAGTTCAGAAACCTGCCTCCAGTGGGAAACTGATTAAAGTTGAAGTTTTCTTGTGGGGAAGCCCTTAACTGGTAAGGGGCCGGGTTTCCTATCGACCTAGAGCCAGTGGGGGTGGAATCAGTGGTGGGTCAGATGAAGTGTAGGACTCATTTAGACTCCTCACGGCAGCCTTCACTGAGGCTGCAGGTTGTCTAAAACCAGGGGACACAGTCTCAGAGTAAGGGGTAGGCCATTTAGGACTGAGATGAGGAGGAACTTCTTCATACAAAGGGTGGTGAATCTTTGGAATTCCCTACCCCAGAGGTCTGTTCAGGCTGAATCATTGAATATGTTCAAGACAGGAATTGATAGATTTCTAGACATTAAAGACAACAACTGATATGGGGATAGCACAGGAAAGTGGCGCTGAGGTAGAAGATCAGCTGTGATCTAATTGAATGGAGGAGGAGGTTCAAGGGGCCAAATGCCCCACTCATGGTCCTATTTCCTATGTTCACATGTCCTGAGAGAGCCACCTGCTGATTGTGCCAAAGCCATTCATAGCCCCAGAAAGAAGAGAGATGTCACAGGAGGCTTGGCACCTGGGCAGGCTAGCCCCTCACTTCACCCGATGCCAACCTAGATCTAATGTTGGAGACCGTGAGGGAGAGGAGGGAGGTTCTCCTCCGGGAGGGTAGCAGGAGGAGGCCACCTCATAGAGCAGCAGGGACACCTCTGTTCAGCATCACCTCCCTCTGATAAAAACAAAAAGCTAAAAGCTACTGCAGATGCTGGAAATCCAAAACAAAATAAAAACAGAATTACCTGGAAAAACTCAGCAAGTCTGGCAGCATCGGCGGAGAAGAAATCAGTCAACGTTTCGAGCCCTCATGGCTCTTCGGCAGAACTGAAGCATAGTTTCAACAAGGGAGAAATATAAATTGGTTTTAATAATTTTTTTAATAATTTATATAGATTCTTCTTTCCCCACCTATTTCCATTATTTTTAAATCTAAAACTAAAACCTTTAGTCTTTCCACCCCACCCCCACTAGAGCTGTACTTTGAATATCCTGTTTTCCATTCTTAATTAGCACTTTTCTCAGACAAAGACCACCACCTTCAACACCTCTTTGACCCTTTTGTCTCTGACATCTTTTGATTATCTGCTCACACCACACCCTCAATGTGTCTCTTCCCCCCCACCCACCTTAAACCAATTTATATTTCTCCCTTGTTGAAACTATGCTTCAGTTCTGCCGAAGAGCCATGAGGGCTCGAAACGTTGACTGATTTCTTCTCCGCTGATGCTGCCAGACTTGCTGAGTTTTTCCAGGTAATTCTGTTTTAATTTTGTTTTGGATCACCTCCCTCTGCCTACTTTTCCTCCTCTTCCCTCACCTCCTACCACTGCACCCCCCCGGATGAGCTGTTTCTTTCCAGTGCCTTAACACCCTCGAGGTCCATATCTCTCTGGAGGGCTCTGTTATGTAGAGCTTAGCCGGGCATCACAGTGACTGAGACCTTTGGAGGAGAGTATTGGAGGCACCACCCAACCAGTTCAGGCACTGGAAAAGCATCTTCAGAAATCCAATATCATGCTTAATGGTGGCTCTGTAGAGCAGGTGATATTGGTTGTATCACCTCTACACCTCTGTCTGGGACTCCTGCTGAGGGGTGAGTAGCCACCTTTTCAAAGGCTATCTCTTGTCTCCTAGGAACCATCCATGCAATTTGGGGGTTGATGAAGATCTTAGGTAGCCTTGACTGGCAGAGGATGAAGGAATCATGGCAGCTGCCAGGAAAGCTAGCAAAACAGTTGGACATTGAGGGAACAGAAACTCTTCCTGTTGATGGAACTCATCAGCCAGTCACTGGGTGTCTTGATGGCCACATGGGTGCAACCAATGATGCCCTGCACCTGGGGGAATCCAATGATGGAGCCAAAACCCAGTGCCTTTTGCTGCTGTGAGGCCATGTCTGATGTTAAGTGAATGTGCTGTCCAGCTGGCAAAGGGGTTTCAGTGACCTGTGATGCAGCCGTGTGTAGCGTTTGTAATATGACTGATCCCTGGAAGGAACCAGAAACAAAGAAGTTCAAGGCCACTGTAACTTTGATGGCCATTGGCAGCCAGAAGTGCAAGGTCTTCGGTGATGAAACTACAAATGTCTGTGACCATCTGCCTATACAGTTGCACTCACCTGTGGCACTGGTTCTCAGTCATCTCCAGGTGGTTCCATCTTTAGCATTAGACCCTATGTTGAGGGTTTGGGCTCCTCTATCCTCTCCTGTGCCCTCCTGATGCCTGGCATTCTGTCTTTCCAACAGAGGATGTTGCACCTTATCGCTACTGGGACCAAAATCTGACAGTTGCGCTCCATTGCCAGCTGGAGCCTTTGTTCTGGGCTAGCGGCTGCCCAATTGCCCTTGACAGCCTAGCACCCTCCTGTCTTTGTGAAGTTAGGGGGGGTGCTGGCATTGTTCACACATTGAGTACCCACTCTCCCCACCACCTATGCAGTGCCAAGGGAACCCTCTTACCAAGTGTCTAGACCCCTTTTGTCCTACTGACGTGCTTATGGGGCTGGTAATGTCCTGGAGCAACTATGATTGGCTCTCCTCTCTACTTCAGATGATCTGTTTTGTGAAGGCGTGCGAAATATATGTGCCCTTTAAAAATTTAAACTGCAAACCTTAATAAGCTCATAATGAGTTTTTAAACATATTTAATTACCCTTAATTGGGAGGAGAGTGGGATTCCTGTCCTGCCCTCCCTCCACCCGGGAGATTAATTATTCCCGGCGCCAGAAATGGCATCTTGAAATCTACACGCCGCCCGGTGCTGGTATTTTTGGGGACCTTGTGCCTCAGTTTCTGACTTCGGGGCCGGGAAAATTCAACCTTTGGCTCCTCTCAGCTTACTATCAGTGTGAATGACTGGGGTAGCTGTCCCTTTATACTGTAAGCAGCTACAGTACATGAAAGCAGAATATCTTGCTGTTTGTAGCATGAGTCACAAACCCGATCTGCGCCCATACTCGGGGACGCGCTGCCATTTTGTGTGGGTGGGCCAATTAAGGCCTGCCCAGCATGACGCTCGCCTGGAAGCGCTGAGCGCTCCTTGTGCGGGCATGGAGGTGCCTCAGGGAGATTAGTTTGACATGTGTAAACTTAAATAAAGGGAAATAAAAACTTCTAAAACATGTCCCCTCATGTGACACTGTCAGATGAGCTGAGACGTGTGAAAGAATTATTTTTAAAATTTTTATTGACTTTTAAAACACTTCATTAAATCTCATCCCGCCCGTGGATGAGGTTTCATGAAAAATGCGAAGGCCGCCTGGGCTCTTTGCCTGCCCACCAACCTTAAGGCCTTTGAAGATCTAAATGACGCACGGTGATGTCGGGATGCCCACCCGACGTCACAACGCATCATTTTACGTGTCGACGAGCGGGCCCCGTCCCCACTCGCTGACCGGAGAATTCTGCCCCATCTTTTTAAGTAGCCTTATGAGCGGCACATTATCGAACGCCTTTTGCAAATCCAAATATATTACATCTACTGGGTCCCCTTTATTTATCCTGCTTGTTACCTTCTCAAAGAATTCTAATAAATTTGTCAGGCATGATTTCCCCTCCATGAAGCCATGCTGACTCTGCTTTATTATATTATGCATTCCTAAATGCTCTGCTATTGCATCTATCTTTGATGGACCCATCAGGTCCAATGGACTTTTCGGCCATTAGCCCCATCAGTTTCCCTAATACTTTTTCTCTACTGATAGTTATTGTACTTATTTCCTCCCCACCTTTTGCCTCTTGGTTATTTAATATTTTTGGAATGCTATTAGTGTCTTCTACTGTGAAGACTGATGCAAAGTATTTATTCAACTCCTCTGCCATTTCCTGGTTCCCCATTATTATTTCCCCAGCCTCATTCTCTAAGGGGCCTATGTTCACTTTTGCCTCTCTCTTCCTTTTTATATATTTAAAGAAGCTCTTACTGTCCATTTTTATATTGCTTGCTAGTTTACCCTCAAGGTTTATATTCTCCCTCTTTTTTTTGGTCATCTTTTGTTGGTTTTTAAAACTTTCCCAATCCTCTGGCTTACCACTAATCTTTTCCACATTGTATGCTTTTTCTTTCAATTTGATACTATCCTTAACTTGCTTGGTTAACCACAGTTGGTTAATCCCCTTCCTAGTATCCTTCTTCCTCACTGGGATATATCTTTATTGTGAGTCATGAACTATTTTCTTAAACGTCCACCATTGTTCAACAATCCTCTTTTCTGCTAAACTCCTTTCCCAGTCTACTCTGGCCAAATCTGCCCTCACTTCTTTGTAATTACCCTTATTTAAATTTAACACAGTTATTTCCAACCCAAGTTTCTCACTCTCAAACTGAATGCTAAATTCTACCATGTCATGGTCACTGTTTCCCAGGGGACCTTTTACTCTGAGATCATTTATTAAACCTGCCTCATTACACTTTACCAGATCCAAAATAACCTGATCTTTAGTTGGATCCACAACATATTGTTCTAGGAAACTGTCCCGAATACACTCTATGAATTCTTGCTTGTGACTTCCTCTGCTAATTTGATTTTCCCAATCTACATGAAGATTAAAGCCACCCATGATTAATGCACTGCCTTTTTTACATGCACTGATTATCTCCTGATTTATTCTCTATCCTACAGTATAGCTACTGTTAGGGGGCCTATAGACTACTCCCACCAGTGTTGTCTTCCCCTTGTTATTTCTTACCTCCACCCATATGGATTCTACATCTTCCTATCCAAGATCATTTCTTGCTATTGTACTTACTCCATCCCGTACTCACAAAGCTACCCTGTGACCCGTACTCCCTGCCTGTCCTTTCGAGAGGTCACATACCCCTGAATATTTAGTTCCCAGCTTGGATCTCCTTGTAACCACGTCCCCATAATGGCTATAAGATCATGTCAATTAATTTCTATTTGTGCCATTAATTCATCTATTTTGTTCCAAATACTGCGTGTGTTTAAGTGAAGAACCATTAATTTTGCCTTTTTACCATTTTTCCCCCCCTTGACCCAATTTGCTGCTGTTTTTTTATGTTTGTACACTCTGTCCCTTCCTGTCACAATCTGGGTATCATTAGCTAAATAGCCACCCTGCAAAGCTGCCATATTCTTTTGTTTTGTAAGCCTACGTATCCCCTGTCCAGAACACCCCCTCCCACCTCCACCTCTATTTAGTTTAAAGCCCTCTCTACATGCCTAGATATTTGATTCGGCAGGACACTGGTCCCAGCATGGTTCAAGTGAAGCTCACCCCAAGGGGAGGTTGCGGCTGCCTCGGAGGCCTTGGTCTAGCAGGTTCTTCCAGATTTGTGCTCGGACTTGCACTCCATCGCTACAGGCATAGGTGGGATCCATCAGTGGCTAGGCTAGAGGGGGCGGGGCACCTAGACCTCTTCTCCTCAAGAATCAGCCAAGGGCCCTTGGGCACCTGCAGGGAGGAGGACAATCAGCTGGACCCCAGAGCCATCCACCCAGGTGACCCCAAGAGTCTCCAACTGATCTAAATCCCTTCTGCCTGTGACCCCATCACCTCCAGCTCCACAGGCGAGGAGGGTGCACCTGCGTCACAGCGGGAGACCCAAAGCAGGCCAGGGCCCTCCAGGTCTCGGCCCTCCAGAGGATGCCCGCCACGGTTACCACAGACAACAGGGCGCCGCAGTCAGCAAGCTGCCTCCACCTCTGCTGCGGATGTCGGGATGCATCTAGACATAGCAGGAAGGTTAGAAAAGTTACGAAATATTGATCTCACTATAGAGGCATGGGTGTTCACTCATTGTAAATATAATTCATCTTTGTAAATACATTTGCTGCTCATGACAATGGTCTCCTCATTTGAACGCTTCATGCATATGCCTCTATTTGCCCTCTTATTGCGAGGGCGACCCAATTTCCTACTCTGTGAATGTCTTCCTTTTTGTGCCTCAGATTCATGTGATGTTTAGTGGACTCATGTTAGTTACTCACCCCTTGTGTAATGCCAGGGAGACGTGTCTAGCTTTCTTGAAAGTGTCTGCACTTTGAGTGTGAAACTTTTATTTCTCACAAGTACCATGGAGTTATGCATACTCATGTGCCTTGGAGGGTTACCAGTAATGGTGTCTCATCAACAATGAGCTGTCATAATTATTTGTGCCAAAGCACAAGACCTCCAGCCACGATGGTATCTCCAACCATGTGCATATCTCTATCACTACAATAAATGTCTCATTCAGATGGCCATGACTGCATCAAGTCCAGTAGACACAGGGTTTGTGCTGGAGAACTGCCTTCCACTTCCCAAAGCAGCTCCACGCAGCTTTGGCTGCCCTGACCTTTCCAAAGAGTAGGGCCTGGTGATACAGGAGGGTTGCAGGTCAAAGGCCATATGCAGACCTTGCTCTCAATGTCACTGCTTGTAAAGGCCTTTCCAAGCACTGGCATGGCACTAAGGGACAGGAAATATGTGCTCGGTTCCTCTTGCCTGGACCTTACTCCTGCTGGAACCTAGTGGCTATAAGTGTGTCACGGGCATGTCTTCCGCATTGTGCCACTTCAAGGGTATCATCACGTGGAAGGTGACCCTCACTGGCTTCTTCCGGTTCCTGCCCTTCCAGCCCCTCATTGTCCGAGGACTTCTCAGCCTCCTCCATGTCTCCTTCTGGCAAGTGATCTTCCCTTTGAAGCACCAGGTTGTGTAGGGCGCAACAATCCACGATGATGCAGGACGCCTTCTGTGAAGAGTACTTCAGAAGCGCATCTTCAGGATGCCAATGGTCTGCTCGATGATGGATCTTGTTGCACAGTTGAATCTCTCCTCTGTGACACTTTGAGGACAACGCACAGGTGTCATGAGCCATCTTTTCAGCAGGTACCCCTTATCGCTCTGTCAACGCTGCAGCCCCTCGAATACCTGTGGCACATGGGATTGACACAGGGTGTAGGAGTCATGGGAACTCCCAGAGTACCTGGCACAAACATGCATGATGTGCTTCTGATGATCGCACACCAGCTGAACGCTGAGGGAGTGGAACCCTTTCCTGTCAATGAACATCAGGGGCTGCAGCCATGGAGCACTTAAAGCGATATGTGTGAAATTGATTGTACCCTGCCCTCTACGGAAGACTGAGATAGCTGCGAATCCAAGAAATATCTAACAGCCCAGCTAGTGTCATCCACTGTGAACTTCACATAACGATGAGCCTTAAGGAAGAGGGCACCCATCACCTCCTTGATACATTTACGTGCTGAGGACTGAGAGGAGCCACATAGGCCCCCTGTGGATCCCTGGGATGATCTGCTTGCAAAAAAAATGGAGTGTGGCAGTGATCTTCTTGGGCACTGGCAGAGGATGTCCTCCCAGTCCATGGGTCATTAGATCCTCCTGCAGAATGTGGCAGATATGAACCACCGCATCTCTTGACAAGTGTAGACATGCACGGCACTGTCTCTCACTGATCTCCAGATAGAAACGGTGTCTTTGGTAGACCCTTGGTCGTGTGAGTTGCCTCCGTGAGATGAGTCTTGCTGGGACTCCCCTGGACCATGGCCCTCAGGCCAGGGGTTCTCTTGAAGCTGAGCCAGGTGGCGCCGGGCCCTTCTCCTCCATTGGAGCACTACCATCAGGAATGCAGCTTTGAGCTCAGTCTCTATCCTGCAATCCTCCTTCCTGTGTACAGAGAGACCAAACTGATTAATGAGAAATGCCCAACTATAGTAGAACCCCACTCTCAACCAGAAAGCCACATTCCTGCCTCAGTCATGCACCTGCATTACTCACCTTTCCCTGTTCCAGCCTTGTAGCTGAGGTGCTACCTCACAGATCTAGATGCCTAAGAAGCTACTCCAGCAACTAAATACCTCAATCCTATTGAGGTTGGAAAGGCTGGAGCACAGCCAGGCTATGTTTACCCTCACTGAAGGCACTCACACGATGCCTGATTTGGTATACTGATGATGCCAAACTTGCACTTTTGTTATGAGTGGATGCCCTTTGGCCTGTGAAACATGCCAATTGGACAATGCATCTTCCAGGGATTCAGTGATCATCTTGCAGATATCCAGCAGCTGTGCTCCATTCATGGTTGGCTGCATCTTCCTTTCTCGCATTGAGGTGTCAGCTGTGGCTCAGTTCATAGCACCCTCGCCTTTGAATCAGAGGGTTGTGGGTTCATGTCCCACTCCCGGAAAACCAAGAACTGTGATTGTACTCGAAAGAAGTTGCAATCTGTGACTGTTGGTAACTCGAAAGAGTTTCCTTTCTCGCATTCCTCTCTTTAAGTGCGCACAATGATCACCTTAAATGTGACCCTAATGACTCTTGCAGCCTCACATTAAAGTGCACTATAGTGTCAGTGGTCCCAAAACTACATTCTCAAAAAAATGTTCATGAGTTCCATCAGGTGAGACTTCACCTCCGTGTTGGGAATCTAAGAAGTATGAGGGTGTCTCCTGCAAGGGTCCTTGAGTCCAGCCGTGGCCTCCTCCCACACTGCCTCAGGACCCTCCCGTGGAGAATTTTTTCCAGTTTTGATTTTAAACTGCGTCATTACTTTGGGATGTGACGGTGGTGGTGCTGCATTTCTACTTCGAGACCAGCTGTGACCCTCTCCCATTACCCCCCAATCATCCTGGAACCTTACGATGTGCAGGTAGACCTCCCTCTGGTTATTCTGCAGCCTCCACCAGTCACCCTGGGTCCCATTGTTATTGTTCTGGACATTCCCCACTGAGCCCATCAATATTAATGACCCGATGTCCCATGTGGAACTCACGATTTCCTACCTTGAGGCTGTGTGACCAGTGATATACAGAGGCACCCCCCCCCACCCCCCCCCAACACAACCCGCCTGCCAACAAAGAGAATTTCAAATACGCACCCCCATTTTATTACATTTTCCCTATTTACAGGCTGCAAATGCCTGCCCTGACCTTGACCATTCCACTTGCAGCCCAGTACTGAACCAGACACCTCCATCACAGCTGACTGTGAGACAATGACCATGCCTTCACACCAAGCTGTGCCTGACCCCCATTAAGCACACTGGCCTTGCCCCTCCCTGGAACTGGGCCACCATGTGTGTGCCATGCATTGCCTCCTAGCATAGCCCGCAAAGCCCCAGGACTGCCTTTAATTTTTCAGCCCAACATTTTGTCACCAGTCTCTGGACTATGACTGTCTGTCACTCAGCTCCACGGTTCCTTCAGGGCTGACCACAACACCGTCTCCCTCTTCAACTCTGTGAGACTCTGAGCAACCCGTCCCTCATGTGCCAGAGTCCGCGTTCATTCCCTCCCATTCCTGTCAAAAGAATCTGATCTATTCCCCTTTCTTTTGTGTCTGCGTTCTAGTCTTCCATGTTGGGCTCCAGCTTTCCCACCCCCAATGTTCTCCCTGCCTGCCATCATTCCCCAAACCCCGCCCTCCCCTCCCACCAATCAAGACCACCCTCCCTTGCGCCCTGCACCCTCATATCTCAGTAATTTCCCACAACACCAACCCTCACCCCTCATCCCCAACCACCACCCACCTCCCAGTCACCATGCTGGTCTCTGTTTAAAAGTGCACTCCTGCCTGAGACCTGAGGTATACCATATGAACATATGAACATACAAATAAGGGACAGGAGTAGGCTATTCGGTCCCTCGAGCCTGCTCCACCATTTAATAAGATCATGGCTGATCTGACAGTAACCTCAAATCTGCATCCCGCCTACCCCCAATAACCTGTCACCTCCTTGCTTATCGTGTCCCGGGGCACAGCGGTGAGGGCACTCCACACTCGCTTGTGGTGCAGGCAGAGACAGAGAGTGTCCAGGGCGCCGGTAGTCGGAGGACTGCTGGGGACCAGGTACTTGCTCAGTCGGTGCCTGATGATGTGCCCCTGGAGTCGTCCGTGAGACTTCTGAACACTGGAAGTGCAGCAGGGTATGCGGGACAATCTGGCGGAGATACATGAGGCTATGCATGGCATGGTGCCTGTGCTGGAGGAGTCCACATGGAGCATCATCGATACAATAAGCCTCATGGCTGAGCGCAATGCTTCCTCCATGGAGAGAGTGGCGACTCCCGTGGAGAGACACCTCCAGGAGAACAATCGGGTCCTCCTGGGGTTGCGCTCGGACTTGCAAGCCCTCACAGCGGCATTGGCCACAGCTGGTCTGTGCCAGTGTGGGAGATGGTTTCGGCACCAAGTTTCCCAGCTCAGTGCCCATCCATCTATGGTGAGCGGGGAGGTCTGAAGCAACCTCCTGTCAACGCAGCAGCTGCCTGTCGTCTCTGCGGGCTCCTCTCATGGGCGCTCCAGATGAGGGCAGCAACTCCTCCGCCCCTCTGCCAGTAACCGTGGGATCCGATGAGGCTTTGGCGACTGGGGAGAAGCCAGCTGTGGAACTGGCAGCTCCCTCCCAGGCAGGGCCATCAAATGCTCCACGCGCCAGAGGACGTCCGCCAAGGTCATCGAGGCCAACAGGGCAGCCAGTGAGCAGGCTGTTTCAGATGCCAGTGCCAGCAAGGGGACAGCACCTAGACGTTGCACCCGTAAGTCTAAATTTAAGGCACCTTAGGCACACCACGGGTTTATCACTGGTGCTTATATGTTGGCCCACAATACCTAGTCGAAGACTCGGTGTGATGTCCAACACTGTTTTTGTTTTGCTTTATGTATTTACTTTTGTTTGCTCAATAAATTTTGACATGTTGCCATGCCTCAGGGTGATTCCTTACTTCTGCATGTATATGGGAAGCCAAGATGTTATGAGTGAGTTGTTTGACATTGAGCTTTATTGACAAGGGCCTTAGTTAATGTTACTATCTAGGCTGATTTAGCACTCAGCTATCGAGTATGGCCTCCCCCTCACTTCTAGCCCTCCCTTCCTCCTCAGAGGAGGTGACTCCGTTGGAGAGCACAACTTCCATTCCCAGGCTAAGGGAAGGCTTCCTGAAAGCTGCAGGCCCCAGAAATGATCTCAACTGTCGAGTCCCGACCAAGGCTTTTCCTCCTGTCCTAGCAGCTGGTATGAGTTTTGAAGTCTTCCTGCTCACTCAAGCAAGTATGAGTTACTTTCACACTTAAATCCCTCAAACAACACATTAGCAAACCCACTCACCCCTCCTATCCCGCCCGTGGATGAAGTTTATACAAATGTCTCCTACCCGCCTGCCCGTTGTGCCCATGCGATGTCCTGAAGATCGCACAGGCTGTGAAAAATCGAGATCAATTGCTGCCTCAAGGTCATTAACTGGCCCGTTAATTGATGGCAGGCGCGCATCCAAACTTATAGCGCTCCCACCTTCCGAAATATTGCGATGGCGTACGGTGATGTCAGGACGCTCACCTGATGTCACCGCGCCTCATTTTACGCGTGGGCATGTGGGGCCCGCCCCCACACGCAAATGGGAAAATCCTGGCCCTTATTTTTAAACAGGGATCCCTAGTTCTAGATTCTTTCACAAGAGGCAACATCCTCTCCAGATCCACCTTGTCAAGGCCATGAGTGCTTTTCTCCAGGGGAAATGCTACAACACCGTGAGCAGCCCCGCTGCACACCCGAGACACCCACTGTGATCAGCCCCACTGCACACCTGAGACATCCACTGTCAGCAACCCCACTGCACACCCGAGACACCCACTGTGATCAGCCCCGCTGCACACCCGAGACACCCACTGTGATCAGCCCCGCTGCACACCCAAGACACCCACTGTGATCAGCCCCACTGCACACCCGAGACACCCACTGTCAGCAACCCCACTGTGCACCCGAGACACCCACTGTCAGCGACCCACTGCACACCCGAGACACCCACTGTCAGCGACCCACTGCACACCCGAGACACCCACTGTCAGCGACCCCACTGCGCACCCAAGACACCCACTGTCAGCAACCCCACTGCACACCCAAGACACCCACTGTGATCAGCCCCGCTGCACACCCGAGACATCCACTGTCAGCAACACCACTGCGCACCCGAGACACCCACTGTGATCAGCCCCGCTGCACACCCGAGACACCCACCGTGTGGAGCCCAAAACACACCCCCCCACCAGTCTGGCCTAATACTGCAGCTTCGGCTTCGCTGACTGCCCGGAGCAGCGCTGTTGCAGGTAGGCTTTGAATGCTGCACTCACCTCAAAGTGACAAGTGAAGTGAAGGTGGACAGCTGCACACCATTTCTACCTGTTTGTGATTCAGACTTGTCTAGTTTCCCACTGGAGGGTATGTAATTGGGCAGGAGGAACGTGATTCCAGTGACTTGTGTTTTTAATGAGTATTCATGACATGCTAATGCATGCAGATGGGGTTCCCAACATGGATTGGGGGAATCTAACCTGCCATCAGCCCACCACAAAAGTGATGAGGGGAAAATTCCAATTTGTTTTCCCGCTGACAGAAATTCAACTTTGGCCTCTCTCTGAATGTTCCACTCCCGCCCACCACAAAGCCAGCTGCTGGTGGGTCGGAAAATTCTGCCCATTGATTTTTCATCTTTCTTTTTGAAGTTTTGTTCTGTTATAAACTTGCTTCATTGGGAATTTTGGATAAGGTTAAATGGAAACCATGAAAGTGTAGTTGTCCCATATCAGAGGGAATTAATTCAATAGGAAAAACTGTCATTTTCTTTTTCCATGGTTTCCTATGCTGATTCCTATCACAAATAAGCAGTTACTGGAATTAATCAGCCTTCCTAATTCTCCTGGAATTTGAGAATGATATAAAGCTAAGAGGAGCTGATTTTATTGGACAAGATCAAGCTAAGACAATGGGTCTGCCAGGATACTCCTGTTTGTCAATTGTGAGTAGGGTTAGATTGCAATAAGATTGGAGGCAATGGGGAGACTATTTTGGAAAAATCTCAGGTCAGAAACAGAAACTTGGAGGTTTGGTGTTCAGATAGAAATGTGGTCAGATGGTTGTAATTTGGTTTCCAATGCATTGAAATCCTTGCACCACACAACAGCATCAACCTTATCAAGTCTTGGAGTTGGAGTTAAGAGAACAGAGAGTCACCAGTTTGGAGAGGGACAGATTAAAGTGAATCAGAGGAGTATAGAGATTCAGAGAACCAATTTCTTGGTAACAGTTCTCAATGAAAAGTGAAGAGGCCAGAGACAGGTGTTCAAGAGGATTAGGATTGTTGATTAAATCCAGTAACTGCTTTGTTGTGACACAAATCAGCCTGCCTGACTTGACTTGTAACTGTTCTCCTTCCCTTCTACCCCTATATTGTTTAGTCTTAAAAAAAGGATTTCAAAATTTCCTACTTTCCAATTCTGATTAAATGTCTAAACCTGAAAACAGCAAATTATCTCTTAGAATTGTCAGAGATTGATGTAGCACAGTGGAAGGCCATTTGGTCCATCATTCCTGTGCCTACCCTTTGAAAGAGCTGTCCAATTAGCTTTAAAGGTGCTGATGGACAATTTATTGACAATATTTTTGATTTTTGTCCCATTAAATAGACAAATTATGAGCTATAAAACATAATTTTAACTTAATCAGAAGGTTTAAGAAATACAAAATGAACTATCATAAATGTTGTAAGATATTGTCAATTAAGGGAAAACGTGTTAACAATCTAAAGATTATTGAGTTCTATTCCATGTATTGGATTCGTAATTTACATATTCAGTCATTGAATTATGCTGTTGAGATAACTGTAAGCTGAAATCAAAACTCTAATTGATCAATCTGGCAACTGTTCCTTGTTTTTCATGGGAAGTTTTTTCGATGGAAGCTCTGAAGTTTCAAAAATTAACAGCAGGATCCAGACACTTGTCCGCAGTAACAACAGGAGGGCTTTCGACTTTACAGCAATTACAGGGCTGAGAACTTGATTTAGAATGGTTGTTTCGGATCAAATATTGTCTTAGTTCCACAATGGGAAATTTGTTGCATGGTGACATGTTTACTTTTGTCACTTTGTTTCTCATACCATCCACACCATCATTGAGATGTGCTAACAAAACCCTTTGGTTTCCCTATAAAAATCCTAGAAAGTTGTCCCTTGTGTTGCCTTCTTTATATCGATTTCACAACATGCACCTGGCAAGCTGCACTTCACTTGGGACTTTGAGGTTTGTCTACCTTGCTTCGGGCAGCACTCAGTCATCAGTGTCAGGATTCACAGGCAGCACCATATCACTTTTATGGGGGCTCACGGGCAGGTCTCTACTTACCAGACTTAGCCGTAAGGTGAGGGTGGCTTTTCAACGGCTGCAGGGCTAGGGCTTGCTTGGGGGAGGGGGAGAAGTGGCGTCAGGCAAGGAAGAGAATGTGGGGCTAGGGCTGTACTGGGGAAGGTTGTGTGTGGGGACACATGTTGATCTGTGCAAATGGCCTCAAGATGGTAAAAGCTGAGGAGGCTGTCTCCACAGGAGATGAGGCTAGAGGGAGATGTGGGGGGGTGTGTGAGCGAGTGAGTGGTGATGTCCTTTGACTGACAGTGAGTGAGATGCCAGTGAATGTGCAATAGGCCTGTGAGTCTGTGAGTTTATAGTGATGAGATGGCTGCCTTACCCTGGCAGCACGGATGAGATCATTCATCCTCTTTCTGCACTGGATGGCCAACCTCTTCTGTGCAGCGCTGGCACTGATCACCACTGCCACTGCCTCCTAAGCTGAAGTGGTGAGATTACTGGACCTCCTGCGGCCAGCGCTTGGGTGGAGAGCATCGCGGCAGGGTCCAAAAGGCATTCCAGGGACATGTCAGAAAAACAGTAGGCTGCAGTCTCCTTACCTTTCGGGCCATGTCTTCTGTGCAGCAGTCCTGAACTGCAAGCTATGAGAGCTGTGCATTTGGTCAAATATGGCACCTGGTGCGAGGAAGTGGTGAGGTGATGGTGTGCAGGCGAATCAGAGGAAGGCCGCCAACGAAACTGCGTGTTCCCCGTGACTGCATAAATAATGAGGTGGGAAGTGGACAATATGGCATGAAAACCTGCCATTGCGGATGATGGGTAAAATGTTGCTTTACATGCCCATTAATGCACTTGGTGCAAATCTGGGACAATTCCACACAGGGTCTTTTTCTAGCTTTCCTGGAATCATTTAAAGCAGTTGCCACAAAAATACATTTGAATTGTATTATAGTGATATATTTACCAATTGATTCTACACTTAACCTTCATCTAAATAAATAGATTATTTAATAACTACATTTGAATGGATGAAATGCTTGGAAATTTGTCAGACAGATTATTGGAATCCTTAAGTAAAGCAAATTGCAAATTAATAACACTAAAGACATCATCCTATTCAGATGTTCTGGTATTTCAATAACACTTGAAATTCCCCTGAAGGCTTACAAGATTTTCAACAAAAGCATTTTAAAAACCTATTATCTTCAGAAATTTTGCTTCTATAAGCAACTTTGCATCCAGTCTTAAACAGGTTTTTAGCAGATTTATCACAGAGAGTGGAACAATGTCACCTCACAGCATACACCTCCTGTTAGCTTGGTTACTGAGCCAAATTGACAGGTTTTGTGGCAAAATTAATGGGAACCTCATGCCACTGTGTGGTTTGTAATGGAGATGAAAGACTGACAAAAAAAGACTAAATTATATGCAAAAAATAATTTTGGATCATGGCATAACAGACAAATTGTGCAGCTTGGAAGACATAGGGTGTAATTGTCCGGTTATATTGGCAGAGGGCGTCATGGCAGGCGCGGGTGGACAATATGGCGAGAAACCAAAAATTAGTTTCACTTTGTCGTGAAACCAGTTTGCGATCATCTGCTTCACCCAACAATGGTGGGCCACGTTTCCTGCCGCCACACATCGGGAACCTAATTTCAATACTTCAGCATCCCATTAAAAGCCCCGCTCACCAGAAACATCCCCCCACACTGGATCATCCAGGTGTTTCACAACTGTACATAAGCGACGTGCACCTGGTGAACTGCACTTTGCTCAGGAATTTGAGGTTTGTTTGCCTACCTTGCTTCAGGCGCACTTGCAATCATCAGTGCCAGGCTTCACAGGCAGCACTACATCATTTAGGGGGGCTCAAGGGCAGGTCTCTACTTACCAGACTAGCCATAAGGCATGGGTGGCTTTTCAACAGCTGCAGGGTTCAGACTTGCTTGGGGAAGGGGGAGAAGTGGCCCCAGGCAACGAAAAAGGCTGCAGGGTGAGGGCTGTACTGGGGAAGCAGGGGGCACCCTAGGTGTGGGTGGGGACACATGTTGATCTGTGCAAGTGGCCTCGTGAGGGCCGAGGGCACAGTCTCCAGAGAAAATGAGGCCAGATGGTGATGTGAGGGTGTGTGTGAGAGGGTGAATGGTGATATCCTTTGAGCTGGCAGTGAGTGAGATGCCAGTGAATGTGTGAGTTTAGAGTAATGAGATGGTTGCCTTTCGCTGGATCATTCATCCATTTTCTGCACTGGATGGCCGACCTCTTGTGTGCAGCATTGGCACTGAGCACCTCTGCCACCACCTCCCAAGCAGGAGTGGTCAGGCTGATGGGTTTTCTACGGCCAGAGCGAGGTTAGAGGACATCACAGCGGGCCTCCATGGTGTCCAGAAGGCATCCCAGGGATGCATCACTGAATCGGGGGCATGCACTCTTCTTGGCTTTTGGGGCCATATTGTCACTGGAACAGTCCTGGGCTGCAAGCATTGAGAAGTTTGCATGCAGCTGCAGTTTAAGTATGGCGCCTGGTGTGAGGAAGCGGTGAGGTAACTACATGGCGGACAAATCGGAGGCCACCCTCCGGCGTGTTTCCTGTGGCTGTGTAATTAATGAGGCGGGAAGGAGATGATACGGCATGAAAATCCACCATTGCAACCAGCAGGTAAAATGTCTTATTTCACACCTACTGCACTTAGTGAAAATCTGCGACAATTCCATCCATAGTCTTGACATAACAACAGCCATGTTAACTGTGGCTCAGTTGGTAACACTCTTGACTCTTGACAATAAGGTTGTGGGTTTAAGTCCCACTCCAAGACTTGAGCACAAAGATTAAGACTGACACCAAACACCCAAACCATGGCTTACAAGGGAAATTAGAAATAATTTTAGATGTAAGGAAGAGGCATACAAATTGGCTAGAAAAAACAACAGACCTGAGGATTGGGAGCAGTTTAGAATTCAGAAAAGGAAGACCAAGGGATTGATTAAGAAGGGGAAAATAGAGTACGAGAGTAAGCTTGCAGGGAACATAAAAACTGACTGTAAAAGTTTCTATAGGTATGTGAAGAGAAAAAGATTGATTAAGACAAATGTAGGTCTCTTACAGTCAGAAACAGGGTAATTTATAATGGGGAACAAAGAAATGGCTGACCAACTAAATATATACTTTGGTTCTGTCTTCACAAAGGAGGACACAAACCAGAAAAGTTGGGGAACACAGAGCTTAGTGAGAGGGAGGAACTGAAAGAAATCACTATTAGTAGGGAAATGGTGTTGGAGAAATTGATGGGATTGAAGGTCGATAAATCCCTGGGGCCTGATAATCTACATCCCAGAGTACTTAAGGAAGTGGCCCTAGAAATAGTGGATGCGTTGGTGGTCATCTTCCAAGATTCTATAGACTCTGGAACAGTTCCTACAGATTGGAGGGTAGCTAACGTAACCCCACTATTTAGAAAGGGAGGCAGAGAGAAAACAGGGAATTATAGACCAGTCAGCCTGACATCGGTAGTGGGGAAAATTCAAGAGTCCATTATAAAAGATTTAATAGCTGAGCATGTGGAAAACAGTGGCAGAATCGGACAGAGTCAGCATGGATTCATGAAAGGAAAATCATGCTTGACAAATCTACTGGAATTTTTCGAGGATGTAACTAGTAGAGTTGATGAGGGGGAGCCAGTGGATGTGATTTACTTGGACTTTCAGGAGGCTTTCAACAAAGTCCCCCATAAGAGATTGGCGTGTAAAATTAAAGCGCATGGGATTGGGGGTAGTATATTGAGATAGATAGAAAACTGGTTGGCAGACAGGAAACAAAGAGAAGGAATAAACAGGTCTTTTTCTGAATGGCAGGCAGTGACTAGTGGGGTACTGCAGGGATTGGTGCTGGGACCCCAGTTATTCACAATATATATTAATGATTTAAATGAGAGAATTAAATGTAATATCTCCAAATTTGCAGATGACACAAAGCTGGGTGGGAGGGTGAGCTGTGAGGAGGATGCAGAGATGCTTCAGTGTGATTTGGACAAGCTGAGTGAGTGGGAAAATGCATGGCAGATGCAGTATAATGTGGATAAATGTGAGATTATCCATTTTGGTAGCAAGAATAAGAAGGCAGATTATTATCTGAATGGCAATAAATTGAGAGAGGGAAATGTGCAATGAGACCTGTGTGTCCTTGTACACCAGTCGCTGAAGGTAAGCATGCAGGTGCAGCAGGCGGTAAAGAAGGCAAATGGTATGTTGGCCTTCATAGCCAGAGGATTCGAGTACAGGAACAGGGATGTCTTGCTGCAATTGTACAGGGCCTCGGTGAGACTATACCTGGAATATTGTGTGCAGTTTTGGTCTCCTTATCTGAGGAAGGATGTACTTGCTATAGAGGGAGTGCAGCGAAGGTTTACCCGACTGATTCCTGGGACGGTGGGACTGACATATGAGGAGAGATTGAGTCGATTAGGATTATATTTGCTGGAGCTCAGAAGAATGAGGGGGATCTCATAGAAACCTATAAAATTCTAACAGGACTAGACAGGGTAGGTGCAGGAAGGATGTTCCCGATGGTGGGGGAGTCCAGAACCAGGGGTCACAATCGGAGGATATGGGGTAGACAATTTAGGACTGAGATGAGGAGAAATTTCTTCACCCAGAGAGTGGTGAGCCTGTGGAATTCGTTACCAAAGAAAGTAGTTGAGACCAAAACATTGTGTGTTTTCAAGAAGGAGTTAGTTATGGCTCTTGGGGCGAAAGGGATCAAAGGGTATGGGGAGAAATCGGGAGCAGGCTATTGAGTTGGAAGATCAGCCATGATAATAATGAATGGCGGAGCAGGCTCGAAGGGCCGAATGGCCTACTCCTGCTCCTAGTTTCTATGTTTCTATGACACTCCAGTGCAGTACTAAGGGAGAGCTGTGTGTTGGATGTGCTATCATTTGAATGTGGGGTAGCCTGCCCTTTCCAGTGGATATAAAAGATCCTTAGCATTATTTTGAAGGATGGTAGTACTGGCCAAGCTATATTTATCTTTCAATCAACATCACAAAAACACTGAAATAAAAGCGAAATACTGTGGATGCTAGAAATCTGAAATAAAAATAGGAAATGCTGAAAAAACTCAGCAGGTCTGACAGCATCTGTGGAGAAAGAAACAGAGTTAACATTTTGAGTCTGTATGACTCTTCTTCACTCAGAAGGGAGTTAGAAATGTGAGGGGTGTTGAAAAAGGGGTGGAGTAAAATAGAAGGTCAAGTATAGGTTGGAGTTCAGGAGAGACTAAAAGACAAAGATGTTCGGGACACAAGACAAAGGGAGTGGTAATTATAATATTAAATACTAAGGCAGGTGTTAGTAGCAGCATAAAGGTCAAACCTGTCTGGAAGCAAGATAGC
Organism: Cetorhinus maximus; assembly: GCF_964194155.1. Classification (NCBI taxonomy): domain Eukaryota; kingdom Metazoa; phylum Chordata; class Chondrichthyes; order Lamniformes; family Cetorhinidae; genus Cetorhinus; species Cetorhinus maximus. Next base: position 109,484,000 of record NC_135881.1, read on the forward strand.
AGAATGTGTTAATAACTGAATAATGGTCAACACTTTCTGAAAGCAAAACATGATAACAAGATACAGACTCATATTTGGAGGGGGTGGAGGAGAGGGGAGGGGGGATGAGAAAAAAATAATTGATTAAAATGAAGTATAGAGTTCATGGTATGAAGTTGTTGAATGCAATGTTAAGTCCAGAAAGTTGTAAAATGCCTGATCAAAAGATGAGATGCTGTTCCTCCAGTTTGCATTGGGCTTCACTGGAGTATTGTAGCAGGCTGAGGACAGAAATATGAGCATAAGAGCAAGATGGTGAATTATTTTCACCCCCCCCTCCCCCCCCCCCCCCACCACGCCCCACCACCAAGTGCCAGTCTGTATCTTAGGCTCATGTTTTGCTTTCAGAAAGCGCTGACCCTTGTTCTGTTATTAACACATTCTGCTATGGGTTGACCTTTATGCTGCTATTAACACCTGCTTTAGCCTTTAATACTATCATTACCACACCCTTTGTCTTGGTGTCCATAACATCTTTGTCATTTAATCTCTCCTGATCTCCAACCTATTCCTGATCTATTTTGCTTCACCTGCTTCACCATCACCACCCCCCTCTTTTCAAAAGCATAAAACCCATCACATTTCTACCTCCCTTCAGCTCTGAAGAACAGTCATATGGACTTGAAACATTAACCCTGTTTCTCCCTCTACAGATGCTGCCAGACTTGATGAGTTCTTCCAGCATTTTCTGTTTTTCTCACAAAAACACATTATCTGGTGCTGTTTGTGGGACCTTGCTGTGTACAAATTGACTGCCAAGTTTCCTACATTACAGCAGTGACTACACTTCAAAATGAGTTCATTTGACTGTGAAGCACATTGGAACCTCTGGTGGTCATGAAAGGCACTGTATAAATTCATATTTTTCCTTTCAGAAAATCTCTGTACAATGCAGTTCTCCCTCATTCTATTACAAGCCACATCTCATTGTTAGAATGTCATTAGATTAGTAAACTAGTTCTTATGAAATCTTCATCTCCGCACAAATTGTAAGGTCTATAATAAAGCTTCAGCTGGAATCAGGCCTTTTTTTTTACAGTGAAAGGTTTGACATAAAACAGTCAGTTGTAATAAACTTTGATTGGTTTGGTTACAATATTTGCTTCACACTAAGGCCCTTTCATCATTCTCCGTAATCGATTTGGTCAGCTAGCAGCTGAGTACTAAATGCTCAGTTATACTTTATCTAAAAAATCACAGCAGGGAATTACAAGTGGCAATGAAAGCTATGTTATATGGCTCGCCCTGAAGTATTTTCTATTTGAAATACTCATTATAAAATAAAAGACTAGTTTTTCAATAGTCTTTTTATTTAAGTCTGGCAGGGAAAGGTCCTGTTTTCTGCAGAAAACAAAACAATATCCATTAACCTCAGTGTTGTTGTCAGAGAATTCTTCATTGATACCACAAGTTTTGTACTAATATATTGATCTACAATTACCTTGTCCTCAACATAATCATATAGCCAATCACCAGGATGATGGCAGTGCCAGCAATTAATTAATTTGACAAAAGAAAGGTTGATGTTTCAATGACATGTATTAGCACATACAGCATTCAGCTGCAATAACAAGCAGTGCTCCAAGCGAGAGCTCAGTAAAGCTGGGATTTAGTCCAAAGCTGGTGTATAGATGGAACTGCATCAAGTAAGAAATGACCTGGAGTCACTATGAATCAGTAACACTTCTTGAATATGTGTTAATGCGCTGAAAGCCTTAAGGTTCACTGAAGGATAAGGGAGAGATTGGGAAAGAAGTGGTAGCATGCTTTTTCTGGACATGCCCCAATCACATGTATGTATAACATACTCCCTTACCTAGATTGGAAACTGACAACTAGACCACAACTCAGTTGTATAAAATCCCTGCTTAATGACAGATTAGCCTTTCAACATGTAGAGGACATTGTTCTGTTTCTTTATTTGGTTCACAATGATCTGAAGGTCCTCGCCAGTAAAGAAGATCTTTCCATGTCTTGCTACTCCAGTTTCTACAATCCATATCGTAACATGAGAATACGCTAAGGCGGTCTCAATGACCTGTTTCAATGACATTGATTAACCTTCAGGTGCCCTTATTTTATTTCTTAGGAAAGGATGCAGAATTCAGTTGGATTTTCTTTTACTCTTTACTACTGGCTTTTCTTTGCAGCGACAATAATCTACCAGGTTGTCTTTTGGTATATTGGGCATCAGTTCTGCAACATATGGTTTTTGCAAAATATAAATCTTTTTCCTATTACTGATGTAGTATATTGTTTCAATAAATGGGCTGCAGATTCAGAGGCTGAATGATCCAGTACTGTTACTGGAAGGTAATAAATCTGGCTTTATAGCTGTCTGCTGCAATATGTTACCATCTGTGCTTCAACAGGAATGCAATTTCTGGGCACAAAAGCCACAAAATGGTTCAGCAGGGAATTTATTAGGAACCTATCATCTCTCCCACAAACATATTTCTCTGATGCCCCCCTGGTAAATTTTCATTTTTGATATTTGGAACAATGTCAGCATCAATAATAATAATTTAAAACAAGATGTGGCAGTAAATATCACCAGGGCATTTTTTTTCTTCCAGAAGTAATGAGGCTTTTAATGTGCTACTTACCAATATAGCTAAAGATCTATGGGAAACATTTCCTAAAAAGGCTAGAAATAGATAATCCATCAAATAATTCTGCTATCAAATATTCCATATGGTTTGATTAGAATTTAGGCTGCTGCCTACATTTAGCCTACACAATATTCTAAACTTTCATATTCTTGGTGTGGAATTAATCACTTTCCGGGTCTCATCTTCCTTTGCACTATGGTCAGGGAATGCTCAGATCCTGGATGATAAGCAAAGTGAATAAGGTGTTGGAACCTGTGACACTGGATCACTGCCCTGGAATTTCTGGACCTCCCCCCAAAGACTGTGAAGGAGGAAGGAGTGGTGGGTAGGGAGGGGAATGTAGAACAGGTGCAAACATGGGTTCCCATCCCAGTTTTATCTCAGTATAATAGATGGTCAACAAATAACTACAGTGCCCAGGACAACTGTGCCGTAGGACCTGTATCGAACCCCTTTCAAATAGGAGGTTCTGAGAAACACTATACAGCAAGAGGATGGAGCTAGAAAAAGGTAGGTCTGTTTTATAAAGCATACTGAACATTAAAGTTGACGCCCTTCTGGCTTCTGTTTACCAACTGCAACAAAAAGGCCCATAGCTGATGGTTATTGTTGCTGCCTGGATTTCTGCCCTTCTCCAGCTGCCAAGGTTCTGCCAAGGGGTAGGCCTGTCCCTGGGTCACATTGGATGTGCTTCATTTGACTTGCTGCCAGTTGGAATGGGCAGTTTTGTGGGGCAGGAGGGGTTTGGCTGGGAAAGGGGAAGGAATATCAGCCCTTCTATTTCATGTATCGAGTTTGAGTATTAATTGGCCCATGGTAAAGTATACGCTCGGTGTTCCTGAGCTCCAAGGTTAGAAGAATAACACTCTAATGCAGCATAATGTTAATGCCAGTGGTGAGAAGTGGAAAATTGGCTCCCCTGTCTTTCCACCTCTCAGTTGACTGCAACAGGTGTTTTTAAAAGAATTTGCCTCCCGTTTAGTGAGTGTTCAATTATTTAAGTGCTATGACTGGAAAAGATGCAGGCTGGAATTTTCCGGCCCCGTTGGCATTGGGCATCATGGTGGGTGGCGACAGGGGTGGGGGGTACAAAATGGCGAGAAGGCCAAGAATTGGTTTTAAGCCATCAAGCAACCAGTTTGCGATCATCCGCTTCACCTGTCAATGACCAGCTGTGATTCCCACTGCCGCACGTCAGGAATGTCATTTTAATCCAGTTACATCTAATTGTAAGCCCTACTCACCGGAATCACACACCCCCCCCCACCAACCCATGTCAAATTTACCGCCCACGTCGGCATGACTTCAAATGACGTGCTTCACGGCTGCCTTTAAAAGGTGTGCACCAGGCAAGCTCAGCTTCAAGGGGAACTCAGATGTGAATGCACACAACCTTGCGCAGCACTCACGAGCATCGCCCATAGGATATCAAGTAAGAAGCAACGCACATCTGCGGGGGGTGGGGGCACAGGAAAGCCACTTTTTCCCAGCTGGCTTTCAGTGCGGTACCAGGGCAAGGGCTCCAGTGTGGGTCAGGCTGGGGGGTTGGAGGGGTGAAGGTGGGGGCAGTGGGCAGCGAGGAAGCACAGACTGAAGGAAGTGCTCAAGCACATGCCAGCAGGGGCGGCGGGGGGGGGCGGTTAGGGGAAGGGGTGATGGTGAAGGAAATGGCCACGCACTTGGATAAGCTTGTCAGAAGTGAACATTCTTCCACAGCTGAGACTGGTCATCTGTAGCTCCATTGACATGCTTGGAGTTGGGCCTCAGAAGCCTTTTTGCCCACTCAAGCAATGCAAAAGCATGGAAGTGCCACCAAATGCTCAAGAACCTTTTACCCCTCAAGTGCAGACTGCAAATTAATGTGCGTTTTAAGGGGCAGCAGATCAATTGGCCGACTGGGCAAGTTGTAGAATCCCCTTGCGAAAGTCACTGGTGGAGTTGCTCACAGCCCCTTGCAACGTCTTTATTAAGGTTTGGACCAGTACCCATTATGGTTCAAGCTAACAGTGCAGCCTTGAAATGCGTGTTAGGAGAATGCCTGCACCTGAGCTGAGAGCACAGCATGCAATCTAATGGCCTAAGCTGCCGCCAATTGGTCAAGTGCAGTGGATTGGATGTGGGTGGGGTTTCGCACAGCCAATGAGCACACTACACACTGACATCCAAGTGGTGGCCAGCACTCTCTGGGATGCATTAAGGGGCCTTCAGACTTAACCAAGAGAGCTTCTTAGTACATCTATGCTAACCCATTCGTCTCTCTCTTTGATCCTGTAGGAGGAGAACATTAGGATCATGGAGCTTGGTGATTTAGTGTGTGCCTCCTGGCTTACAGAGACCAGAGAAGAAGAAGAGTGGTGGAGGCACTTGGTTCGGCAAAGGGGGGAGCACCTCCCTCAAAATGAAGGGGCGGCAGGGCCTGCTGCGCACGCAGCTGAAGGTCCGCAGCAAGTCGTCGGCCGTAGGCATTCGCTAGACCCAGGGTCTATAGATGGCATCTGTCATTCCTGCTGATGACCAAGAACCAATGTTGCCAAAGACTGAGCACTGGCCAGATGAGACAGGCACACTTGGGAGATCCTCATAGCTGCAAGATTCATGGAGGATAATGACAACATGCAGTGACGACAGTCCTGACACCCTCACCTGCATCTTGAATGTTTTACTCCTGTATTGCTGATAGCAGTGCACATACCCTCAGTGCTCAGGCTTATGTCATGGAGACATAGTGGAGGCCCTAAGAGTCACTAGATTCCAGGAGGACGATGGCAACATGCAATCAGGACACTCCAAAGATCTTCACATTACCTCTGGGAATGTCTGACTCCTGCCTGGCTGAGGGCAGCTGTTGGATCCAGTGCCCTTGGTTTGTTGGGGCTAAAGTATCCAGGTTGCACGTTTTGTTTGGGATGACTGAGTCAGTACAGAGACAGAGAACATCAGGAGGTCATTGTTAGAATAAACACATGCTGTTTATTTAGAAACTAACTCTAATACTATACTTGTGTGCTCACAACATAAAACTCTGTCTTCATTCTTCAGTGACAAACTCAAGACTCACCCACATAGAGGTAGCCCGCGCTACTCTGCTATTGGATAATAAGATCATCTGGCCTTATACTACAATACTCGTCTTAAAGGTATATTACATCTCAGGTTACTACATCCCTCCCCCTTTACTGAAAAATTTTGCAGTTTAGCAAGTTATTTAAACAGTTCAATTATTTACAAAGTCGGTCTCTCTGGGGGTTTCCTTGTGCGTATAGAACGTCTCAGCTCTACAGCTTCCAAAGTTTGCTTTGGAATCTCCCTTATTGAAGTTGTCCGAGCATCAGGTTCTACAGCAGGTACATGGAAATTTGTTTCTTCGGCTCTTTCAGGTACAGGCGGCTCTTCAAATACATTTGCACTTGGTTGAGATATTTCAAAAGGAAATGTTGATTCAGTCTCGAGCACTGGTGGAATCACTTCTGGATATTTGGCTTCTCCACTTCGCATGTGATCCACATACCTTCTTATTATTCGATCTTCAATTTTCACATGGTAGTAAAGAGGTCCCGTTACTGCACTTATTTCACTGACCAACCATGCTGGTCCTTCTGTAAAATTTTTCACATGTTTCTTCTCTCCTACATTAAATGTTCTGTCCCGACTGTGACAATCATGTCCCATTTTCTGATTTTCCTGCCTTCTTTCTACATTCCCCCCAACCAAGTTTGGCATAATTAGGCTCAGTCTCAATCGGAAACGGCGCTTCATTAACAGTTCAGCAGGTGTGACACCTGTTGTCAAATGAAGGGGTGATACAATAGTGAAATAGAAATCATGCTAATTTAGTCTCTATCGAATCTCTAGACAATTTCTTTACACCAGATTTGAATGCCTGAACCGTGCTCTTGTCAAGTCCATTTGAAGAAGGATGATATGGAGATGTTTTCAGGGAACAAAACCATTGAGACTTGTAAATTGGTGAAATTCAGTACTTGTGAATACTGTTCCATTATCTGATACCAGCACTTCAGGTAATCCACTTATAGCAAAGCTTTGTCATAACTTGTCTATTGTTGATGAAGATGAGGGTGACCTTACTTCATATATACCCATCCATTTTGAATGCACGTCTATGATAAGGAGAAACATTGTTCCCATAAAAGGTCCCAAATAATCAATACATACACATACCCATGGCCATCCCAGCCATTCCTAGGGGTGTAATGGGGCTGTTGCAGGTAATGTTTGCACTCGTTGACACTGCTTACAACTTCTCACTAGGTTTTCCATTTCTCCATCCATTCCCAGCCACCACATATAGCTACATGCCATTGCCTTCATTTTAGAAATTCCAGGATGTGCACTGAGAAGTTCAGATAACAATGGCTTTCGTCCTTTCGGAGGAGCAATTACACGAGCTCCCCACAATAAAATACCTTCTTGGCTGGTTATCTTGTATCTTCTCTGAAAATACGGTTTCATTTCATTTGATTCTCGTGTTTTTGACCAACCATAAAGAACTTGATTTCTCACTTTGGATAAGACTGGGTCTCAGTTCATCCAATCTTTAATTTGTTTGGCACATATCAGTGATGAGTCCAGGAAATTCAATAACAAGACATCTTCCTGAGGAATTGGAATATCCTCATCTTTTACCTGCAAGGGTAAACGACTGAGTGCATTTGCATTTGCAATTTGACTTCCGGGTCTATGAATAAAAGCATACTCACACGCTGCCAAGATCAATGTCCACCTTTGTGCTCTTGCTGAGGCTATAGGGGGTACAGCCTTGTCTTCACCGAGTAGTCCTAATAATGGCTTGCGATCCATTGCGAGAAAGCACTGCTCCAACTCCATAAGCTGATGCCTCACACATTAATATCAACTCTTTATTTGGATCAAAATGTACCAGAAGTGTAGATGACTGCAATAACTTTTTAACTTTTGTGAAAGCTTCTTCTTGCGGGGTTTGCCACGACCATCTCTGATTTTTCTTGAGCAAACAATATAATGGTGCCAGTTCTGTCGGTAAATTAGGCGAGAAGCGTCCATAGTAATTAATCATCCCCAAAATGATTTCAATTCGGATGTATTCTTTGACTCTGGGGCTTCTTTAATTGCTTTCACTTTTTCTTTGATTGGTTTAGGCCTTGTGAATCGACCTTGTGTCCTAGGTAAGTTACCTCTTTTGCTGGAATGTGCACTTTTCCTTTCTCAATCTCACTGCAACTTGCAAAAAAAACGTTTTAGAACTTCCTCCAGGTTCATCAAATGTTCTTTTTCTATGAGCCCAGTCTCGAGAATGTCATCTAAATAAAATACACCATGGGCAATCCATGTAACAAACTTTCCATGGTTCTTTGGAATATGATGCAAGCAGAAGATACGCCAAATGGTAAACAGGTGTATAGATGCAATCCCTTATGTGTATTTATGGTGACAAACATCCGAGATGCCTTCTCTAATTCCAATTGCTGGTAGGCATGACTCAAATCTAACTTCATGTAAGCCTTTCCACCTGCCAATTTAGTGTATAAATCTTCAATTTTAGGTATGGGGTGTCTAGCCAATTTTGTAACTTTATTGACTGTTAATTTATGGTCCCCACATATTCTAATGCTTCGGTCAGGTTTGAGAACAGGTACAACTGGAGCTGCCCACTCTGAAAATTGTACTGGTTGTATCGCTCCCAGCTTTTCTAATCTGTCCAGCTCTGCATCTACCTTATCCGACATTGCATAAGATAACTGGCCTTGCCATCATGAATCTGGATCGACATGAATTTTGCCTGTAGCCCTTCAATTTTTCCAAGTTCTTCCTTGAAAACTGAGGCATATTTTTGTAGTAGATGTGATATCCCATCTCAGTTAGAAGATTTCATTCCATTCCAATTTAATTTCTTTCAGCCAGTTTCACCTGAGGAGACTAGCGCCTTGCCTGCTACTTCCATTGAGGGTAATCTCACTGTTTGACCTTCATAGTTTACTGTGACTTTACATATGCCTTGACTTGTATGTTTTCTCCTGTGTAAGTGTTTAATTTTTCATCAGTTTCTTTTAAATTCAGCTTATTTTCTCCATGATTCAAGTATTGAAAAGTATGCTCTCCGATCACTGTAGTTGCTGCACCAGTATCCATCTCCAGTCTGATAGGCTTCTCATTCACTCTCATGGTTACACAGATAGGCTCCGTGCTTCCTACCTTTAAATTATATAATGAATGGATGTCAGCGTCCATTGCTTCAGGCTTTTCAATGCTGTTTATTTCCTTGGGTTTTTGCCTTTGTCTGACAGCCTGCCTGATTCTATCTTTACAATTTCTTATGAGGTTTCCATTTCGATGGCAGAAGAAATATTCAATCTTTTTAAATTGTGTTTCATTACAGGGCTGTCTACTTCCATCTCTGTTACTATGATGCCATGCTTTTGCTGTTGAGTTTTCCTTTTTAATATGTCTGTTAGCAGTGGCTACTTCTCGCTTTGGAACAAAGCTCTGCACTTCATGTTTTTTTGGTTGAAGCTCCCCGCCCAACATGGAGGACGGTGCCATTTTGTGATCCTTGAATGGCTTCTGAGTCTCGCGCTGCACCTTCCATTTCAAGAGCAATTTCAAATACCTTCAGAAAATCTAGATTTGTTTCAACCAACAATCTCTTTTGAACCACATTTTTGTTTATACCGCAAGCCAACCGAATTGTAAGCATACAATTGATTGAAGTACCAAACTTGCAGCATTCAATTAATTGCTTCAGACTCACCACATAAGAAGCAACTGTCTCCCCTGCAGCCCTAATTCTTGAGTTGAACTTAAGCTTTTGTATGGTCACTGATGGCTTGGGCTGGTAATGATTCTTTGCGAGGTTCACTAAATCATCAAAATGTTTGGAGTCTGCAGCACTGGGCGGCAACAGATTTTGAATTAATCTATATGTCTTACTCTCACACATGGACAGAAGGATCACGCACCTCTTCTCCCCCGTAATGTCGTTCACCTGGAAGAAGAACGCGAGGCGTTCAACATAGTGAGACCACTCATCCAAGGTTGGATCGACTGGCTCCACTCTTCCAAATCGAGGCATCTCTTAGGGAATTACTTCGACGCACAGGAGGAAATTTTCTTTGACTTACAACCACCATGCGAGATATGGCCCGATTTCGGTTCTTCTGGTTTCCTTCGTTTTCCTCACTTTTTACCTCTTTTTCGCCCCATGATTTTTCATGCATTTACTCGCGTCGCCCATTTGTTGGATCCAGTGCCTTGTTTTGTTGGGGCTAAAGGATCCGGGTTGCACGCTTTGTTTGGGGTGACCGAGTCAATACAGAGACAGAGAACATCAGGAAGTTGTTGTTGTTGGAATAAGCACATGCTGTTTATTTACAAACTAACTCTACAAATGTACTTGTGTGCTCACAACATAAAACTCTGTCTTCACTCTTCAGTGACTAACTCAAGACTCTCTCACATAGCGGTAGCCCACGCTACTCTGCTATTGGACAATAATATCATCTGACCTTACATTACAACACTTGTCTTAAAGGTATATTACATCTCATATTACTACAGCAGCTCGCTTGCACTCTATGACCAGGATCATTTCAGGGAGATGCAGCTGTGAAACTTTAAATGAACCTGATCCATTGTCAACCTTCATCACCTCACCCTTCAGGAGCACATCATCACTGGCCACAGATGCTGAAGAGATGAAGGGGCCAGTCCCACCTCAACGGTGCTGAGAGAATGACGGAACTCTGTCCCGGAAGGAAAAAAAAACAGTTTGGACCAGTTCTCTTATTTCCCAGCTTTTCCTATTTTTTCCATCTGGGGTGATGGCTGCCCATGACATTCTGGCAGCAATGACAGGCACCATCGAGGTGCAGGCACCAGTAATGTGTCCAGTGAGTGTGAAGCCGGGCTATCACTTTGGTTTGAAAGTTATACACTGCACAGGGAGGAGAACCTGGACTGAGGCACTTGCCTTTACCTTGTCCAGGAACCAAGGTTTGACTCTGAATGACACAAACGCTGCTCATCATATCAAGGAGCCATAGACAAGGAGACATTCTTGGGAGTTTATTTACAACAGTGAACATGAAGTACAAGTGATCAACACCCATGCTCAGGCTGTGCAACTGCATCTTCTTAACCTCCCTAACACCGCAGCTATGTCTTGTTGCTCCCCCGACATCCACAGTGGAGGTGGTGGAAGCCTGCTAACTGCTACATCGTCTGTGATGACCTGGATGGGCATCCTCCAGAGGGCTGAGACCTGGAGGGCCTCAGCCTGCTTTTGGGGACCTGCTGTGTGGCAGTGGCACCCTCCTCGGCCTGTGGAACTGGAGCTGCAGGGGCCACAGGAAGAGGAGATTCGGATGGGCTGGACACTCCCGGAGCCACCTGGGTCGATAACCCCGGGGTGTGCACCTGCTGATCCTCCTCCCTATGGGTTCCCGAAGGCCCCTGACTGACTGCATGAGGAGAAGTGGAAGCTGGAGTGGGATCAAACTGCCCCGCGCCCTTCTTGTGTTAACAATGTTGGAGGCCAACAATGGTGTCAATGATGGAGTTCAGCCTGCGCAGCCATGCAGGACCAATGTCTTGGAACAAGGGCTCTATGGTGGCCACCATCCCACCAGTATTGACCCCGGTGTGTTGGCATGCTACCGCTATCACCTCAGACTGGAGGCGGACAGAGCCCTCCGTTGTGCCTTGCAACTTGAGTAGTGCAGCGGACATCCCTTCCTGTTGTTCTCGAGCTTGCCTTTGCAGCTTCAGCAACTGTGACATGACCGAGTCCAGAGGCTCGTCATCTGACTCAGACTCAACAGATTTCAGGCCACCAGCAATCCTCTGAATGGCAGAAACCTGGGAAGTCCCTGCTGCCACCTGTTGTAGGCCAGACAGTGCAAATTGCTCACCAGATTGTGACCCCGAGGCTACTCTAGGACTGGGTCCCACCAAGGTGTGTGTCTCTGTGCTGGTGGAGGGTGTGAGTGAGTGCTGTGATGGGCCTTCAATGAAGAAGCCTTCAGATTCCTCATCAGAGGTTTCTTCAGAGCTTGATTGGGGGACCTGGGTCATGGAACTCCTTGGCTACTTCCCAGATGTGCCTACAAAAGCAAGGAGAGATAATTTGTGCATGGTAGTGGACTGCGGAACAGGGGAATTAATTCACGGCATTGTTGTCTGATGGATGTTGCACTGCTGTATCCTCACTTGGTTGAGTACCGCTGACCTCACCTTCATCACAGGAATGGTTCAGATCTTAACCAGCCAGCTGGATGACTCCATTTTCAAAGTCTGTGAGGACCTTGATATCGGACGTTCCTCCACCAGTCTGTGACGTCTCCCTTTTGTTGTATGCCTTCTTGTACTACATGAAGACAGATGGAGAGATTTTAAGCTGGGTAAGAAGGATGTTTGGCATTTGTGGATGGTGAATGGTGCCATGGCCAGGATGAGGACACAATCTGCAGGGCAGGTGAAGGTGTGTATGAGAGGGAGACAGTGAATGGTGATGTCCCTTGAACTGGCAGAGAGTGAGATTCCTGTGGATGTGTGCTTGGTTTGTGAGTGTGTGAGTTGAGTGTGATGAGAAGAGTGACTTACCCTGGCAGAATGGAGGAGATCATACATCCTCTTTCGGCACTGGGCAGCTGTCCTCCATTGCAGGGCGTTGGCGCTGACCACCATTGCCACCGACTTCCATGCTGGATTGGTAACATTGCATGCTGGTCTTCACCCAGAGCGGGTGTAGAGGACTTCACGGCGGGTCTCCACTGTGTCCAGTAGGCGCCCTAGGGAGGCATCACTAAATTTGGGGTAAGCATGTTTCATCCCTTTGGCAGCCATGACTTTCTAGCACCTTTCAATCAATTAGAGAGTGCTAGCTCTGTGCAGGGGCGCCCTTTAAATAAAGCGCCCGGATTACTGAAGGCCTGAGGTGACAGCAGGGCAGGTAAATCAGAGGCCGCCCTTCCAGTGATCTGGCATGTTTCCCAGGAATGCATTATTAATAAGGCGGGATGTGTCGGTAATGGGACAACACGATGCAAAAAACCGCCATTCTGCCTGGCGGGTAAAACTTCCTTTCTCCTGCCCACTTTGGTACTTTGTGCAAATCTGGGACTATTCCACCCACACACTCACAAGGTTTCTTGTAAGTTTTAAAAGAAAAGGAAATAGCATTTATTGTCCTTAACACCCGATAGATTAAAATAATAAAAAACACTCCAATACACACTCACAGGTGCATCCAAGAGATTTACACACAGATAGAAGAATGTTACAAGGAGGGAGGGTAAGTTACATTGTTTAAGAGTGTCAAAAGAAAGTCAATCATATACAGGTCATGTAGGTTGATACGTTGGATAGTTTCAGACCATGTTCGGTGATTTTCCAGATTCTACAGATTTAAAAACTTGATGGACGACCTCAGTCTTTTCCTCCGAAGTCAGTCGTTCTCTGAGTTACATTGAAGATACTATCTGCGATGTTTGGTTGGTCAAGTACAGGAAGGACACATGCTTGCAGAATGGCTGGAGAGAGAGAGGGACTGCAAGTTCTCTCCTTGCTGTTCCCAACACATGTCTTTCTGCTTCTAGTCTTTGCTTTAGTGACTGGAAGCCAGTGTCCAGTGGCATACCACAGGGATCTGTGCTGGGTCCCCTATTATTCATCATTTATATAAACGACATAGATGACTAGGTGAGGGGTAGAATTAGTAAGCTTGCGGATGACACAAAGATTGGCTGGGTGGTTAACAGCGAGGTTGAGCATCTTGGGCTACAGGAAAATATAGACGGGATGGTCAAATGGGCAGATAAGTGGCAGATAGAATTTAACCCTGAAAAGTGTGAGGTGATATACTTTGGAAGGAGTAATTTGACAAGGAAGTATTCAATGAACGGCATGACACTAGGAAGTTCTGAGGAACAAAGGGACCTTGGCGTGTGTGTCCATAGGTCTCTGAAGGCGGAGGGGCACGTTAGTGGGGTGGTGAAAAAGGCATATGAGACATTTGCCTTTATCAATCAAGGCATAGATTACAAAAATAGGGAGGTCATGTTGGAATTGTATAGAACCTTGGTGAGGCCACAGCTGGAGTACTGTGTGCAGTTCTGGTCACCACATTATAGGAAGGATGTGATTGCACTGGAGGGGGTGCAGAGGAGATTCACCAGGATATTGCCTGGGATGAAGCATTTAAGTTATGAAGAGAGGTTGGACAGACTTGGGTTGTTTTTGTTAGAGCAGAGAAGACTGAGGGGCGACCTGATCGAGGTGTACAAGATTATGAGGGGCATGGACAGGGTGGATAGGGAGCAGCTGTTCCCCTTAGTTGAAGGGTCAGTCACAAGGGGTCATAAGTTCAAGGTGAGGGGCAGGAGGTTTAGGGGGGATGTGAGGAAAAACGTTTTTACCCAGAGGGTGGTGACGGTCTGGAATGTGCTGCCTGGGAGGGTGGTGGAGGCACGATGCCTCACATCCTTTAAAAAGCACCTGGATGAGCACTTGGCACGTCATAACATTCAAGGCTATGGACCAAGTGCTGGTAAATGGGATTAGGTAGGTAGGTCAGGTGTTTCTCACCTTGTGTTGATGCAGACTTGATGGGCCAAAGGGCCTCTTCTGCACTGTGTGATTCTGTGTCTGACCCTGGAAAAGCAGTTTCTTTAAGCTCAAAGGGTTAACATGCTATCACATGGCCTCCATTGACAAACTGGCCAGTTACCAAATATAGTCTCAGCAGGTGGGGAACCATTGTTCCAGGTCGTTTGTTTAAAGTGATAAGATTACATGGTCGGTACAGCCCCCTTCTCAGCTGAGGCCCATTGTCCAAAGTGGATCGGAAGACGGGTCATACGGACTTGAAACGTCAACTCTGTTTCTCTCTGCATTGATGCTATCAGACCTGCTGAGTTTTTCCAGCATTTTCCATTTTTGTTTCATTGTCTAAAGTGATTGAGTTTAATTGCTTGGTCTGAACCCAACTGAATACATAGGTTGTGTCTGGATGACGGTGAATAGTTCTGGAGTTGGGTCATTCCGGATGATTATTTAGGATGATTATTTTTGGGATGGAGGGAGGGGTTACTTTCAGACAGCACAGGTCCCTTCTGATAGCTTTGCAATTTGCAAGACGAAGTTATGTAAATATTCAGCCATCTTAGGAGCTGCTCCTTAAGTCATTTAAAATGCTATAGTCAGTCTTTTCAGTCTTATTCTATAGTTTCAGCTCACACAATAAATAAAGTCATTTTCAATATAAAAACATTGGTTTTATACAATAGGGACATATTTCCATTTCTCAAACCAGCTTTCTGTATAAACTTATGGCAGCTTATTGCCACATTATGAATAATTTTATACTATGACCAAAATATTCGTTTTGCATTAGTATCTGGCAGTCAGAAAACAGAGGAAACATGGGTTTTATGCTTCCCCACCGGAGAGTTTTCAGGTGGTGAGGGTGGGGGGGGCATGAAAAGCATGAAATTGAAGGAACAGGGTCCCCTCTGGGTTCTCACCTGTCCCAGCCATGTAGTGATTTTATGCTGGGGCAGGCAAGGCCTCAGACAGGAAGCCTGCCCTTGCCCCAGTTGAGGCCTTTAAGTGGCCAAGTGGCCAATTATTGGCCATATAAGGGCTGTTTCTGTCCAGCCTCAATTTTTAGGTCAGCAGGAGGATTGACATGGTGTGGGGGAAGCCCGAAAATCAATGGGCCTGGATCTCGGGCGGGAGGTGGGGGGGAGGGGGTGGGCATCTCCATCAGAAGCCCACTTCTGACTGGGTCAGACCCGTTAAGGTCCAGTAACCTCTGGACCTCCCTCCCCCGCCCCCCAACTCCTCCGGCCTCTCCCCTGCCAATACAATTGCTCCCTCCATGCCACCCCAAGGCCTTACCTACTATCCACACCCAGGACCTCTTAAACTTACATTGGCTTCCGCTCCCCGCACTTAGGCTGCGATGCCTTCCTGAACTTTCTATTCTATCCACTGCAGCACTCTTGTTGCAGGGACTAGAGAGTTGCCAGCCAATCAGATTGGCCGGCAGCTCTTTGAGGTAGGACCTTCTCCTGAGTGAGGGGCGGAAGTCCCGCTTGCAGCCAATTGATGTTCACTCAAGCATAAGTTGGCTGCGGGGCACTTAGACTCTTCGGATATCAGGAAGTGAGACCCCAGCACCCGCAAAATTCAGGCCATAAGCTGAACAGCCTATTATCGTTCCTATCAAGTCTGCTCTGCCACTTTCCTGGTCACAGCAATGCCTAGAACATCAATAAAATATTCAAAAGAGCTGACCTCAGGTGACCTGAAGAGCACCAGCTTTGTTGTGCAGGAGCTGTAATATGTTGATTTTATAATATGATAGTTTGCATGCAGCATTAGTGAATAAATTAGGCCTTGCACATAGCATGTTGATGGCCAGGAGGGTGTGAAGAAGTAGAAAAAAAATTGGTAAAGCAGATCTTCTGTGGTGTTCACAATGCATTAGAGAATATGCTTTATGATAATGACAGAAGTGTTACATGATGAACCATTCACTCTTATTATACAATATCGTTGATCTTCTGCCACTTTGCTCACAGAAATAATACTGGTTGGGAGCACATTTGCACACAAAGCAATTACAACACTGAAGGGAAAAGAGGCACTACAATTTATATACTGGCTTTTCACGTCTCAAAATGGTTTGCATGCAATCAATTGCTTTGAAGTGAAGTGACTGTTGTTGTGCAGTCAAACATGACAGCCCACTTGCTGCATAATAAGAACCGACAAACAGTAATGAGATTACTGCTTTGGTAGTATTGGTAGTAGGAAGATTGTTAGTCATAATCTTTGAATTGCGCCATGTGCACTGGGGTCTCAGATTCTGAGCTCAAACTTAAAGCGTAGAGCTCAAAACTACAACTCCCTTACCCATGTTGAAGAATGCTACCAACTGACAGTGGCCAACTAATAAATGATATGAATAATGAATGAGCTGTATTTAAATATAAGAGATGCTTCAACTTTAATATATTTAGGCCGGAATTTTCCCTCCCCATTGGCATCGGGTGTTATGGCGGGCATGACCAGACAATGGCGAGAAGGCCGAAAATCGGCTTCATGTTGTTGTGTGACCAGTTTGTGATTGCCCATTCCACCCGTTGATGGTGGGTCATGTTTCCTGCCACCACACATCAGGAACATCATTTTAATACATCTGCAAATAATTATATGCTGTGCTAGCTGGAATCACCCCCACATGTCAAATTTACCACCCACTTCGGCAGGAAAACATGCCGGCCCAGAACCCGTCTTGACAAGGGTGACATGCAGAAGTCAGAACTTAACATTAGACCCTTGCTCACATCACAGACATCCACGGAGCAGAAGATGCTGGAGCCCTACAGCAACTGGGACCTGGAGAACCACGTGCATTGCATGCTGGGTAGACTTTCAAGGACATGGTTCCACCGCGAAGCGGCTCTCGGAAGGTGGGAGGCTTCCATTGATGTCTGGGATCTGCTTCGGGACATCAGTGTCTTGGCCATGGCCTGCTGCCGATGATCGCCAAGTGTGGGGAGAGGAAGGTCTAGGGTGAGAGGGAGAGAAAGGTGTACCAGGTTTGGGGGTGAGGGAACGAAGGTGTCAGGGGGCGCGAGGTTGGGAGGGGTGAGGGAATATGGGGGGAGGAGGATGTAACGGGGGAGAATGCGGCAACTGAGGAGGCAGGTGTCAAGTGGGAGAAAGGTCTAAGGGAAGGAGTTTCAAGAGGGGAAGGAGTTCGGAGGGTGTCAGGACTTCGGGGGCAGGAAGAAGTCCGGAGGCGGGAAGGAGTCCTGGGGGAGGAAGAAGTTTGGACGGGGGCGGGGGGACTAAGGGTGGAGGAGGGAGTAAGGCGGGAGGGATGTCCTGGTGAACGTGCAATGGAGGGGTCTATAGAGTCAATGACTGCTTCGCAGAGAGCGAACTGAGGATGGGCGTGGTAGGAGGGAATGGTGAGTATGAGAGAGGGCAGAGTTAGCCAGTAGGGTGGAAGGGTGAGGGAGCAGTAGGAGGGATGGCGAGGGTGGTTGTTGGGGACTCGGAAGCAGACACAGACCCTGGGGCTGGGAAGGAAGTCGGGAAGGTTAATAAGGATGGAGGTGGGGTTCTCGGGAAGATAGGGAACATACACGTTCACCTGGACATCCTGGAATGGATAAGGTTCTGGTTGGTAGGTGATGGTGGGGAGGTGGAAGATGGAAGGGAGTCAACAGTGATGGGGGAAAGGACATGGGTGACTGAGGGAGGGGAAAGGACAAAGGAGCTGAAAATAAACCTTACAACAATCATGCTCCTGGCATTGAAAGTGAGAGCAGCCTCGTGTTGGGTGGGCACATATTCTGCATGGGAGTATGATCAGTGGGTGGTTGGAGATGCAGGTCAGCTCAGATGGACTCCGCGTGCATGGGCGAATGCTTGCACGAGGCTCCGAAAGGGCCTGCCACACACATACTTCTCCCACCCGAATCTTTTGTGGTCCAGCTGCATGCAGCTGAACTGCTAGTGTGAGGGGTGATGGGGAGGAGGTGCAGGGGGAAAACTCGCAAAGCTTGTAAATGAAGCTGAAAGACGCTGACACATTATTCAGTGAAAGTGAATATATTTTCAGATTATAAAGTGACAAAATGTGTTCACCTGTGCAGCCACTTGTGTTCAGAAATTCTTAACTTTTCTAGGCCTACCACTCCATCTAGGTGCTGCCCTGACATCTGCAGCAGGGATGGAGACAGCTGATGCTGAAAAGTCCTGCCCCATGAATCTAGCTCGGCCTCCTCACTCACCTCCCCAGCAACTCCCAATAACATTTGCTAAGCTTGAAGGTTCAACCTTTGATGTGATTTTCTTCTTGCTATCTCCCCATTCCCATCAGCTTGTCACATGAGCAGGGACATGTTATAAATGAAATGTAAAATGTTTTATTTTATTTTATTGTTATTTGCTGTTGGAAACCTCATCCCGCCCGTGGATGAGGTTTCCTAAAAAGTGCAAAGGCTGCTTGGTCTTTTTGCCTGCTCGCCAACCATAAGGTTAGACGGGCAGCAAAAAATTTAAGTTAATTATCTTTTTAAAAGCCTTAATAGGTATTTTAATTGTCGGCGGGCGTGCTGCTGATTCGCACGTGTGCCCGCCGACCGAAATATCGCCTGACTGCGTGTTGACGACAGGACACTTGCCCGACATCAACACATGTCATTTTACGCTTGAGCGGGTCAGGTGCATGCCCACCCACCGAGGTAAAAAAATTTCCCCTTCAACCCTGCACAACTAAATGAATTGTTCTTACAATTACCCGTAGTCCCAAGATTATGGCAAATTATAACTGTCCAAAATTAATGTACAATATACCATGTGAGACCACATAGCTAGTGTGTGCCTTAAATAGGTTAAAAATTGCAGTCTCTTAGCTCTATGCTTGTATAGCATAATACAATTTTCAAACAGTGATATTTTCAACTCCCATTTTGCCTTCTGGGAACAATTCTTTTCTACTTCTCATGTTGATTAAATAACTACTGTGTAAATTTGAATGGTTTCATTGCAATGAAACAAAATTCATTTTGATTAAGAATCATGTTAAATTAACACTAGAAGGAAATGGAATCTATAATTCTGAGTTTTTAATTGTTCATATAAATTGGATTAGGAAGTTTTTAAAGGAACACTGAGGAGAATGCAGCAGTTGAGTACCCATGCTGGCTAATGCCTTTTAGGGTCATATTTATATAAATCATATCTTTGATTAACTTTGACTAATGGCTGCCTCTATTTTTTAACCCTAGTATGACAATATTTTTTTTCAGTATCATTCTCAAACATTTGCTTGTACTAACTACAAAATAACAAGGTTACTAATAAAGAAAAGTTAATGTACTCATTGTCAGTGATTCCAAAAGCAAATAAAACACTAACTTGTCAAAATCTGTTTCAGGTAAATTTGAACGCAGTAATAAAAACAAAAAACTGTGGATGCTGGAAATCCAAAACAAAAACAGAAACAGAAATACCTGGAAAAACTCAGCAGGTCTGGCAGCATCGGCAGAGAAGAGCACAGGGTCATGAGGTCTCGAAACGTCAACTGTGCTCTTCTCCGCCGATGCTGCCAGACCTGCTGAGTTTTCCCAGGTATTTTTGAGCCCAGTAATGTTTATCAAATTCAGCACTTTTAGAGGCTGAATGTATTAATCTCCTTGCTAGCTGCTGCAACAAAGAATTTTCTACAATGGGATTGCAGACATGAACCCACAACCCCCAGCTTTGTGGAGTTCCACTTTTTATCATATCACTGTGCTGCTCCACTGTCAATTCAAAAAAATAAACAGCTATAGTGGATTATCATTGAACTGGACTTGATTCTGCTTTCTTGCTTTCATTTTGAGTGCTTAAATTTACATAGAGGTAGAAACTGGACAGGACTTAGGCGTCGCAATTCTCAAACTGCCCACACTAGTTTGAAACAAAATGGTCAGTGTGTAAACTTGGTGCACCCACCTCCTCTCCATGATTGTAATGTGGCCCTAAGTGGTTCCCACGCTAACCTGCTCGTTGTAGCACTGCTGGCAGCCTCTGCACACTGCAGGGGTGGAGTAAAGTGCTCCAGACAACTTTTCCTTTATAAAGGGACAGCCCCTATAAAAGGGAAGCTGCAGCAATGCACTGCAGGCTGATGAATAATCGCTTTCAAATACCTAGGTTGACATCTGGTATGTCTAACCTTGGTTGAACAATTTCAACAGGGACCACGGGCTCTACAATGGTTACAGATGGAACATCATTTTAGTTGGGGTTTCTCCCTTCTTCACAAATGACCCACGTATTTGCGGGTGATCCGGCCCTCCACTTCTATGTGGTACGGCAAGGGTCCAGTCACAGAAACTATTACACCAGGTAACCACTCGCATCTTGGAAAGTTATATGACTTTTCCTTCCAATGCCTCTTTAGCTTCATTCAGCTGAATCTTCAGTTCTTTGCTAGACAGCTGTCTTCACTGAGCTGGCACTGCCTTGGAGTTTCTCAGAACTCCTGACTCCTGGCTGTATCCAGCTATATACAACTCCCAGGGCTTCCTGTGAGCCCTCTCTGATTACCAGGGTTTCCCCTGAGCTTTCTTTGAGTTTTTTCTGCTGTGCTTCCATTCTACTGTTTAAGTCAGCTTTTATTTCTTCATGTTGCTGAAGGGTTACACATTCCTTTTGCATTTGATCTTGAAGGACAATCAACTGTTCTTTCAGCTGTTTATTTTCTGGTTGCCCTCCCTCCGGGGCCTCCTTTTGGCCTTGGCAGAGTTGCCCTCTCTCTGGGGTCTCATTCTCTTTGGCAGAGTTGCCCTCTCTCTGGGGTCTCTTGTTGCCTTCCACAGGGTTGCCCCCTCTCTGGGGTCTCTTGTTGTCAATGGAACTGTATTCAGAATAGCCGTCTGTCTGGGGTCTCTTCTAATTTTCTGTCCATAGCCATTTTTCTTGTATTCACTGCTTGAAATGTATTGCTGCTTTAAGAAGTCACCATTTTTTTTTTACTTGGGCTGTCTCTGCAACTGTCAGCTTTTTTGTGCTGTTTTTGGATTTCCCACACTTTTTGTGTTTTGGTGGGCTCACCGGAGAACTTGGCTGCTTTTTTTTAAACTTTGTAAAACTTGGTAAAACTTCGTTCCTGTTTGAAAAGACACAGCAGCAGCAATTTCTTCCCACTTTTCTGGGCGATTCTGCAGGTTTTTTTTTCTTTTGTGTTTACTAACTCCACAAGCTCTTTTGATGTTGGACATAGTGCACTTTGGGAGATCCAGCAGCCTTGTGGTCTGATTGGGCCTTTTTATTAACTTTAAAACTGCAGCACTACTTTCTGCTCTGATTACCCTTTTTAAAAAAAATGTCGGGAATAAATCCCTGAGATTTCTCGGCCATTTGGATCTGGCCCCTTTTTTTAAACTTAAAATGACAGTGCTTCTGTTGATTCTGTTCAAATTCTGCAGCATACCTGGTGAGTATATTTTCCTTTCTTCCTGATAAAACAAGATACTCACAGTTGCTGGACAAAGGACAACACTGGACCAATCTATCCTCATTGCCAGTTTGATATGGACTTGATTTTCCAGACCGGTATCTCATTTGAAATATCAAACTTTATTTACAAGCTGCAGCAGCAGTTACATGCTTCCATCAAGCTCCACAACTAGAAGAAGAACTCTTACTCTAAGGTTCCCTGCCCTTAGAGCTGATTCGTTTACACTGTCATGTGATGCTATACAACACAATAAGCCTTAAAGCTACAGTCACTACATTCATTAGAGCAACAATTACTACAGGGTTTCATCTACATTCCTTCCCCCAACCCTCTTTCCTATTTTCCTGCTTGGTGTGTGCCATAGATATGTGGAATAGTATTATTACTGCACTGCTCCAATCTATTCTTTGGATTTACATGGCTCAATTTCAAATTAATGTAGATGACACAAAACTTGAAAGTGCCGTAAAGTGTGAGGAGGATAGTGCTGGACTTCAACAGGCCATAAATATGCCAGTGATTCGGTGAGTACGTGGCAAATGATATTTAATGCAGAAAAGTGTGAAGTGATACATTTTGATCAGAAGAATGAGGAGGGAAAATATAAACTAAAGAATATAATTCTAAAGGGTGTGTATTAGCAGAGGGATCTGGGAGTATATGTTCACAAATCATTGACGGTAGCTGGGCAGAATGAGAAAGAGTTCATAAAGCATAACGGCTCCTGGGTTTTATAGCTAAGGGCATAGAGTACAAAAGCAAGGAAGTTATCAGAATCACAGAATCAGAATCAGAATCACAGAATCACAGTGCAGAAGAGGCCCTTCGGCCCATCGAATCTGCACCGACATGTGAGAAACACCTGACCTACCTACCTAATCCCATTAACCAGCTCTTGGCCCATAGCCTTGAATGTTATGATGTGCCAAGTGCTCATCCAGGTACTTTTTAAAGGGTGTGAGGCAACCCGCCTCCACCACCCTCCCAGGCAGTGCATTCCAGACCGTCACCACCCTCTGGGTAAAAACGTTTTTCCTCACATCCCCCCTAAACCTCCTGCCCTTCACCTTGAACTTATGACCCCTTGTGACTGACCCTTCAATTAAGGGGAACAGCTGCTCCCTATCCACCCTGTCCATGCCCCTCATAATCTTGTACACCTCGATCAGGTGTCCCCTCAGTCTTCTCTGCTCCAATGAAAACAACCCAAGTCTATCCAACCTCTCTTCATAACTTCATCCCAGGCAACATCCTGGTGAATCTCCTCTGCAACCCCTCCAGTGCAATCACATCCTTCCTATAATGTGGCGACCAGAACTGCACACAATACTCCAGCTGTGGCCTCACCAAGGTTCTATACAACTCCAACATGACCTCCCTATTTTTGTAATCTATGCCTCGATTGATAAAGGCAAATGTCCCAAATGCCTTTTTCACCACCCCACTAACGTGCCCCTCCGCCTTCAGAGATCTATGGACACACACGCCAAGGTCCCTTTGTTCCTCAGAACTTCCTAGTGCCATGCCGTTCATTGAATACTTCCCTGTCAAATTACTCCTTCCAAAATATATCACCTCACACTTTTCAGGGTTAAATTCCATCTCCCACTTATCTGCCCATTTGACCACCCTGTCTATATCTTCCTGTAGCCCAAGACACTCAACCTCACTGTTAACCACCCGGCCAATCTTTGTGTCATCCGCAAACCTACTAATCCTACCCCCCACATAGTCATCTATGTCATTTATACAAATGACAAATAATAGGGGACCGAGCACAGATCCCTGTGGTACGCCACTGGACACTGGCTTCCAGTCACTAAAGCATCCCTCTGTCATCACCCTCTGCCTCCTACAACTAAGCCAATCCACCTTATCAAAATACCCTGTATCCCATGTGCATTTGCCTTCTTTATAAGTCTCCCATGTGGGACCTTGTCATGTATGATGAAACTGTACAAAATATTGGTTTGGCATCAACTGAAGTGTTGTTTCTATTTCTGGGCATGCAGTTTAGGAAGGATGTGAAGGCTTTAGAGTGGGTGCAGAAAAGATTTATGAGGTGAGGGATTTAAGTCAGGTGGATAGATGGGGTTGTTCTCCTTCGAGAAAAGAAGGTTGAGTGGAGTTTGAATGAGGTATTCTAGAGGGCTCTAGGCAGAGTAGACAGAGAGAAACTGTTCCTGTTTGCAGAAGGGTCGAGAACCAAAGGTCAGATATTTAAGGTGCTTCACACAAGAACCAAAAGTAACATGAGGAGAAGCTTTTTTACACAGTGAGTGATTAAGATTGGAAGTCACTGCCTGAGAGAATGGTGAAGGCAGAGTCAATCTTGCCTTTCAAATAGGATAAGCACCTGAGTGCAAAATTAATTGCAAGGCTACACAGAATGGTGTGCGGATGGGACTAGCCAAATTGCTTTTGCAGAGAGATGGCATGGACTTGATGGCTGAATGACCTCTTCCTGTGCTGTGGCTGTCTATGATTCCATGATATTACATAGGTAACTGTGTTGGGCCTGCATCCTGCTTTCACCCTGATCTGAATAA
Organism: Cetorhinus maximus; assembly: GCF_964194155.1. Lineage (NCBI taxonomy): Eukaryota > Metazoa > Chordata > Chondrichthyes > Lamniformes > Cetorhinidae > Cetorhinus > Cetorhinus maximus. The sequence goes on from NC_135881.1 coordinate 109,508,221, forward strand.
ATTGAATTAATAAGCTTCCAATTCCCACCTACCCTTCACTTTTACCTGGTTCATTTTTGACTCCTACCTTCCTTTCCTGGACTTCCATTTTTCTATCTCTCGTGATGGCATTTTCTGAGTCAAGCCCACTGACAATCATAAATTAAAAGGGCGGAATTTTATGGCTGACGCGCAGGTGGCGGAGCCCGCATGCTTAAAATGTCGTGCGCTGACGTCGGGTGAGCATCCCGACATCAGCGTGCAGCATCGTGATATTTAGGTGGGCGGGCGCTCTATGAAATGTGCCCGCCATTAATTAAAGGCCTTGTTAAGGCCCTTAACTTGGCAATTGATGCCGATTTTGAGGAGCCGGTGCGATCATCGCCTCGGCGCATGGACCCAATGGACAGGCAGGTAACTGATTCTTTAACAAACCTCATCCACGGGCAGGATATGTGGGCTCAGAGGGGTTGTTAATGTTTTATCTGAAGTATTTAATGCAGAAAGTGTTTTAAACTTGCCTGTGTGATTGTTAGCAGTTCAGATCGATTTCCAATAGCTTTCTCTGTACTTTGAAGCTTCAGCTCAGCAGTCTGCAGACAGTAATCTTTATTGGGCCTGCAGCATTCCGGAGGCCTCCATTTAGCCTGGGGGTATGGGTTCTGACATCTCCACTGGAGGCAGCTCCTCTGAGGAGGAAGGGAGAGATAGAATAAGGAGGAGGCCAGGAGTGGACAATCAGCCTCCAGGGGAGCCACCTTTGGGAGGCCAGGTGCAGGCACAAGGGGCTCAGGGCCAAGAGGTTGTCCAAGGTGGAAGGGGCCGCAGAGGATGCCACTATCCTGCTGCCAGGGTATACAGGCGGTGAAGCAGCTACCTCAATATGACTGAGGTGCAGTGCCGAAGGAGACCCTGACTGTCAAGGGAGACAGTGAACTATATCTGTCAGATGATTAGCGCTGAGATCTCCCCTAACTGTGTGGGTGGACACCCCATGCCAGCTGCTCTGAAGGTCACAGTTTCCCTCAACTTCTATGCATCTGGCTCCTTCCAGGGCTCGGTGGGTGATCTTTTCGGTTTCTCCCAATCAGCTGTCCACACTTGTGTCAAGCAGGTTACAGACGCTCTGTTCAGACGGGCATTGACCTTCATCCACTTCCGCTGTGACCAGGCAAGTCAGGCACAGCGAGCCAGAGGCTTTGCGGCCATTGCTGGCTTTACCCGCGTCCAGGGTGCAATAGACTGCACACATGTGGCCATCAAGGCGACAGCAGGTGAGCCCGGTGCCTTTGTCAACAGGAAGGGCTTCCACTCCATGAACGTGCAGATAGTGTGTGATCACAGGATGCTGATTCTACAAGTCTGTGCAAGGTACCCAGGCAGCTCCCAGGATGCCTACATCCTCAGACACTCCCAGGTGCCGGGGCTCTTCAGTGCTCTGGCTCAGCTGGATGGTTGGCTGGTAGGTGATAAGGGCTATCCCCTCCGAAGGTGGCTCATGACGCCTCTCCGCCATCTAAGAACAGAAGCTGAGGAGCGCTACAATAGGAGCCACGGCTCCACAAGGGCTGTAGTGGAGAGAGCCATCGGTCTTCTCAAGATGCGCTTCCGTTGCCCGGACTGCTCAGGGGGCGCACTCCAGTACCCCCCAGATCGCGTCTCTGTGATAGTGGTAGCATGCTGCGCTCTGCACAATCTTGCGCTGGAAAGGGGGATGCAGTTGACGATGAAGACCTTGACGCAGTGGATGACGCTGCACATGATGAATCCAGCAGTGGCTCAGAGGATGAGGAAGCACGGGCCGATGATGAGGGGCAGCACGCCGACCCGCAACTACACCAAGGAGGCAGGGACATCCGGGACACTTTAACCAATGAACCTTCAGCTAGCTCCACACACATGGATCAGCAGGACCAGCATTGCCTGGCGCTTCCACACGTGGCACTTAGGTGCTACATCTTCCACCTCATCAGCTGCAACTAAGGGCTTAGTACAGAAACATCAATGTCCACTCAAACACTCATGATATGTCTGTGAAAAAGACAAATGCAGCACAAAGGAGACACCCTCAGCCATGGTCAGAAAAGTGGACTTTATTGCCATCAAAATAAAGCACGAATGTCGCTCTGACGCACAGAATAATATATTCCCTAATCTAAGGCCAACATAAAATTACCAGTGACAAACCCATTGAGTGCCTAACGTGCCTTATGCTTATTTTTGCGGGTGCTACGTCTAGGTGCTGCCCCATCACTCAGAGCGGCTTGTGAGACAGCCTGCTGACTCTGCTGTCCTGTTGGCCTCGATGACCTTGGCGGGCGTCCTCTGGCCCGTGGAGCCTGTGATGGCCCCGCCTGGGAGGGAGTGGCCAGTTCCAGAACTGGCACCTCCCCAGTTGGCGCAGCCTCAACGGAAGCAATGGTCACTGGCAGAGGGGCGGAGGAGCTGCTGCCCTCATCCGGAGCGCCCTGAGAGGAGCTCGCAGCGACGACAGGCAGCTGCTGTGCCAATGTGAGGTCACATTGGACCTCCCTGCTCACCGCAGATGGATGGGCACTGAGCTGTGACACTTGGTGCCCAGAACATCTCCCACATTACGAATGACCACCTGTGGCCATTAGCGTTGTGAGGGCTTGCAGGTCCGAGCATAACCCCATCAGAAGCTGATCAATCTGTTGGAAGCCCCTCTCCATGAGAGTCGCCAATCTCTCCATGGAGGAAGCCTGAAGCTCTGTCCTGAGGTTCATGCCATCACCGACACTCTGCCTGGATTCCTCCACCACAGAGACCAAGTGAAGCACACCCTCATGCAACCCTGCCAGATGCTCCCGTGCACCCTGCCGCTTGTCCTGCAGCTGCTGCATTGGTGACATCTCCAGAGGCACATCATCACTGCCCGACTCAGCATGTGCCTGGTCCCCTGCAGTCCTCTGGCTGCTGGTGCCATCGGCACTCTCTGTCTCTGCCATCTCCTCCAGCAATTGTGAAGTGCCCTCTCTACTGTGCCCCGGGACACTAGCCGATGTCATAATCCCCACCGATGTGTTTGTCACTGTGCTCGTGCCTGGCTCACTGAAAGGATATGACGCAAGTTGCAAGTGTTGGCCCTCAGGTGTGGAGGGGTGGCTCTGGACTTGTTCCTGGCGGCCATGCGGTGGTGATGCTGAAATTAACAAGAAGGACAGTGGATCAGTTAGCGTTCAGTCAGTAACACCTTTTATCCCTTTCCCCCCCAGCCTCATAAGTCGCTCACCCTTCAAGAACCTAAGGAGACGAACATTGGTGGGGTGGTAAATAGTCAAGAGGAGGCCCAAACATTACACGTGCATACAGACAGGTTGGTCAGATGGCCTAAGGAATGCCACATGGAATGTTATGTGGATAAGTGTGCGGTTAAGGATTGGTCAAGACAAGCAAGATACGGGAATACATGAGTAATGGTAGGACCATGGGAAGTCACGATGATTACAGGGACCTTGCTGGGCAGACCCATTAAGGTAGCAGAACAGGAACATAAAGCTTTTAACAAGGTCAAATCCAGACTTGCCTTTATTAGCCGAGGAATAGAATGTAGGAAAAGGGAGGTTATGTTGCAAGTGCAGAAAACGCTTTCGAGACCACTACTACACTTCTGCATTCAGTTGTGACCTGCGCTTCATGGGAGGGATGGCATTGGAGTGGGGAGAGTGCAGAGGTTCCTGACCTGGACGCATGCTGGCCTGGAGAGTTGGAGTGATGAGGAAACATTTCATACACTTGTGACATTTGCCGTGGAGCACAGGAAATTGACAGGTCACATTATTGACCTTCATACCGTTATGAGGGGCATAGAACGGGTGGACAGAAGGCAACATTTCCCCTTGGCGCAGGAATGACAAACGTGGTGGCATTTATTTAAGTTGAGTGCCATGAGTTTGACAGGTGAGGTGCAGAGGACCTTTTGGACAGAGTAATGTGGAACGCACTGGCTGAAAGGGTGGCGGAGGTACAAACCCTCCTAAGATGATATAAGTCTTTGGATATGCAGCAGCGATGCCATGGCATGTTAGGCCAAGGGGATAGTGGTCACAAATGGGATAAGGTGACTTTGGAAGGTGCTAGAGACACGCGTCCTTAAGGGGCTGAGGGACGTTTGTGTATGACCCACACATCTGACTGTATCAGTCTGTGAATGAGCAGTGTTGCTGCGTTAACGATTGCAGCAACCATCAGCGCTTTGGATGGTGGGGAGACAGAGTGGATGGGACTGTGGCCCTCAAATACCTGGCTGCTGCACCCCAGCCTCGCCGACACCTGTCGCCCTGGCCGCCTGCCTCCTCCCCAGCTCCATGGCCTGCTCCTCATTAGTGGTGAGGTGCTGCAGCACGGCCTGGCCACCACCAGTCCACAGACGCTCCCGGCTATTGTTCTCTGTTTTTGCCTGCAGCACAGAGAAGGGCATCTATTGGGGCTGATCGCTCATGTACTCTGCACTCGCACGCCGCACCCCAACCACAGTGGCCCATCTGAGGCCTCCAGCGGCTCCTGTCCACACTATTTGTACGGAAGATAGTACGGCTGCTCCCAAACCCCTCCCCCAACACATGGACACCTTCGGCATCCATCAGTTTCAATAACACACGGGTGTTAGCGCCCATGGCAAGGAGGCACAACTAGGTGCAGTGCCGAAGCCAGCAGATGGCTCTTGGCCACGACACCTTGAGGCTCCCCTTCCACCATCTCATCACCATCAATAAGACATGTGTTGGAGTTCTGAGTATGTGTCTAGCTGCTTCCCCTGCAGGTTGCCCTCACACTACTCAAATACGACAAACACCAACATATGCTGCGGGGAGAACCCATCTTCTCCTCAGCCACTAAGGCTGATGTAAGCATGGTCACTATTTGTTTGCCCACCCAGCGTGCCCCAAATGCCCAATGCAGTAACGACACTAAGACGTGGGGTGGGAGGTGGTGGGCCTCAAAGTCTAAGGCTACCTGCTGGGTCAAATGGCCAAGGCCAACATGGTACTCACCCTTCCAGAGCGCAACAAATTATTGAAGCACTTGCGGCACTGGGTTCCTGTGCGCCGCACAACATTTTGAGAGCTAACAGCCTCCGCCACCTCCTGCCATGCCTGCCTGGTTACGTGGGGGGCCCTCCTCCTCCCATCCTCCGGAAACAACACCTCCTGATGGTTTGGCACCTCTTCCAGGAGGGCAGCAAGGCAGGCATCAGAGAACTGAGGGGCACAGTGGCCCCCTGCTGGCCTACCCTGCAGCCTGCCCCCCTCCTCCTCCTCTGCCCTCACCTCTTCTGGTGCCCGGTCGCTGGCCATGGTGAACAGCCTAAAGGAAGCTGCCTGGCCGTTCTTTATACAGACTGTCGGTTCCCCATGGGAACTGGCAGTCTGAACACGCCCGCCGCTGATTTGAATTTCTCGCTGAACATGGGAGTCTGAAACCCGCTGGGCGGGCCTTAATTGGCCTGCCCGCACAAAATGGCGGCGCGGCCCGTTTCGCCAGCGGGGATTGGCTCCCCGCCCGCCCGACAAATGCAAAATTCAGCCCAAAATGTCTTCTTCGCACCCCATTTTGTGTAGATTCCGGGGGTGAATTTCTTCTGCTCATCTGCCATAAATAGGGTGGAAGAGAGTGAAAAATCTGGAAACTAGTTTAAATGCTTATGGTTCGGCTGCCAGTTCAGAGACCCACTGATCAGGAACTTCTTGGTTAGTTGAACCTACAGGGTCTATCCAGCAGGAAAGCAGTCAAACTCTTTCATCCTTCATAAATGATCCAGGCCTGGATTTCTAGGTAGCCATTGCTGATGATGCTGGCAGGCTGCTAGGCTTTCTTCCATTGACGTACCAGCCACCTGCTCATTTCCAACTGTGAGACTCTTTCCCACAGCCATTCCCCTTTTTACTTTGGCAACCATGGGATAGATGGAGGTTCTGCCCCAAACAAAACCTCATGGAAAATGGTCACTTGGGTGACATCCAATGCACCTGGGTTCCAGCCTTCCTTTGCGTTACCACTCAGATATGGCAAGATAATGTTAGAAGGCCAGTGGACTTTGGGGTCAGTACCATTTTTTGAAAATTAATAAAAACAGAATAGAGAGTGGCTTTTAATGTTAAAAAAAATGTTAATTATTTGATTATCTTTACAAGTGTCTTCATGTTGATGTTTGCACTTTTGAAGTGTCATTGTTTTCACAAAAATATTTGTCAGGCAAATCTGTACGGAATGGAAAAGACATAATGTCATTTCCATCACAAGAGTACCTTTCATATAATGGATACAATTAGGGACAGGATTTTGCCCCCTTCGGGTGGGATGTTGAAGTATGGGCGTGCAAGAGGCGTGCCCCTGATTGGCGTTGCCATTTTACGTGAGCGGGCCAATTAAGGCCCGCCCAGCGTGACGTCCGCACGGAAGCGCTATGCGCTCCCTTTGCGGTCGGCGGGGAATCTCTAAACCCAAGAGTGCGCTCTTTCGCACATGTGCACGAAAGAGCGCACTCATCTCCCTGAGGCTAAGTGTTGCCTCAGGGAGATCGGCTCTAAAATAAAAAATATTTAAAATAAGAAAAAAAAATCCCTGACGTTCCCTCATGTGACACTGTCACATGAGTTATGACATGCCCATAACTTTTTTAAAAACTATAAAGTTTTAAAAACCTACATGAAACTTCATCCCGCCCGTGGATGAGGTTTCATGCTTTTTCTGAAGCCTGCCAGGGCGCCTGACCTGCCCGCTAACCTTAAGGTTGGACGGGCAGGTTCATTAATTACCTCAATGACTCTGTCAATGGCCTCAATTGGCCAGTGACAGGTCAGCGGGCGCACAGCTGATTTTGCTGTGTCCCCGCCTACCTGAAAGTTTAAATGTGGCGCGGTGACATCAGGAGTTCCATCTGACGTCACCGCGCGTCATTTTACGTGTCGGTGAGCGGGCCCCGCCCCCCACTCGCCGAAAAGAAAATCCTGCCCTAGGAGCGTTTTTCATGAGTTTTGATCTGATATGCATCATTGTCATCATGTCTAAAAAATAATTCCCAAAGTTCTTTCATAAAGGAAATGTCCCTTTAATGGAAGAAATTAATTCAGTAAAATTGTTATCTGTTAAAATAATGATCTGGGTACTTCATTGACTTCCCTGGTGCACTACTTCAAAATAATACGATTGCATTTTTTTATCTTTACAGAAATGTGACAGATATAGCATTTCTCCTACTCTTAGGGTTGAGACTGTATTTGAATGTATAAAAATGCATTAATTTTTGCTCAATTCTTTGGGCTGAATTTTTTCCCCGTTGGGGGGGATGTTGCACTCAGAGTGTACTCATCTCCCTGAGGCTAAGTGCAGCCTCAGGGAGATCGGCTGTACATGTAAAAAAGACAAAAATAGAAAAATAAAATTTCCCTTACATGTCCCCTCATGTGACAATGTCACATGATTTGGGACATATCCGTAATTTTTACAAAATCTTTATTAAAATTTTTTAAAGCCTACATGAAACCTCATCCCACCTGTGGATGAGGTTTCATGCTTTTTCTAGTTCCTGCCAGGGCTTCTGGCCTGCCCGCCAATCTTAAGGTTGGACGAGCAGGTCCTTTAATTACTTAATTGACTCTGTCAATGGCCTCAATTGACCATTCACAGGTGGGCGGGCGCACAGCTGATTTGGCTGCGCGTCTGCCTTCCTGAAAATTTAAATCAGGCGTGGTGGTGTCGGGAGCTCCCCCCCGCCGATGTCACTGCACATCATTTTACGTGTCGGCGAGTGGGCCCCGCCCCTGCTCGCTGACTTGTAAAATTCTGCCCTTTGTCTTCAGTAAGCTTCATTTTCATCAGAAATGACAGCTATGCAAAGAGAAAATGTCACTACCTGGATTGCTGCCCAATAGGATTTTTAAATCGATAGTTTTTTTAGGTTCCCTATTATCTCTTGTTGTTAAATGTTATTCTACATTTTTTTTTATGAGCACTATTGTAATCTCAAGACAAAATTAGGGCACTTGTTGTGTCCTGTCCAAAATAGGATATATAAATATACAGAATTATTAGGCAGGAAAAAACCAGCCACCCTCACAGCAATGTAATCTCCTAGGAAAGGCAAAAAAAGAGAAAAAACCCAGTGCCAATAATGGAAAAAGTAAAATTGAATAAATGATTGACATAAGCTTTTCTGAAATAACATATTTAAACAGAATCCTGAGAGAGAAAAATCACTTCAGAAGAGAGCTTCTCAAGGTGGATCAATGTTGGCTTTGATCTAACATCTTGATTAGCTCAAGGAGAGTCTGGACGGAGGAGAGCTTTTCAAAGCAATCCATTCTAGCTTCAGTCTAACACTTTGACTAACTCAGGAAGACTGAAGAAAACAGAAGAAGCTGCCACTTTCAGCCATGGAGATCAGCTTAATCCGTCCATTTGTCCAATCCGGGCCAGTAAATCGTTCTAAGGAGACTGCCACCGTCAGCCATGGAAATCAGCACCTCCCCGCTTCTCCCATCCCTTTGTCCGATCTAGCATCAGTAAACCTGTTACCTGTTCTCACCTGTTATGGGCCGTATGTTTTTTCTGCCTATTTGGATATTGTATCATATGTAAACTGTTGCCTTTTAATAAACTTAATAAACTATCTTAAAGTTACCAGTGAATTCTCAACCACTTATTTTGGGTAATCTATGACTTCCAAACACTAAATCTTACAGTCTGGAGCTATGGATAGTGATGTTAGAGGCTCCAATCTCTCTTTCCATCACATGTGTCATGAAAAGCAGAGAACAGCCACAAATTATATACAGGCATATTGAACATTTTAAGGAAGACCTGTGTTTTTTTAAGGAAACACAAAGACACTGAGCAAAAGGTGGCTGATAATGTAAAGTGACTACTTTCTGAACAATACCTATGTGGCTTATAGTTGACCGACTGGTCCTGAGAGAATATGAAATGTCATAACTGGAAAGGTATCATGGCCTTTTTTAAGCAGAGACACTTAAAAAGGAGATAAGAAAGACGGAAAAGACTGAATATTAATCTCCTGAGGTGGCAGAAACAAAAGACTGAGGCAGGAATTTTCTAGCCCCGTTGGTGTTGGGCATTATGGCAGGCGGGGATGAGGGACAATATGGCGAGAAGGCCAAAACTCGGTTTCACACCGGCGTGAAGCCAATTTGCGATTGTCCATTTCACCTGTCAATGGCGGGGCTGTTTCCCACCGCTGCATGTTGGGGACCTAATTTCAATACTTTTGCATCTTATTATAAGCCCTGCTCACCGGATTCATCCCCCCATGTCAAATTTATCGCCTATGCTGGCATGACTTCAGAACAGTGTGCTTTATGATTGCCTGAAATTGAGGGGAACTCTGAGATGAGTGCATACAATTTTGCTCACAGCTCGCGAGCAATCCCCATAAGACATCAAGGAAGAAGCGTCGCGTATTTGTGGGGGCACGGGCAAGTCGCTTTCTCCTGGCTAGCGTTCAGTGCACTGCCAGGGCAAGGGCTCGGGTGTGGGCCAGGTCGGGGTGGGGCTGGATGGGGGGGGCAAGGCAGCATGGACTGAAGGAAGCTTTCAAGCACATGCCGGGGATTGGGGGGCAAGGCAGGGCAGACTGAAGGAAGTACTCAAACACATGCCGGGGGTTGGGCGAATAGGCAGCACAGACTGAAGGAAGTATTAAAGCACATGGCAGAGGGTGGTGGGGGGAGGGTGAGGGACAATGATGGTAGTGGCTATGCACTTGGGGAATCTTGTCGAAGTGAACATTCTTCTGCAGTAGAGACCGTTCATCTGCTGCTCCATTGATGTGCTTGGAGTCAGGCCTCTGAAGCTTTACTGCCCATTCAAGCAACACAGAAGTATGGAAGTGCCAACAAATGCTCCAGAACTTTTCACCCCTCAGGTGCAGACTGCAAATTAATGTGTGGTTTAGGGGGGCAGCAGAGCAATTGGTTGACTGGGCAAGTTGTAGAATTCCCTTGCGAAAGGTGGCCCTGGCACAGTCACTGGTTGAGGCGCTCACAGCCCCTTGCAATGTCTTTATGAAAGTTTGGACCAGTATCCATTATGGTTCAAGCTAACAGCGCAGCCTTGCAATGTGGGTTAGGAGAATACCTGTGCCTGAGCTGAGAGCACAGCATGCAGTCCGATGACTGAAGCTGCTGTCAGTCAGTCAAGTGGAATGGGGCAGAGGTGGGTGGGGTTTCGGACAGCCAATGAGTGCAGTACACACTGGCCATCCAAGTGTGACCAGCACTCTCTAGGATGCGTTCAGATTTAACCAAGAAAGATTCTTAGGTCACCTATGCTAACCCATGCGTCTTTCTCTCTTTGATTCTGTAGGAGGAGAACATCAGGATCATGGAGCCTGTGATTTAGCGGTGTTCCTCATGGCTTACAGGGAGCAGAGAAGAAGAAGAGAGAGGCAGAGGTGCCTGGCCCAGCAAAGGGAGGAGTACCTCCCTCAAGATGAAGGGGCCTGCTGCACATGCAACTGAAGATCCACAGAGAGCTGTTGCTCATAGGGGCTTCACTAGACCCAAGGTCTATAGATGGCACCTGTCATTCTGGCAGATGACTGAGAACCAGTGTCACCGAAGACTGTATTTGTCTAGGGAACTGGTTGGTCACATATGCCAACTGCTGCAGGATTTGGCACCACGGGGACATGGAGGGCATCTGCTGCCTGTGGCTGGGAAAGTGACCATGGCATTCAATTATTACGCCAGTGGCTCCTTCCATGGCTCCAGAGATGACCTATGCGGGATTCGCAAGTCTCTACGCACAAGTGTATCCAGGAGGTCACAGACGTCATCTTAAAATGTCCTTAGCCACGGGTGAGGTGCCGGAGGATTGGAGGGTAGCTCATGTTGCTCCATTGTTTAAAAAAGGCTCCAAAAGTAAACCAGGTAATTACAGGCCAGTGAGCCTGACGTCAGTAGCAGGTAAATTATTGGAAGGTTTTTCTGAGAAATCGGATATATATTTATTTGGACAGCCAAGGGCTGATTAAGGATAGTCAGCATGGCTTTGTGCGTGGTAGGTCGTGTTTAATGAACCTTGTAGAGTTTTTCGAGGAGGTTACCAAGAAAGTAGATGAAGGAAAGGCTGTGGATGTTGTCTACATGGACTTTAGTAAGGCCTTTGACAAGGTCCCACATGGGAGGTTAGTTCAGAAGGTTCAGACACTTGGTATCCATGGAGAGGCTGTAAACTGGATTTGAAATTGGCTGTGTGGGAGAAGACAGAGAGTGGTAGTGGATGATTGCTTCTCAGACTGGAGGTCTGTGACTAGTGGTGTGCCTCAGGGATCTGTACTGGGACCATTGTTGTTTGTTGTCTATATCAATGATTTGGATGATAATGTGGTGAATTGGATCAGCAAGTTTGCTGATGACACTAAGATTGGAGGCGTTGTGGACAGCGAGGAAGGCTTTCAAAGCTTGCAGAGAGATCTGGACCAACTGGAAAAATGGGCCAGAAAATGGCAGATGGAATTTAATGCGGAAAAGTGTGAGGTGTTACATTTTGTAAGGTCAAACCAAGGTAGGACATACACAGTAAATGGTAGGGCACTGAGGAGTGCGGAGGAACAAAGGGATCTGAGAGTTCAGATACATAATTCCCTGTGAGTGGCGTCACAGGTAGACAAGGTTGTAAAGAAAGCTTTTGGCATACTGGCCTTCATAAATCAAAGTATTGAGTATAGGAGTTGGGATGTTATGGTGAGGTTGTATAAGACATTGGTGAGGCCAACTTTGGAGTATTGTGTGCAGTTCTGGTTGCCTAACTACAGGAAGAATATCAGTAAGATTGAGAGAGTGCAGAGAAGATTTACTTGGATGTTGCCGGGTCTTAAGGAGTTGAGTTACAGGGAAAGATTAAACAGGTTAGGACTTTATTCCTTGGAGCGTAGAAGAATGAGGGGAGATTTGATAGAAGTTTACAAAATTGTGAGGGGTATAGACAGAGTAAATGTGAGTAGGCTCTTTCCAATTAGATTAGGAGAAATAAACACGAGAGGACATGGCTTTTTGGTGAAAGGGGAAAGGTTTGGGGGAACATTAGGGGGAACTTCTTCACTCAGAGAGTGGTGAGAGTGTGGAACGAGCTACCATCTGATGTGGTAAATGCGGGCTCACTCTTAAGTTTTAAGAATAAATTAGATAGATACATGGATGGGAGAGGTCTGGAGGGTTATGGACTAGGTGCAGGTCAATGGGACTAGCGGAATAATATTTTGGCACAGACAAAAAGGGCCGAATGGCCTGTTTTCTGTGCTGTAGTGTTCCATGGTTCTATGGTTCAAAAAGGCACAGGACATTGTGCATTTTGCCCAGGATCAGGGAAGCCAGGAAGCAAGAGCGCTGAGATTTGCGCCAATCTCTGGTTTTCCACAGGTGCAGGGCGCCACCGACTGCACTCACATGGCGCTTAGATCTCCACGGATCCCAAGCAGTCAACTACATCAACCGTTTGGGTTTCCACTTGATGAATGTTTAGCTTGTGTTCGACAACCACAAATGCATCCTGCAGGTCTGTGCACGATTCCCAGGGAACATCCACGATTCCTACATCCTTAGCAGGTCTCAGATCCCTGACATCTTCCAGGGTCCAGACAGGCTGCATGTTTGGCTCCTCAGGGACAAGGGTGACCCACAGAGGACGTGGCTGATTACACCCATGCAGCGGCCTCAGACTGCAGCAGAGCCAACGTATAACGAGGCTCATGGCGCGACCCAGAATTTGGTGGAGTAAACAATAGGCATTTTGAAAATGAGGTTCCAGAGCCTTGACAGGTGTGATAGAGCACTGCAATACATTCCACTGAGGGTGTCACTTATCATCGTCACTTGCTGCGCGCTCCACAACCTTGTGCTGCAATGGGGAATGGATCTGGCTGAGAAGGAGATGGGAGAGCAGCGCATATCCTCCGATGAGGAGGATGTCAGAGGGGATGATGGTGATGAGGTCCTCGAAGGCGAGGGTGCCGGCCATGAGGCCATCACACCAGCCAGATGAGGCATGGGCACTCGGGAGGCCCTCCTAGCCGCAAGACTCATGGAGGATGATGACAAGATAGAGTGAGGACAGTCCTGACATCCTCATCTTGCATCTGTGAACATTTGACTCCTGTGTGGCTGACAGCAGTGCACATACCTTCAGTGTTCAGGTTCATGTCATGGGGACGCTGCGGAGGCCCTAATAGTCGCTAGATTCCTGGATGATGATGATGACATGCAGGACACTCCATAGATCTTCATATAGTCTCTGCAAATGTCTGACTCCTGCCTGTCCGAGGTCAGCTCGCTTGCACTCTGTGATCAGGGTCATATCATAGAGACGCAGCCGTGAAACTTTAAATGCGCCTAATCCTTTGTCAGCCTTCAGCACCTGTCCCCTTCAGGAGCATAGCTTCACTGGTCACAGATGCTGAAGGGATGGGACCAGCCCCACCTCAAAGATGCTGAGAGCACACAGAGAGAACGATGGGACTCTGTGATGCCTGCCCACGACATTCTAGCAGAAATGACAAGCACCATCGAGGTGCAGGCATCATTAACGTGTCCAGTGAGTGTGAAGCCAGACCATCACTTTGAACTGAAAGTTACATACTGCACAAGGAAGGGACCCTGGACTCTGTCACCTGCCTTTATCTTGTGCAGGAACCAAGGCTTTACATCTGAGTGACACAAATACTGCTCATCAGAACAAGGAGCCAGAGGCAGGGAGACATTCTTGGGAGTTTATTTTCAGTAGTGAACATCATGTACAAGTGATTAACACCAGTGCCTAGGCTGTGCAATCGCATATTCTTAACCTTCTTAACCCTGCCACTATGTCTTGGTGGAGGTGGAGGCAGCCTGCTGACTGCTAAACCCTGTCTGTGATGACCTCTAGAGGGCCAAGACCTGGAGGGCCCTGGCCTGCTTTGCGTGTCCTGCTGTGGGCCATCTGCAGCCTCATCAGCATGTTGAGCTGGAGCTGGGGGATCAAAGGAAGGGAGGATTTGGATTGGCCGGACATTCCCATAGTCACCAGGGTGTCAAGCTGCCAGTCCTCCTCCCTATGGGTGTCCGACGGCACCTGTGTGACTCCTTAAGGAGAAGGGAAAGCTGGAGTGAGATCAAGCTGCCCCACAGCCATCTCGCGTTGACACTGTTGGAGGCCTACAGTGCTGTCAGTGATGGAGTTCAGCCCACGCAGCTGTGCAGGAGCGATGTCCTGGACCAAGGTATCCATGGTGGCCGCCATCCTACCAATGTTGACCTTGGTGCATTAGCATGCCAGTGCTATCACCTCAGACTGAAGGTTGACGGACTCCTCTATTGTACCTTGTACTCTGAGGAGTGCAGCAGACATCCCTCTTGATATTCTTGAGCTTGCCTTTGCAGCTCCAGAAACTGAGGTATGACCAAGTCCAGAGGCTCCTGATCTGACTCAGATTCAGCAGATTTCCCGGCCTCTAGCAGTCTTCCAAGTACCAGAAGCCTGGGAAGCCTTTGCCTCCGCCTGCTGTGGATCAGACAGTGCGATGTGCTCACCAGATTGTGACCCCAAGGCTACTCTAAAGCTAGGTCCCACTGATGTGTGTATCTCTGCGCTGGTGGAGGGTGTGGTTGAGCGCTGTGACAGGTCTCCAATGAGGGTGTCATCAAATTCTGCTTCCGAGGTTTCTTCGAGGCTTGAGTGGAGGACCTGGCTCGTGGACCCCATCGGCTGCTTCCCAGATGTGCCTTCGAAAGCAAGGAGAGATAATTAGTGCATGGCAGGGGACTGCGGAACAGGGGAAGTGACTCAAAGCATGGTTGCCTGATGGATGTTGCACTGCTGGATCCTCACTTGGTTCAACACCACAGACCTCACCGTCAGCACAGGAATGATCTAGATTATCACCAGCCAGCTGGATGACTCTATTCTCAAAGTCTGTGAAGATCTTGATGTTGGGGGTTCCTCCATCAGTCTGTGACCTATCCCTTTAGTTGTGTGCCAGCTTGTCCTACATGAAGACAGAGAGAATGTTAGCAGGATCCCTACCAAGCCAGATGAAAAGGATGTCTGGTATGTGTGGGTGATGAGTGGTGCCATGGATGAGATGAGGGCACAATCCGCAACACAGATGAAGGTGTGTGTGAGAGAGTGAGTGGTGATGTCCCTTGAACTGGCAGTGAGTGAGATCCCTCTGGATGTGTGATGGGTTTGTGAGCGTGTGTGCTGAGAATGATGAGAAGAGTGACTTACCCTGCTGAAACAGAAGAGTTCATTCGCCCCCTTTCAGTACTGGGTTGCTGTCCTCTTTTGCAGGGTATTGGCACTGACCACCACTGCCACTGCCTCCCATGCTGGATTGGTGACCCTTGCTTGCTAGTCTTTGCCCCGGGGACTTCAGAACAGGCCTCCACTGTGCCCAGTAGGCGCCCGAGGGAAACGTCATTAAATTTGGGGGATGTATGTTTCATTCCTTTGGCAGCCATGACATTCCAGGAGCTTTTGATCCCTTAGAGAGTGCCAGTTCTATGATGGGGTGCCCTTTAAATATGGCACCGATTATTGAAGGCCTGAGATGACGGCAATGCGGGCGAATCAGAGGCTGCCCCACCAGCAATCTGACGTGTTTCCCATGCATGCATTACTAACGAGGCAGGACGCACCGGGAATGGGACGATACAGCACAAAAACCCGCCATTGCGGCTGGAGGGTAAAATGGCATTTTTCATGCCCTCTACCACGTGCGTAGTGCAAATCTGGGGTAATTCTGCCCTGATTAGCACGTCTCAGCAGCCACCCCAAAATCCACCCCTGTTGAATTATATCTCAGAATGTGTAAGTAGTTCTGATATGAATTCAGGACAACTATTTCCTCTCTTGGAATGCACAGGAAAAAATGGGTTAAAAAACTAGCTGCAGACCAGTGTATTGGTGCTGTGTGAGTGTGTCAGCAAAAAGAAAAGCGGCCACCCCTGCAGTTTGCAGGCAAAGTCTCTCTCTCTCTCTCTCTGTAGCTGGAGGCAAGGCTCAGTAGAAGCCACAAGAAAAAGGAAATAAGACAGCCTCTTCAGCTACTCTGCAGAAACAAGTGTCTCCAACCTGCCAAGGTCAGCTGTACGGACTCACCCCACTTAACGGCCACAACATACTGCCATCTACAACTCACAGACAAGCAAAGGACTGATCTGTATTTTTTTTTACTTTTATTTGGACTCAACTTCTTATTTCTGATCTGTGTGTATGTGTGTTGCATTTTTATTATTGTTCTCTGGTTTTAGTAACTAATAAACTTACTCTTTCTTTGACTCAAGAAAGCCTGGTTAAATTAGCCCCTTAATAAAAGTAAATGCATTTGGGATTGGATAAGGTACGCACGGGGAAAGGATATTTTTAAACTAACCTTGTTGCGACCAAACAAGGGGTTTGAACAAAACTCATTCCTCCTCACCCGGCATCATGACAAATTGGGGTCCAGTCCCGGTCATAACAAATTGGGGTTCTTGTCCGGGAATTCAAGAAATTAGGGACTTCATCTGGGGACCAGTCATAACTCATGGCTGACCAGGAATTTCTCCCAATCTTACCATCTGCCATTGGCATGTTTTGGAAGGATGGCCGCATTCTGAACACACCTTCCTTGGCCATCAAGTCTTGGGGTTGGACTCAAATCCAGAGCTCCTACTCCAAGGCAGGAACATTATCCATTGTGCGGCAAGACCTCCTCACAGAGCAGACAATCAATGCCAATTCGAGTGAGGGAGGAAATGGCTGTGGAGATGGAACTCCCAGTGGAAATCAGCAGGTGGCTGGTCCTCTTAGTGGAGAAAGTCTATTAAGCAGACAGAAAAATGAATAGTTTTGTTGTGAGTGAAAGACATGATATTTGTTATAAAAGTTGAATTCTGCTGATTCCTTTGAATATAGTTTCTTTGCTGGAGAGCATCACTGCGGTGGTACTACTTAAACCATTAGATTTAACTTGAAGAAAGTAACCATTACTGCAGCTCACTATTGTTGTAAATTATGTTAGCCAAATAACACAGCATACATGCTAGAAGGATAAACGTGTTTGCCATGTACATTATTCATTAAGAACAATAAGCCTGATTATCCTGATGTTTATCCCTAAATAAGATCTATTTCATAGGAGCAAACATCAAGTAAAAGGGACAGGAATAAGATGGGAGGAACATTTCCAGCCTCCCACCTCATTTTCCTTTTTGTCAACGTGTTGCACAACCATTTTGAAGGATGCACATAGAAACCAGGCATGGGGGCTAGAAAGCTGGGGCCTAGTACAGAAGCATTAAACAGTTGCAATATGCCCATTGGGCACGTTGCCCCTGCTCAGCGCCAGGCAAAGGAGGGCCATCGAAATCAGACCATTACTCTTTATGGAAAACATGCTCTACTGCAAATGAAACATAGCTTTCGCTGTTTAACCTGCATGGCCCGAATTTACATGAAGTTGGGGTAATTTTGATTTTGTGCAATTGTGGAAAATGGATGGGAATGAATGATGAAGGCTAGAGTCAACCTGCCTGACGCTACCACCTCTCAGAGCAGAAGTATATTCCAAGCCTTTGGTTTTCTCAGTGCATTAAACCAGTGAAAACAAGGTAAAAGAAGACTGGTAAAAATGTGCTTGAAATTGGGAAAAAATAATTCCAACACAATCTCCAAACAACTAGCTATATATTTTGAAGAGTAACTTCTAAATTGTACTCTTTTTGTTTATATTCTTTGACCAGCAAATTTAGTGAGATGTCATTCTTCACCCTCCAGAACAAGATTTACTGATTGAAGGAATTAGATTTTTTTCTCTAGAAGCTAGTTTTTCTCTGCTTTCCACCTGGTATCTATTATGTCTGTACTCCAGCAGAAGTCACAATTAGTTCCCTAGCTGGCATGCAGAGCGGGCCTGACATATCTGACATTTTCACAAGTAATCAATTTTCTCACTAGTCATCAAAATCAAGATTACCTCATCCCATGGAAACATGTTCCAGATGGTAAGTATAAATCAGGAGGATGCAAATTGTGGAGATTATTGTAACTGTATCTATTGGATGATGATCATTAGAAGATGAAATTGAGAAGAAATGACTTATAACCACTTTGTTGTCAATTTCAATAGAGTTCTGACAAATTGCTATCTCTTTCTTTCACAGTCTTAAAGCAGATTTACTTCAGACTTCTTGCAATACTCTTGGTCAATAATAGTGAAGAGGCGATAGCTCATCCAAACCTCTGGAGGAAGCAGTAGCAACTTAAGTTGTACCTACTGGGTAAGTAGTTCAATGTCGTCACACTCCATCAATGATATGGCTTTTGATGCCAGAAACTTAAGAAATTGTAATATAAATGTCCTAAAGGTTGGAACGTCATTTCTTAACTGCTGTAATAGTTGATGATGACGGTCTTATAGCTGTAGCCTTATTCAATAGTTCAGAAAACAATTTTAATGGCTTAATTTTGATGTAATCAGCATGTAATGTAGCCCCTTTTACCATTTTCAGCATATATGAAAGCTGTTTGGAAATAGAACAACTGAAATGAAGCTCTGGTGCTTCAAATACATTTCTGACAGCTCGGTGGCTGATTTATAAAAAATGATGGAAATTAGTTTCCAGCTCAGTCTGCCTGCATTCCCCCTGAGGGATGGTGCTGCTAAATGTTGCTCTGTTTAAAGTTCTGTGAAATTGGAGTTGATGATACAGATGTCAACTTATCTCAACAGCCAGTCATCGAAAAATGTTGTGCTCAGCAATGATGCCAACTGTATTAAACTATGAGGGATGTGAGTTAAGGCCATGTAGTCTGTCTCAGAAACTCTCTGAAACCTATGGGGCTTAACTTCTCCGGCAGGCATACCAATGTAATGTTGTACTTCTTATAAAGAACATCTGCTCATCTTTTCAGTATTCTGTCAAAGCCACCTAAAAATTTGTCAGTTACAGAACTACAAAATGTTAATAATGGTTCCACTTCAACATGTAATTGGATGAATTTTCAAGCACTATGGGGGGATTATAACAATGGATGAAGCTGGGGGTTAAATGGACAAAAGGAAGTATGTGTTGGGATGCTGGCTCCAGCCCTCTGCAGGCCCCAGAAAACCAGCAGCTGTAGTGAGGAGAGGACAGCAAATGCAATCTCTGTGCTCCTTGTTGGTCAGAAGACACAGGACAACCCAGTCTCCCAGGCTTCCCCACCATCAGAAGCTCACCCCAATACCATTGCAACCTCCTGGATTGGATTTCCCTCCCCCCTCAGAGTTAGGGATTGGGATCCCCATTCTTGGGGTTCACTCACACCCCCCCCTCCCCTTTTCCCCAGATCAGGGGGATCAAATCCCCGTGGGTTTGGAACCACTCACCCAGGTTGGGAACCAGAAATACCTAATCCTACCATCTCATCCAGAATGCTTCCAACCGATACGGAAACCAAGCCTGTCAATCAGACTGACCTCTGGGTGGGGAACCTGACAATGCAAAAATATACACTCTGTGAAGAGTTAATTCTCCACAGCGTGTGGCGAAACACAGACATCCAGACTTCTCGTGTGCTACTGGAATCGTCCCCACCACCACTTCCAGCCCTTCTCAGTAGTTCAGAATGTTAAAAAACCCACTGTATATTGAAGAAAGTTTTGAAAACATGCTTAGACCATGAGGTGACAAGTGAGTTATGAGGGCAAAGGTGCTTTTGAGGTTTGAAATTTGTAGCTGTTAAGAATAGTAACTTGTGCAGGATTCTCAAGTGTAAAGTTGTAGGAAGAAAAAGGAAGAGACATATGATGCCTGACTTGCCTCAGATGGATACCAAAACTCTGATGAAACGTTAACTCTGTTTCTCTCTCCACATATGCTGCCAGACCTGCTGAGTTTTTCCAGAATTTTGTTTTTATTTTAAAACTAAATTTGTGACATTGTGAAATAATATGTACGCTATTTCTTTTCACTATGTAACATCTAATATGTGTACTCATCACAGTCCTTTAAAAACCTTTTTATATCAATGGAAAATGACCAAGAATGAACAAATTTCTATTTAAATAGCAGCTTCACCATCCCAGAGTGTTTCAAAGCTCTTTACAACCAATTGGTTACATAGAGATGCAATCACTACTGTTATGGAAGAAAATACAACAGCTAATGTGCATTGAACAAGGACCCACAAACAGCAGCAAACGACCAGAAAATCTGTTCTTTGGTCATGTTGGGAGAGGGGACCATGTTGAACAAGGAACCAGAAAAATGCCCTCCTCTCCTTTGAACAGCACCACAGAATCGTTTATGCTCAGCTGAGTAGTTAGATACCTCATTCAAAAGTCAAAACCTCTGATAATGTGTCAATTCCTCAGTACAGAACTGCAGTGTTACCTAGGTTAGGTACTCAAGTCCTAGAGTGGTACTTGCAACCTTCCAACTTAGAGACAACAGCGGTATTAGCTGAGTCAAGCTCATACTGAAACTATCTGAAATTTAAAAATGTTGCTGAATGAAATTAGGTGCATTTGGAAGTCATTGAATAGATGACTGCCGATGGGGAAAATGTCAGGTTTCAGAACTTTCCAGAATTATCAAAAGAATCAATTTTTCAGTTGTGGCCATAGACCATAATGACCTTTAGGGTGCCTGGAAACAGCTGCCCCATAGAATGGGTAATCCCAGTTCTCACTGTTGCTTAGGTAAATATACCAGCTCTGAAATTCCAAATGGGGGTTCTCCTGGTCACTCACACTGAAGAAAAGGTGTAAAACTTCTGGAGAAATGCCAAGAACACCATTTCTACAGGCCTTCCTCCAACTTATCACTGAAGCTGTAGGGCTTTTAATTCTTTCAGCTATGAAAGGTAAATATCAACCAGGATTAAAATACTTTAGAAGAGTTTTGTAAATAATTTTATTGGCATTAAGACACACAGTTTTCCAGATAAATCTTTTCCTGGGCTTACAATTCAAAATCAGAATGATCAGTTCTCCTGTTTCAGAAGTTGAAGTGGCTAGCTTCATCTTTGTTTGTTTTGGCCTCTTAAATCTTGTAAGCCTATGTATTTCAAAAAGGAAATGGGGAGGGTACAGGCTCAACATATTCCCTCCAGGGTGATAAGAAGGAGTAACAAGCCCAGAGAACTATGGATGACCAGAGATATTCAGGTTACGATGAGAAGGAAAAGAGAGGCTTTTAGCAGGTACAAGGGAAGCAAATCAGCGGAGGCATTAGTGGAGTACAGACAGTGCAGGGTGGAGCTTAAGAAAGCAATTAGGAGAGCAAAGAGGGGATATGAGAAAGCTCTGGCTGGTAAAAGTATGGGAACTCCCAAGATATTCTATAAGTATATCAATGGGAAGAGGATAACAAGGGAAAGAGTAGGGCCCATAAGGGACCAAGGGGGCAATCTATGAGTGGAGCCAGAGGACATCGCTAGAGTGTTGAATGAATACTTCACATCCATCTTCACCAAGAGAATGAGGATGAAGGTATCAAACTCGGGGAGAGAGACTGCGAGGTTCTTAAGCAAATTGATATAGGGAGTGACAAGGTTTTGGAGGTGTTGGCAGGCTTAAAAGTGGACAAATCTCCAGGTCTGGATGATTTGTGTACCAGACTGCTGAGGAAGGCAAGGGAGGAGATCGCAGGGGCTGGTAGGGAAACTTTGGAGAAAATTCTGAAGGAGAGAATCTATCTCCACTTGGAGAGGCAACGTTTGATCAGGAATAGTCAGCATGGCTTTGTCAGAGGGAGGTCATGCCTAACAAATTTGATTGAATTTTTTGAGGAGGTGACCAGGTGTGCAGATGAGGGTAGTGCAGTTGATGTAGTTTATATTGGTTTCAGCAAAGCCTTTGACAAAGTCCCACATGGGAGACTTATAAAGAAGGCAAATGCACGTGGGATACAGGGTAATTTGATAAGGTGGATTCAAAATTGGCTTAGTTGTAGGAGACAGAGGGTGATGACAGAGGGATGCTTTAGTGACTGGAAGCCAGTGTCCAGTGGTGTACCACAGGGATCTGTGCTGGGTCCCCTATTATTTGTCATTTATATAAACGACATAGATGACTAAGTGGGGAGTAGGATTAGTAAGTTTGCGGATGACACAAAGATTGGCTGGGTGGTTAACAGTGAGGTTGAGTGTCTTGGGCTACAGGAAGATATAGACGGGATGTTCAAATGGGCAGATAAGTGGCAGATGGAATTTAACCCTGAAAAGTGTGAGGTGATACACTTTGGAAGGAGTAATTTGACAAGGAGGTATTCAATGAATGGCATGACACTAGGAAGTTCCGAGGAACAAAGGGACCTTGGCGTGTGTGTCCATAGATCTCTGAAGGTGGAGGGACATATTGGTGGGGTGGTGAAAAGGCATATGGGACACTTGCCTTTATCAATCGAGGCATAGATTACAAAAGTAGGGAGGTCATGTTGGAGTTGTATAGAACCTTGGTGAGGCCACAGCTGGAGTACTGTGTGCAGTTCTGGTTGCCACATTATAGGAAGGATGTGATTGCACTGGAGGGGTTGCAGAGGAGATTCACCAGGATGTTGCCTGGGATGAAGTTATGAAGAGAGGTTGGATAGACTTGGGTTGTTTTCATTGGAGCAGAGAAGACTGAGGGGCGACCTGATTGAGGTGTACAAGATTATGAGGGGCATGGACAGGGTGGATAGGGAGCAGCTGTTCCCCTTAGTTGAAGGGTCAGTCACGAGGGGACATAAGTTCAAGGTGAGTGGCAGGAGGTTTAGGGGGGATGTGAGGAAAAATGTTTTTACCCAGAGGGTGGTGACGGTCTGGAATGCACTGCCTGGGAGGGTGGCGGAGGCACGATGCCTCACATCCTTTAAGAAGTACCTGGATGAGCACTTGGCACATCATAACATTCAAGGCTATGGGCCAAGTGCTGGTAAATGGGATTAGGTAGGTAGATCAGGTGTTTCTCACGTGTCGGTGCAGACTCGATGGGCCAAAGGGCCTATTCTACACTCTGTGATTCTGTGATTTATACCATTTTGGTACTAGATGATACCCTTGTTGGGGTTTTTCTTTCTTCATAGCTCTACACGTAACTGTCTTATCTCTAACTTGATTTCTATCTCTGATTGTCAGTAGCCAGCATCCTTTGAAAGTACATTTAATCTTAGGCAATTTGAAGTAATAATAAAATCATGATAATTTTCAAATTAGGGCAAGGTTTCTTTGATCAAGTTCCTATGGTCGTTTGCTCCATGACATTTAGATACAAGCTATTTTACGTGGTATGTAAAATGGCTACTGCCCAAACCTTTATTTACATTTGATTTCATCAGAGGCCACATGAACATGGTAAGCCAAAGTGTACAAATCTATTTATGCAAACATCTCCTTTTTCATAAAAAGAAAAAAATGCATGCATTATCATTTACAACTTACTCCTGTCACGGACAGAATGTATGTGCTTTCTTACTGCCCGTGATCAGCATGTTTTGTATGGAAAGGGAAGTGTCTTTTCTTACCCTTGGAGTATGTATTCCAATTAAATAATTCAGCAGCAAGCTATTGTGAGTATAAAATAAAGAAGCAAATTTATTCTCACACCCTTACCCCAAATTAACGCAACATCACGCATTCAATCTCACGCATACACACACCCATACACGCACACACACATAAAGATTCGATACGGATAAAGATAGTACACTTTTATAGATCACAGTTAATTCAATCTCTGATTTACGATTTCCATTCTCCCCACGTGGCAAGCTTGTCGTTTCTGGAATGGATTCAATGATTTAAAGTTGAAATTAGTGTCTTATAAAGTGAAGGGTTCACAGGAGGTTGCAAGGTTTCTTGGTAGTTGAATATATAGGAGGCCCGCTGTCAGGTGAACTTTGAAACTGTAACAGGTGAAGTATTTTGGCTGTTTGATGACTTGCAGCTAGCTTCGGAGCCTTGTTCGCAGGCTGGCTGACAACTGATGGTTCTGATGGACCTGCTGGGTCCTAGGGTAATAAGGGTGCAGCCCCTGAAACCAGCTTCTATCACATTACCTCTGCGTTAACACTTATGAGGCCCACCCAGTCTAATTTGGATGGGCCGGGCCATCGTGTTACAACGGGAAGTTAATAGTGGCCATTGAGTTTCAATTTTACCTTTTGTCCAGTATGAAATATGGTGACAGGTAGTCTGGAAATTCCATAGTCTTTAGGTGTTGGTCCATTCTTAAACAACGAGATGTGTGAATTCCATAAATAGCTGTGAGGTACTTTCACCTATGTCCATATTTAATATGAATTCCCTAAAGACTTGATACTGTCTGAGACCCAAATGTCAAAAGTCACATGCCTTGCAGCAGCCTTCTGAACAGCTTATTTGTGTTCAATTTTTAAAAGTATTGACTGAAAGTTCATAATATGACATGAATATACTGGGCATGACAATACTTCAACCACATTAGGCTCTTTCACCAATAATCATTCACCCTGATACTCTAAAGTTTCAAGTCTATTCTTATATCTATCTCACATTTTCTGGATGAACACCACTGTGACAATTTCCACTCTATAGGTCTTACTTAGTTTTCCTTAAAGGCAGGCAGCAAATAATCTAAAAGCCTTCAAAATTATGGTGGGAGACTTGAACAGCCCCTGCTGAATTTCAGTGTCATAGTGTCATGTGATGATGAGTCATACAAACCAGGAATGTTGCAGTTTCAATTTCAGGTCTGTTCTTAGTCAAGCAGCAGTGACCTCAAGGTTGTCTAGGGCTGTCTTCACAATTCCTGATGTAGAGGAGGAAGAATGAAGAAAAACAGCCAAGGCTGCTCTTATTGCTAGTTATTGAATGCTCTCTGTTGTAAATGTACATGTATGGACATCTGCTGAGAACAGGATTGAACTTGGCAGCGATGGTATTCACAAACACCCTGCATCTTAGTTCACACATGAAAAATGCCCAGCTCTTATAATAACGCTTTATTAATTTCATCATGCCTCGCCACTGTCATGGCTGGTTCTGAATCTGCTTTCTTAGCTTTATCTTCCTTTTCTGACTAGTTTGTTCAAACAGATGTCTCCTACCTGCACTGGGTCTGGAAAAAGCGGCATGTGTATCAGTCTAGTTGTGTTCAACTAATGGGTTCCCTATGCTATGTCATCCCATCAAACTCTTGGCTCAAGCCATTAAATTATACCCTGGTATAGTATCCAGCATAATTCTTTCTGTAGTATCTGATTTCAGTGATTATTTTGGAAAAATTTGCAAAACAAATTTCATCATTTGTATCAAGTTTCTGGCCTAGAAATGTGATCACACTGTTCTTGCTTTATGATGGTAAAATAAGCAAAAGGTTGGATATGACAGGTGAGTGTGAATGCTGATTGCAATCACGCCTCATTAACAGCAACAGCTTATATTTATTTAATAAATCAACATACACTTCACTTGCCTGTTGCTCTTGCCTCACAAATTTCTGGACTCCTGTGCTTTTTAAGTTGCTTTAACTTTTACCCGTTCCATTGTGCAATGTAGTTCAGAGCATCAGCAAAAATACTGAAGGAGGTTCACAGCTTTAAGGTCACACATGCAAAGATTTTCAAAAATTGTAAATGCAACTTTAACTTTCTAGACATAAACAATTCCTAGTGTTGGTGAAGTTAGGGGAATGGGATGACCTGTACGACTTCAAATATTATCAGTGACGCCTAAGGGAAAAAAATTGTTCAGGTAGGCGTAATGTAAACTACGTTGATTCCCAGACGCAGATAGCTAGCTGTCAACTATTTGCACAGTCTGTGTGGGCTTCTTCAATTAAGTCAATGGGAAAACGCACACACATGGACTGCCCAAGCAGTGGCTTGTGGTGCTGTCTTCCATTGGGGAATCGATGTAAGTCTACGTATGTAGACATTTTTTTCCCTGATAGAGTATCTTTAATCAGTCCTTTCAAAAATAATTTAAACATATGCCCATGTCACAGGAATGTTTAATATAAATTTCTTGATGGTTAGAGACCCAACATTTTACTTTCATCCAAACGATCTAAAAATAATTTTAATCATCTAACCATCTAATGATCATCTGAAGAGCTTTTTTGTTAGAATATCCAATCAGGTGACTTTATTAAACAAGGTGACCCATGAATGCCACCAATCAGAGAGTTTAGGACTACCAAACCAGCACAGAACAACCAAATACACTACTGGAGAAGCAGAATTCTTCACTGTTAGTGACAGCTGAGCTAATACACTGCAGAGAGCATAATAATTCCCAGGTCTTCATTACAAAAAATTATTTATTAGAAGTTTCTTAATTAGCAACAGTCAGTAAATTATGCTACATTTTTCTCTTTTTGACAGAAGCTGAAAGACTCCAAGGCCAGAATCTTCAGGTCGGCAAGTCGGGGCGGGCCCTACTTGCCTATGCGTAAAATGACGTGCGGTGACATCGGGCATGCGTCATTTAGATCCTCAGTTCGGCGGGCACGCACCAGAGTCAGCTGCACACCCGCCGAACTGTCAAAGGTCTATTACAGAGCCAATTACACATTCTGCCTTGTGACTGATTTCTCAGGGTCAGATTGCCATGAGATTTTCAAATTTATGCATCCTCATCCCATCCCGCCTATCAATCTCAGAGATACTTGAGCAGATATGACACTCCTATTCATGCCTCTTTCAGTGCCACCTGAATGTCAGGGTTGTGAAAAATGGTTGGCACATGGCAACCTGAACAGAGTCATGATGGGACTGAGTGGCTTTCAGTAGCCCGCAGTAGCTGACTCCTGGCATGGAGCTACCATTGGTTGCACCTAGAGAACATGCTCCTGGGCAGCCTGACCACATCTCCTAAATTCCATTGGTGTGATGCTCTTGGGGGTGTTGGTTGGATGCCTGGCAACTGCTGATGCCCTGATGGGGGTGCAGTATCATGCAACGGCAAATTGAGAAGGTGGTGGGGAGGACTTAGTACTTATCATCTTCTTCCTCGTCAACATCATCTTCCTCGATTTTTGCTGCCCATTGCTGTGGTGGCACTGCAGGAATAGAGGATAGAGGCAAGAATAGGGGAGAACATCCACTTTGGATGAAGGAGACAATGAAGGGGTGGAAGGTTGTTGTTATTTGGTGCTTCACACGGATGCCAGGGTGACCTGCCTTTAACGAGAATTGCGTGCCAATTTCTCCTTCACAGTCACTTGTGAGAATAAAACTGGAAGTTAAGGAGTATTGCATGTTGTATGAGAGATGTGAAGTAAGAGTTGTGGAGGTTGCTGAAGGTATAAAAACAGAGGAAGAGGATTTGATGTTGCGCAAGGCAATTATTGTCTGTTTGGGGAGTCTTTTAGCCATAATGTCAGGTAAGAATTTAGGGGTGACCTTAACCAGTGCTTTTTGAAGGATTACTTGTGGAAGTATTGCTTTAAGAGGGTGATAAGTGTGCTGGTGCCCAGGGTGAACAGGAAGAAAACAGAGAGGTGTATGTATATCCACAACGTTCAGGATGCACAATTTCTCGCAGTGTTATTCTGCAGTCGTGAATGTGAGGGATTGGCATTTAATACCAGTGCCACCTCCCTCCATGTAGCATGAGTCAATAATTCTTGATGACTTAGTGGGCATCAACTCCCTGGAGTCTGCTTATTCTACCTTCAATATCTTCAAATAACACCATTGGAGATTGTGTGCCTAAATCCCAGAGGAACTTCAAACCCTAACTGTTTTGTTCAGAAGGCTCAGTTATATCAAGACTTGGTTGGACCCCATCTGGAGTACTACGATCAGTTTTGGACATGGACCTCAGAAAGGATATATTGATCTTGGAGGGGGTGTAGCACAGATTCACCAGAGTGACACATGGTCAAACTATGAGGTAGATTGCATAAACTTGGCTAGTATGCTCTTGAGTATAGAATATTGACAGTGATCTGATAGAGGTGTTTAAAATTTAAGTATACTCAATGTAGGCTAGATACAGACAAACTATTTCCTCTACTGAGAGAACCAAAAATGAGGACACATAGCGAGTTAAATTGGCTAACTCCCGAAAATGGGAGTGGAGATCTCTGAAAACAATTAATTCACGCCTGTTCATTGCATTGCAGGCATTACTTACTCATCAGCACAACTGCTTATTTTCACTTCTGTAACATTGACTACCCCAATCTCAGTCCTTCCTCTGTTGAAACACTATCATGTCTTTGTCACCTCTGGAGTTGACAATTCCAATGCTCTCCTTATTGGTTTCCCATCCCCCATTCTCTCCAAAGTCTAACATTCTCCCCTTTAGCTCTGAAGAAGAGTCATACAGGCTCGAAACGTTAACTGTTTTTTTTCTCTCCACAGATGCTGTTGGGCCTGCTGAGTTTTTCCAGCATTTTACGTTTTTGTTTCAGATTTCCAGCATCTACAGTATTTTGCTTTTATCCAACACTCTTTTACCTATATCTTGACCTACAACAAGTACAGCTCATCCATCAGCTAATCTTTGTTCACCTACATTGTCCCCAGTGCATTGTATTTAAAATCAGCATCTACAAATCCTTTCAAGGCCTCAATCTATCCTATCTCTGTGAAATCCTTAGACCAGTGCCTGTTCTTGCACACTCTATACCTCTGCCTCTACGGCCTTTTGACGACCCTTCCAGGAACTGGTTCTAATAAAGGTTCTCAATTTTATAATCTTATATATGCCCACTGTTAACTTTTTAAACTGATGTCAACATTTCAAACCAGAAGTCAAATTCTGAATGTTTGCCCCACCAAAAATATTAAGGCCATTTCTCTAGGATTGGAGGAGGCCAACCCAGAGCTCATTTAGAGGAGAGGACTTGGAGGCTGTCAGAGCCAATCAGATTGATCATTTATTTTAATAGAATGAATGTCTTCAATTAAAATAGTAGACAGACAAATGGGACAAGAATATTAAGCATTGTCATTATTGGCAACTGTAACTTCTGACCTTGTTTCTTTAAGATTTTAGAAATGGAAAGTTTGATCATCACAACAGTTTACCAACCAACTAGAAGAGGAAGGAACAGGCTAAGCTGCATTATGGCTTTCATCAGATCTCAGTCCTAAAGGAATTCCCTAATGACTCAACCTCATCCATCCTGAAGTTACTTAAAAAAATGTTTTTTCCCAGGTCTGACTTGACCACCTTGAGTTCTACCTGCCTTTAATTCTCCCCTGCCAAAACTTCCCATGACCTTAAAATCTTCCTGGAGGGCAAAAATAACCCCAGACTACTTTTCTCTGCTACCAAGCTTCCCCTTAAGCACTTCTTCTCAAAATATCTACCCTCATCGCTAACAACAAGTGTAAGGAACTCAAGGATTTTATTGTCACTGTCTGCTCGATTGCACAGCTTGTTGGGATTATTGTAGAAATGTATTCTAAAAACTCTGGCTTTAACATTGATTTCTATGGGAACCCAGGATTCACTCAAAGTTGTTTCATTTGAAGTTACAATTTTCAGGAACGCAACCACAACTGTAAGTGAGGACTTACTGTACAGATGTGTGTGACCTCTTATTTACCCAGAATTTAAAATAGATGAAGAGGCCAAAAGACAAATTCAGGAAATTCACATATTTACCAGACTAACAAGATATATTGACTGCAGTTGGAAAAGCCTCTGATCTTGCCACTGTTCCCTAATGCATTTGGATTGTTTCACTGTTACAAACTGTTGTTCTGTTTCTTCCAAAAAGACTTCTTCTCTGTTCTACAAGAAAATGCAGCAGCCAAATATTTTTGTGATTTCTTTCAGGGATTACATTTGTGAGGTTGTGTTATTCATTTCTAAGTCAGACTTTTGCTTACAGCAAATATTATATTTTTCATTTTTGTAAAAAAATGGATAAATGTTTGTCAAGGTCACTGTGAAATGAACAAGAATGAACATAAACAAATGAATATCAGAGAACATGAGAAGTACACTTTATGATCCAGAGTTTTGAGTAACATTTGAGCATAGACCAATGTCCAGATTCACAGCCTGCACACATTTTCTATCATTGAAATTAATAGATAAAAAATAGTGGTTGTGAATTCCCATTATGCGCTCCTGTGGTGAATAGTGAATGCTGACTTCCATTGTCAGGTTCCTGTTACGTACTCCCACCATGTGAAGATCTCTGTCAGCGATGCTAAGCATTTAATGATTTATTGCTCCTGCTTTGTAGCTTTGTGCAGCAGGAGTGCACATCAGAAATTTGAGCACAGAGGTCAGAATCTTCCATCTTTTAAAATGAACGAATAGAGAGTTGCATGAGTGGATTCCCATTAGGTGTTCCAATCATTTGAAACTCTTTGCCAGGAGCATTATAGTAAAACATAGCCTCTGATGGTTTATTTGCTGCTCAGGCCACAGAAATGCTGCCTGGAAAGTAGTTAGGCAGACCTGAATAAGTAGAGTCTAAATGCAGATGGATATTGTGGAATTATGCTTGACAATCCTTTGGAGGGCAGAACAATTTTTTAAATATAATTCTCTGAGAAGATTAAATAAATTTAATATATCACCCAAAACATAGTGTCTTCGAGAATGCAATAATCATTACGAACTAAATTGAAGTGCTGAATCAAGTCTAGATTAGCCCTGGGGAACTGCTTGAACCCAATATTTTGTGTCTCTGAGGCTAGGCTGCTACCAACTGAGAAGTTTATTCATGACACAGTAGATAGTGTGACCTCTACAAAGGACAAGTTTAATGAGTTAATTGGTCTTTTCTAATCCTATACTTTCTTATGTTGCTGCTGTCATCATTTCTGAATGTATTTTCTCCCTTATTATTTACTCTGTTGTTTTGTGATCTTCATAAGAATTAAAAGCAAACTGCATAAGGCTGGATTTTTCAGTTAGATCACATGCAACCTGGCATAAAATTCTGCTACGGGAAGTGTATTACCACCAGCCTCCATGAGATAAAATTATATAATTAAGGTGCAAAGAGTAGGATTTTAAAAATATTGCAAAACAACAAAAAAAATCTTGTTTGGCCATCATCAGAAATCTTATGATTCAGTTCTTAATTTCATTCCCTGGATAAGTAAGTAGGCTTTGCCCCTTTACCAAAATTGTCTGCCCTCACTTCTGAAATATAATCCATCTTCATCCGCACCTCACTACAACCATTGCAATCTTCATTCAGCCTTTGTTACTTTCAGACTTTATTTTTTCCAACATCATTCTTACTGGTCTTCCTATAAACTCTAACTCATCTGATCCCTCATTATTCATCTATCCCTCCCTCTACTTCCACTGGCTCCCCACTCTTCAGCGCATTGACTTCAAAATCCATACCTACATCTTCAAATCCCACCATCTTCTCCCTCCCTCCAGTGCACCTCTGACTCCAACTCTCTGCCCGACTTGCACCTTTCACTTTTCCTACACCGATTCACTGAAAATTCCCAACTCCTGCTACTTGACCCTTCATTGGTGCAGCTTTCAGCTACAATGTCCGTACACTCAAACTCTGTTCATTCTCGAAAGTCCATTCCCCTTTCCACCTCCCTCCCCACAGTCACGTTTCCTTATTTCTTTAGTCAGGCTTTCAGACACCTTCCCTAGCTCACTTCTTAATGCTGATCTTCTTTTATATCAAATTGTGAAGGGTCTTGAGATTTTTTTCTGTGTTAAAGCTCCTGTATAATTGTAAGTTATTTTGTAGAATATATTCTGAATATAGTGGGGAAAAATAATGAAAATGTATTTAAGAAATTATGCAAAATCTATTGTTTCCTCTGGTGAGTCTATCAGTTCTGTGTTTAAATATTTTTGTCTAATAGTATATAAAAAATTTTAAATCTGCACCAAATGCACGAGTATTGAACTTAATTTTAGTTAATTTTCAATAAAATAAAATATATATTAAAAGAAATAAAACATGCAACACTTCCAAAATGTACCCTGTAACTTTACATGAAGCTGTCCATATAGCAAGAAGCCATGTTTCACATTGAGACACTAAAGTAATGAGCTAATGACATAAAACACTGACTTTAATAACTGTGTTTTCATTCTGCCTGGGGCAGCGAAAGGGATATTTAAAGTACAATTGTGAAAACTCCACAGATGCATCAGACTGACAATGATGAATGAACAAGTCTCCATGTCAAACACTGCTGTGAGCTGATGAGAGGGCAAATTCCCTCAGTGAAAATATAAACGCAGTCCAGGGACATAGAAACATTTGTTCACTTAGGGATTTTCATGGAACAATGCTCTCCAGACTCCAACAGATTTGAAGTTCTATATACCCCTGGTCAGTTTCTGAAATATTTGAAAGGTTTCAGTGTGGCCAATTCATGCAGATCTGAATAGTTTCACATTCACCTCCTTTTGAGTCAGGTTACTACAGCATCAACTTGCATTTATATTACATTGGAACGTAAGAAATAGAAGCAGGACTAGGCCATTCGCCCCCTTGAGCCTACTCTGCCATTCAGTAAGATCATGGCTGATCTGATTATGGCCTTAACTCTGCTTTCCTGCCTGCCCCCATAATCCTTGACTCCCTTGTTGATCAAAAATCTATCTAACTCAGCCTTAAATATATTCAATGACCCAACATTCACTGCTCGCAGGGAAAGGGAATTCCAAACACTAACAACCCTGTGAGAGAAGAAATTCCTCCTCATTTCCGTTTTAAATACGTGACCCTTTATTTTGAAACTGTGCCCCCTATGTCTAGGTTCCCCCATGAGGGGAAGCAACCTTTCAGCATCTACCCTGTCAAGCTCCATAGAATCTTATATGTTTCAAAAAGATCACCTCTCATTCCTCTAAACTCCAGTGCAGATATGCTCAGCCTGCTCAACCTTTTCTCAACTTTTCCTTATGCCAGGAATCAGCCTAATGGACCTTCTCCGAATGGCTTCCAATGCAAATATGTCCCTCCTTAAGTAAGGTGACCCAAACTGAACACAGCACTCTAGGTGTGGTCTCACCAATGCCTTGTACAGTTGTGGCAAGGCTTTCCTACTTTTATTTTCCATCCCCTTACAATAAGCCCAATATTCCATTTGTCTTCCTAATTACTTGCTCTCCCAACATCCTGGCTTTTTTGATTCATGTACAAGGACATCCAGATCACCTCTGTAGCATAGCATTCTGCAGTCTCTATCCATTTAAAAATAATTTGCCTTCCTATTCTTTCTACCAAAGTGGACAAGCTCATTTTCCCACATTATCTCAATCTACCAAATTTTTGCCCATTCATTTAACCTATCCATATCCCTTTGAAGACTCTTTGTGTCAGCCTCACAACTTGCTCTCCTACCTATCTTCATATCATCAGCAAATTTGCCTACAATACAGTTGGTCCCTTCATCCAAGTCATTGATACAGATCTTAAATAGTTGAGGCTCCAGAACTGATCCCGATTACAGTTTGTCATCCTGAAAATGATCCATTTTTATGAAGAGTTCATAGAATGCTTTCGAGATAGTTTCTAGAGCAGCAAAACCGGAACCAACCAGACAGCAAGTTATATTAGACTTGCTGTTGTGTAATGTGACAGGATTAATTAATGACCTTGGAGTAAAGGCACCCCTAGGTAGCAGCGACCACAATATGATTGAATTTTACATTCAATTTGAAAGGGAGAAGTGTGGGTCTAAGACTAGTATCTTAAACTTAAATAAGGGCAACTATGTGGGGATGAAAGCTGAGCTAATTGAAGTAAACTTGGAAACAAGGCTAGAGGATAGATCAATAGAGAAGCAATGGCAGACATTTAAGGGGATATTTTGGAGTATTCAGAATAAGTACATTCCTACTATAAAGAAAAATTCTAAGGGGAGGACCCACCACCTGTGGTTAACTAGAGATGTTAAGGAAAGCATCAAACTTAAGGAAAAAGCATAAAACTCTGCAAAGATGAGTGGCAGGCCAGATGATTGGTTAGAATATAAGGAACAGCAGTGAATGACTAAAAGGTTAATCAGGAGAAAGGAAATAGAATATGAGAGAAAGATAGCTAGGAATGTGAAAACGGATAGCAAGAGTTTCTACAGGTATTTAAAAAGGAAAAGAGTAAGTAAAGTGAGTGTTGGTCCTCTACAGCCTGGAACGGGGAGTTAATAATAGATAATAAGGAAATGGTGGATGAAATGAACAAATGTTTTGCTTCTGTCTTCACTATAGAGGATACAAAAAACATTCCAGTACGTGATAATCTGATGTGTAGCATACCTTTATGAAGAATGTTATTATGGAAGATCACATGATTTTAGCATCCAATAGCAGAGTAGCGCAGGCTACCTCTGTAGTTAGCATTCTGTAGTCAGTAGAGTTAGTAGTTGAGAGATGAAGAGATAGAGTCTGAAGTGTAAGCACATGTTTAGTTGCTGCTGAGTACCTTTGTAAATAAACACAGAGTTTCTACCTATGAAGTGCCTGCTACTCAACTCTATCATTAGTACCAAATCAGCCAGCACTTACAACAAGTTTGTGAACAGGATCCAACCAACTGGCAACGAGGATTTAACAAACCGGCGATGAGGATTAAACAAGCTAAACAGAAGCAAGC
Organism: Cetorhinus maximus; assembly: GCF_964194155.1. Taxonomy (NCBI): domain Eukaryota; kingdom Metazoa; phylum Chordata; class Chondrichthyes; order Lamniformes; family Cetorhinidae; genus Cetorhinus; species Cetorhinus maximus. Next base: position 109,542,710 of record NC_135881.1, read on the forward strand.
AAGAGAAAGGAAATTGGCACTGTACCTCGCACAGCAATTGTAAGTAGAAGTTCTGTTCAAATCGTCAAAGTAACTCCCTCACAGCATGCCGCAATTTGGAAGAATTTATCCTTTCGATCCAGCAACGGATGATTGGTCCCACTACATTGAGCATCTCTCATTCTTTTTCCAAGCAAATGAGATTATGGGGGAAGAGAAGGGGCATGTGATCCTCTTAAACACATGTGGAAATAAGACTAATGTCTTGATTCGAAGTTTGACACCACCCAGTGCCCCAGAATCGAGAAATTTTGATGAATTAATGATGCAAAGGTTCAAGTTTAATTCGAGATTTAGATCCCCAGGGGGAGACAGTTGCAAGATATGTGGCAAGCTTGATACAATTAATGGAGCATTGAGAGCTTGGTATATCCTTAAACGATAGGACGAATATAGGAAGTGCAGGGATGAAGTAAAAAAGGAAATAAGGAAATCAAAGAGAGGGCATGAAAAAGGATTGGCAAGTAAAGTTAAAGATAACCCAAAGATGTTTAACCAATACATTAATGCTAAAAGATTAGTTAAGGAAAAAGTGGGACCTATCAGAGATGAAGATGGAAACTTGTGTGTTGATGCAGAGGCTGTGGGAAGGGTTTTGAATGATTATTTTGTCTCCGTGTTTACAAAGGAAAGGGAGGGTGTAGATATAGTAGTCCAGGAGGAACACTGCGAGATATTGGACGGGATAGTCATAAAAAGAGAGGAAGTACTCGAAGGGTTGAAATCCTTGAAAGTTGATAAGTCACCAGGGCCAGATGGATTGTTTCCGAGGCTGCTGAAGGAAGTCAAGGAGGAGATAGCAGATGCTCTGAGGATGATTTTCCAATCTTCACTAGATACAGGGGAGGTACCAGAGGACTGGAGAAATGCAAACGTAGTTCCATTGTTTAAAAAGGGATCAAAGGAAATGCCAAACAATTATAGGCCAGTTAGTCATACATCGGTGGTGAGCAAATTAGTAGAATCAATCCTGAGAGATAGGATAAACTGTCATGTGGAAAGGCATGGACTAGTCAGGGATGGTCAGCATGGATTTGTCAAAGGAATGTCTTGCCTCACAAATTTGATTGAATTCTTTGAGGAAGTGACAAGAAGGGTTGATGAAGGTAGTGCAGTGGATGTTCTGTACATGGATTTTAGCAAGGCATTTGACAAGGTCCCACATGGCAGATTGGTCAGGAAAGTAAAAGCCCATGGGATTCAGGGTAATGTGGCAAACTGGATAAAAGGTTGGCTTTGTACCAGGAAACAAAGGGTAATGGTCGATGGATACCCTTGCGAATGGAAAGTTGTCTCAAGTGGTGTTCCACAGGGCTCAGTATTGGGACCCTTGCTGTTTGTGTTATACATTAACAATTTAGACGTGAACGTGGGTGGCACGATTGGGAAATTTGCAGATGACACAAAGATTGGCCGAGTCGTGGATAATGTAGAGGATAGTCATAATCTCCAAAACGATATAGATGGGTTGGTGGAGTTGGCGGTAAAGTGGCAGATGGATTTTAACATAGAGAAGTGTGAGGTCATACATTTAGGGAGGTCAAACAGTTACAGGGATTACAAAATAAATGGGAATATACTAAGAGGGGTAGATGAAGTGAGAGATCTTGGCGTACAAGTACACAGGTCCCTGAAGGCAGCAGTTCAAGTAGACAAGGTTGTAAAGAAGGCATAAGAAATGCTCTCCTTCATTGGCAGAGGTATAGAATATAAAAGTAAGGATATAATGTTGGAATTGTATAAAACAGTGGTAACCACAACTGGAGTATTGTGTGCAGTTCTGGTCACCACATTACAGGAAGGACGTAATAGCTCTGGAGAGAGTGCAGAGGAGGTTTACAAGAATGTTGCCAGGGTTAGAAAAGTGTAGCTACGAGGAGAGATTGGATAGGTTGGGGTTATTGATGTTATTGGAACAAAGAAGGCTGAGAGGTGACTTGATTGAGGTGTACAAAATTATGAGGGGAATAGATAGTGTGGATAGGATAAAATTGTTTCCCTTGATGGAGAATTCTAGAACCAGGGGACATAGATTCAAGATAAGTGGCAGAAGGTGCAGGGGGGACATGAGGAAGAACTTTTTTACGCAGAGGGTAGTGGGTGTCTGGAATTCGCTGCCCAAGTTGGTGGTAGAGGCAGAAACTTTAAACTCTTTTAAAAAGTACCTGGATCTGCACCTAAAGTGCTGTAAGCTGCAGGGCTATGGGCCAGGTGCAGGAAGGTGGGATTAGAAAGGGCCCCTGGGTGTCCTCAGGCTGGCATGGACAAGATGGGCTGAATGGCCTACTTTTGTGCTGTAACTTTTCTATGCTTCTATGGTTCTATATGCTTAGAGGTCATTTAGTGTGCAGTGTGAACGAGGACATGATTGAGAAGCGATTGTTATCCGAAATAAGTTTGGATTTTAAGAAGGCGCTAGAGATTGCACTGGCAATGGAAAGTGAAGTTAGAGATTCGAAAATCATACAGGGTGCACAAAATGGTGCCATACTCCACATTGGGCGGGAAGCCCCAGCTAAAAGGGGTGCGAAAATGCAACACTGCCGACAGGCGGGAAACAGCTCCCACTGATAGGAAAATGAGAAACAATGACTTAGCAGCGAAAACAGGGAGTAATATCAATGGGGGGTGGGGGGGGGAATAAACAATCTTTCAACGATTGACACTTTAAAAAAATAATGTTTTTATTGTCATAAAAATGGACACATAATGAGATGGTGTAAGGAAAGAGTCAAACAGACTTTTAAACAAAAGAAAAAAAAAACAGTGAGATCTACAATGTAGAAGAGCCTGATGCAACAGATTCGGATATTTACTCATTGTATAACTTGAAGGCTGGAAGAACAGAACTAATCTATGTAACAGTGAAATTGAATGGTTGACCTGTTTGAATGGAAGTGGACACTGGAGCTTCCACTACAGTAATTAGGGAACATTCCTTCAAATATCTGAGTAATGGTGAACATCAATTAAATTTAGAAGAAACAACTGTCCCATTAAAAATATACGCGGGTGAAAACATACAAGTCAAAGGCATAAGTAGAGTAACTGTTCATTATGAGTGTTAATTGGTAAAGCTAACAGTCTGCCAGAGGACCAAGTAGTGAAAGGCAAAGGACTAAGCGTCCTAGCGCGAAACTGGCTAAGGGAGATCAAACTTGAGGGACCACTGAATTTCCAAAAGGAAGCAGGAAGCATTTCTGCTTTGGAAAAGGAGTGTGTAAAGACTCAACAATCTGAAGAACTGCAGGCTGTCCTGAGCCAAAACACAGAAGAACAGCAGAAGGAACTCAAAGTGACCATGCTTAAGGACAGATTTTGAGACGAGGTGAGCAACCTCCAAAAGGAAAAAGAAAACCTGCTGAAAGGCCTTCTCACACTACAAGATTCAAAGTTTGTACCATTGGAAAAGTATGAAAAGAAACGGAAAGAATTCAGCACCTCTCTGACCAAACTGAAGGATGAGTTGGCAGAGAAGACACAACAATGCTTAATTTTCCAGGAGGCAGCAAACAAATACAAAAAAGAGATGGAAGTGTTGAAGAATCAGCCATGTGAAGCCAAAGAGGTTTTAGAGGCAAAAGTCAGAATTTTCTAAGAAGCAGACAGATAGTGAAGTTCTGGGAGACTCAACCACTAAGTTCGCCCAAGTTGGATTTGCATCTGAGATTAGTTTGGCCAATGTTGAAACCGAAAAGGAGGCCGAGATTAAAGTCAGTGCTAGAAAGAAGAAGGTATGTAGAAAGAAAACACAGAAACACAAATAAGGCATTAAGCTGGCAGCATACGAGTTTTCTTTCGTGCATAGGCCTGGCAATCAAATTGCAAACGCTGATGCACTTAGTCGTTTTCCTTCACGAGAAAAGGATTTGGAAGTCTCAGTTCCACATGAACTTGTGTTATTGCTAAATTTCTTAGATTCATTCCAGTATGTGCTCGACAAATCAGAGTCTGGACAAGTAGGGACCCAATCCCTTCACAAGTGCGAGAACAAGTACTTCGTGGTTGGTCACAGGAGCATGTATCTGATGAAATGAAACCGTACTTTAACAGAAGGCATGAAATAACCTGTCAGAATGATATCTCATTGCGGGGAGCACGAGCAATTGCACCTCCAAAGGGAAGAGAGCCATTGCTAATTGAACTACAGAGCTCACATCCAGGTATATCCTAAATGAAGACCATAGCTCACAGCTATCTATGGTGGCCTGGGATGGATGGTGAAATAGAGAGTTTAGTGAAGAATTGTGTGCCATGTCAGCAACTGCAGAAGTTACCTTCAGCAGCTCCATTACACCCTTGGGAATGGCCAGGAAGACCACGGGTGCAGTTGCACATTCACCATGTAGGACCTTTCATGGGAACAATGCTTCTGCTCATTGTTGATGCCCACTCAAAATGGATGGACATATATGAGGTGAAATCACCAACGTCTTCTGCTACAATTGAGAAGTTACATCAAAGTTTTGCCATTGATGAACTACCAGAAGCAGCTGTTTCTGATAACGGCACGGCATTTACGAGTGCTGAGTTTCAGCAGCTTATCAGCCTCAACGATATCACTCATGTGAAAACTTCACCGTACCACCTTTCCTCAAATGGACTGGCTGAAAGGGCAGTTCAAACATTCAAGGCTGGCATGAAGAAATTAACTGGAGATTCCTTAACAAGCAAGCTAGCACGCTTTCTTTTCCATTATAGGACCACACCTCACATAACAGGTGTCGCACCTGCCGAATTATTGATGAAATGCCGTCTCAAGATGCGATTGAGCTTAATAATGCCAAATTTAGGGGGAAGGTGGAAAGGAGTCAGGGAAGACAGAAAACTAGACATTACTGGCATAGTCACGAGAGGAAATTTACCGTGGGAGAAACAGCATATGTGAAGAACTTTGGAGAAGGGCCAAAGTGGTTACCGGGTGAAATAAGTGCAATGACTGGACCTCTATCTTACCACATGGAAGTGGAAGGCCGAGCCACGCGGAGATGTGTGGATCACCTGAGGAAGAGAGAAACTAAGCACCAAGAAATGATTCCACCAGTGTTCACAACCGGGTCAGCGTTTCCTGTTGAGAGAACTCAACCCAGTTCAAACACAGCTGTTGTTCCTTCAGGAGTGGAGGATACAAACCTGCAGGAGCCACCAAAACACCTGATGTGTGGAACTCTGGAAAAGGAGGTTCTTAACAAGGCATCTGAAGTTGTAAAGCTGAGACATTCTACACGCATAAGGAAACCTCCAGAAAGACTGAATTTGTAAATTACTTATCAGTGTAAATATTTTGATATTTTGAAAAAATTGTAATTGTGAATATAAAATGTATTTTTAAGTAAAGGGGCAGGGATGTGGTAATCTGATGTGTAATAACCCTTTAAGAAGAATGTTATTATGGAAGATCACATGATCTTAGTATCCAATAGCAGAGGAGCACAGGCTATCTCTGTAGTTAGTAGTCTGTAGTCAGAAATTAGTAGATGAGAGAGTGTAGAGGTAGAGTTTGAAGTGTTAGCAGATGTTTAGTTGCTGCTGAGTACCTTTGTATATAAACACAGGGTTTCTACCTATGAAGTGTCTGCTACTCAACTCTATCATTAGTACCAAATCAGTCAGCCCTTACAACAAGCGTGCTTACAGGGTCCAACGAACTGGCATCTAGGATCCAACACAGTAATAGCTGCAAATCAGAGGTGGAAGGGAGAGAGGAACTTCGTGAAATTACAATCACCACGGAAGTAATACAGAGCAAACTGATGGAGCTGCAGGATGACAAATCTCTGGGTCCTTATGGACTTCATCCTCGGGTCTAAAAAGAGATGGCTAATGAGGTAGTGGATGCGTTGGTGTTAATTTTCCAAAATTCCCTAGATTCTGGAGAGATTCCATCAGACTGGAAAGTAGCAAATATGACCTCTCTATTCAAGAAGGGAGAGAGGCAGAAAACAGGAAACTATAGACCGGTTAGCTTTACGTCTGTCATGGGGAGGGTGTTAGAATCAGTCATTAACGAGGTTATAGCTGGGTACTTAGAAAAACTCCAGGTAATCGGGAAGAGTCAGCATGGTTTTGTGAGAGGGAAATCATGTTTAACCAATTTATTAGAGTTCTTTGAAGGAGTAACATGTGCTGTGGATAAGGGGTAGAGTGTAGACATACTTGGATTTCCAGAAGGCATTTGACAAGGTGTCACATCAAAGGTTATTGCTGAAAATAAAAGCTCATGGTGTGCTATTAGCATGGATAGATGATTAGCTGGCTTGCAGAAAACAGAGAGTATGCATAAATGGGTCTTTGTCTGATTGGCAGGATGTGACAAGTGCAGTCCCGCAGGGGTCTGTGCTAGGATCTCAACTTTTTACAATTTATATCATTGGCTTAGACGAGGGAAGCGAAGGTATGGTAGCTGAATTTGCAGATGACACAAAGATAGGTAGGAAAATATGTTGTAAAGAAGACATAAGGAGTTTACAGATCGATGTAGATAGGTTGAGTGAATAGGCAAAAATATGACAGTTGGAGTATAAGGTAGGAAAATGTGAAGTTGTTGACTTTGGCAGGAAGAATAAAAAAGCAGAGTAATACTTAAATGAAGAACGCCTGAAGAATTCTGGGGTGTAGGGGGATCTAGGGGCTGAATCTTCCGGTCGGTGTGAGGGGGCGGGCCCGACACGCCAACACATAAAATGACACATGATGATGTCGGGCATGCGCCCGACGTCATCACGCGCCATCGCGATACTTTGTTTGGCGGGCGCGCACCTGAGTTGGCTGTGCACTCGCCGAAATGTCAACGGCCTATTAAGGCCATTAATAAATCAATTAAAATATTTAGGAATGCTGCCCGTCCAACCTTAATGTTGGCGGGCAGGTGAAAAGCCCAAGTGGCCTTTGCGTTTTTCAGCAAACCTCATCCACGGGCTGGATGAGGTTTCCTGAAGCTTTTATAAAACAAATTTTAAAATTTTCCCACCTTTACAAACATGTCCCAACTCATATGACACTGTCACATGAGGGGACATGTTTAAATAAATTTTTACCTCATTTATTAACCTATTTTATTATCCATTCAATCTCCCTGAGGCAGCTTCGTCCGTCAGGGAGATTGCTGCGCTCTTTCGCACGCCGCATGTGCGAAAGAGCGCAGCCCCGACTCTCCCTCCTCCCCTCCGCTCAAACAGGTAGTGCTGAGCAGAACCGGCTGCAAGTTACGCTGGGCAGGCCTTAATTGGCTCCACGCCCGCCCCGCCTGCTCCCGTCCAGCCTGCCTGGCATAAGAAAAATCCAGGCCTAGGTGTTCTAGTGCATGAGTCACAGTGAGTTAGTATGCAGGCGCAGCACATAATCAAGAAGGCTAATGAAATGTTATCCTTTATTATGAGAGGGATTGAACATAAAAGTAAGGATGTTATGCTTCAGTTATGCAGGGCATTGGTGAGACCGTATCTCAAACACCATGTGCAGTTTTGGTCTCCTTATTTAAGGAAGGATGTAAATGCATTGGAAGCAGTCCAGAGGAGGTTTACCAGATTGCTACTTGGAATGAACGGGTTGTCTTATGAGGAAAGATTGGACAGGCTGGGCTTGTTTCCACTGGAGTTTAGAAGACTGAAGAATGACTTGATTGAAGTATATAAGATCCTGAACGGTCTTGACAAAGTCAATATGGAAAGGCTGCTGCCTCTTGTAGGTGAGCCCAGAACTAGGGGGCACTGTTTTAAAATAAGGGATCGTTCTTATAGGACAGAGATGAGGAGAATTTTTTTCTCTCAGAGGGTTGTGCGACTTTGGAATTCTCTGCCTCAGAAGACAATAGAGGAGGGGCCATTGGATATTTTTAAGGAAGAGGTAGATAGACTCTTGTTAGGCAAGGAAATCAAAGGTTATTGGGAGTAGATGGCAATGTGGAACTCGAAACGCAAACAGATCAGCCATGATCTTATTGAATGGTGGAGAAGCTTGAGGGGCCGAATGATGTACTCTGCTCCAATTTCATTAGTTTGTATGTTCCCAACTCTGTTTCCTGTTAGCCAGTCCTCTATCCATCCATATAAGAACTTTAAATGTACCAAGGCATTTTACCCGAGCATTGAGGAAAATTTGACACTGAGCCATATAAAGAGATAACAGCACAATTGACCAAAATCCTGATAAAGATGTAGGTTTTAAAATGCGTCTTAAAAGAGGAGAGAGTGATACAGAAACAGAGGGGTTTAAGGAGGGAATTTTTTTAAAATCCTTTTCATGGGATGGGAGTGTCACTGGCAAGGCCAGCATCTGTTGCTCATCCCTAATTGCCCTTGAGAAGGCAATGGTGAACCACCTTCTTGAGCCGCGAGAGCCCATCTTGCATAGGTACACCTACAGTGCTGTTAGGAATAGTTTCAGGATTTTAATCAAGCGACAGTTAATGAATGGCGATATAGTTGCAAGCCAGGATGGCTTGGAGGGGAGCCTGCAGGTGGTGGTGTTCCCATGCATCTGCTGCACTTGTCCTTCTAGGTGGTAGAGGTCACAGGTTTGGAAGATGTTGTCGAAGGAGCTTTGCTAAGCTGCTGCAGTGAATCTTGTGTATGCTGCCACTGTGCGCCAGTGGTGGAGGATGTGAATGTTTAAGACGGTGGTTGGGGTGCCAATCAAGCAGGCTGCTTTGTCCTGGATGGTGGTGAGCTTCTTGAGTTTTGTTGGGGCCTCACTCATCCAGACAAGTGGAGTATGCAATTATACTCCTCACTTGTGCCTTGTAGATGGTGGACAGGCTTTGGGGCGTCAGGCAGTAAGTCAGGCAGGCTCAATCGAGGCATTCAAGAGGGCATTAGGTGATTATTTGAATAGAAGCAATGTGCAAGGATACGGGGAAAAGGCAGGGCAATGGCTGTAGGTCATAATGCTCATTTGAAAAGTAGGTGCCAACATGATGGGCTGAATGGCCTCCTTCTGTGCCGTTAACATTCTGTGATTCTATGATTCTGTGAAATTACTCACCACAGAATTCCCAACCTCCGGCCTGCTGTAATAAACACAGTGTTTATTGTATATGCCTGTTCTAGTTAAGTTCCTGGTCAATGGTAAGACCCAGGGTGTTGATAGTGGAGGATTCAGCGATGGTAATGCCATTGAATGTCAAGGGGAGGTGGTTAGATTCTCTCTTGTTGGTGATGGCCGTTGCCTGGCAGTTGTGTGGTGGGAATTAATTCCAGAATTCAGGACCTAGGCTGCTGAAGGCATGAAAATCGGAGAGGCATAAGAGACCAGAACTGGGGAACCACAGATATGTTGGAGGGCAGTAGAGCTAGAGGACACTGTAGAGCTAGGGAATGGTAAAGCCATGGAGGGATTTGAAAACAGGGGTGATCATTTTGAAATCGAGGCATTTCTTGACTGGGAACCAGTTTAGGTCAATGAACACAGAGGTGCTTTGTGGACATCCAAAGTACTCTATTGGGAGAATTTTCTCCATGTCGGACGGGCCTTGCGGGAGTGGGTGTGGTCAGGCACTGACCCAGTCGCCACCTGTGATCGGGTCCACACCACCATTTTACGCAGGCAGGCCAATTAAGGCCCACCCAGAGTATTTCTCAACTCCCGAGGATAGCGGGAGTGGGCAGGCGGCGGCGGATGTGCACAGACTGCCGGGTCAAATAGTGACCCGGTGGCCTGTTTAAATGAAGACCTGGCAGCCTTTGCAATACTGCTCACAATGGTCGGGGGAAGAGCACAGCAGAGGGCCACTGTGCATCATGCAAGTCCGGAGGACTGGCCATTGGGGCAGGCCAGGCCGGAGGGTAGGCCAGTGGGGCAGGCCAGGCTGGAGGGTAGGCCAGTGGGGCAGGCCAGGCCGGAGGGTAGGCCAGCGGGGCAGGCCAGGCCGGAGGGTAGGGCAGCAGGGCAGTGTGCCCCTCATTTCTCCGACAAGTGCCTAGCTGCCCATCTGGAGGAGATGGCAGTGCTGCGGGAAGTCCATCTTCCGAGGGACAGGAGGCAGAAGCCGCCCCACCTGACCAAACGTGCCTGGGAAGAGGTGGCCGAGAGCGTGAGCTCCCATGATGTGGTGAGGCGCAAATGGGTCCAGTGCTGCAAAAGAATCAACGACTTCATGCGCTCGGGAAGGGTGGGTACCACGTTGGCTCAGGTCACTTAATGCAGCTGTCACCCTTTTGCCCCAGCCCTGCACCGCCCCCCCCACTCCCCCGCCTCCCCCACCCCCAGCCTCCCACAACTCTGAGCACAGTAACAGCATTGAATCCCTCATGGCATGTAAATGCTCGCTGGGTGTGCCAGCAGATATTGCCCATGCCTGGTTCACCCTGAGAGGGTTGAGCTAAGATGTGTTCTGCATCCACAGCATGTGTGACACTGACACCCAGAGTATAGAATGTGGGTGAAAGTCAAGGGTCTGCACCTAGGCAGAGTGCTGGAACTGGGAAGCATGTCAAAGTCAGGGTGCTAACATGCTGGGAGGGGAGCCTCCAGTTGGCGGGGCACCAATCTATCTTCTGGTCTTTTGCGCTCCACGTGCTTGTGCCTCCTTGCTTAGCAAAGTAACACCTTGTGGTGCCACATGTGAAGGAGGCAACATTTGGGCAATGGGGGGGGGGTCAGCCCTGGCTTGTTTGGGTGAGCGTGCGGCAGCTGTGGGGTGATGAAGAACTGGAGTCCTGCAATGTCCCAGTCTGGCTGGGTTGGCAGGGATGCGATGGGAATCCAGGTACAGGCTGACTAATCAATGCTCCTCTCTCTTTTTCAGGAGAAGACTGTGCACAATTCCACAGAGCGGATGCAGATTGGCGAAGGCCAGGCCCAGTTGGCGATCCTGATGCCTTCCGAACAGCAGGCCATGAACCTGGAGAGGCGCCATGCGCCCAGGTCCACCGGTGGCGGTGAGGCTGGGGTGCCACGGGGAGGTATGTTTGCCGAACACTCAGGTCACCATGTGTCTCCCAAAAGCCATGGCACTGCTGAATGCTCAGTGATTGAAGTCTGCAACATGGGTTGACCGTTGATTATGGAAGGATGAGCGGATAATGATTCGGGAGTGCGGCATGCAAGTTGACACTGTCTGCACTGTAACTAATCAAATGTCCTTTCTCTTCCTTTCAGCATCACCTGAGCAGGGCCGGGAGGAGGAGGCAGAGGGCCCACCTCTCACCCCTGAGACCCCAGAGGAAATCCACTCTCCAGCATCACAGCATCTCAGCCAGGCAGGCACCAGCGTAGATACTAGCACCTTGGCGGGAATTAGATCTTCGGCTAGTGTCCCGGGGCATGGCGGCGAGGGCGCTTCACACTCGCTTGAGGTGCAGTCGGAGACAGGAAGTGCCCAGGGCACTGGCAGTCGGAGGACTGCTGGGAAACAGGTACATGCTCGGTCGGTGGCTGATGATGTGCCTCTGGAGTTGGCCATGAGGCAGCAAACGCTGGAAGTGCAGCAGGGTGTGCGGGAGGATCTGGCAGAGATACATGAAGCTATGCGTAGCATGATGCTCGTGCTTGAGGAGCCCAAACGGAGCATCACCAATGCAATAACCCTCATGGCCGGGCGCCATGCTTCCTCCATGGAAAGAGTAGCGACTCTCGTGGAGAGGCTCCTCCAGGGGAACATTCAGGGCCTCCTGGGGTTGTGCTTGGACCTGCAAGCCCTCACAGAGGCATTGACCTCAGTTGGTCATTGCCTGTGTGAGAGATGGTCTGGGTACCAAGTTTCCCAGCTCGGTGCCCATCCATCCACGGTGAGCAGGGAGGTCTGAAGCGACCTCCCTTCAGCGCAGCAGCTGCCTGTCGTCTCTGTGGGCTCCTCTCAGGGCGCTCCGGATGAGGGCAGCAGTTCCTCCGCCCCTCTGCCAGTGACCATGGCATCCGATGAAGCTGCGGCGACTGGGGAGATGCCAGCTGTGACACTGGCTGCTCCCTCCCAGGCGGGGCCATCAAAGGCTCCGCGGGCCAGAGGACATTTGCCAAGGTCATCGAGGCCAACAGGACAGCAGAGTGAGCAGGCTGTCTCAGGTGTCAGTGCCAGCGAGGGGACAGCACCTAGACGTAACACCTGTAAGCGTAAATTTAAGGCATCTTAGGCACACCACGGGTTTCTCACTGGTGCTTTTATGTTGGCCCATAGTAGTTTATTGAAAACTTGGTGTGATGTGCAACACCTTTTTTTTTGGTTTATGAAGTTACATTTGTTCTCTCAATAAATTTTGAACTTTTGCCATGCCTCAGGGTGATTCCTTACTTCTGCAGGTGGATGGGAACCCATGATGTTATGAGTGAGTTGTTTGACATTAAGCTTTATTGACAAGGGCCTCAGTTAATGTTACTATCCAGGTTGATTTAGCACTCAGGTATCGAGTATGGAGTCTGCAGCCCTGGTGTGTGTTGAAGGTCCATCTGTGTTGGGCTAGCTGAAGGTTCTTTGCATTAAAGCTTCCCAGGTGTCCCTGCCTCCCTCAAGTATGCCCAGGTCAGTGTCTACCCCCTCAGCATTTCCCTGTGCGTGCTCATCCTCGGACTCACTGCTGGACTCATCGTGTGCATCTGGAGCAACTGCGTCTACGTCTTCCTCATCCACTGCGTCGCCCCTTTCCAGCGCCAGATTGTGGAGAGCGCAGTGTGCAACCACTATCAGTGACACACGACCTGGGGGGTACTGGAGTGCATCCCCTGAGCGGTCCAGGCATTGGAAGCGCATCTTGAGAAGACCGATGATTCTCTCCACCACAGCCCTTGTGGAGACGTGGCTCCTATTGTACCGCTGCTCGGCCTCTGATCTTGGTTGGCAGAGAGGCGTCATGAGCCACCTTTTGCGGGGATAACCCTTGTCGCCCAGCAGCCATCCATCAAGCCGAGCCGGAGCACTGAAGAGCCCCAGCACCTGGGAATGTCTCAGGATGTAAGTGTTGTGGGAGCTGCCTGGGTACCTTACACAGACTTGTAGAATCTGCATCCTGTGATCACACACTATCTGAATGTTCAAAGAGTGGAAGCTCTTCCTGTTGACGAAGGCTCACTTGCTGGTGCCTTGATGGCCACATGTGTGCAGTCTATTGCACCCTGGACTCAGGGGAAGCCAGCAATGGCTGCAAAGCCTCTGGCTCGCTCTGTCTGGTTGGCCTCGTCCCAGTGGTAGTGGATGAAAGCACACCTGAACAGAGCGTCTGTCACCTGCTTGACATATGTGTGGACAGCTGATTGGGAGACTCCGCAAAGATCACCCATCGACCCCTGGAAAGAGCTGGAGGCATAGAAGTTGAGGGCTGCTGTGACCTTTAGAGCCACCGGCTTGGGGTGCCCACCCATACATTTGGCGCAGATCTCAGGGCCTATCATCTGACAAATGGAGGTGACTATCTCCCTTGAGAGACGTAGCCTCTTCAGTATTCACTTCAGACATATTGAGGTAGCTGTTTCACCGCCTGTAAACCCTGGCAGCAGGCGTCTTCTGTCCAAGTAGCCAGTATGAGTTTTGAAGTATTCCTGCTCACATAAGCAAGTATCAGTAACTTTCACACTTAAATACCTAAAAGATCACATTCGCGACCCCACTTACCCCTCTTATCCTGCCCGTGGATGAGGTTTATACAAATGTCTCCTACCCGCCTGCTCGTTGCACCCATGTGACATCCTGCAGATCACACGGGCCCCGAAAAATTGCAGTCAATTGCTGCCTCAAGGGCCTTAACTGGGTGATTAATTAATGGTTGGTACGCATCGGAGAACATTGCGCACCCGCCCACCTAAATATCACGATGGTGCGCGGTGACGTCGGGACGCTCGCCCAATGTCACCACCCGTCATTTTACCTGTTGGAGTGCAGGGCCCACCCCCACACATCAACAGGAAAATTCTGGCCACGGTTATCATCTCTGATAGTTTCCTATTCACAGACTAACATCTGAAGTAAATAACTCATGAGGTATGTACTCCCTATAAGAGGCAATTTAAAGCTAACCTGATTGCTAGCCTGAACAAATTGAAAATGTAGCAGCCATGGAAACTAATGAAAATAAAGCATTGCATTGCTGGAGCACAGCTTGTTATTGTAAACATACTAACAGAATAAGATGTATCTACCAATAATGACAAATTAGTAGTAGGAAAGCCATAATGATTGGATACTGATGGGTTACAGTGGAGATATTTTTTAAAAACTAATTTGTGAATTAAAATACTATTCCATGCCTCACAGCACTTTAAAGCAAAAGAATGACCACAAGCAGGAAATTGGGAAATGTGGTTGGTTGTTGCGGAGGTAGAAGTGGTTGCAGATGCAGGAAGATGACTGAAGGCACAATCAAAGAAATTGATTTTTTGAGACTTTTGAAGGCAAGAAAAGGCAGTTAGCAAAGCAAAGTGCTTTCCCACAGGGGCTGAGGGATAATAACTGAATGATTGTCTTCAGTTGATTTATTGGCGGAGCGGAGGAAGTTGGGGATAAGCAATAATCTGCAGTTAGAGGATGTGGTTTGGAGAGGAAACATGGCTAGTGCATATAATTCAGACAGTATATAATGAGATCATGGGAGATTTAGACATCAAGATTGGGATCTTCACTGCAGTACAGACAGCTAATAGAGCTTGCAAGGTAGAGGTTAATAAATGTGTGGGATATACGAGAATAGATATAGGCCTGAATTTTTCCCTTGTTGGGTGGACTCAGCGGGAGTGGGTGGAAGAAGTTGGGGAGCAGACTGCTGCCCGCGATTGGCTCCTCACCATAATATCACATGGGCCCAGCCTGCATGGATCGCGAGTGGTAGCGCTACCTGTGTGGGTGGAGGGAGATCGGGCCTGGCGCGCAGTTCGCGCATACACGCAAAAGAGTCCTTCAATCTCCCTGAGGCAGCTCTGTGCCTCAGGGAGATCAAAGCACTTTTTAAAAAAATAAATAAAGATATTGAAAATTTAACGAAGCATGTCCCCTCATGTGACTGTGTCTCATGTGATGAAACGTGTTTTTATTTTCAAAGTAAAGTTTTTATTTAATTTGTATTAGCTTTAGGGAACCTCATCCCGTTCGTGGATGAGGTTTCCTAAAAAATGTAAAGGCCACTTGGCCTTTTTGCCTGCCCGCCAACCATTAGGTTGGATGGGCAGCATATACTTCAAGCTAATTAGCTTGTTAATGGCCTTAATAAGTCTTTCAATTATCGGCGGGCACGCAGCCGGCTCTGGCGTGCGCCTGACAAACGAAATGTTGCGCAAGTGCGTGGTGACGCCAGGACACATGCCCAACGTCATTGCGTGTCATATTATGTTCGGGCATGTCGGGCGCGCGCCTGCACGCTGAAGGTAAAATTTTGGCTATAGTGTGGGTTCTGAAGTGGCTAAGCTTGTGAATGGTGGAAATATTCAGCTGCTTGAAAATTGAGCACTGGAGATGTCAGTCATCAAGGTTTTGAAGGTATGGATTAGATTCTCAGAACTGTTGGAAGAAAATTAAGAATGCAAGTGGAATTTCTTCGAAGATGAAAGAATGTAGTCTGGGCAATGCAACAGTAAGTCACAATGGAACATTGGTGTGAATAGGTTAGGGATAAATTGGTCCAGTGCCACAAGTAAAACATTCTGTTTAGCAATTGAATAGGCTTTGGGTAGAATGCTGGAATGGACTGTGAGGATAGCACCACAAAATGAAAATTCACTTGCATCAACCATCATTCTGTGCTTTATAGTCCATGTACTACTACATCATTATTAATTTCATATCAGCAACTTATTACATTGGAAAAAATGGAAAAAGTAATGATGTAGGTGCAACAGCCTCTGGAGATGCTTTAATAGGCACCTCCAAGACAAGGCAAACTGCCACATGCATCTCAGCTGCAGTTGAGACGCATGAGCAGGCTGACCCCAGGCAGGCTCCTCCGAGGCCATGAGCAGAGCACCACGTAGGAACGGCTGGGCGTGGAGGTCACCGCGTTGAGCATAACACTGAGTGGGTCACTGGCATGCCTTCCACTGTCTGTATGCACTGTTTCCCTTTGTTATAATTGTATAAAGAATCAACCTTCAAGAAACACATCTAAGACTCCATTTATTGGCAGCGTGACAATAAAAGTTTATGAGGTGCTGAAGGAAATCAAAGGTTTGCTCAAGAAGAGGAAAGAGGTTCTGGGCAGATGTGCACCCTTCATCAGCAGAAAGAGTTTAAATGTTCCAGCCTTTGTCTTCAATGGATGCGTGCGGACAGTCACCTCAGAGTCCACTGCTTTCCATACCCTTTGTCCTCTCTCAAAGGGACTCGTTGAAACTTTTCTGAATCAAATGATCCCTGACATTCATAGCTTCTTAGAGCCCTTCTCCTCTCATGCCATGCCTGGCCACCTCCTTGTGCAGCTGGAGCACCTTGGTGTCCTGCATCTCCCTCCTTCGCCCCCACTTCCTCCTTCTCTCCCACCTCCTATTCCTCTTCCTCCTCCTCCAACAGTCTACCTTAATCCAGGGTCCTGCTGTCCTCAAGGCTTGCTTCTTTCTGGAGGGCAACGTTTTGGACAGCACAACAGACCACCACAATGACCAAGACCCTAGCAGGAGGGTATTGCAGGGCACCACCTGACCAGTCCAGGCTCCATTACTGTGAGTTGATCAGCCTGATTGCTTGCTCAATGGTGGTCCTTGTGAGAAGATGGATGCAGTTCTATCCCCTCTGTTCCACCATAGTGGGCTCTCATAGAGAGATCAGTAGTTATCTCTTCAAGTGATTTCCAAGAATCCATCCATGCACACTGGGGTTGTTTGAAGATCTGTGACAGACTGGACTGGTGGAGGATGAAGAAGTGATTGCTGCTGCCAGGAAAGCAGGTGGACACATGGAGGAAGATCCTGTTGTGGTTGCAGACCAGCTGAACATTGAGGGAAGATATGACTTAGGAGCAGGAATAGGTTATTCAGCCCTTTGGGCTTGCTCTACCATTCAATATGATCATGGCTGATCTGGTTATAATCTCAACCCCGCTCTGCCATCTGCGCCCCCCCATTACCCTTGACTCCACTGTCTATCAAAATCTGTCTAACTCTGCCTTGAATAAATTCAATGACCCTGCCCCCACTGCTTTCTTGGGAAGGGAATTCCACATACTAACGATCAGTTGAGAGAAAAAAAAATTTCCTCATCTCCATCTTAAATGGTACACTTCTTATTCTTAAACTGTGTCCCCTGGTTCTAGTCTCTCCCATAAGTGGAAACATCGTCCTGGTATCTACCCTATCCAATCTCCTCAGCATCTAATGGACAGAATATTATTACACTCAGCATGTGGGCACATGCCCAAGCGTAAAATGACGCGCGATGACATTGGGCGTGTGTCCCGATGTCATCACGCAGTCTCGCGATATTTCATTCAGTGGGCGTGCACTGGAGTCGGCTGAACACCCACCCATAATTAAAAGGCCTATCAAGGCCATTAAAAATTTAATTAAATTCAAATTTATGCTGCCTGTCCAACCTTACGGTTGGCGGACAGGCAAAAAAGCCAAGCGGCCCTTACATTTTTTAGAAAACCTCATCCATGAGCAGGATGATATTTCCTAAAGCAAATAAACATTAAATAAAACCTTTATTTTTTAATTAAAAACATGTCCCAGCTCATGTGACAGAGTCACATGAGGGGACACATTTTATTAAACTTTAATTCTCTTCATTTTTTTTTTACACAGCGCTTCTATCTCCCCGAGGCAGCTCCGTGCCTCAGGGAGATTGAAGCGCTCTTTCTCGCACATGTGTGAACTGCACACTAGGCCCAGCTCTCCCTCCTCCCCCCGCGTGCCCAGGCAGCGCTCAGTGCTGCCACTTGTGATCCACGTAGGGCGGGCCTTAAATGGCCTGCCCGCGTGAAATCGTGGTGCGGAGCCGTTCGTGGGCAGTTGTCGGCTTCCTGACCGCCCCCACCCGCCCCCACCGAGCACACCTGCCAAGGGCAAAATCCTGCCCTCTATGTTTCAAAAAGATCACCTCTCCTTCTTCTAAATTCCAATGGGTATAGGCCCAATCTGGTCAACCTTTCTTCATAAGATAAACCTTTCATCCCAGGAACGAGTCAAGTGAACTTTCCCTGAACACAAGGGCAATTAGGGGTGGACAAGAAAAGCTGGCCTAGCCAGCGACTCCCACATCCTGTGAAATAATAAAAAAAGAACTGCTTCTAACACAATTATATATTTTTTTAAATAAGGAGACCAAAACTGTACATTATATTCCAGATATGGTCTCATCAAGGCCCTGTAAATCTGCAGTAAAACTTCCCTGCTTTTACATTCCATTCCCCTTGCAGTAAACACCAACATTCCATTCCCTTCCTAATCACTTTCTGTACATGCATACCAACGTTTTGCAATTCATGTACCAGGACACCCAGATCCTTCTGTACCACTGATTTCTGCAATATCTCTCCATTTAAATAGCATACTGATTTTCTATTCTTCATGCCAAAATGGACGAGTTCACATTTTCCCACATTATACTCCATTTTCCAAATTTTTGTCCACTCACTAATCGGTCTATATCCCTTTGCAGACTCTCTACCTGCTCTTGGCAACTTACTTTCTTACCTATCTTGGGGTAATGGGCAAATTTAGCTACCGTACATTTGGTCCCTTTATCCAAGTTACTGATGTCGATTGTAAATAGCTGAGGCCCCAGCATTGATCCTTGTGGCACTTGTTATGACCATGTGAGGAGGGGTAAAAATGACACCCCTATTCTAGCACTCCAGTTCTGACCATAACAGATTTTTTATGAATTTATAACGGCGAAGGTATTAAATCAATGTCTGTGCTTAACCATCTATGTGCTGATTGCAAAGAAACCAATCTGACAGGCTTTCTTGAGTTGAAACAGAAGAGGTTAGATTTTATTGAACTAAAAACTCACCCAGGTAAAGATATAAAGATACTTAGAAACGTAAACACCATGTCCTGACTTTTGCAACACGCTTGGACACACGCACGCACACACGCACACACACACACAAAAGCATGCAAAAATAACAATTTATTCAGTAGGCGATTACAGAATAAAATTCAGTGCTAAAAGGTAAAAATGGAATGTTCATGGTTTATAAGTCTTTTACCCTTCACTGGTATCCATGGCTGAAGAAGAATTTTTCCAGGGTGGTCTTGAAACTTCAGGGAGTTGAAGCCCTTAGCCAGGGTTTTATGGTCCCTCCCACCTGGTGGGATATTATGGTCCTGCCAAACTGAATGGAAATTTAAATGGCTCGCTGCATCCACTGGGAATGGGAGGTGACACACTGTGGCGGGGCCATAAAATCCTGGCCCATATAAACTGCAATTTCTGGAGACAGTCTTTTTTTTTAAACATAATTTGCCTGTTCCAGAAGTTGATGATTTTTGCAATTGATGTTCCTTTCATTTGAACATTCCCTATCCCTGTGCTAGATTTTAAATTGCACTAGAGATAGGGTCTTGAACTTGGGGGACAGGGGAGAGAAAAGCGTTACTGACGCATTGGCATATATTTTCTAGACTTCTGCTTAGCAGCTTGCATGTTGTAATAAAAGGCATTCAGCAGTGGTCGTTCTAGTCACATGGCCTCTCTCTCTATAATGATTTCAGAAGGCAATTGATTAGTTTATGTCTGGACAGACCATGTCTGGACAGACCATGGTTATTGTTTTACAGCCTAGGTGATTAGATCCTGTAATGTCCCAGCCATTAACTCCTGAATGATCCATCCTCCAGCTTGATGACATCTTTCATCTGGCTCTTGTCCCAGCGGGCTTTCTGTCTCCGCTTGAGAGGTAGCTTTATAGAAATGCAACTGGTGAGGTCCAATACAGTTTCAGTATCATAAACACCCACCATCTGCGACCTCTTCTTTCACAAATTTGTGTACCGCACAAACGGGTTTATACATCCAATCGCGCATCACGGCCCAATTCTTCACCCGTCCATGGTATTAGTCCTGAATTACCTTCGGAAACTGGAAAGATTTCTTTGGAGGTTCATTTTAAAATACCTGTTTATCATCTTCAAGAGATTACAAATGAGGGAAAGAGCCTAAAGGTAAGGGTTTGACTTCCTATATAGTCAGTGGTCGTATTTGAAAACACAATACTGTATAGATTGGTGAGGGGGAGGGGATGGTCAGTCAGCTGATGAGCTACTTCATAGGTTAATGCGTTGCAGGTTTTAATTTGTTGAAACAGAAATATAGATTCGTTTGGGTGAAAGAGTTAAAGTTGCATCAAGCTTCTTTATGAAGTTTAAATAAGCTCAACGCCAAGTTGCTAAATAACATGCTGACACTGCACAACAGTTATATGTTGGGTAAAGTTAAGACTTGAATTACATGTTGTGGTGATGGAGCTTTTGTTTATAATGATTGAATTCAAGGACATGCTTTTTTTATGTTTGGATTGTGCATTTGATGGATGTCACTGCTCAGGAGAGATAAGTAAAGAGTTGGAAGAACAAAACTTAGATGTAAAGCAGGCAAGTAATTTTGCAATGGCTGGAATCTATCTAATTCACTCCCATTATAAAGTATGCTCGCTGTTTGTGATTTCGCCCTTCACGTGATTTCGTGGGAACATAACCCCTGCAAACAGCGGGTCTTTACTCAAAATCTTTGAAGTAGTTCTTTATATCAGCAGATGTAAAATTCCATAGGAGGTTACCTTAATGTGTCTTAATTGTAATTCACATTGGAACCTTCCAGAAACACGTTGACTTGTAATACTAGCCGTCAGATGGCTTGTGACAGCTATCTTAAGACAGTATCTTTACCTGCTTTTTAAAAATCCTTTTTAAAAGCATTTCAATGTAAATGTGATCAGCATATGAAATTAAAGGTTAATATTACACGTGCACAAGTCACATCATTGGGACACACTCCACCTGTTACAGCTTGTCAACCCAAGAAAGACCCATTTCTTCCTCCTCTGCTTCCTGTTAGCCAATTAATCCTTTATCTATGTCAATATGTTACTCTCTACATGATGTATTCTTACCTTGTGTAGTAACCTTTGATGTAGCATCTTATCAAATGCCTTCTGGAAATTGAAGTACACCATATCTACAGGCTTCCCTTCCTCAATAAACTGTAATAAATTAGTTAAACACGATTTCCCTTTCTCAAACCCCATGTTCACTCTGCCTGTTAAAATTATGATTTTCTAAGTATCCTGCTATGACCTCCTTAATAGGAGTGGAAGCTCTTGCTGGTGATGGGGGCAGGGGTCACTGGGTGTCTTGACGGCCACGTGGGTACAATCGATGATGCTCTGCAGAGAAAATCCAGCAATGGCAGCGAAACTGACTGCACTCTGTGCCTGTGAAGTCATATCTGTCTGGAAATGAATGTATTGTTCAGATCTGGCAAAGAGGACATAAGCGACCTGCAAGATGTAGTGGTGTCCAGATGTTAGCAAAATGCCACCAAGGTCCACAGCTGACCATTGGAAAGAGCTGGATGTAAAGCTGTTAACAGCCACAGTAACTTTGATGGCTACTAGCCGGGCATGGCGACCAGCGATATGAGGTTTGTGGTCTTCAGAAGTGAGAGTACAGATGTCTGTGACCATCTTCCTGGGGAGTCACAGTCTCCTACAGCACTGAGACTCAGTCATCTTCAGGCAGCTCCATTATCGGCAGTAAACTCTGTGTTGAGTGTATGGCCTCTGCTGCTTCTTGCACCCCCCCACCCGCCTTTCCTCTCGTATGCCCTTCTGCTGCTCAGAGTTCCGCTTTGCCTGTGGAGGGTGCTCCTGCTCATCAACACTGGGCCCAAAATCGGAGATCTGTGACCCCAATGCCAGCTGCAACCTTTCTTTGTGCTCAGGTGGCTCCCCCCAACTCCCCCAGTTATGCTTGGCAACATTGCCCTCTACTCTTCTGCCCCCACAATGCAAGGAGGGTGTTGATGCCTTGCACTGCCTGAGAACTGATCGCACACTCTCTCTGCAACTTAAACTGTGACAAAGACACCTGTTTCCCAAAGGCCGAGTACCTCTCTGTGCCATTGACCTATTATAGCACCAAGGTAATTCCTTCGGACAGCCATGATTGGTTCCCCAATCTGTACTCACTATCCTACAGCTGTTCTGCCCCAGGCAGTGCGTACAATCTGCTTGCCCTGTGAAAATTTCAACACCCTACTTCACCAAACTCATAATAAGCTCTTAAACAGCTTTAATTGGCCTTAATCAGGAAGTGGAAGGAATCACAATCCTCGTGCCCTGATGAACATTGTTGGTGCCAAGGAACAGCATTGCAAAATCGACACCCAGCCTGTGCCAGTGTTTCTGAGTCCCACCTGTCTCCAGTCCTGACATTGGTGGAGACTGAAAATTCAGCACTTAGGCTAATGCAGTAGAATAAGCCAATTCCTAACTGAGATCAGTTAATGGATAAATGTTACCTTGAACACTTTCTGTCCATCAGCAATTACTGAATGTTAGGCTGCCAGTTAGGAAACTACTTTAATATGTCAGAGATTGCAGAGGTAAAACTATTTTTCAATTTTTCTCTCATTTTTAGGCATAACTAGAATAGTTGTGAGATGAAAATTGGTCACAGAGTCTTCCGCTTGGAAAGGAGGCAAATGAGGGAAGACTTTATATAGGCATACAAAATATTACATTGAACAGAAGTGGTTAATTCTTGATGCTATTAAAAGTTAAATCATAACCATAGGACAGGGGAATATAGATTCAAGTTCTTAAAAGCCATACGTAATGTCAATAACACTTTTTCATACAAAGAGTTTACTCAGCAAAATGGTTGTGGCAAAGACTTTAGTCATTCAAGAGGTTGTTAGACACTATGATAACAAGGTTAATAAGTGAATTTTTTCACATTCCTGGAATGGCATTGAGCAATTTCCATTGTCTGGAATTATTAATTCATGTAAATGTCTTGCAAACACTTTAATGACTAGAAATGTGGGTGCCTGAATGGTAAGCCCTGAGGCCCATTGAATATCTAGGTCAATATGTTTGTTTAACAACTCTCCTGTCAAATTTTAAATGAAGTATTAAAGATTCACTTAAATTGAACGCTAAAGATGAATTAGTGACAAGGCTGAGTATATAGGTTTGTTGTGTGATCT
Source organism: Cetorhinus maximus (assembly GCF_964194155.1). Classification (NCBI taxonomy): domain Eukaryota; kingdom Metazoa; phylum Chordata; class Chondrichthyes; order Lamniformes; family Cetorhinidae; genus Cetorhinus; species Cetorhinus maximus. Next base: position 109,565,811 of record NC_135881.1, read on the forward strand.
CTGGAACTTACCTGTGAGTAACCCTGAAAATTCACTATATATAAATATGGTGTATATCATTCCCTGGCATTTGGTACGGTGGCAGCTGGGTAGGGTGGTGAGGTAAGTGGGTAAGGGAGTAGAGTGGGTAAGGGGGTAATGGGGTAGTTTGGGTAAAGTAAGTGGGTAAGGGGGAGGATGGGTAAGGGTGTAAGGGGGTAGGGTGGGTAAGGTAAGCAGGTAAGGGGAGGGTGGGTGACTAGATAGGTGGCAGCTTGATAGGGTGGTGAGGTCAGGTCAGGTCGGGTCAGGTGGGAGTTGGGGTTCAGGAGGAAGTCGGAGGGTCAAGACGGGAGTCGGGTGGTAAGGTCAGGTAATGTCGGGTCGGGGGGAAGGTGGGAGGAGTCGGGAGTGAGGTCAGGTGAGGTCAGTCGGGAGGTAGTCAGGGAGTGGGTGGAATCACAATCCTCGTGCCCTGAAGAACATTGTTGGTGCCAAGGAACAGCATCGCAAAATCGACACCCAGCTTGTGCCAGTGTTTCTGAGTCCTGCCTGGCTCCATTCCTGACATTGGTGGAGCCTGAAAATTTAGCACTTAGACTAATACAGTAGAATAGGCTACTTGGTGGCAGGGGGCTGGGGAGGGAATTGGGGCGAATTGAGGGAGGAGTTGGGGGGGCGGGATCAGTGTGGGCGACTAGGGGGTTGGTTGTATGGTTACCCAGGGGTTAGACTAGGATTTTTCTGTCTAACATTTCCTTGGGTAACTGTACAGGTAAATAAGTCAGAGCTGTTTGAAGTCTCCAACTCTAGCTCAGAGTTGGAGACTATTTTGGAGGGGTGCGGGGGAATTGTCCACCGGAAGCTGAAACTTCCCAGGCAATTCCCACGGAGTCACTGCACTGGGACTTCCAAGCAGGCCCAACTTGTGTCTTGGGGGTTACACTCGGTCTCTAACAATCTTGAGACAAGAAGATTTGGGCCATTAATTTGATATTTATGACAACCAAACAATTTAGGAGAAATCATTATTTTTCTCAAGACTTATAAGCTTGGATTTTCATGCCTCCAACTGTCAGAACGGAAACAAGGGAATTTAATAATAGTGGATGGAACTGGATTCTGGGATTCCTGCCCTATTCCCAGTGCTCTCAATTTTTGGTGGCTTGTGTTAAGGGCGTGGATAGTGAGTCCGCATCCTGCACTCCTGACCTGGCAGACTCCATTGCAGGAGTAGCCATCTCCTAGTCCCCTGGAGGGATGGAGAGAGTTTGGAAACTGGAGGAAGGGAGAAAGTTTGGAGGCTGGAGGGAGGGAGAGAGTTTGGAGGCTGGAGGGAATGGGGCTAGAGTTGAAACTGGAGAGAGAGAGGGGGCAGAGAGCTCTGCGAAGGGGAGGGGAGGTGGGATTGGTTAGCTGAAGGGAGGTATAGAGTGGGGGTAATGGATGCATGCTTTTCACAACTCGAGGGAAAGGAGCTTGTTTTTGGCACTGGTTTCTCAAATCAATATAATCCGTATCTTTAGGAACCAAGAATGGCTGGTGCAGCAAAGTCCGCTTACATCCGATTCCTGGGCGATAAGCAAGTCTGCAGGATTGTGTTAATTAAATGGACATCAAAAAGTTTGATCCCAAGACCCACCATGACTCAAAGGTGTACAAGGGTCCAGGCGAGCGTCAGCAGCTCAATTGACTACAGTTTGGGGAAGGAGAGCTGGTTGCAGGATGATGTCTTCTATCAGGCACAAATCCTTTTTCCTATAGGTAAATCCCAATGAAAGCTGAAACTTTGTGCTCACGGCCGTTGCAAATTAAGTGTGTTTTTGAGACGTGTTGAGGTTTTCTTTGTCTGCAAAGTCCCGCGAAGGCCTCAAGGAGCAAAAGGGATCAACAAGCATGCAAATCCCAAAGGTTTGAGACACTACTGTAGGGAGTGAGACCAGTGCCAATGATGTACCCCTTGCAACCCCTCAAGCAAAGAGGGCATTGAAAGTTGTTACTGCTACCAGGGTACACACATGCAGCTCTCTACTCATTGTTTATCATTGTCTTTGCTAATATTGAATTCTCACAGACCAGCAAGAATGATTATGTGCCTAAAAGCAAATAGTGCATGGAACTTGTATGCCTGTTCACATCAAAAATGCCAACAATCTTGTAAACATCTAATCCCTTTTTCCTGGTCGAAGGATAAGATTACCTGTACGTATGCCAGCTAATGCAAGAAGCTGAGAAACAGGATGTCCCAAATTCTAGCGACCAAGCTAATACTTCCAGGGCAGCAATGCAGCTGGAGGATTGCACAGAACCCACCCAGAACTGGGAAAAGCTACTGACCGTTCAGACGCTGGAGGCAGAGAAGGCAGCCCTCCCTCAGCCAGCAGAAGCTGGAGACAGAGAAGGTGGCCCTCCAGCAGAATCTGGAGGAGTTTTCGGGGATCAGTCGAGGGCTCCAGGAAAGGTTGGAGTTCAAGCTATTGGGGCTCAACTGCAGGCTCCAGGACCAATTGTTCAGCACCTGCACGCACTGTAATATGCATTTAGATAACTACAACCCTTATGCAACAGCTATCTTAGTTCTGAAGGGTCATTATCAGCTTAACTATTACTCTTTCTTTCTGTTGCAGCTCGAGGACCACAGCAATCATGTGTGGGGACACTGCAACCCATGACCATGCCTCTCAGAACAACAACCATGCCCAGGCCTGCACAGATTGAAGCCGCACCCACATTTATTCACACAGTTGTGGCAAGCACATGTGCGGAGGTGCTTTATACTCCAATAGATGGGGAGGTACGATTTTCTGAATGTTCCAGATAAAAGCTGTGCTGGTTCATACACAAAGCATCCTTAAAAGTGATGGCTACCTCAGGGGTTGATATATATATATATATATATATATTTATATCTCGTCTTCACTTATGCAGTCTGTTTATGCACTGTCATTTAGTTTGTATTACAGATCTTGCACGCAGAACACTGAGATGTTCCTTTTTTCCCCCCCTACAGGTTCAATTGCAACGAGGTCTTGGAGCTCAGTGAGTGGCAGTTCTTTTTCCATTTGAGTTTTGTTTAATTGTTTCTCCCTATTTGTTTAACTTTAACAGTTTCAATGAGTCAATGCTTATCCTTCTCCATTTGCAGCATGTTTCACTCGTCATTTGAAGAAGAGGTCAAGCGAGGATGAGGTCGCAAAGGAGCAAAGCAAGCTAATCAGTTATATAACAGGGAAAATAATGGGTGGAATTTTCTGAGCCCGCTGGCAGCAGGCGTGATAGGTGGCGTGCGCAGTAAATATGGCGTGACTGGCTTCACGACAACATAAAGGCAGGTCGCGATCGTCCACTCAGCCCGCCGACAGTGGGCTGTGTTTCCCGCCATCGGTCGGCAGGGAGCTAATTGTAATACATCAGCATATAATTAAAAGGCCATCCCGCCAGGGTCTTGGAATCCCACCATATTGTCCGTCCACATCGTGGGAAAAGAACACCGAAATGTTTCACAACAGCACGCAGGCGACGTGCACTTGGCGGCCTTCACTTTGGGGGAACTGAGGTGAGTGAGCAGCAGCGTTCACCACAGCTCACCCATTGTTTACAGGCCTCAGGGGCGCCGAGGGGTGGGGGGCAGGGGAAACTGATGCCTGGCCCTGGAGGCAACTGCTGATGGGGGTGGTGGGTGCCTGGGAGCAAGTGCTGGCCAGACTTCGAGGGGTGATTGCTGAGGGGGGGGAGGGGTCAAGTGCTGCCCTGGCACTGCATCCCGCACACAGGCAATCGAGGTGGGGGTCAGGGTAAGCGAGGGAAGTGGCCACGCATTAGGGACACCTGTATAAACTGACCATGTCTCTGCAACTGAGACAGATCAGGCGCAGCCACAGTGATATGATTGGGGTCAGGCTCCTGGCCTGCCCACCCACTCAAGCAACATGGAGGCACCAAAGGGCCACCAAGCCCTCCATACCTTACCCCAAACCCCGGCCCCCCACCGCCACTGGCACAGACTTCGAGTCTGCCATCACTTTATTGGACCGTGGAGCAGTTGGACGGCACACATTGTACAATCTCCCGCCAACACTGGCCATGTAGCAGTCACTGCTGGTGGCGCTCACAGCTCCTTGAAATCTCAGCATCCCGGTTTTTACCAGTGTTCCCCATGTCGCAGGTTGACAGGGCAGCCATACAGCGCACTCCTCTCTGGCCATCCGAGGGGTGACCAGCACTCCCCGGGAAGCAGTAAGGGATGGTCACACAGGGCCAGGAAAGGTGCTGAGTATAGCCATGATAACCACGTCTCTCTCTCTCTCTTTCATGCTGCAGGAGGACCACATCAGGATCATAGATCTTGGTGACCTAGCTGTATGCCTGATGGCCTACAGAGACCATAGAAGACGGAGTAGAGAACGACTGAGGCACCTGGTTGTGCAAAGGCAGGAGCAGCAACCTCATGAAGAAGGGGCAGCAGGGGCTCCTGCACACACTGCCCAGGAGGCACAGCGAGCCGTGGCCTAGCGACACCCAGGGTCTGTAGACGCCACCTGCCATTCCTGCAGATGACTGAGAACCAGTGTAGTTGATGACTGCGCATGTCTAGGGACCTGGTGGCTCACACTGCCACTTACTGCAGGACTTGGCACCATGGGGACATGGAGGGCATCCACTGCCAATGGCTGTGAAGGTGATCATGGCACTCAATTTCTATGCCAGTGGTTCCTTTCAGGGCTCCACAGGTGACCTCTGTGGGATTCCACAACTCGCCACTCACGTATGCATCCATGAGGTCACGGATACCATCTTCTCCATGGCACATAACTTTGTGCATTTCGCCCGGGACCGGGACAGCCAGGATGCAAGAGCCATTGGATTCACCCTGATCTTGGGATTACTACAGGTGCGGAGTGCGATTGACTGCACTCATGTGGCGCTCAGGTCTCCGTTGCTACACTCAGTGAACTTCATCAACAGCAAGGGCTTCCACTCACTGAACGTGCATCTGGTATGCAACCACCAGAAATGCATCATGCAGGTATGCACACGGTTTCCAGGGAGTGTGCACAATGCCTACATCCTGAGTCACTTGCAGGTCCCTGCAGTCTTCCAGGTTCCACAGAGGCTGCAGGGTGGGCTGCTAAGGTACAAGGGCTACCCGCAGAGTATGTGGTTGATGACACCTGTGTGGCGGCCTCAGACTGCAGCAGATCGACGCTAAAATGAGGCTCATGCTGCAACGCGCAACTTGGTGGAGCAGACCATCGAGGTACTGAAGATGAGGTTCCAGTGCCTGGACCAGCCTGGTGGAGACCTGCAATACAGTCCGCAGAGGGTGTCACGCATCGTCGTCATCTGCTGCGTCCTTTACAACCTGGCGCTGCAACGGGGAGAGGAGCTGGCTGAGGAGTAGACAGAGGAGCTGCACGTCTCCTCTGATGAGGAGTATGCTGACGGGGATGAGGGTGAGGGAGTCCTCAGTGGTGACGATGATGGGGATGAGGCTCTCGCATTGGTTAGATGAGGCAGGTGCACTCAGGAGCCCCTCATGATGCCGACATGCAGTGAGGTGTCCCCGTAGATCCTCACCTCACAGTTGTGAACGTTTGACTCCAGCTTGGCTTATGGCAGCGCCAATATCCTCTGCGAGAATGCTTCTGTCATGGAGATGCAGTGGAGGCCCTAATAGCCACTCGATCGCAGGAGGATGATGACAACATGCAGTGAGGACACTCCATAGATCTTTACATAGCCTCTGAGAATGCCTGACTCCTGTCTGGCTGAGGGCAGCTCGCTTGCGCTCCATGATCAGGGCCATCTCAGAGATGCAGCCAGGAAACTTTAGATGCATCTGATGCTGTATCCGCCTTCAGCACCTCAGCCCTTCAGGAGCTGGTGCACAGCATCACTGGTCGCAAATGCTGGTGTGATAGGGGCCTGCCCCACCTTAAAGGTGCTGAGAGCACACAGAGAGAATGAGAGAACTCTGTGGCGCCTGCCCACTACAGTCTGGCAGCAACGACCAGCACCGCCGAGGTATCAATAATGTTTCCAGGGAGTGTGAGGCTGGACCATCACTGTGGTCTGAAGGCTGCACAGAGCACAGGGAAGAGGCCCTGGACTGAGACACCTGCCTTTTATCTTGTGCAGAAAGGTTTCACACCTGAGTGACAAGAACACTGCTCATAGAACAAGGAGCCACAGGCAGGGTGACATTCTTAGGAGTTCATTGACAATAGTGAACAGTATGTACAAGTGATCAACACCCGTGGCCAGGCTGTACAACTACTTTTACCTAACTTTCCTAACCCTGCTGCTACATCTTGGTGCTCCCCGGACATCTACTGCAGAGGTGGAGACAGCCTGCTGACTGTGACGCCCTGTCTGTGTTGACTTTGGCAGGCGTCCTCTGGAAGGTCGAGACTTGGAGGACCCCGGCCTGCTTTCAGGGTCCTGCTCTGTGGCAGCGGCACCCTCATCGGCCTGTGGAGCTGGATCTGCGCAGGTCACAGGAAGAGGGGAGTCAGATGGGCCGATCACTCCCAGAGTCACCCAGGAGGATGGCCCCAGAGTGTGCACCTGCTGATCCTCCTCCCTATGGGTGTCCAAGGGCCCTTGGCTGACTCCATGAGTGGAAGGGGTAGTTGGAATGAGATCAAGCTGCCCAGCACCCCTCTCGCGTACACACTGTTGGAGGCCAACTATGCCATCAGTGATGGAGTTAGCACAGCAGTGCAGGAGTAACGTCCTGGACCAAGGTCTCCATGATGGCCGTCATCCTGCCAGTGTTGACCTCGGTGCATTGCAATGCCGGCACTATCACTTCAGCCCAAAGACGGACAGACTGCTCCATCGTGCCTTGCAATCTGAGGAGTGCAGCGGATATCGCTTCTTTGCAGCTCCAGCAACTGTGACATGACCGAGTCCAGAGACTCGTCATCTGACTCGGACTCAGCAACATTCTGGCCTGCAGCAGTCCTCTGAGTGCCGGGGACCTGGGAAGTCCCTGCCTCCACCTGCTGTGAATCAGAAAGTGCGATGTGCTCACCAGACCACACCCGAGGCTATTCTAAAGCAAGTTCCCACCAAAGTGTGTGTCTCTGTGCTGGTGGAGGGTGTGGGTGAGCGCTGTGATGGGACTTCAGGGAGGGTGCCTTCAGATTCCTCTTTAGAGGTTTCTTCGGAGGCCCTGTATTGTGCACTCTGTTGGCTGTTTGGCAAATGGGCTTGCGAAAGCAATGGGAGATAATTAGTGCATGGCAGCGGCCTGTGAAAGAGGACACATCACTCACAGCATGGTTGTCTGATGGATGTTGCACTGCTGGACCCTCACTTGATAAAGCAGCACCAACTTCACCTTCAGCACAGGACTGGTCCCAGTCATCGCCGGCCAGCTGGATGGCTCTGTTTTCGAATTCTGTCAAAACTTTGAATTCCGGTATCCCTCCACCTGTCTGCAACCTTTCCCTCTCGTTGTGAGCCAGTTTGTCCTGCATGGATAGAGATAGGGAGAGTGTATCAGGACACCTACCGGGCCAGATGTTAAGTATGCCTGGCCTGTGTGGGTGGTGAGTGGTCCCATGAACAGGATGAGGACATTGAAGGTGTGTGTGAAAGAGTGAATGTTGATGTGCATTGCACTGGCAGTGAGTGAGGGCCCTGTGGATGTGTGATGGGTTTGTGAGTGTGTGAGTTGGGAGTGATGAAAACAGTGACTTACCCTGGTGGAACGGAGGAGATCATTCATCCTTTTGCGGCACTGGGTGGCTGTCCTCCTCTGCAGGGAGTTCGCACTGACCACCGCTGCCACTGCCTCCCAAGCTGGGTTGGTGACATTGCTGCCCATTCTGCGGCCAGAGCAGGGGGTAGAGCAAATCCCTCTGGGCCTCCACGGCATCCAGCAGTTGCTCGAGGTACCTGTCGTTGAAGCCGGGGCTGCAGTCTTTTTGCCTTTGCTCTCCATGTCTCCTGGACAGTGGTGGTGAGCTGATTGCGATGAGCGCTTTGCTGGCGGCTGCCTTTTTTAAAGGTGGCAGCCGGCATGATGCAACAGCGAAGCGATGGCAAACGGGTGAATGACAGCCCGACCGCCATGGAAGTGGCGTGTTTCCTGGGAATGCATAAATAATGAGGCGGGCTTGAGAGGATACAGCGTGAAAACCCATAGTTTTCGTTGGCAGGTAGGACTCCATTTTAGCCATCTGCTACCACACTTAGTGCAACTCTGGGAAAATTCCGCCCAATGGATCTGAACCATCAGCAAATTTAACCTGAAATCAATCAGCATTTTGATACTGTGCATGAGTTATTTGTGTTTTCTCACTTCTCTTCTAGGAATAAAGTTGTTGACCCTTTAATGAAACCTTCATTCTGAGTTTTCTTTTGCTTGTGATCAATGAGGAATTTTAATTTTGTATGCTCAGCATTTTTCACAATAAAATTTGCAGTTTTTACACATAGTTTTTTATTCTGTATTGTCTTACCTGCAAATCTGCACAATCACACTTATTAATCTTGAGCATTTTCATCCAAAAAATTACACATTGAAAGCGAGAGTACTTAACACCAGTTGATGCTCACCAGCAATAAATGTGATAAGTAAATGCATATAAGCAATAAATATAAGTGCGATATAAATCACAGCGGATAAACTGGAAAAATAACCAGTTTTGGGCCAGTAGTAGCTATATCACCAGTATTACTTATATCACCAGTATTACTGGTACTACCACCTGGCTTACTGGTACCATTACCACTATTAACTGGTGATTTCTACTGGAGCACCAGTTCTGAACTGTTCTTATTTCCCCATTCAGAACTGGTTCCAGATGGTACCCATATTACTGGAACTTCCTTCTGTGGTCCAAACCCCTGCAATTTTCATGGAGTCGGGCCTGTTTCTTCATGACTCCTGGTTAATGGCCCCTCAGTGGCAATTCAGGCATTAGGCAGGCCAATTTCACAAAATGGTCCTCCAAGGTAGAAAGGACTTTTATTTAAATGTTTTAATGAGCGTTTTGGCTTGTGCTCTTGGTGTCTATGGAGGAACCTGATCTTGTATGACAGGCAATGCATTTCTGCGGGGTATGAACAAACACATGCCTTCTGCCATATTGGATCATCAGGTATCCATTTTACTGCACGATGACAGTTCTAGACCTTGTCTCATCTGAAAGTCACCACATGCAAAACTCACTGAAATGTCAGCCTTGATTATGTATTCAAGTGCTGGAGTGGAGTTTGAACTTGCAAACAGCTGACTTACAGCTGAGAAGCTGACAAATGAGCCAAGCTGACACTTGTTTATTGTTGGTAAAAGGCAGTTTATGTATCTATATATTATTAGGATCATTAAATCAATTCAGTCATAAAATGAAAATTGCTGTGCTGAGACACCCCTGTAGGATTTCCTAGATCAGGATTGTCCAAACAGATAAATAATATTTTTTGTAATTAAACATTTTCCTGTGATATTGCATCACAATTTTAATAAAATGCTTATATAAATGTAGCAGTCAATGAAACTTGAACTTTAAAAGATTTGCATTATTTCTGTGCCCCCGCCCCACCCCAACCAGAGCTAAAAATGGCACCTCTGGCCTCTGTGCCAGTTCCCTGTCTCCATCTTGCCCCCAGGCCATTTTCCGTAGGTAGCCAATTAAACTAATTAAGGACCAATTAAGGTCTGTTAATTGTCTGGAGTTGACCGGGATTTTCCTGTCACCTCCGGGTTCCAGGAGGCAATGAAGGCCTGTCTAGTTGCCTGGTGGCAGACCCCTTGTGGCAAATTGTGATGCCAGTGCTCCAGGCAGGCTCAGAGCGTACTGAAACACCTAAGCCCCAGGAAAAACATTGCTTGATTGAAAGCTCTGGCCCTCTTATCTATGTTATCAATTTCACAATATTTATTTACACAAGATAAAAAGGTTTCAAGTGCTTGCAGTTTCAGCAATTGACACTTAAATGGGTCTGGAACATTGGCAGTTTTATTGGACTCTGGTAAAATGGGAGGCTTTTTTTAAGAAAGTGTAAAATTATCAATGATTAACTGAATTTTTAAAAGTTGTTTTTATAGATGCTATTATCACTATATGGTTCATTGGTTCTATACAGTATATACTGGGTGAATGGGCTTTGAAGTACCATAGCTTGATGTGGGGAGCATGAGGGCCATTGAGGTTGGTTGGGGAGGCACACCTTGGCATGGGGACATGAGGGGCCATAGGGAATGGCTCATGAGGTAGCATGGGTGGGACATGGGGAGTGTGTGGGGGTGAGGGGGGGTGAGGGGTGAGGGATGGAGGGTCTTTCTGTTTTTATTATATAAATAGTACAAAGTCCCACAGCATCATGGCCAGATTTTTAAATGACGCTAATGCAGAACTTTTATGTCTTCAAATATCCAAAGGGCGAATTGTCCCAGATTTGAACTAAGTGCGGTAGTGGACGGGAAAATAGATGTTTTACCTGTTGGCCGCAATGGTGGCTTATCGTGCTGTATCATCCCAAAACTACTGCATTAATTATACATTCCCGGGTGGGCTCTCATTCGCCTGCCATGCCATCACCTCGCCGCTTCATCACGCCGTGTGCCATACTTAAAGTGCAGCCACACACACACTTCTCAGTGCTTCCAAATCGCATAACGAGGGAATTAGAGAAGACTTTAAACTAAACAAGAGGGGTAAGGGATCAAGCTTGGGTAGAGGTGGAAATTCAAGGTGTAGAGTCCAGACAGGAGAGCAAAATAGTAATATGGGAAATGAGGGTCAGAGAGTGGCAGGAGGGGACAGTGCGAAAAAACCTATGAATACAACAGTCAAGACTAAGTGTTACAAAGGTGACAAAAAGATAAAACTGAAGGCTTTCTATCTGAATGCATGTGGCATTCATAACAAAGTAAATTAATTGATGGCCCACATTGAACCAAATAAATATGATCTGATAGCAGTTACGGAGGCTTGGCTGCAAGACGACAATGATTGGGTCCTTAATATTGAAGGGTACATGACATTCAGGAAGAATAGGAAGCTAGATAAAAGTAGAGGGGTAGCACTGTTAATCAAAGAGGGCATTGGTGCAATAGTTAGAGATGACCTTGGTTCAAGAGATCAGGATGTAGAATCGGTTTGGGTGGAGTTGAGGAATAGAAGGTGAAAAAAGTCATTAGTGGAAGTGGTCTACAGGCCCTGTAACAGTAGCCACAGTGTAGGACAAAGTATTCAAGAGAAAATATTGTGTGCTTGTGATAAAGGGACGGCAATAATCATGGGTGATTTTAATCTACACATAAACTGGAAAAATCAGATTGTCAGTAATAGCCTGAATGAGGAGTTCTTAGAATGCTTTTGAGATAGTTTCTTAGAGCAGCATGTTCTGGAACCAACCAGGGAGCAGGTTATATTAGACTTGGTATTGTGTAATGTGACATGATTAAATAATGACCTCAGAGTAAAGGCACCCCTAGGTAGCAGCGACCACAATATGATTGAATTTTACATCCAGTTTGAAAGGGAGAAGAGTGGGTCTAAGACTAGTATCTTAAACTTAAATAAGGGCAACTACGTGGGGATGAAAGCTGTGCTAGCTGAAGTGAACTCGGAAACAAGGCTAGAGAATAGATCAATAGAGAAGCAGTGGCAGACATTTAAGGGGATATTTCAGAGTATTCAAAATAAGAACATTCCTACTATAAAGAAAAATTTTAAGGAGAGGACCCACCACCTGTAGTTAACTAGAGATGTGAAGCAAAGCAACAAACTTAAGGAAAAAGCAAACAACTCCACAAAGATGAGTGGCAGGACAGATGATTGGACAGAATATAAAGAATGGCAGAAAATGACTAAAAGGTTAATCGGGGAAAGAAATTAGAGTATGGGAAGAAACTAGCTAGAAATGTAAAAATGGATAGCGAGAGTTTCTACAGGTACTTAAAAAGGAAAAGAGTAAGTAAAGTGAGTGTTGGTCCTCTAGAAAATGATACTGGGGAGTTAATAGTAGATAATAAGGAAATGGCGGAAGAAATTAACAAATATTTTGCTTATGTGTTCACTATAGAGGATACAAAAAATATTCCAGTAATAACTGCAAATCAGGAGGCGAATGGGAGAAAGGAACTTGGCCAAATTGAAATCACTAGGGAAACGGTACTGAGCAAATTGATGGAGCTGCAGGCTGGCAAGTAAATGTGGAAATCAAAACACAAGCAGATCAGCCATGATCTTATTGAATAACGGAGCAGGCTCGAGGGGCCGAACAGTCGACTCCTGTTCCTATTTCTTGTGTTGTTATGTTCTGATGTTCCAGCCCGGAACTGAAGACATGGCCCCGAAAGGCAAAAAGACTGCAGCCCCAGGTACAATGATGGGGCCCTCGAGAACCTTTTGGACTCAGTGGAGGTGCGCCATGATGTCCTGTACCCTGGCTCTGGCTGCAGGATGGTCAGCAACATTACCAATCCGGTTTGGGAGGCGGTGGCAGCAGTGGTCAGCGCCTACGGCTTGCAAAACAGGACAGTGACACAGTGCCACAAGAGGATGAATGACCTCTTTCATTCTGCCAAGGTAAGTCACTCTTCTCACCACTCTCAACTGACACACTTACAAACCCATCACACATCCGCAGGACCCAAACCCACTGCCAGTTCGAGGGACATTCACTCACACACTCACACCTTCATTGTCCTCCTCCCTTCTATGGGACAACTTACCATCCACACATGCCAGACATGCTTATCATCTGGACTGATAGGTGTCCTGCTTACATTCTCTCCATCTCTATTCATGCAGGACAGGCTGGCACACAATAAGTGGGAGAGGTCTCAGACTGGTGAAGGATTGCCTGAAGTCAATGTTCCTATGGCAAAACAGAGCCATCAAGCTGGATGGCGAGGATCTGGACCGTTCCTGTGCTGACGGTGAGGATGGAGGTGATCTGCCAAGTGAGGGTCCAGTAGTGCAACATCCATTGACCACCATGCTGTGAATGATGTGCCCTATTTCACAGGCCACTGCCATGCATTAATTATCTCCCCTTGCTTTCACAGTAACACCTGGGAAACAGCTGATGGAGTCCACAACCGAGGGCTTCCAATCAAGCCCCAAAGAAACTTCTGAAGAGGAATCTGAAGGCACCCTCCTTGAAGTCCCATCACAGCGCTCACCCACGCCCTCCACCAGCACAGAGACACACACCTCGGTGGGACCTAGATTTAGAGTAGTCTTGGGATCACAATCTGGTGAGCACATCACACTTACTGATACACAGCAGGCAGCGGCAGTGACTTCCCAGGTCCCCGCACTCGGAGGACTGCTGGAGGCCAGAACATTGCTGAGTCTGAGTCAGATGACGAGCCTCTGGACTTGGTCATACCTCAGTTGTTGGAGCTGCAAAGGTAAGCTCAGGAGCATCTGGAGATGAAGGAACTGAGGGCATCCTGGCTAAGTTTGCAGATGATACAAAGATAGGTGGAGGAACCGATAGTATTGAGGAGTTAGGGAGGCTGCAGAAGGATTTGGACAGGCTAGGAGAATGGGCAAAGAAGTAGCAGATGAAATACAACGTGGGGAAGTGTGAGGTCATGCACTTTGGTAGGAAGAATAGAGGCAAAGACTATTTTCTAAATGGGGACAGAATTCAGAAATCTGGAGTGCAAAGGGACTTGGGAGTCCTAATCCAGGATTCTCTTAAGGTTAACTTGCAGGTTGAGTCGGTAGTTAGGAAGGCAAATGCAATGTTGGCATTTATTTCGAGAGGACTAGAATATAAAAGCAGGGATGCATTGCTGAGGCTTTATAAGGCTCTGGTTAGACCACATTTAGAATATTGTGAGCAATTTTGGGCCCCATATCTCAGGAAGGATGTTCTAGCCCTGGAGAGAATCCAGAGGAGGTTCACGAGAATGATCCCAGAAATGAAAGGCTTAACATATGAGGAACGTTTGAGGACTCTGGGTCTATACTCGATGGAGTTTAGAAGGATGAGGTGGGATCTGATTGAAATTTACAGAATACTGAAAGGCCTGGATAGAGTGGACGTGGGGAAGATGTTTCCATTAGTAGGAGAGACTAGGACTCGAGGGCACAGCCTCAGAGTAAAGGGAAGACCTTTTAGAACAGAGATGAGGAGAAACTTTTTTAGCCAGAGAGTGGAATTCATTGCCACAGAAGGCTGTGGAGGCCAGGTCATTGAGTGTATTTAATACCGAGATAGATAGGTTCTCAATTGGTAAGGGGATCAAAGGTTACAGGGAGAAGGCGGGAGAATGGGGTTGAGAAACTTATCAGCCATAATTGAATGGCGGAGCAGACTCGATGGGTCAAGTGGCCTAATTTCTGCTCCTATGTATTATGGTCTAAGGGATGCCGCTGCACCCCTCAGATTGCAAGCCACAATGGAGGAGTCCATCCGCCTTCAAGCTGAGGTGATAGCACTGGCATGGCAGCGCACCAACGTCAACACTGGTAGGATGGATTCCGCCATGGACATCTTGGTCCAGGATGTCACTCCCACACCGCTGCGGGGGCTGAACTCCATCGCTGATGCCATAGTTGGCTTCCAACAGTGTGTACGTGAGAGGGGTGCGGGGCAGCTCGATCTCACTCCAGCTTCTCCTTCTCCTCAAGGAGTCAGCCAGAGGCCGTTAAGCACCCATAGGGAGAAGGGTAAGGAGGTGCACACCATGGGGCTAACCACTCAGCTGACTACGGGAGTGTCATGCCCATCCAAATTCTGTCTTCCTGTGACCCCAGCAGCTTCAGCTCCACAGGTTGAGCAGGACCCCGAAAGCAGGCCCAGGCCCTCCAGGTCTCAGCCCTCCAGAGGACGCTCATCAAGGTCATCACAGACAGGGCGTAGCAGTCAGCAGGCTGCCTCGACTTCCACTGTGGATGTCTGGGGAGCACTAAGATGTAGCGGCAGGGTTAGCAAGGTTAAGAAGATGTAGTTGCTCATCCTGGGCATGGATGTTAATCACATGTACATAATGTTCGCTATTGAAAATGAACCGCTCAAATTCTTTCAGCAGGACCTCCTTTCTAGTCCTATCAATGCTGTTGGTACCTACGTGGATGACGACAGCTGGATTGCTCCCATCCTACAAGTTCCTCTCCAGTCCTGAGGAGATGTTCTTAACCCTGGCACCAGGCAGGCAACACAGCCTTTGGGACTCATGCTCATGGTTGCATAGAACACAATTGGCTGGTGGGACTGGGAAAGCAGTTTAGTAGAAAAGACAATTGACGAACAATGGCAGACGTTTAAGAAAATAGTTCATGACTCACAACAAAGATATATCCCAGTAAGGAGGAAGGATTCTAGGAAGGGGATAAACCAACCATGGTTAACAAATGAAGTTAAGGATAGTATCAAATTGAAAGAAAAAACATACAATGTGGCATATATTAGTGGTAAGCCAGAGGATTGGGGAAGTTTTAAAAATCAAAAAAAGATGACCAAAAGAAATAATTAAGAAGGAGAAAATAAACTTTGATGGTAAACTAGCAAGTAATATAACAATGGACAGCAAGAGCTTCTTTAAATATATAAAAAGGAAGAGGGAGGCCAAAATGAACATAGGTCCCTTACAGAATAAGGCTGGGGAAATAATTATGGGGAACCAGGAAATGGCAGCAGAGTTGAATAAATATTTTGAAGAGAAAAAAGTACTAGGGAAACTAATGGGAACAAAGGCCAATAAGTCCCCTGGACCTGATGGTTTGTACCCTAGGATGTTAAAGGAAGTATCTACAGAGATAATGGATGCATTGGTAGTAATCTTCCAAGAATCCTTAGATTCTGGAAAAGTCCCAGAAGTTTGGAAAACTGCCAATGTAACACCGTTATTCAAAAAGGGAGGGAGACAATAAATAGGTAACTATAGGCCAGTTAACATCCGTCATTGGGAAAGTGTTAGAGTCTATGATAAAGGATGTAATAGCTGAGCATTTAGAAATGTATAATACAATCAAGCAGAGTCAGCATGGCTTCAAGAAGGGGAAATCATGCCTGACAAATTTATTAGCGTTCTTTGAGGAGCTAGTAAGCAGGATAGATAAGGGGGAACCAGTAGATGTAATATATTTAGATTTCCAAAAGGTGTTCGATAAGGTACTGTACATAAGGCTACTTAATAAGATAAGAACCCATGGTGTTGGGAGTGGTATATTAGCATGGATAGGGCATTGGTTAACTAATAGAAGGCAGAGAGTTGGGATAAGGGGGGCATTTTCAGGATGGCAACCTGTAACAAGCGGAGTGCCACAGGGATCGGTGCTGGGGCCACAATTATTTACTATATATAGTAGTGACTAGGATGAGGGAAGTGAATGTACTATCACCAAGATTGCAGATGACACAAAAATAGATGGGAAGGCAAGCAGTGAAGATGACACAAAGAGTCTACAGAGGGATATATACAGGTTAAGTGAGTGAGAAAAAAACTTGACAGATGGAATATAATGTGGGGAAATGTGAGGTTAGGCACTTTGGCAGGAAGAATAGAGGAGCTGAATATTATTTAAATGGGGAAAGACTGCAGAAAGCTGCAGCGCAGAGGGATTTGGGGGTCCACATGCATGAATCACAAAAAGCTAGTATATAAGTTCAACAGGTAATAGCGATGGCAAATGGAATGTTGGCCTTTATTTCAAAGGGAATGCATATAAAACTAGGGGAGTCTTGCTCAAACTATACAAGGCACTATATCGACCACACCTAGAATACTGTGAACAGTTTTGGTCTCCTTATCTAAGGAAAGATATACTGGCATTGGAGGCAGTCCGGAGAAGGTTCACTAGGTTGATCCCAGGTATGGACGGAGTTTCTTATGAGGAGAGGTTGAGTAGGTTGGGCCTGTACTCATTGGAGTTTAGAAGAATGAGAGGCAACCTTATTGAAGCATATAAGATTCTTAGGATACTTGAAGGGTAGATGCTGAGAGGTTGTTTCCCCTTATGGGACAGTCTAGGGCCAGGGGGCATAACCTCAGAGTAGGGGGTCACCCATTTAAGACAGAGATGAGGAGGAATTTCTTCTCCCAGAGGGTAGTGAATCTGTGGAATTCTTTACCGCAGAGGGCTGTAGTGCCTGGGTCGTTAAGTATATTCAAGGCTGAGATAGACAGATTTTTAATCAGTTATGGAATCAAGGGTTATGGGGAATAGGCAGGAAAGTGGAGTTGAGGATTATCAGGTCAGCCATGATCTCATTCATGGCAGAGCAGACTCAATGGGCTGAATGGCCCACTTCTGCTCCTGCATCTTATGGTCTCATGGTCTCATGGAGCTGACCCCCATCTCTTCAGCATCTGTGACTAGTGATGCTGTGCTCCTGAAGGGGTCAGATGCTGAAGGCGGACAAAGGATCGGATGCTTTTAAAGTATCATGGTTGCATCCCCATGATATGACCCTGATCACAGAGTGCAAGCGAGCTGCCCTTTGCCAGGCAGGAGTCAGACATTAAAGAGGCTATGTGAAGTTCCATGGAGTGTCCTCATTGCATTTCATCATCATCCTGCACAAATCTAGCAGCTATAAGGGACCTTCTGAGCACTCCTGCCTAGTCTGGCCTGTGTGAGGGTCTCATTGCCATTATCATTGCCTTCGATAGCCTCCTCATCCTCATCCTCATTGACGTCCTCCTCATCAGAGGAGACTTCCAGCTCCTCTGGCTCCTCCTCAGCCAGCTGCTCTCCCCATTGCAGCGCCAGGTTGCAAAGGGCGCAGCAAGCAACAATGATGCATGACACCCTATATGGATATATTACAGGGCTTCACCAGATCGGTCCAGGCATTGGAACCTCATTTTCAGTATCCTGATGGTCTGCTCCACCAAGTGGCAAGTTGCAGCATGAGCTTCGTTATACCTTCGCTCTGCTGCACTCTGAGGCTACCGCATGGATGTCATCAGCCACGTCCTCTGCAGGTTCCCCTTGTCCCCCAGGAGCCTTCCCCACATCCTCTCTGGACCCTGGAAGACGTCCGGGATCTGTGACCGACTGTGAATGTAGGAGTCATGCAAACTCCATGGAAACCATGCGCAGACCTGCAGGATGAGTTTGTGGTGGTCACACACCAGCTGAAATTTCAGTGAATGGAAGCCCTTGCGGTTGACATAGTTGACTGCCTGTTGTGACAGAGATCTGAGTACAGTCATTCACACCCTTTACCTGTGGGAAACCACAAATCTGGGCAAATCTAATTGCTCTTGCATCCTGGCTTTCCTGGTCCCGAGCAAAATGCACAAAGTTCTGTACCCTCACGAAGATGGCATCCATGACCTCATGGATGCATTTGTGGATGGAGGCTTGTGGTGTCCCACAGAGGTCACCTGTGGAGCCCTGAAAGGAACCACTGGTGTAAAAATTGAGGGCCGCAGCCACTTTAATGGCCACTCGAAGTGGATGCCCTCCATGTCCCCGTGGCGCCAAATCCTGCAGTAGCTGCCAGTTGTGACTGAACAGTTCCCTAGACATGTACAGTCTTCGGCGACGCTGGTTCTCAGTCATCTGCAGGAATGAAAGGCAGTATCTATAGACCCTGGGCCTAGCAAGGCGCCAAATAGTGATGGCTCGCTTTGGCTCTTCGGTGACATGTGCGGGAGCCCCAGCTGCCCCTTCTTCCTGAGGGTGCTGCTCCTTGCTCTGCATAGCCAGGCACCTCAGTCGCCCTCTTCTCTTTTGCCTTCGCTCTCTGTACACCATGAGGCATACAACTTGTTCACCAGGCTCCATGCTCCTAATGTACACCTCCTGCAGGATGAAAGAGAGAGATGCGTGGGTTAGCATAGGTGTGCTGAGAACCCCTCTTGGATAAGTCTGAAGGCCCCTTAACGCACCCTGGAGAATTCTGGCTGGCACTTGGATGGCCAGAGTTTAGTGCTGCATGGCTGCCCAAAACCCCACCCACCTCTGCCCCACTCCACCTGACCAAATGGCGGCAGCTTTGCCCATTGGACTGCATGCTGCATTCTCAGCTCAGGTGCAGGCATTCTCCTAACCCACACTGCAAGGCTGCACTGTTAGCTTGAACCATGGAGATGACTGATCCAAACTGGAATGATGGCATTGCAAGAGACTGTGAGCTCCTCCACCAGTGACTGCTCCACGGCCAGCTTTAGCAAGGAGATTGTACAATGTGCCTGTCAAGAAGAGTTAATGATGTTATTGGAAATTATTTTTTAAAATAGATTTTTAGTGGGGTATGTGTCTAAGTGTGTCTGTATGTGTCTTAAATGGATTAAAGTCAGCTAGTCTGAGTGCTTTGATGTATAGCAGTTTTGAGATGTTAATTAGATAAATGTAAGGAGGGTAGAAGGTAAAGTGTAAATTTGCATTTGTTAAAATAAACCATTCAAGACTGCGGGTGAAATCTTACACCTAGCTAGAAAATGCCAAGCAATGTGTTTATTCTTTTTCAACTAATAAAATTGGTGGGATGAAAGGATGTTATTGTTAGAAGAGGTAAAGTTAAAAGCATAGTGATACAATGGAAAATTAACCCCAAAGAAAAGAGATTGTGTGTAAGGTACAGGCATTTTAAAATCCAACAAGTATGGGAAGACTCCTGCATGTAAGTCTCAAGTCTGTTTGCAAGGACCCAGAGCTGAAAGAAACTCATTTTGAATGCGACTATCCAGGGTGTGCTCTGCCGGAGGTCTGTTAAATCTATTAGTTTTACTGTTGCCGTTAATGGGTGTGTAACTGAGAGTCAGATTAATTAGGGGATTTTTCTAGTTATTATAGTGATAATTTTGTAGACATATGTATGTGTTTACAATCTTTCTTGTATTAATAAATGTTTAATTTAGTTTTATAAAAAAACATCTTGAGACTCGGCGGTCTTATTACTAAAAATTCAAAGCCTGTATCTTGAAACAAACAAATTGCAAAAATGGGTTATGACAGTTGTTTCAAGTTCCCCTCTGGGATTTGAATAACTCAACCTTCACCATCGGCTGTGTCATAATAGTGCCCAGTTGTCCAACTGTTCTGCAGTCCACTCAAATGCTCAAATTGGTTTGCAGTCTGTGCCTGAGGGGTGAAAAGCTCTGGAGCACTTGGTGGCACTTTCATGCCTCTGATTTGCTTGAGTGGGCAGATAAGCTAGAGACCCAACTCCACAAATGTCAATGTAACTGTGCCTTAACTGTCTCAGCTGCAGTAGACTAGTCACTTTATACAAAGTTTCCCTAATACATAGCCACTTGCCTCCCCCCTACCCTGCACGTGCTTGTGCACTACCTTCAACCGCAGGCATCCCTTTCCCCCAACCCCAAGTTGCCTCAACCGCAGGGCAGCCCTTGCCTCCCCCAACAAGTCGCCTCAACTTTGAAGTCCAACAAACATCACTAAGGCATGTCAACACCCCAATGGGGTCAGCCAGGTCAGGAATGCATGACCCGCATCAGCCCGCACCCTTAAAAGGGCCTGTTGAAAATCAGAAAACCGAGAATGGGGTCGGGCATCCTGGAATCGGGTCCTAGCCTGCATTTTCAACCCTCCATCGAGTCTCCCTGAATCCATGAAAATCCAACCCAATATATTTTTCACAATTTAATTGAATCAGAATGGCTCTTTCACCAATATTGAATGTGGACGGAGGACAGAGTGGAAAAATCAAAGTCAACAGGAGAGAAAATAATAAAAACAGAAAACGCTGGAAATACTCCGCAGGTCTGCCAGCATTTGTGGACAGAGTACGTGTCTGAGGTTGATGATCTTTCATCAGCAACTTTTGAATATTATAAGAAAGATAGAGAGTTATAGAAAGGGATGGAAGGAGGGAGGGGAGGAGGAAGGAAGCGAGGAAGGAAGGGAGGGAGGGAGGGAAGAAGGGAGGAAGGGAGGGAGGGAGGGGGGAAGGTATGAAGGAAGGAAAATTTTTCACATCACGGCTTAGATGCCAATGTGGCAGCTGTATTGGAACAGCTTGGCTAGGGTCATGGCTAGTCCTGGAGCTCAAGTCCTCAGTACTATTGCTGGGATGTTGTCAGGGCCCATAGCCTTTGCGGTATTCAGTGCCTTCAGTCATTTCTTGATTTCACATGGAGTGAGTCTATTTGGTTGAACATTGGTATTTGTGATGCTGGGGACCCCTGGAGGAGGCAGAGATGGATCATCCACCCAGTATATCTGGCTAAATGGTTGCATTTGCTTCAGCCTTGCCTTTTGCACTGATGTGCTGGGGTCTCCCATCATTAAGGGTGGGGATATTTGTGGAGCCTCCTCCTCTTCCGGTTAATGTCACCATTATTTACTACTGGATGTGACAAGAATGCAGAGCTTTGATCTGATCAATTTGTTGTGGAATCGCTTAGCTCTGTCTATCACATGCTGCTTCCACTCAGTCAACTCTTAATCATCAGCAAAGTGATGGAAGGTATCATCAACAATGTTATTAAGTGGCACTTAGACTTACACAACTGCTCACTGATGCTCAGTTTGGGTTCCGCCAAGGCCACTCAGCTCCTGACTGCATTACAGCCTTTTGTCCAACAAAAGAGCTGAATGCATGAGGTGAGGTGAGAATGACTGCCTTTGACATCAAGGTAACATTTGATGGAGCGCAGCATGAAGGAATCCAGCAAAATTGAGGTCAATGGAATTAGAGGATAGCTTTCCACTGGGGTTAGCTTCCTACTTAGCACAAAGGAAGATGGTTGTGTTTGTTGGAGGTCAATCATCTCAGTCCCAGGACATCACTGCAGGAGTTCCTCAGGATAGTGTCCTAGGCCCAACCATCTTCAGCTGCTTCATCAACGACCTTGCCTCCAAGTCAGAAGTAGGGCTGTTCGCTGATGAATATTCAGTACCATTCACAACTCGTCAGATACTGAAGCAGTTTGTGTCCATATGCAAAAAGACCTGGACAATATTCAGGCTTGGGCTGATAAGTAGCAAGTAACATTTGTGCCACACAATTTCCAGGCAATGACCATCTTCAACGAGAGAAAATCTAAACGCCTCTCTTTGACATTCAATGGCATCACCATTGTCGAATCCCTCACTATCAACATCCTGGGGGTTACCATTGACCAGAAACTGAACTAGACTAGCCATTTACATACCGCAAGAGCAAGTCAGAGGCTAGGAATTATCCAGCGAGTAACTCACCTCCTGACTCCCCAAAGCATGTCCACCATCTACACAGCACAAGTCAGGAGTGTGATAGAATATTCCCCACTTGCCTGAATGAGTTTGGCTTCTATAACACTCAAGGATCTTGACACCCTCAAGAATAAAGCAATCTGCTTGGTCAGCACCCCATCCACCACCTTAAACGTTCACTCCTTCCACCCCCAGTGCACAGTGGCAGCAGTGTTTACTATATACAAGGTGCAGTGTGGCAACTCAGGAAGGCTCCTTTGATAGAACTTTCTAAACCCATTACTTGTACCAGCTAGAAGGCCAAAGGCAGCAAACAGGTGGGAACACTACCACTTGCAAGCTCCCCTTCAAGCCACCCACCATACTGACTTGGAACTATATTGCCGTTCCTTCATTGTCGCAGGATTAAAATCAAGGAACTCCCTTCCTACCAGCACTGTGGGAATGCCCGTGCAAGGTGGACTGCAGCGGTTCAAGAAGGTGGCTCACCAGCACCTTCTCAAGGGCAATTAGGGATGGGCAACAAATACTGGCCTAGCCAGCAATGCCCACATCTCATAAAAGGATAAAAAAGAATGTGATAATCTGTTAATGATGTTGAGTTTAATATTGGAATCTGACAATGATGGTAATAATAGGATCCTACAAGTAGTTTCAGGAAGATCTTCAAGGCAATAAAAATGGGATTCCTTTCAGGACATGACATTCCATATCAGCGTAATCTAAACCCATTCAAATTTAATTAGCTTATCAAAATACTAATTAATGCATCATTAAATCTTCCCCATCATGCCTCAAATTAAAGTTGTGTTAATCTTTGTGATGTCTTTTTTGACTAATATGCTATTTCCCACAAGTAACTGCTTGCAGCCGTGCAGTATATCCTATTTCTATGGTGTAGCTTTTACTGTTGAACCCTCAGTGTTTCAATACCTAGTAATGTAAGCAAAGGTTGTGCAGTATATTGCCTGCTCATACTACAGTTGAGTGGGAATGGCTGAGTTCTACATACATGTTTCATGGTATCGTTGGCTTCGAGACCGCTAGATGAATTTTTCAAACTGACTATGTTAGCTTTTTTCAAGTGGTACAAAATATAGTGGATATACTGGGTGATGACCTAAGTTTCCCAAAAAGAAAATAGATGGAGAACAATGAAGACAGTTCTATTCTTATGTTCATCAATGTTCTTTTTAAAAGTAAATTGTTGTGCATGACTAGTTTTTTCAATGTGCGTTCCCTTTAAATTTTCTTGCATAGTATTTATCACAGAATAAGACCTTCCAGGTTCCTTCCAGGCTGTTGCATGGTTGTGCACCCATGTAGGTTAGCAGGAACATTGATGTTGTTGCAAATTGGCACTAATGTTATTTTACAATGCTTTTTGTGTGCCAAAAATCTAAGTAACATACCAAGTAAAAAGCAGCATTCCTGCAGCATTAAGGTGTATTTTAAAGATTATGGTGGATTGGGCAGTCTGATGCTGTTCTGGTTGTGGTTTCATAGAACTCCATACTGATTCCTTACTTTATGACAAGATTTCTGAAGCTGGTCATGTTTAATTGCTGTTGGGGTGTGAGAGTTTTCTAGGAGGAATGTTCTAGATGCCTGCTTCATTCAGAATTCTTATGGCTTAGTACAATGTACTCCCAAATCAATGTTTTCTATTACTAAGCAAGTTTAGTTTTTGTCACATTTTGCCTGTGCCTGTTGAACTTGCTATCAATATCACCCTCATTGTTACCACCCTCATTAATCTTGCTCCCAGTCTTCTTTCTGTTAGTTTCACTGAATAAATCTTCCTAAATTGGGACTTAGGTTTGAAGTCAGGGATGGGATTGGGGATAGGCTTGGATTTGACAAGGTGTGAATTTATTTCAGTGGATGACTATTTCATTGAAGGAAACAGGTTTAAAGTAATTGGCAAAAGAAACAAAAGCAATATGAGAAAAACGTTTCCATAAACGAGTGGTTCGCGTCTGGAAGGCACTGCCTGAGAATATGGTGGAGGCAGGTTCAATTGAGGCATTCAAGAGGGAATTAGATGATTATTTGAAAAGAAACAATGTGCACCGTTATGGGGAGAAGGCAGAAGAATGGCACTAAGTGAAATGCTCACTTGGAGAGCTGGTGCAGACACGATAGGCCGAATAGCCTCCTTCAGCGCTGCAATAATTCTGTGATTCAGTGAAACATGTATTTCAATAGGGAAGTATATTATATCCTATTGCCCAAACTTTGTGGTCACACTTTTGTTCACAGACTTTCTATGGGCTTCTGCCCTGTGACTTGCTATGATTAGAAAGCCATTTTGGTGCAGGGCTTCCTACAGAGGATGGGCACCTGTGTGAACAGGATAAGCAAATGTGTATCTCTTTCACTAATCAGCTTGAAAGATCTTTACTGCTCAGTGCAGAGTCTGAACCAGAAAGTGTCAGTAAACATATTTATTTGATGCCAAATCAGATAGAGAAATCAACATAAAGAATGATAAGGTTAAGAGAGAGAAAGAGATAAAAGGTATAGGAAAAAAATTTACTTTTTAAAATCTCCATCAATAACTAAAATATGAATAAATGAAACTCCACTCTTGAAAAAATCAATTTCACTGGCAGAGGTGTTGTCTGGCAGCACTTAAGACTTATCACACTTCGAAAAATTAACTTCTATTAAATTGGACAAGCCCTAAATGTTCTGGCTGGCCTAGTCGGTATTTATCACATAAGTACTAGGGATGGGCAATAAATGCTGGCCCAGCCAGTGAAGCCCACATCTCATGAATGAATAAAAAAAACCCCACAATCTCACACCTTTCCATATGTCTCAATGCTGAATCTTTTGGCAAGGTACCACTGTAGCAAAGCTTCTGGAGAAGCAGGGCAACTCAAACAGCAACTTCCTGATTTCCACTGCGCAGGTGTGGTCATCAGAGGTTGCTATACAATTTACCATTTAATAACAGGGAGCAATGTTAGCTTCACTGATATTTCTAACACACAGTCCAGGCCATTATCTGATGTGAGGGAGAAATCTGCTACGGGGGGTAATATATTTTGTAAAACTTGTCTAGATGCCACCTTACCAATCTTGTGGCCAGTGATTGCAAGGATGGAATCAAATATTCTGGGAAAGGCTAACCATTATGAGGAGTGCATAAGCAGCAGGGTGCTGACTGAGACTTAAATCACTTAACATAATTAGTGCTTTTATCATGAATTGCAATCACCTTTTCTCTCCAGAGATTTGAAGACAAAATGCAAATCCTACAGTATAAATTTTAACCTGGAAGGCATCAGAAGGAAGATTAAATTCAACAACCATGCTCTCAGTCAATGGAAGAAGAGCTCCTGGACTGAGAGTCATAATGATGCAGAGGAAACATGATTTCTGGTTATCAAATATTCGCCCAACAAATGTGATTTTATGTCATTATTAATGATTAATAGAATTTGCTTCCTAATGCTTGAACATCTTTTTCAGGGGACACTGTGGGTGCTGAGGTTGGTCCATTCACAAAAATGGAAACCTATTTCCTGCATCATCTGCTCCAAAATCCGTGATTTTCTAATTCACTTAACTGCAGATGCCATTCTCAAAATGGTTTTCCACGAATATAAAGAAAGAACTTGCATTTATATAATACCTTTCAAAGGGCTTCATAGCCAATGAAGTACTTCTGAAGCATAGTCACTGTTGTAATGTAGGAAACACAGCAGCCAATGGTGCACACAACAAGATCCCACAAACAACAATGAGATGATAATCAGGTTATCTTGCTTTTCTTGTGATTGCTTGATGATAAACACTGGCCGGGACACAGAGAAGAACTCCCTTGCTTTTTTTTTCAAAATAGTGCAATGGGATATTTTATGACCACTTGAACTTAACAGCTCATCCATAAGCAGTATGGGTACTTCTCAACAAATTAATGTACATTAAACAAATTCTTGAAAATAAGTTTTTCTTTGTTGATTTAACTTCCTACTAACTTCCTATGTTTATGTTTACACAACCAAAATGCTAAATTATACATTATTGGTTTCACAGCAGTGTGTAACCATGCATTTATTATTTGTATAATTTGAGAATCGCCAGACTGGGCAATCTTGCTGGCAGAATGCAAGCACTTGCTACATTTGCTTTTTTTAAAACAGTTAACTAATATTTTATATAGACTAATGTTCTAGTAGCTAAGAATATACGCTCAGTCTGACAGTTTAAGGAGACACATATCTGTTTTTCTCTCCAACATCTCGTGTTAAATGTCTCAGAATGGGATAATGATAGTATTTAAGCACCTGGTAATAAAACTGAGTTTCATGCGCAGACCCATTCTCTTAGCACCATAAAAAAAAACAAGGACTCGGTCAGCAAATAGTTTAAAGATGAATGCTTTTCCATTACACTACTAATATCTATAGCAAAAGCAAATTTTATACAATGTTGAAGCTGTATTAAAAAGTGCAAATCATTTAAATTAATCAAGTTGAAGATGTAGTAACAAACCACTGTGATCTATTAATCATTAATAATGAAATAAAATCGCATTTGTTGGACAAATATTTTATAACCGAAATCATGCTTTCTCTAACTTTTTTAATTGTTTACTGTTTAGTATTCATTACTCATTTGGTGCTGTTTCGCCGAGACAATCGTGGAAATACAAGCACATCTTAAATATTAGGATTTTCTTCCAGCTTCTACAAATCACCGTTCTCTTTAGGACAACGGGTTGGCTGTGAAAATTTTAACGTTTAAAAATATATGAAAAAGTAAGTCTTAGGTTAAACCTCCAAAGCCTCTATAAACTGGCATTTCTTTTGCATTATTCATCGAGCTCCCCTTTCCCAACCCGACTTGAAGTCACTGCAAACAACCAATTGGAGTGTTTGGGAGACTCGTGGGGAGGTCGGCAGGAATTGGGCTGAAACTTCATGAGCGAAGTTAGAGGCACACGGTGCCCTTCCAGTTCACGGTTAGGCGCCCGGCAGCCACAAAACAGAATGAAAGTTCAGAAGACACAGCCCGGTGCTATTTTGTTCATTTCTCAGTGTTTGGTCCTCTTGCTACTGGGGCTTTGCGAAGCTCGGTCGAAAGCATCACGTGGAGTGGTGGTTCCTTTTGTTTTCGATCCCAAAGCGAAGTGCGACCCTCCTTGTCAACATGTGGGGCTGTGTATCAGGAACAACACCTGCTTTTGTTCCAAAGGATACGAGGGCGATCTCTGCCAGTATGGTAAATCAACGCTTGCATCTCATACAGTGTTATATTCCAGAATGACAGAAAAAGCTGCCGGTCAATTTCTGCTCAATTTCACCGCTTAGCTTTAGTTCGATACTTAACTCCAGGTATTTTTTGGAATCGTCAAGATAGGAAGAAACTTCAAAAATACTCTTACAGATTTTTTTATTAACTTCTAATTTTTAGACTTATTTGAGACTATTATGATTGAAGGTTAAAGGGATCAAGTGATTGTGTTTCCGAAAAAAAAAGCTTTTCGGGTCATTAATAGACTCAAAATGTTATATTGTGTAGTTGGCAGGACCTGTTTGACGGCGGGGAGAGGGGGGTTTAAACTAAACTTTGGTGGTGGGTCAGACAGTTTGATTTCCTGTGTTGAAGGTGAACGAATGAAGAGACCAAGTCAGTAAAAAAAGAGTCGGAGGTAAGCAATGTTCCATAAATCTAAGTTCACACCAGGATGGTAGCTTGGTGCTTTCCGGAATGCGTGTGATTTTAAAAACAGATGTCGATTTATAGCAAATTGGTTAGCAACGCCTCACCCCCCAAATAACGGAGAATGTGTTCATTGAAAAGCTGAGAGCTGCGTTTGGAAATACATGTTCGGTTTTATCTTTATGCGCCAGAAATCTGTTTAAAGCCGTTGTGCTAATAAAAGCCATTCGGTTAAGTGTCGCAGTCTGATGACTATGCCTGTACTTAGAGGGAAACACACTCACTCCTCATTAAATGTGATTCTAGTAACTTGTTATCCCAAGTGCAAGAACGGCGGAGAGTGTCTCCGCCCTGGGAAGTGCCGATGTCCACCTGGAGTTAGAGGAAGATACTGCCACAAAGGTACGTGTAATATTAGAAAGCAAATCAACTCATTATTACAAAGAGCTACTGTAAACCGGCTGCTTTTATTGTTAGCAATTTCTTAATTTGCTTACAGGACACACCTCTTCACTCACTTTACAAATCATCTTGGTTCTTTGTAAAGAACAACGAATTGTCGCCGAGTTATTTTTGTAAAGGGATTTGCCCACTGCTGCTTCTCTGCATCCTGTTTGTCTGGGACCTCCCGCCTTTCAAATTCGAAGTAAAAACAAACAGGAAGCGCTGGAAATATTCAGCAGGTCTGGCGGCATCAGTGGCGAGAGAAACAGAGTTAAAGTGTCAAGTCTGTAACCTTTCATCAGAACTGGAACTGGTTTTAAGCAAATACTTAGCCAGGGAGAGGAGGGGGTGGGAAAGAACAGGAGGGAAGGATTGGCAGGCAGGAGCGATTAAATGACAAAAAAAAGATGATGGTGCAAGGCTAAAGGAGATGTTAATGGATAAGAAACAAAAAATTGATCTAAAGGATGTGTAAATGGGAAAAGCAGACCCACCATCAAGGACTGCTATCTGAAAACTCTGATTATAATTTGGTTATAATTTGAAATTATTGAACATACTGTAGAGTGTGGAAGGCTGAAAAGAGCTGAATCGAAAGATGAGGTGCTGTTCCTCGAGTTTATATTAAACTTCACTGGAACAGAGTGGGAGTGGGGCGGAGTATTAAAACGACCAGCAAATGATAGCTCAGGGTCACGCCTGTGGACTGAATGGAGGTATCACCCAATCTGCATTTGGTCTTCCAAGGAAACTTCATTGTGAGCAGCAAATACAGTATATTAAATCAAAAGGAATACAAGTAAATCTCTGTTTCGCCTGAAATGAGTGTTGGTGTCCTGGATGATGGTAAAGAAGGAGGTAAAAGGGGAGGTCTTGCATCTCCTGCACTTGCATGGGAAGATGCTGCGGGAAAGGGAGCTGCTGTTCAGTTTGGTTAAGGAGTGGAATGGAGGAAATGGGTCATTCAGCATTACAGCAAGATGTGCTCAGTTGACAGAGGAAAATCTGTCAACTTGACATGGTTAGGCTGGTGGTTGGAAGTTGAGGACAAGGGAAATCTATCATGGTTCTTGGAGGGAGGAGGGAAAGGGGTAACAGCAGAAGCATTAGAAATAGAAAGGAGAAGGTTGACGGCCCTGTTAATCACAATGACGGGGAATCTTGGCTGGAAAAAAAGAATAACATCATGGAAAGACTGGTATCGATTGCATCGTTAGAACAGATGTGATGGAAATCATAGAATGTCTACAGCATAGAAGGAGGCTGATCGGCCTGTCATGTCTATGCTATTCCGATAGTTCCACATCTGCTCTATAGCCTTGTAAATTTCTTCCTCCAAATAATTATCCAATACCCTTTTGAAAGCCACAAATGAATCTCTCTCCATCACAATCTCAGGCAGTGTATTCCAAACCCTAACTACTCATTGTGTAAAAAAAGGCTTTTCCTCGTTTCACCTTTGGTTCTTTTGCCAATCGCTTTAAATCGTTGTCTTCCACCCCTCCACCAATGGGAACAGTTTCTCCCTGTCAACCCTGTCCAGATCCCTCATGATTTTGAATACCTCTATCAAATCTCCTCTCAACCTCCTCTGAGGAGAACAGCTCCAGCTTCTCCAACTTATCCATGTAACTGAAATCCCTCATCCCTGGAATCATTTCTTTCTGGAGTTTCTCTAAAATGTTCACATCCTTCCTAAAGTTTGGTGCCCAGAATTGGACGCACTACCCCAGTTGAGGCTGGAGCAGTGTTTTATAAAGTTTCACCATAATCCCCTTGCATTGTACTTGGTGTCTCTATTTATAAAGTCCAGGATCCTGTATGCCTTATTAACTGCTTTCTCAACCTGCCCTGCCACCTTCAATGATTTGTATACTTGAACACTTGGTCCCTCTACTCCTGCAACTCTTTTAGAATTGTATATTTCATTTTATATTGCCTCTCCTCATTCTTCCTCCCAAATGTATCATTTCACACTTCTCTGCGTTACGTTTCATCTGCCACGTGTCTGCCCATTCCACCAACCTGCCTATCTCCTCTTGAAGTACATCTCTGTCCTCCCCACAGTTCACAATACTTCCAAGTTTTGTGTCATCTGCAAATTTTGAAATTGTGTCCTACATATCCAAGTCTAGGTCATTAATATATATCAAGAAAAACAATGGTCTTAATACTAGCCCTTGGAGAACCCAGCTATATACCTTCCTCTAGACCGAAAAAACACCTTTCACCACTACTCTGTTTCCTGTCACTCAGCCAACTTTGCATCCATGCTGCCAACATCTCTTTTATTTCATGGCTTTAACTTTGCTGACAAGCATTTTATCAAATGCCTTTTGGAAGTCCATGTTCACCACAACCACATTATCTTCATCAACCCTCTTTGTTACCTCATCAAAACACTCATTAACTTATTTAAACATGATTGACCCGTAACAAATCTATCATGGCTTTTCTTAATTAATCCATACTTGTCCAAGTGACTGTTAATTTTGTGCCAGATCATTATTTCTAAAAGCTTCCCCACCACTGAGATTAAATTGACTGACCTGTGGATGCTGGGTTTATCCTTTCACCCTTTTTTGAACAAGGATGTAACATTTGCAATTCTGGCACCACCATGCAGCTAAGGAGGATTTGAAGATTATGGTCAGTGCCTCTGCACTCTCCACCCTTACTTCTCTCAGTTTTCTCAGGTACAGCTGATCTCGATATGGTGACTGATCAACTTTTAAGTACAGCCAGCTTTTCTAATACTTCCTCTATCCAGTGCCTCAACTACATCCTCCTTCACTATGATTTTGGAAGCAACTTCCTTCTTAGTAAAGACAGATACAAAGTATTAATTTAATACCTCAGCCATGCCCTCTACCACTGTGCATAAATATCCCTTTGGTCCTTAATCAGCCCCAATCCTCCAGTTACCATCCTTTTACTATTTATAGGCCTATAGAAGACTTTTTAATTTCTTTTTATGTTAGTTGCCAGTCTCTGCTCATACGTTTCTCTTTGATTCTCTTATTTCTTTTTTCACTTCCTCTCTGAACTTTCTATATTCAGCCTGGTTCTCATTTGTACTCTCCACCTGACATCTGTCATAGGCACCCTTTTTCTCCTTCATCTTACTCTCTATCTCTTTCGTCATCCAGAGTGTTCTGGCTTTGTTTGTCCTACTTTTCCACCTCACGGGAATGTACTTCGACTGTACCCTAACCATCTTCTCTTTTAGACAGCCCATTCCTCCATTACAGTTTTGCCTGCCAATCTTTGATTCCAGTTTACCTGGGCCTAGTCCACTCTCTTTATTGAAATTGGCTCTCCTCCAACTAATTATTTTTACTCTGGATTGCTCCTTGTCCTTTACCATAGCTAACCTAAACATACTGATCACTCTTTCCTCAATGTTCCCCTACTGACACTTGATTCACTTGGCTCACCTCATTCCCTAGAACCAGATCTAACAATGTCTCCTTCTTCATTGTACTGGAAACATACTGATCCAGAAAATTCTCCTGAACACACTTCAGAAACTCTTCCTCCCCCCCACCCTTGACACTACTACTATCCTTGTCTATATTAGGATCAAGGAATGGAGAAACTGGGAAAATGGAACAGAGTCTTTACAGGAAGCAGACTGGGAGGATGTGTAGTTAAAGTAGCTGTGGGAATCAGTGGGCAGTAGATATATTATAGTGGGTAATGGTCAATAGCCTATCCCCAGTAATAGAGACAGATAAATTGTGAAAGGATATTGAAGAGTTGGAGATGTACCAGGTAAAGGTAAAGGGAGAGTAGAAATTGAACACAAACTTAATTAAATTATCCTGTTCAGGGCAAGAGTAGGAAACGGTACCGATCATCAATGTCCCTCAAGAGGTGAGGGAGGGGACCAGATTATCACTGAAATAAAGACTGTTCTACATATTCCATGAAAAGGCAGACATAGCTAGGTCCTATAAGGGTTTTCATAGCAACATCTTTTACTTGCAACAAGTAAGTGGAGTTAGAAAAGTTGTTCAATGTGAAAACAAGTTCATCCATGCAGAGTAAGGTGGTGGTGGATGGGGATTGGAGTGCTCTACCTGGAAGCCTGTTTCACATATTGATCATCTTGTCTGTGAAGAAAATATCAGTTCTAAAACTTTTTTTTTACGAGGTTGAACCAGAGTTCCCTTGCCCTAATCTTGTAATGTGAAGTAATATTCTGAATGTATTTTATCCATTCCCTTAACTAATTTGTATACCTCGAAGATCAACTCCCAGTTGCCTCCTATCCAGGCTGAAAAGCTGAGTTTTTCTTCTCAACTCAGACTCCTGATGCTAAAACTCAGCCTGTTTGCTCTTCTGCACAGGCCCTTACTCCCTCTGTTTTCTCAGAAACTAGGAATAAATATCATGTTCTAGATGTAATCTAACTACACCCATAATACTCAGTTTGATTAGCATCTCTGACATATTTTATTGCTTTAGCTATGACATTCAACATTCTGAAAGCTCTGGATTGGTTGGGTACCTTTAGTATTCAGTCTACTAAGACTCTGAAGTTTCTTCGAGCATCACCCTTAACTATTTCAACATCATTCATGGACTACTTACTTTCCATTTCAATGTACAGTATTTTACCCTTGTTTATTATTAAGCATCATGTGCTCTTGTTCTGCCTGAATCCTGTTTTGTCCATTTCTTCTTAATTGCTTCCTCTGATTCCAGTGTTATTTTTCTTTATTTTTTCATGAGATGTGGGTGTTGCTGGCAAAGCCAGCATTTGTTGCCCATCCCTGATTCCCTTGAACTGAGAGTTGAGCACATTGATGTGAGCCTGGAGTCACATGTAGGCCAGACCAGGTGAGGATGGCAGAGTTGCTCCCCTAAAGTACACCAGTGAACCAGATGGGTTTTTACAACAATCAATGATAGTTTCATGGTCACAATTACTGAGGCTAGCTTTATATTCCAGATTTATTAATTGAATTTAAATTCCACCAGCTGCCATAGTGGGATTTGAACCCATGTCTCCAGGGCATTAGCTGTGCCTCTGGATTACTAGTCAATTAACATTAACATTATGCCACCATTATATTAATAAGACCCCCTCCCTGCCTTCAAACCCGTTGGCGGGGGAGTGTACACTCCAGCCTCAAGTGCAATGGTCCCCTACTTCCTTATTTATTGTTGGGATATGGGCAACGTTGGCAAGAACACATTTATTGTCCATTCCTAGTTTCTCTGACGAGGCGGTGAGGACCTTCTTCTTGAACTACTGCAGTCCTTGTGGTGATACGCCCCCATGGTGTTGTTGCAGGGCTGTGAGATGCTGTTTAAATGAGTTCTTGTGTCTGATAGTGTATACCGCAGCTGTAATGGCTGATGTTGCAGAAGCTCAGTAGAAGGGTACATCAGCTGAACTGCTCTGTTCTGAATGGTTTGAGTAGCTTGAATGTTTTAACTAATTCTTAAATATTTTTAAAGTACGACAGCACAGCTATCAAATTAGTTTCGTTATTTATCTTCTGATTTTTGTGATTGATATGAAGCATAGCTGACTCAATTCTCTAAGATGTAAAAATTTTGCTTTTAAAGATGTGATAATATATAGATACATTATTAATTTTTTTAAAAAATTCACTCATGGGATGTGGGTGTCGTGGGCTGGGCCAGCATTTATTGCCCATCCCTAATTGCCCTTGAGAAGGTGGTGGTGAGCTGCCTTCTGGAACCACAGCAGTCCATGTGGTGTAGGTACACCCATAGTGCTGTTAGGGATGGAGTTCCAGGAATTTGACCCAGCAACAGTGAAGGAACAGCGATATATTTCCAAGTTAGGATGGTGAGTGACTTGGAGGGGAGCTTCCAGGTGGTGATGGCGGTTGTGGGTTTGGAAGGTGCTGTCTAAGGAAACTTGATGAGTTCCTGCAGTGTATTTGTAGATGGTTCACACTGCCCCTACTGCGTGTCGGTGAATGTATGTGGGTGGGATGCCAATCGAGTGGGCTGCTTTTTCCTGGATGGTGTAAAGCTTCTTGAGTGTTATTGGAGTTGCACTCATCCAGCATTCCATCTGACTTGTGCCATGTAGATGGTGGGCAGACTTGGGGAGTCAGGAAGTGAGTTACTCGCCACAGGATTCCTAGCCTCTGACCCATTCTTGTAGCTACAGTATTTATATGGCTAGTCCGGTTCGGTTTCTGTTCAATTGAAACCCCGGAATGTTGATAGTGGGGAATTCAGCGATGGTAATACCATTGAATGTCAAGGGGAGTTGGTTAGATTCTCTCTTGTTGGAGATGGTCATTGCCTGTCACTTGTGAGGCGCAAATGTTACTTGCCACTTGTCAGCCTAAGCCTGGATATTATCCAGGTCTTGCTGCATTTGGACATGGACTGCTTCAGTATCTGAGGAGTCGCGAATGGTGTTGAACATTGTACAAACATCAGCGATCATCCCCACTTCTGACCTTATGATGGAAGGAAGGATTGATGAAGCAGCTGAAGTTGGTAGGGCCTAGGGCACCACCCTGAGCAACTCCTGGGGAACTTGTTGTCTGTCCTTATTTAGTTTAATATACCTTCAAACTTGCTTTTCTAGTTAACATTAGAAACATAAATGTTGTAGTTTTGTTTTTGCTTTACTAATTCCTTCCTAATGATGGTTCTGATCATGAGAAAAAAAAAGTTTCTAAGGTATAAAACTATATTTTGTGCACTTAATTCACAAACTACTCTTAAAATTCAAATTATCATTTGCATAATGATTATTTTAGAGAAATAATTTTCCTTTAGATGTGAGAAATTATGTTCTGTATTAATGTCTTAGATATTGCATTGAAACTATATGGAACCAGTTCTGAAACCTAGTATTTTAGTAATGCTTAAGGTATAATTTACAGATCTGCCTTAATTCAGATGTTTTCAGTTCTTATAGTTACATATACTTGATTAATTAGGAAGAGATGGATTGGGTTGATAGAAGTAAACAGTAACCAGTACTTGCAGAATCTAGAATGAGGAACATAGAAAGAGAGATTTATGAAAGAAAGCAGGGGAACATTTTTACATAGAGGGTTATATGGCTGTTGAATGCACTTGCAATGAACGGACAAGTTCCAACTATTTCTGGTGAGTTTTTGAGTACCTAGTCAGTGGGTAAGAACCCCAACTTCATGCCATTCCAATTATTTGAATACTGAGTCTCAGGGTTTGTAAAATTGAAACTAAGAATATTCCAACTATACTGCCAGATTTTGCTGGAAGGGTGCATCTTGCAGTAAGGCCAGTTAGATCAACATACAATTTAGGTTTTAAAAAATTTTGCCCACAAAGTTGCTGGAAATGTGCGCTGCTCACTTCACAGTGACGACAATCGGCAAAGTTAATGTTAAAGCAGTGGAAATTGTCTAACAATTTATGGTGATTCACAATCCACGGGTCATTTCTTCCTGAGTAAAGTTTGCTGGTTGTTTAGGATATTAGTAATAGCATGCATCATTCAGGTACAATTTTTTTCTGCAAAATCTGGCCCACAATATTAGATAGTTCAGTATTGAGAAGGAAAGGGGAGCAAATGAATATTGGAACAGAGTGGGTATGTGAGATTAGGATTACTGTTTGTAAGATTACTGTCCATGTAAAAAAAAATTAAATTAAAAAGCTTTCAAATTTGTAAAACTTTATTTCACACAAATGTTGTCTCCACGTAGCTACTTGTGATGGCGGCTGTCTCAATGGTGGAGAGTGCATCTCTGTAAACAGTGTTGTGAAGTGTCTCTGTTCCTCGGGCTGGATGGGATCAAGATGCCAGGAAGGTAAAGGAACTCCTATGTTGGAATTTTGTTTTGGAAAAACAAAAGGTAAAATAAAATTTTTGCATTGTTTGTAAAGTGTTCATGTGGTTAAGGGATATATTTTCTCTGAAAATGTCAGTGGCTTCATCATGTTATTGAAATTAGGAATCCTGAAAATGTATATCTGTTATATCTCCTTCCATCCTTCCTCCACCTGCCCAACAGCAATCTGTCCCCAGGGATGTCGGAATGGTGGAAGCTGTTTGGCACCAGGTATCTGTAATTGTCAAGATGGATGGGTTGGTGGTGCCTGCCATTTAGGTAAGTTTGAATCTGCATTTAAGACGTAACATGCTTTGCTGTTTTATACACTGTTATGTAAGACCAGGAATAATGAGATCTCCTGTTCAACTGCTGGTTTATTTTTTTTCTTTTAAAATATATTAAGAATGCACTTTATTACATTCTATTATTTATGGTAGTTAATGGTGATTATTTATGTCGTGCTATTGAGGA
The DNA here is from genome assembly GCF_964194155.1 of Cetorhinus maximus. NCBI lineage: Eukaryota > Metazoa > Chordata > Chondrichthyes > Lamniformes > Cetorhinidae > Cetorhinus > Cetorhinus maximus. Next base: position 109,602,301 of record NC_135881.1, read on the forward strand.
AGCATCAAACATGTTGGGCAGGAATTTCCATTATGTTGTGTCGGATTTTCCATGTAATTCACCTGAAATTGGTCAAAGCCCCACAAAAGATGGTAGAATTTCAAGCACAAATTATGTTCAATACAAATTCTGAATCTTTTGCAATAGTTTTTTAAAAAAATCAGGCTAGAAGTCAAAACTTGACTATGATCCCAGAGTGAATTGATCATCATAGTATGTTTCTGCAATTTGCATCCATTTCCAGGCCTTTGAAAGGGTTCTTAAAATTAAACTTTTTTCTGATGGAAGGATGCAAATAGGCAATTTTTAAAGGCTTTTAAATATTAAATAGTTAATTTACTTAGAAACTGACTACTGTACACCAATGTGAACAGTAAATGGTTCTGTATAGTTTTTTAAAGCCATTTTTGATTATCTAAAATCATGTTACCCGCAGGTGGTGGACTGGATGTTCTGATTAAAAATGCTTATTTTTATGATCAGTCCATTTTCAGTTGCATTAATAAAACTACACCAGGTTACTACCCTTAAGTATATTAAATTTTCTAAAATGATGCTCAACTGGTTCATGGCAGATTTTATGTTTGATGATATGCAAATATGAGAGAGTGGAAACTTGAGCAGAAAAGACACTTCTGAAAACTAACACAAATTTGAGTGTAATTTGTGCCTGGATCATTGATCCAAAAATTTGACTAGACAATTCCTGAAAAATGCTTGTTACATAGCACATCATAAATTCACAAATTCAGTTAAACCTAACATCTACAAGCAGCATTATGCACTCTGCTAGTCATCCAGACATCCTGGATTGTCGTCACATCCTTTCCACAACACGTAGCCCATTAATAATGATGCATGTAATTTGTCACAATGACTACATGCATGTTTATAGTGTTATATAAGTCCCGGGGTGGTAGTTTGTGTAGGTGTCTTTTGAGAGGGGCATGTTGAAGTCCAGTATTGAATAAAAGCTTGGATCAGTTTTTTCACTGATGATGGAATTAAGTAGAGGTGAAGCTGAGCAATGTTGTGGAGGTGGATGTAAGCGGTTGTAAGTGATGATTAGGATATGGTTTTTGAAGCTCAGTTCAAGGTTGAACAGGACACAGCGGATGTGCAGCCTTTGGCTCAGCTGGGGGAAGTGGCCAGGAAAATAAACTGTATCCAGGGCAAGTGTATGCAGTTGTTAGCAGGAACTGAACGCAATGGATTTGATTTTCACAATATTGAGGTGAAAAAAAGTTCCGACTCAGCCATGATTTTATGTTGGAGAGACTGTCTATTTCATTATTACAATAATATTTTTAAAGATTAAATTTTTCACTTACTTCCTTTAATGACTGGTGAGTGAATTGATGTACCTTCATAAAATAGATTGGAAAGATGAGGAAGAAGTCATCCTAGTTAGATGGCAGACTAGATATTTTCTTCATGTCATTGCCAGCAATGCTTTGGTAGTGCCCTCAATTCAGAGTTTTTTCATGGCCCAAGTGTAGTATGTGAAGGCCCACCTTTGCTACTGCTACTTTGAAACTATCTTGCAACACAATTGAAGCACAGTAAGTTCTTGATAATAAACAGACAAGTTGCAGATCATAACTACATAAGAAATAGGAGCAACCATCCATCATTTAATAAGCTCATGGGTGAACCTCTACATCAACTCTACTTTCACACGCAACCCCAATATCCCTTGATTCCCTAAAGTCCCAAAAATCTTTCGATCTTGCTCTTGAATATATTCAATGATTGAGCATCCAAAGCCCTCTAGGATAGAGAATTCCAAAAACACACAACCCTCTGAGTAAAGAAATTTCTCCCCATCTCAGTCCTAAAGGTCATCATAGAGTCATAGAGGCCTACAGCACAGAAAAAGGCCCTTTGGCCCATCGCGTCTGCGCCGGTCAAACAAGTACCTAACTATTCTAATCCCATTTCCAGCACGAGGCCCATAGCCTTGTATGCCATGGCATTGCAAGTGCACATCCAAATACTTCTTAAATGTTATGAGGGTTTGTGCCTCTACCACCCTTTCAGGCAGTGAGTTCCAGATTCCCACCACCCTCTGGGTGAAAAACTTCTTCCTCACATCCCCTCTAAACCTCCTGCCCCTTACCTTAAATCTATGCCCCCTGGTTATTGATCCCTCCACCAAGGGGAAAAGTTCCTTCCTGTCTACTCTATCTATGTCCCTCATAATTTTATACACCTCAATCATGTCCCCCCTCAATCTCCTCTGCTCCAGGGAAAATAGCCCCAGTCTATCCAATCTCTCCTCATAACTAAAACTCTCCAGCCCAGGCAACATCCTCGTAAATCTCCTCTGCACTCTCTCTAGTGCAATCACATCCTTCCTAAGATGCAGATTCCAGAACTGCATGCAATACTCCAGCTGTGGCCTAACCAACGTTTTATACAGTTCTAGCATTACCATCCTGCTCTTATATTCTATGCTTTGGCTAATAAAGGTAAGTATCCAATATGCCTTGTTAACCACCTTATCTACCTGTCCCACTACCTTAAGGGACAGGTGGACATGTACACCAAGGTCCCTCTGATACTCGGTATTTCCCAGGGTCCTACCATTCATCGTGTATTCCCGTGCCTTGTTTGTCCTGCCCAAGTGCATCACCTCACACTTATCTGGATTAAATTCCATTTGCCACTGATCAGCCCATCTGACCAGCCCGTCTATATCCTCCTGTAATCTAAGGCCATCCTCCTCACTATTTACCACCCCACCAATTTTCGTGTCATCCGCGAAGTTACTGATCAACCCTCCTACATTCAAGTCTAAATCATTTATATATACCACAAACAGCAAGGGACCCAACACCGATCTCTTTGGAACCCCACTGGACACAGGCATCCAGTCACAAAAACACCCTTCGACCATCACCCTCTGCTTCCTGTCACTTACCAATTTTGGATCCAATTTGCCAAATTGCCTTGGATCCCATGGGCTCTTACCTTCATTATCAGTCTCCCATGTGGGACCTTATCAAAAGCCTTGCTGAAGTCCAAGCAGACTACGTCAAATGCATTGCCCTCATCTACACACCTGGTCACCTCTTCGAAAAATTCAATCAAATTGGTCAGACATGACCTCCCCTTAACAAAACCATGCTGATTGTTCTTGATTAATCCCTGCCTCTCTAAGCGTAGATTAATTCTGATCCTCAGAATTGCTTCCAATAGTTTCCCCATCACTGAGGCAAGACTAACTGTCCTGTAGTTCCCTGGTTTATCCCTTCCTTCCTTCTTCAATAACGGTACCACATTGGTTGTCCTCCAGTCCTCTGGCACCTCTCCTGTGGCCAGAGAGGTATTGGAAAATTATTGCCAGCGCCCCTGCTATCTCCTCCCTTGCCTCACTCAGCAGCCTAGGATACATTTCATCTGAGCCTGGAGATTTATCTACTTTTAAGCCTGCCAGACTGCTTAGAACCTCCTCCCTTTCTATGCTAAGTTCTTTAATTATATCACAGTCCATCTGCCTGATTTCTATACCCACATCGCCCCTCTCACTTGTGAACACCGATACAAAGTATTCATTTAGAACCCTACCTACGTCTTCCGGCTCTACACATAAATTACCACTATGGTCCTTAATGGGCCCTACTCTTTCCCTAGTTATCCTCTTACTCTTAATGTACTTGTAAACTAACTTTGGATTTTCCTTTATTTTACCTGCCAATGTTTTTTCATACCCCCTTTTTGCTCTCCTAATTTCCTTTTCAAGTTCCCCCCTACACATTCTATACTCCTCTAGGGTTTCCACTGTTTTGAACCCTCAGTATCTGCCATAATTCTCCCTTTATCTCTTTATCCAATCCTGTATATCCCTCGACATCCAGGGTTCCCTGGGATTTGTTGGTCCCACCCTTTGTCTTTTCTGGAATATGTTGGCCCTGTACTCTCCCTATTTCCTTCTTGAATGAGTCCCACTGCTCTGACGCAGATTTACCTAAAAGTAGCTGCTCCCAGTCCACTTGACCAAATCATATCTGATCTTATTAAAATCGGCCTTCCCCCAATTTAGAACTCTGGTTTCTGGCCCATCCTTGTCCTTTTCCATAATAACCTTGAATCTAACGGAGTTATGATCACTATCTGCAAAATGTTCCCCCATTGATACCTCTACCACTTGCCCAGTTTCATTCCATAAAATTAAGTCCAGGACTGCCCCCTTTCTTGTAGGACCTCCTGCGTACTGGCTTAAAAAGCTCTCCTGGATGCATTTTAACAATTCCGCTCCTTCTAAACCTATCACACTATGACTGAGCCAGTTAATGTTGGGGAAGTTAAAATCCCCCACTATTACTACCCTATTATTTTTACACTTCTCTGAAATTTGCCTGCATATCTGCTCTTCTATTTCTCTCTGGCTGTTTGGGGGCCTATAGTACACTCCCAGCAATGTGATTGCTTCTTTTTTGTTTTTAAGTTCTACCCATATGGCTTAATTTGAGGAGCCTTCTAAGATGTCATCCCTCCTTACTGCTGTAATTGATTCCTTGATCAATATTGCGATACCCCCTCCTCTTTTACCTCCTTCCCTGTCTCACCTGAAGACCTTATATCCTGGAATATTGAGCTGTCAATCCTGCCCCTCTCTCAACCATGTCTCTGTGACAGCAATGACATCATACTTCCATGTGTTAATTTGTGCCCTCAACTCATCTGCCTTATTCGACAGACTCCTTGCATTAAAATAAATACCATCCAACCTTGCCAAGCTCCCTTGTACCTTAACTGGTCTATCATTTCGATGCCTTCCAAACTCATTTGCTCTCTCTTTTAATTTTGGCTGTGCATCTCCCCCTGCTGAACCTCCTCTCAGGATTTCATCCCCCTGCCAAGTTAGTTTAAACCCTCCCCAACAGCACTAGCAAACCTCCCCGCAAGGATGTTGGTCCCATTCTGGTTCAGGTGCAACCTGTCCGCCTTGTACAGGTCCCACTGCCCCCAGAAATGATCCCAATGTCCTGGAAATCTAAAGCTCTCCCTCTTGCACCATCTCTCCAGCCACGCATTCATCTGAACTAATCTTCTATTTCTATACTCACTAGTGCGTGGCACTGGAAGTAATCCAGAGATTACTACCTTTGACGTTCTGTTTTTTAATCTGTTTCCTAGCTCCCTAAATTCTACTTGCAGGACCTCATCCCTCTTTCTACCTGTGTCGCTGGTACCAATATGTACCATGATCTCTGTCTATTTTCACTCCCCCTTTAGAATGCCCTGCAGCCGTTCAGTGACATCCTTGACCCTGGCACCAGGAGGCAACGTACCACCCTGGAGTCACGTCTATGGCCGCAGAAACGCCTGTCTGTTCCCCTTACTATCGAAGCTCCTACCACTATTGCTCTTCCCCTCTTTTTCACTGCCCCCCCCGTGCAGCTGAGCCACTCACAGTGCCATGAGCGTGGCTGCCCTCCCCAGAGGAACCGTTGCTCTCACCATTTTCCAACACAGAAGAACGGTTCTCGAGCACGATGCACCCTGGGGATTTCCTGACTACCTGCCTGACCCTTTCTTCTTATTGATGGTCACCTATTCCATCTCTGTCAGCACTTCCATAAGCTGTGGGGTGACCACATCTAAAAATGTGCTATCTACGAAACTCTGTGCCTCCAGCTGCCTCTCAAGCTCAAACTCGGAGTTCAAGTAGCTGCAGCTGGTGGCACTTCCTGCACACGTGGTCGGTCAGAGCGCAAGGAGCGTCTAGGAATTCCCACATGTTGCAGGCGGTACATAACACGGGACTGAGCTGCCCTGCCATGCCTCTAGTTGAAAAAAAACCCTTACTTTAAGTTAAATACAGTGAAAAAACATTAAATTATTTATGTACTTTAAATAAAAACTAGAACCCTTACCTTTTCTTAGCTTAATCTATTTTAAACTAGAGGAAAAAACTGGAAAAAACACTTACCCACTACTCACCAGTCCAATCTCACCTTTGTGCTGACGTCACTTTTTGAAGCTTCCCCGGACTCGCACTGGTTCTGATCTCTCCGCCGCTCTCTCACCCTGCCTTGTGATGCCAGTCTTGTTATTTTCAACAAGAACTGACTGCAGGACACTCTTCCCAGACTGCTTCATCATGATGCTGACAGCAGGACACCCTTCCCAGACTGCTTCACTGCGATGATAACTGCAGGGCACTCTTCCCAGACTGCTTCACCATGATGCTGACTGCAGAACACTCTTCCCAGATTGCTTCACCACGATGCTGACTGCAGGACACTCTTCGCAGCACATGAAAGATATTGGGGGGGATTTTTAACTTGATGATGCACTTGGAGCAGTGGGTGGGTTCAGTCAGTGCATGGAGAACCAAGAACTAAGTGCAACACATCTATCATTGTTTATTTTTAAACAATATAATACAAAAAGGTTAGAGCAAAAGGTATGTACATTCTTATATTTGTTCCAATGATAGACCATGTGCAAAAAATATTGATTCTGGATAAAAACACTGATCATGCTGTTTCTTTTCAGCGGTTTGTGACATCCCTTGTGTACATGGAGGGAAATGCATTGCGCCTAATGTGTGCCGATGTCGTGGATCCTACACTGGTCCTCAATGCAAACAAAAGAAAAATGAATGAAGAGTCCTTTTTCCTGGAGAGGAGCCCTCTTAGTCATTGTTTTCTATGGTCAAGCCATCTATTAGATGTTTTTAAGTAATACTTCAACAGTGCCAAAAATTGAGAAACAAGTGGAAAACTTAATTAAATCATAAACCTTTACATTCTTTTTTAGTAGCTAAAGTGGCTACACTATGTGGTTATCTTTTTCTCGGGCCTACTGCCTGTGTATTTGCCCGGCTGGCTTTTTAATGCAATGGTTATCTTCTGTGTAGTTTCATTCCTGTTAAATGTAATTGAGTGTTGGCATTTTTATTGTAAAATTTATTGTAAAACAGAGTGATCACACGCCAACCATAATCAGTGGAGATTGCTTAACTTGGTTTTAAAAGTCCATGTATGTGACTGTTGTTCCTAATGCAAGTACAATAAAGTATTATTTTGAATTTTTAAAAACTCTTTATTATAGATTTGCAATACCTTGTCCTGACTAGAAATTCTGTATACATTCAATCTGGCTGTCATCTTTTTTGATTCATATATTGACAATGGCAAGTGATTTGCTCTGAATGGCTGTATCTCAAATATTATGTAATCCCATTTATAGATTTCTTTTCTTTTTGCATGTGTTGAAAGGACTGGTCATAAACAACCTTGGAGCACAAGTGCCAACTTGGGAGAGGTGCCAAAAAAGAAATGTGCAGTTGCTCTCATTTCATGTGTCCCCAAAAATTGGCTGATGAGACACAGGATTTGTATGGAGGACAGCCACACTGGGCGAGGCCACAAACATGCAAATTGTGTACAAGTACAGTGTTGCATAAAGTTTACCTCATCAGGACTTCTGTACATTATGGTGGGGGTTGCAGTCTGTTTTGTCTTGTGTTCGGGGTCTAGATGGGTTCTTTAGGGTTTGATTGTTTCCCTAAGAAAATTACTTAAGGCTGTAGCTTGTAAAAACCATTATTGTTTATTTACAACTTTATGCACATCTCAGTAACTCTACATCAGGTTGGACTTCTTCCCTCCAGATCTCTGCTACTTAGGCATGTGATATTGCATCATAGTTGCATCAGGTGCTTTTGATGTTAACCCTTTACTCTATATCTCCCCCAACCCCACCAAGTCCTTATTCCCTCTATATACATCCTCCTATATCTCCCCCCAAAGTCTCAGACTTCACAGGGTTAGTCTCTGAAGTGCCTTGATCAATCTCCCTGACCTTGTTCTTTCTTATTCTGAGGTCAAGGACATTCTGCACCCTCCCATTGTTCGAAATGAGTGTCCTTCTCCTGGATGGTTGCAGAGCTTTGTCTTGTTTCTTGTCTCCATCTGATCGGAATAGTAAGATCAAGTTTCTGTTGGCTTCCTTTCCAAGGATATGACGACACTTTGGTCTCTTTATATTTCCCTTGTCCATTTCAATCTTATAATATTTCAGTTGTGGAGCTCTTTCTCAAATTATGCCTTCTTTGTATTGGTCTCATATCCACACTCTCTCCTCAGGCAGTAACAGTTTTAAGTTTCATGCTCTGTGTCTGAAGTTGAAGTTATGAGCCTGTTTGTATCTCTGTTGCTTCTCATGCTTTTTAACTCATGATCATCAGAGGTAATTTGAGAATTCTTCTATACAACAACTAATGTCTGGCCACCAGACTGGCTACTGGGCTCTTGTTAGATATTTCGCTATCTCCAATGACCCTGATGAATTTCTTGGAGAAACTCAACTCAAAGTGTTTTAAGTGTGACAAGCCTGTCATTACAAATGAAGAAATAATCAATATTTGTGAGATGCTTTCTTTGCTCAAGGTACTGGTGGAGTACTAGGTTGACAAGAGTAGAATCTGGCTATCCTTTCTGGCAGTAATCATTATTTGGATACATTTGTCATCCTGCTGTTGTGCTTGTTTAATCTTGTGTAATCTCTTTTGAGTAGCCGGTAAGTGTTTGGTAATGAGTGGAAAATGTGCTTCTATCGCCTCAATAAAATTCAAATATTCTAAGTTGGTTCCTTCCACTGGCATTCTTGATAGTGCATCTGCAGTTGTCTGGTGCTTCCCTTGAATGTGCTCATTTACTCAGTCATACCTCATTAGTCTCAGTCTGAAACATTGAATTCTAGGCTGCATCTTTGCAATCTTAAGAAGAGTAACCAAAGGCTTGTGGTCAGTTTCAAATTTAAACTGCAATCCCATCACTTAACCTTTTCTCTGTGTCTGAGAGTGATATTGAGGTGTATGAAACTGGTCTTCTTTTACCATCTTTTTGAACATGAAACCAAATTGCACCCAGACCTGTAGACGATGCATCTGCTGATATAATGGTCAGCAGTTCTGGATCATAGCGCACTAGAATTTCAGAGGGAGAATTTTCCCCATGTTGGGTGGGCTGAGCGGGACTGGGCGTGGGCGGCCGGAGACCCGATCGCCGCCTGTGATAAGGTCCGCGCCACCGTTTTATTTCTCGACTCCTGAGGATAGCGGGAATGGGCGGACGATGGCGGGCGTGCACAGACTGCTGGGCCCAATGGCGATCTGGCGGCCTATTTAAATGAAGGCCTGGCAGCCTTTGCAAGGCTGCTCACAATGGCCGGCAGAAGAGCACAGCAGAGGGCTACTGTGCAGCACGCAAGTCCGGAGGGTGGGGCAGCGGGCCAATGCGCCCCTCGTTTCTTGGATGAGTGCCTAGCAGCCCTCCTGGAGGAGGTGGCAGCACGGCGGGAGGTCCTGCTTTTGAGGGACGGGAGGCAGAGGCCTCTCTGCCTGACCAAATGTGCATGGGAGGAGGTGGCTGAGAGTGTGAGCTCCAGTGGTGTGGCGTGACGCACAGGGGTCCAGTGCCGTAAAAGATTCAACGACCTTCTGCGCTCGGGAAGGGCTGTCGGTTAATGCAGCCATCACCCTTTCCCCCAACGCCCCCACTCCCCCAGCAACTCTGAGTACAGTAACGGCATTGAATTCTTCATGGCACGTATCCCTCGCTGGGTGTGACAGCAGATATTACCCATGGCCAGTTCACCCTGAGTGGCTTGAGCTAGGATGGGTTCTGCACCCGCAGCATGTGTGACACCGACACCCAGCGTATAGAATGGGGGTGAAAGTCAAGGATCTGCACCTAGGCAGAGTGCTGCAACTGGGAAGCATGTCAAAGTCAGGGTGCTAACATGCTGGGAGGGGAGCTTCCAGGTGGCGGGGCACCAATCCATCTGCTGGCCTTTGTGCTCCACGTGCTTGTGCCTCCTTGCTTAGCATCTTGTGGTGCCGCATGTGAAGGAGGCAGCATTTTGGCATGGGGGGAGGGGGTCAGCCCTGGCTTCTTTGGGTGAGTGTGCAGCAGCTGCGGGGTGATGGAGAACTGGACCACTGCAATGTCCCAGTCTGGCAGGGTTGGCAGGGATGCGATGGGAATCCAGGGTACAGGTTGGACTAATCAATGCTCTTCTCTCCTTTTTAGGAGAAGACTGCGCACAATTCGGCAGAGCGGATGTGGATTGGCGAATGCCAGGTCCGGTTGGCGATCCTGACATCTTATGAGCAGCAGGCCTTGGACCCGGAGAGGCGCCATGCCCCCTGGTCCACCGGTGGCGGTGAGGCTGGGGTGCCACGGGGAGGTATGTTTGCCGAGCATTGAGGTCACCATGTGTGTCCCAAAAGCCATGGTTTGAACATTGATTATGGAAGGATGAGCGCATAATAATCTGGGGGACAGGCATGCACATAGACATCGTCTACACTTTAGCTAATCAAATTTCCTTGCTCTTCGTTTCAGCATCATCGGAGCAGGGCAGGGGGGAGGAGGCAGAGGGCCCACCTCTCTCGCCTGAGGGCCCAGAGGAAATCCACTCACCAGCGTCACACCGTCTCTGCCAGGCAGGCACCAGCACAGATACTACCACCTCGGTGGGAATTAGATCTTCGGCTAGTGTCCTGGGGCACTCGCTTGAGGTGCGGGCAGAGACAGAGAGTACCCAGGGCGCCAGCAGTCAGAGGACTGCTGGGAACAGGTACATGCTCGGTCAGTGGCTGATGATGTACCTCTGGAGTTGTCCATGAGGCAGCAAATACTGGAAGTGCAGCAGGGTATGTGGGAAGATCTGGCGGAGATACATGAGGCTATGAGTGGCATGGTGCCCATGCTTGAGGAGTCCACGGGGAGCATCACTGATGCTATGAGCCTCATGCCTGAGCATCATGCTTCCTCCTTGGAGGGAGTGGCGACTCTCGTGGAGAGGCTTCTCCAGGAGAACAATCAGGTCCTCCTGGGGTTGCGCTTGGACCTGCAAGCCCTCACAGTGGCATTGACTTCAGCTGGTCAGTGCCAGTGTGGGAGATGGTCTGGGCACCAAGTATCCCAGCTCAGTGCCCTCTACATCGGCGCAGCAGCTGCCTGTCATCTCTGCGGGCTCCTCTCAGGGCGCTCTGGATGAGGGCAGCAGCTCCTCCACCCCTCTGCCAGTAACGGTGGCATCCGATGAGGCTGCGGCGACTGGGGAGAAGCCAGCTGTAGAACTGGCAGCTCCCTTCCAGGCGGGGCCATCAAAGGCTCCACGGGCCAGAGGACGTCTGCCAAGGTCATCGAGGCCAACAGGACAGTACAGTAAGCAGGCTGTCTCAGATGCCAGTGCCAGCGAAGGGACAGCATCTAGATGTAACACCCGTAACTGTAAATTTAAGGCACCTTAGGCACACCACGGGTTTCTCAAAGGCGCTTTTATGTTTGCCCATAGTAATTCGTTGAAGACTTGGTGTGATGTGCAACATCTTTGTTTTTGGTTTATGAAGTTACACTTGTTCTCTCAATAAATTTTGAAATGTTGCCATGCCTCAGGGTGATTCCTTACTTCTGCAGGTGGATGGGAACGTATGATGTTATGAGTGAGTTGTTTGACATCGAGCTTTATTGATAAGGGCCTTAGTTAATGTTACTATCCAGGCAAATTTAGCACTCAGGTATCGAGTATGGAGCCTGCAGCCCTGGCATGTGTTGAAGGTCCATCTGTGGTGGCTAGCTGAAGGTTCTTTGGGTTAGAGCCTCCTGGGTGTCCCTGACTCCCTTGAGTATGCCCGGGTCAGCGCCTACCCCCTCAGTGTTCTCCAGTGCGTGCTCATCCTCGGACTCACTGCTGGACTTATCGTGTGTGTCCGGAGCAACTGCATCTACGTCTTCCTTGTCCACTGTGACATCCCTTTCGAGTGCCAGATTGTGGAGAGCGCAGCAATGAACCACTATCAGTGACACACGATCTGGGGAGTATTGGAGTGCGCCCCCTGAACGATCCGGGCATTGGAAGCACACCTTGAGAAGATCGATGGTTCTTTCCACCACACCCTTGTGGAGGCATGGCTCCTATTTTACCGCTGCTCAGCCTCTGTTCTTGAAAGGCAGAGAGGCATCATGAGCCACCTTTTGAGGGGGTAGCCTTTGTCATCCAGCAGCCATCCGTCCAGCCGGGCTTGAGCACTGAAGAGCCTTGGCACCAGGGAGTGTCTCAGGATGTAAGCGTCGTTGGAGCTGCTTGGGTACCTTACACAGACTTGCAGAATCTGTAACTTGATCACGCACTATCTGGACGTTCGTGGAGTGGAATCCTTTCCTGTTGATGAAAGCACAGGGCTCACCCGCCGGTGCCTTGATGGCCACATGTGTGCAGTCGATTGCACCCTGGACGCGGGGGAAGCCAGCAATTGCTGCAAAGCCTCTGGCTCGCTCTGCCTGGCTGGCCTCATCCCAGTGGTAGTGGATGAAAGTTGATGCACGTCTAAACAGTGCATCAATCACCTGCTTGACACAAGTGTGGACAGCTGCAAAGATCACCCATCCGACCCCTGGAATGAGCCGGAGCATAGAAGTTGAGGGCAGCTGTGACCTTTAGCATGTGGTGCCCACCCACAGATCTCAGGGCCTATCATCTGACAGATGGAGGTGACTGTCTCTCTTGAGACATGGAGGCTCCTTTGGCACTACACCTCAGACATAATGAGGTAGCTGCTTCGCCGCCTCTATACCCTGGCAGCAGGATAGTGGCGTCTTCCACCTTAGACTTCCTGTTGGCCCTCGTGCCTGAGCCTCTCCTCCCAAAGGTGGCTCCCCTGGAGGCTGAATGTGGACTCCTGGCCTCCTCCCACTTCTGGCCATCCCTTCCTCCTCAGAGGAGGTGCCTCCAGTGGAGAGCACAACTCCCTGGCGAAGGGAAGGCTTCCTGAAAGCTGCAGGGCCCAAAAATGATCAGTACTGTAGAATTCTGACCAGAAAGATTTTACTCCTGTCTAAGCAGCTGGTATGAGTTTTGAGGTATTCCTGCTCACACAGGCAAGTATCAGTAACTTTCACAATTAAATATCTGACAGGTAACATTTGTGACCCCACTCACCCCTCTTATCCTGCCTGTGGATGAGGTTTGTACAAATGTCTCCTCCCCGCCTGCCCATTGCGCCCTTGCGACGCCCTGAAGATCGCACGGGCCCCAAACAATTGCAGTCAATTGTCGCCTCAAGGGCCTTAATTACATAATTAATGCTGGGCGCGCATTGGAGAATATTGCGTGCCCGCCCACCTAAATATCACGATGGCACGCTGTGACATCGGGACGATCGCCCAACGTCACCCCATGTCATTTTACATGTCAAAGATTACACCTAAAGCAAAAGTTATCAGCATAAATGGCCAAGTGTTTCTGCCAATGGGCTCAACTAAAATGTTTGAACCAGAAGCACTTCTAGTTCAGGACATGGTGACTGACTGGAACCAGATTAGTGTCAAACATTTAATCTGAGTGGCCCAGCCAGTTTCATCTATATCTTTATCTCTCTCCTGCAAGTCCCATGCCCTAACTCCCAACTGAAGTAGAGCTTAATGCAACTCATCTTTAGCTTATCTTCCTCAGTTTTCTCACCTCATCTTGCCTCATCAGTCTGAGTTCACTGCTCTCCCTCCATATAATCTAATTACCTATAGTCATGACCAACTTCTTGACCTTGGCATCTCATGTGGCTTCTCTACTATTGTATTGATCACAGACAAGGCCAGCTGAATGCATCCTTGTACCCCTTACCTTTCACATCCCTTTACTGCACCTTGCAACTGCACCTCATGCTGTGTAGGAAGTGAGAAAACTCTTCACAGAGCCATCTATTACTGCCCTATCAAGTTCCCAAATGTCATGCCTTTCGCCCTTCATTCACCATACTAACTCAGCCACTGCTTCTCCACCTATGATGCTATTGCCCCCAATAAAACCCTTACTCTCTTTCCCCACCCTAGTTTTCTTCCAAGTGTGATCCTCAGCTAATAGGGTAATATTCCATTGTATTACTCCACACTCCAAGCTGCTAAATGAATATTTTTCTTAGAAAATGCTAGGATGGAGTTTTATGAGTCATTATTAAAACCAAGATTTGCAGAGATCCATGGGTTCAGATTGATATTTTAAAAAATACACAAAATCAATGCCTTAGGTTTCATCTGTTTATTCTGAATGTACAGGATTTACAACTCAGTACTTAAAGACACATTCAAATACTTCATTACTTGAAAACCTTAACTAATGTTCACACAAGTCATATTTATATATACAATGTTTAATATTTCAATGAAAAAGAAATTAAAAACTAAAACTATTGTGGCATTAATAAGGCAATGCAGTTTGGTGTGTTATATACACAAATGTATTGTGCAACAGCATTAGATTTTCAATATTTTTATGCCGATTTAAATAATTTAATTAGCACAAAAATCAGAAATCTTAAGAATTTAGAGGGCATGGGTCATTGTTGACAGTATACGATGGCTATTATTGTTTTACTTATTGAAGTAAGTTTAAAACAGTAAACAGTTTTACTAAATTGACTAATTTGGATTATTAAGTCTCTATAAAATATTCACCTTAAATTGGAATCTTGAACAAAGTTTATAAACAACAGTTTTAACTTTATTTATGGTTTTTTCAATGTACATTTTGTATGGGAAAATATCGTAACATGCAGCTGATGGAAGCATTGCAACATGTGCATGAATCTTGAGACTTTATGTGAATACTGTTAATTATTCACATTGAAGCTTGTCCTAATATTTAATGGCAAAAGCATTTTGGATCATGTTAATTATTTCCCATATCACTTTTTCCGTCATGTACTACAATACAACATCATACCACAGATAACAAAAAGTTATTAACCACCTAGTTAAAATTTCAAACTTTATTCCGCAACTTATGTGGAAATGCCATACAAAAATGTAATATATATGTAGTATATAAGTATTGGTTATTCTTCCAGTACTTTGGAATTCTTGGGACTGTTTATATGGATAAAAAGTATTTATGCACCCTCTTTGACATGGTGATCAAGTTTGTAAATGTTCTACAATAATCAAAAATGATAGTGATATGGAATTGGCTTAATAAATTGCTTAGATCATCATTGGTCTTTGTCAGATTCATGGAAAGGCATAAAGTGGGGTGGGTTTGATATTGAGTTACACTATAGGCATCTACTGTATCTAGTTTAAAAATACCCATTTAATGTGTCAGATTGCTGTGTTTCTGATGGATTTCAGTAATTCCATTTAAAGATATGTCCATATTAGTACATATTACCCCTTCATTGCATTTTTACATAGTAACTGATAACTACACCTCTTGAAGAATGCATGATTTTATGCATTTTGTAATTCATGATCAGAAATTACATTTGGGAATATTGGAGGATGAAATTTTAACACATCTGTAAGACATTGCTTTGTTCACTATCTTATGGCAGCATTAACTGATTTAAGATCAAGGGGCTAATGCCTCTGTTACAACACTTGTCGGAGGAATGTTGTATGGCGTTTTAAATGTTCATCCACTAACATCAGTGACAGGAATTCTGAGCCTTAATTTAATTTTAATCTTCTGGTCCATTATGCCAAGTAGCAGTTCTTCAAGTGTGCTTGCGCGCTCATCCAACACACACACAGATTCTTTTCCACTCCTTAGGGATGCTGGGGGCAATTGTGTCATGTAACTGAGATCTCCTAACTTAGCACAAGCAAGGGACAGAAGCGGAGGTGCTCCTGCATAGTTTTACATCACAGGGCACATTTACTTAACTATGAAGGAGCACCAAAACAACCTGACATGTTTGCTCATGTGGAGGCTGTGGGAACACACATAAGAGAACAAATTTATTGTTTTAAGTTTAACCTTAATATAGCTGTAGATCATGTAGTTTTAATTAGGGTCAGGAACTTCAATTAGAAACTGCAATAAAGATGATAATTCTTTGAAACAATTCAGTGATCTGCTACCATACAATAGACAAATCAGAATTGAAGTCAATAGTTCCATGATAGGCGGACATTATGCAAATGTTTCACAAAAATGGATGATTTCCCAAGTGCCCTGCAACCATTAGTGACTATACAATTAGCCCTTGGCATTCCATTATGAGGTAGTAAAACTACAGGAAGAAGTGGTATGAGCAGTAATTACATTTTGCTTTACAGCACCGCACATTACTTTGTTCAAAATGTAAACACACCACTTTACTCAAGAACATCTGAAGAGCACTATTTTTTAATACTGAGTTGTAAGTGTCTGTGCATGGTTTGGTTCAAACTCTTGGTTTAATCTTTTATTTTTACACAGTCCATCCTTTGATGTTTGCAGTCCTTATAATTGAGCAAAACCACTTCTGGTTCTCACAACCAACTTCAGCATTATGTCTGTTATTGCTGGGAGGGATATTAGACACTGGTGCCAGCTAACCCAGTCTCACTGGTACCTGGGGAAAAAAGAACAATTAATTATAGTTGCATGCTACTGGGAATTATCAGATTTTTCTCAGTCATAGCCATGACAAAGATTTATTAGCACTGGTGCTAATTGGAAAAGCCTGTTACAACTTGTGCATTATGTACTAATTATATAATTTTGTATTAAGGGCAAACATCCATCTTCAACAGCTGTTATGAAAGATTGTTTTATATAATTGAGCCACGGAAACCAGAAGGTTCTACTTTTGATTCCTAAACCATGTTGAATTAGCTGGTCTCAGCTGGGGCAGAGAAACAGGAAAAACCAGAACAACAACAATGATGACTTATGTTTAAAAAGCAGCTTAAATTAGAATAACATTTTGATGGCTTTCATAGAAGCCAGAGAAAGATTCCAAAGTCAAAAAAGGTGATATTAAGGCCTAAATTCTTTGGCTTCCC
Organism: Cetorhinus maximus; assembly: GCF_964194155.1. Lineage (NCBI taxonomy): Eukaryota > Metazoa > Chordata > Chondrichthyes > Lamniformes > Cetorhinidae > Cetorhinus > Cetorhinus maximus. The sequence goes on from NC_135881.1 coordinate 109,619,091, forward strand.
AAATCAAGTGTGATTCTCACGACACTCTGGCGGATATGTTCGAGAACTAAGCTAAATTTTTCTTTGGACTCATCAGAATATATCAGGTGTGCTATGGCTGTCATATAAATGCCCTGACACTGCTTGCCCATCAAAGCCTTACCAACTCCTCAGTGCAATGTCCAGAGGGCTTTAAAGAGGTTCTTAGAGGAGATGTTGTGGAGAAGCAGAGGTGGATTAAGGAAGGAATTCTGGAATCTAGCGTTTAAGCAACTCGAGGCATGACTATTGATGATGGGACAAATTGAATGGGTGGTGCAGAAGATGTGGTGGACCACAGGACTCTCAGTGGGTTGTAGATCTGGAGCTGGTTACAGAGATATTGGGGTTGGGGGGGATGTATGGTGAAGCTAGGAAGAGTAGTAGATACCAAGATGTAAATGTTAAATTTGAGATTTAGGGGAATGGAAGCCAATCTGGGTCTGATGGTGATCAGGATATACTGAGGGCAGGATATGGGCAGCAGAGTTTAGGATTACCTGAGTTTTGCAGACGGTGGAAAATGGAAGGTCAGCCAAAACTGTATTGGAACGGTCGAGTCTGCAAGTGATAAAGGCAAGAATGAAGATCTCAGCAGCAGACAGAGCGATGCTGAGATGGTAACAGGTGATGTTAGCATGGTAGGCAACTTTTGTGATGGAGAAGATACGGGATCAGAATCTCAGCTTGAGGTTAAGTAGTACAATATGGTTGCAAACAGTCTAGTTTTACCAAAGAAAGTAGACACTGAATTCAGCCACAAACAAAGATTTGGGAAAAAACCCAAATTATGAAAGGTATAGTAAGGGGGTTACTTTGATTTTCAGTGTGTATAATAGTTGTCTTCCTAGAAGTTCCTCTCACCTTCTTGCCACAAATGAATCCAGAATATCCTGCTCGACAGGAGCACACATTTGGAAGAATACATTTCCCTCCGTAAAGACATTTTTGTCGGCATACAGCTTTGAAACATAATATAAAGCACATATTGATATAACACAAAACATATAAACAGTAAAATTTTCATATGAAGTGATGACGCTTTACTTTAAATCACCAATCTCTCTCCTCCCAAAGGTGCTGATTTATGCTGGGCTATCGTACAATAGCCAGACTTTGGGCCTCTTGCCCAAAGTGTCTTGTTATTGGAGTTTCTGAGGGAGGGGTGAGTGAAATTCCTCCTACCTAAATGCTTAACAATAAATAATCTACTAAATGAGAAACTGTGTTATGCTCGTGCAAATTATTTCACTAAAATTATTGACAGGAAGATTTTTGCCTCCTAATTCAATCAGATTTCTGTAAGGCCATTTCTTTTTGCAACTATCTGCTGTGCTATAACTCACTGATAACTAAACTGATCCCAACTGCATTATCATCACTTACAATTTCCACCGTATCTTTGATTGAGCGTTGTAGAAAACCCCACAGGAATGGCATAAAGGGTTATTTCCTCAATTTTATGGGCAGAATTTTGCCCTTGGCAGGGGAGCCCCCGCCACCTGCAATCGGCACCGCACTGTGATTTCACGTTGGGCCAATTAAGTCCCACCCAGCATGAAACGCGAGCGGCAGCACTGACCACTGCCTGTGCGGGCGGGGGGAGGAGGGTGAGTAGGCCGATCATGTGGGAGCACTGCATAATCTCCCTGGGGCATGGAGCTGCCTCAGGGAGATGAAGAGATAGGAAAAAATTTTTTTTAAATAAAAATGTAATGAAACATGTCCCCTCATGCACCTCTGTCACATGAGCAGGGACATGTTATTAATTAAATTTTAAAACTTATTATTATTTGCTTTAGGAAACCTCATCCCGCCCATGGATGAGGTTTCAAAAAAAATGCAAAGGCTGCTTGGCCTTTTCGCCTGCCCGCCAACCGTTAGGTTGGATAGGCAGCGAAAAAATTAATTTAATTGATTATTTTATGGCTTTAACAGGTCTTTTAGTTGTTGGTGGGCGCGCTGCTGGCTCCGGTGCGCGTCTGTTGATCGAACTATCGTGAGACTGTGCACTGACATCGGCACACTCGGCCGACGTCAATGCGTGTCATTTCACGCTCAAGCGGGTTGGGCACGTGCCTGCCCACCAAACGAAAATTTCTGCCCTATAGGGTTTTCAATGATCTAACAAAGTTGTGATGAAAAATTGGGAGAAGTTCATGAAAATTCTATCACCATATATATTTGGTATTTTAACACAGATTTACTAATGCTGTAAATTGTGGAAAGGTTTTTTTGTGTGCCAGTGTAAGTTTCAAGACTGGGGCTTGGCAAATTCTTAGACAGCTTCGTGGTCTAGGGAGAAAGCTGACTCACTCGGTTTCACCTCACTTGATTTGGTGGGTGAGATACAAGTGCAAAAAAACACTTGGGATGGGAAGTTTGTCGAGTAATGGGCAACTTAAAGAGTTTCTTTACACCTTTTCTGAGCAGGAAGGGAACAACAGGGTGGCAGAGCTTCACTCGTATGTTTTCCCACTGATGAGGCAATGCCGAGTCATCTCAGTTTTTGAACAGATCCTATGGCTTTGTTGGTAGAGCAAGTTTAAAAAAAACAGGAGCACTATGTTCCCCTCGGATGGGCACCATTTTCATGGAGAATAGAGAAGAAGCATGGTAGGAAGTTGCCGACTATGTCAATACCAACAAGAGATAACAGGACCCAATTGCAATGCTGGAAGAAATTTAATAACCTTACCGGGTGTGCTAAGGTTAAAACAAAATTGACCGAACAAAGTAAAGCAATGATATGCTGTGATTAGGTTACCTTAGAAGTGCATAAAACTTAATCAGACATTCACATATATTTGCCCCATTGAGTCCAATGCCACAACCTACCTTGAAGGTTGGAGCCTCTGGCTCCTTTGAACATCTGCTAACTTGTGGTCTGCTTACATCACTGCAAGTATTGGTGAGTGAAAACAACACACCTCTCATATAACCCATTTGCCAGCCTTTGGGGTTCATCCTCATCTTCCCAATACTCACGATGGAAGAATTCTCATAGAAAGCTAATTGGTAGCTGTAAACATGTTGCGCAGTGAAAGACAAAACTGCTTGCACATAGGTTCATGAGAATCCTTGGTGCGATAATGAAAAAGAGAAGTTCCTGAATTTAACTTAGACTAGGAAAAAAAAGTTTCTTGTGCCTCTTCAAATTTATTTGCCTGCACTGCTCATCACCTGCTATCCCCGGATGCCTAATTATCAAATTAGCTGTGGTATTAAAGCAGGAATAATGGCATGGGAGACCTCAGAAAGGCATTCCCATGTTATTTACATATTAAAATAAAATTTCAAGAAGGGGCTTTTGTTGCTGTCCCTCCCACCCCAGAGGCAGAATTATGCATCATGTTCTGCATGGTAGAGAATCTTACATAAGCTTATAAAATATATAACCTGATTGAACAAATACTAATACTGTCAGGCATTCTGTTGAGAAAAACCGTACCCCATGTGTGGGGTTGGCCGGTGTGCCTGATGTCAAGACTTCCAGCAGGACTTACTGACTTTTGATTGAGGTATAGGCAACCTAGTTAATTTTTCATTGCTCAGAATAAGGCTAAACAAAAATATGTCTACAAAAATTAATTGAATGAATCCAATATCTTGCTGCCTTCTGAAATGCTTTTTTAAAACAGAAAATAAAGAAATTCAGGTGCTGACATTTGGATAGAATTTACCCATAAGCGTGCGGGCGCGGCCCCGCATGCCGAAGTGTAAAATGACTCGCGGTGACTTCGGGCGAGTGTCCCGACGGCACTGCGTGCCATCGCGATATTTCGTTGGGCGGGCGCGCGATGCTCGCTGATCCGCGCCCGTCATTAATTAATAGGCCAATTTAGGCCCTTGTCGCTCCAATCGACCATGATTTTTCGGCGCCAATGCGATCTTCGGGTTGGCGCACGGGCGCAACAGGCAGGGGGGTAGGACATATTTGTATAAACCTCATCCATGGGCAGGATAAGAAGGCTCAGTGGGGTCGCAAGTGCGCTCTGTCAAATATTGATGTTTCAAAGTTTCTGATACTTGCCTGTATGATCTGCAATATTTCAAAACGCATACCAGCTGCTTGGTCTGGACTCACAACCTTCAGGTCAGCACTCTGCAGTGAGGAATCTTTTTTGGGCCTGCAGGTTTCAGGAAGCCTTCCCTTAGCCTGGGAATGGGAGTTGAACTCTACACTGGAGGCAGCTCCTCTGAGGAGGAAGGGAGGGCTAGAAGGGGGAGGAGGCCAGGAGTGCACATGTAGCCTCCAGGGGAGCCACCTTTGGGAGGTCAGGCACAGGCACAATGGATGCAGGGCCAAGAGGTTGTCCAAGGCGGAAAGGGCCACAGAACACGCCACTATCCTGCTGCCAGGGTATACAGATGGCGAAGCAGCTACCTCACAAGGGCTATGGTGGAAGAGAATCATCGGTCTTCTCAAGATATGCTTCTGATGCCTGAAGTGCTCAGGGGGTGCACTCCAACACCACCCAGATCGTGTGTAGCTGATAGTGGTTGCATGCTGCGCTCTCCACAATCTGGCACTGGAAAGGGAAGGCGCAGTGGACGAGGAAGACGTGTACGCAGTCTCTCCGGATGCACAAGATGAGTCCAGCAGTGAGTCCGAGGATGAGCATGCACAGGAGAACGCTGAGGGGGTAGACGCTGACCCAGGCATACTCCAGGGAGGCAGGGACATCCAGGAGGCTTTAATCCAAAGAACCTTCAGCTAGCCTACCACAGATGGACTTTCAACACATGCCAGGGCTGCAGGCTTCATACTCGATACCTGAGTGCTAAATCAGCCTGGATAATAACATTAACTAAGGCCCTTGTCAAAAAAGCTCAATGTCAAACAACTCACTCATAACATCATGGCTTCCCATACACATGCAGGAGTGAGGCATGGCAACATGGCAAAATTTATTGAGTAAACAAAAGTAAATTCATAAAGCAAAATAAAAACGGTGTTGGACATCGCGCCAAGTCTTTGACTAAGTACTATGGGCCAACATAAAAGCACCTGTGAAAAACCCGTGGTATGCCTAAGGTGCCTTAAATTTACACTTACGAGTGCTATGTCTAGGTGCTGTCCCCTCGCTGGCACTGGCATCTGAGACAGCCTGCTCACTGTGCTGTCCTGTTGGCCTCGATGACCTTGGCGGACGTTCTCTGGCCCGTGGAGCATTTGATGGTCCCGCCTGGGAGGGAGCGGCCGGTTCCACAGCTGGCATCACCCCAGTCACCGCAGCCTTAGCGGATGCCACGGTCACTGGCAGAGGGGCGGAGGAGCTGCTGCCCTCATCCGGAGCGCCCTGAGAGGAGTCCGCAGAGATGACAGGCAGCTCCTGTGCCGACGTGAGGTTGCTTCGGACCTCCCTGCTCATTGTAGATGGATGGGCACCAAGCTGGGATACTTGGTGCCAAAAACCATCTCCCACACTGGCACTGACCAGCTGTGGTCAATGCCGCTGTGAGGGCTTGCAGGTCAGAGCGCAACCCCAGGAGGACCTGATTGTTCTCCTGGAGGTGCCTCTGCATGGGAGTCGCCACTCTCTCCACGGATGAAGCATTGCGCTCAGCCATGAGGCTCATTGCATCGGTGATGCGCCACATGACTCCTCCAGCATAGGCACCATGCCACACATTGCCTCATGTATCTCCACCAGATCCTCCCGCACACCCTGCTGCACTTCCAGTTGTACCATTGGGACAGTCTACACCTGAACAGTGCTGGGGCTGATGTCCTCGTGAGCTGCCTAACCAGGGACGTAGAGACGGTTTAAACTGAATAGTGGGGGCAAGGGATCAAATTCGGGAAGATATGGTAAACCAAAGAACAGATACAAGGCAAGAGAGACAGGTATTAATATGGGGAATGATGCAGACTGTAAAAGGATTGGACAGAGAATATAATCCTAAGGGGAGAATATTTTCCCCATCGGGCGGGTGGGCTGGTTGGGAGCGGAGCTGATCGCTGCCCACGATCGGCTGCACGCCACCATTTTATGTGGGCAGGCCACAGCGTGATGCATGCCCGGTAGCGCTCAGTGCTACCTGTGCGGGTGGGGGAAGGAGAGTGAGTTGAAAGAGTGCAGAAATCTCCCTGAGGCATGGAGCTGCCTCAGGGAGATAAAGTTGAATTTTAAAGTTCAAAGTAAAAAAAGTTAAAAACCATTTACACATGTCCCCTCATGTGATATGTTTATCAAATGTCCAATAAATATTTATTAATTTAATGAACCCTTCATGAACCCTCACCTGGCCCGTGGATGAGATTTCATGAAAAATGCGAAGGCTGCCTGGGCTCTTCGCTTGCCCACCAACCTTAGGGTTGGATGGGTAGCCCTGTCAAATTGTTTAATTGATTTATTAATGGCCTTAACAGGCCTTTGACAGTTTGGCGGGCATGCAGCCGACTCCGGTGCGCACCCGCCGAACAAAAGATCGGAACGACACGCATTCTGCATTTGGACATGGACTGCTGTTGATGAAAGAATTGGCCTGCGGTGTCAGTGCACTCTCCATGGCATTGGAGACATTTTTTACAGCTTCCTCTCATGGAAATTTGTCAGTCACTCCTTTTCTTTTTGAGGTAAGGCTCACTGAAATTATGAACTGCTCTTCTGTTTCTTTTTGCAAAGCCTTTGTTTCTTCTTTGGCAGATCCTCCAATGGGAGAGGTTATTGAAATTGTGTACAAAGTCTGGTGTAGCTACCTGATAGTGAATTGATTAAGTCAAACACTTTCCTACTTCCCATTCCACTGGTGCAATGTCCATCCAAACGAGGCATTTTAAAGAATACAGTCAAAAATTCCAAGCACCCTCAATACAGTTTACTCGAGATTTGTATCGGATATCCTATAGTGTACATGTAAATGATCTGACTCATGAAATTTTGGCAGATTCAGCTCCGCAGAGCATGACTTGGCACATCTAAAGATTTACTGTACAACTCTCACACAATTTGGTATGTGGAATTTAGAATGTGGGCTCTTGCATCCAATGATTTTAACACTAGTTGTTGAATTTAATTGCCAAAGGAGAGAACAAGAAAGGAAGAGCTAGGATAACTACATTTGTTCCAGTGACTATTAAATGTATTTGATACATTCTGACCTTGCAAGCACCCTCAGAATTTAAAAAAATAGAATGGTACATGCAACTGTCTTGAAAATGACTTACGCATTTGGCACTGCAGTCCTTCCCATCCAGTCACGCAATGACAAGTACTGGGACCAATGCACTCTCCTCCATTCTTGCACTTCTGTAGACAGACAGCTAAATTGACATAACATGAGCAGATGTTCAATACTGCATGCTACAATTTATTTGAATTTTAATACATTTAAAAAGCACAGGCATACACCATTTGAAGGATACAGGCTAGAATCTTCTGTTCGGTGTGCAGGGGCGGGCCCCACACGCCAACGCGTAAAATAGCGCAAGGTGACATCGGGCGTGTGTCCCGACATCACCGCGCGTCATTCCGATCTTCAGTTCGGTGGGCCCACACAGGAGTCGGCTGTGCACCCGCCGAACTGTCAAAGGCCTGTTAAGGCCATTAATTAGCTAATCAAACTGATTGTCAGGGCTGCCCATCCAACCTTAAGGTTGGCAGGCAGGTGAAGAGCCCAGGCGGTCTTCGCATTTTTTATGAAACCTCATCCACGGGCGGGATTAGGTCCCACAAAGTGTTTATTAATTAAATAAAATGTCTTATGAAAATTCATAAACAAGTCCCAGCTCATGTGACACTGTCACATGAGGAGACATGTTTGAGTAATTTTATCTTTTTTGTTTTCCTATGTTTTATTATTAAATTAATCTCCCTGAGGCAGCTTTGTGCCTCAGGGAGATTTCTGCACTCTTTTGCACATATGTGCAAAAGAGCACAGGCCCTGACTCTCCCTCCTCCCCCGCCCACACAGGTAGCACTGAGCGCTTCCGGGTGCGTGTCATGCTGGGCGGGCCTTAATTGGCCTGCCCACGTAAAATGGCAGCGTGCAGCCGATCGCGGGCGGTGATTGGCTCCGTGCCCGCTTCCGACTGGCCCGCCCGACGGGGAGAAAATTCTCCCATTCTGCTTGTAGTTCAAAACAACCAAGAACACAAAATTTAAAGCTGCAGAGCTTTGAGAAGTAGAGGCCTTGATATGGCCTTTATCTCTTAATAACATGGCATGCATGCACATTAGGGACTACATAAAAATTCTGACTTACGTATGTTACACCTTTTCCCCCTCCATCCTGACATGCAAGAGCAGATATTAGGACCCACACACTTTCCTCCATTCATGCACATTGGCTCACAGACACCTTTAAAAGAAAGAATTGTGTCAAGATATATAACTCACAGTCCATTTGCAGGATGAAATAATATGTTTTATAAAGGGGATGGAGACACTAAGAGGAAGTATAGGAATTTGAAAGAGGGAATGAGAACATGAGAGTTGTTTTTAAAAGCAAAGAGAGAAGTAGCAAGGTGAAGGGATTTTAGAAGGGTGTTTCAATGGGCAGAGACATAGGCCAGGATTTTACCACCTGGGAGGCACGGGTGGTGGTAGGGGAGCAAAAATCAAGCGGAGCCAAGTTGGATTGGCCCGCAGTATCAGGAGCCCGCTTGTCATCTTTAATTGGACCCCCAAGAGTCAATTAGGAGGCTGCTTGTGTTAAATTTGCCTTCCATGCTTGTGTCCCCTTGTTTTTTGCACCAAACCATTCCCCCAAGGCTGTCGGCTGCAGGCTTAGGACCCACTTTTTACCCCAAAGTCAGGGTCCCGACTCAGCTCGTAATATTTAGCCCATAATGGCCGTAAGATCAATCTCTGATGGTGAAGAGGTTGAGAGAAAAGCAGTAATCCAGAGTGAGAGGGATGGAGAATTTGGGCTTGGACATGGTGGGGGTGATTAGGTGGTGGAACAATGTGAAAACAAAGACAAAAATCTTGATTTGATTCTTTTTGCAGCCCTCTGCTGGATTTCCACACTTGCTGGTATTTACATTAGCCTTTCCTTTCCTTATCCACTTGTTGAACATGGCTGCTTAACCAGATATGTGCAGCTTTTGCAATTTCAGGTCATGTTCTGGTTTCGTATCATACCAAATACATCTTTGAATAATTCCCACTTGCTTGTCTGTAGATTTACCTATTAGCAGTTCAATAACTTCTCATCCTTCTGAATATTGTCTTACTTAAATTCTACCGTAACAAAAGCCCAAATTGAACAAAAACAGATTATTACACCATGAACTTCATGCACATTCATATATTATAAAGAATAATTCAGGTTGGAAAATGTTTCAAGACATAATATATTCTGTGGTTCAGATGAATTAGAAATATAGGACAGCATTTTAACTGTGGCACACTGTTCCTGATGGTGGAACCAGAAGTGGGCGCCACATCTGCTCTCTTGCTTTTTGCCGGTTCCCATGCGATTCCAATGAAAATTAAATTGCCGGCGGTTCGCACAGGAGACAGGAGAGAGAGAGAAGTTGAGGGGGGGGGTGGGGGGGTGTTGTAGGGACACCCACCCCCTCAACTTCTCTCCCCCCTCCCCCCTGCCCCCCACCCTCCAACCTTAAACCAGCTTATATTTCACCCCTCTCCTAACTATACTCAGTTCTGCTGAAGGGTCATGAGGACTCGAAACGTCAACTCTTTTCTTCTCCGCTGATGCTGCCTGACCTGCTGAGTTTTTCCAAGTAATTCTGTTTTTGTTTTGGATTTCCAGCATCCGCAGTAGTTTTTTGTTTTTATCTCTAAATTAAAGATAGCATTTAAGGAAAAGGAAAATTTTGTCAAAAAGGATAATAAGTCTGAGGATTGGGAAGATTTTAAAATTCAGAAAAGGATGGTGAAGGAATTGATAAAGAAAAATAAGGATATGAGAGCAAACTAATTAGAAACATAAAAACAGCTTGTAAAAGCTTTCGTAAATGTAAAAAGGAAGAGATTAGCAAGAAAGGAAGAGATTAGCGAGAGTAAACTTGGGTCCCTTAAAGGCAGAGACAGGAGAAATTATCATGGAGAATATATAATGGGGCAGATACTTTGGGAGAATTTTAACCAAATAAAAATTTAGGTCAGTGTGGCAGGGATTAAAGTTTTAAAAATTAGAATCCACACCTAAATTCCCCTTCCAATTGTCCACTTCCAGCTTTAACCGAAGCAGAAAAGTTGAGCTACCAGCCTCATTGTTGTTCAAATTGTCAACTTTAACTATGATCAGTCAGGTTTCCTGAGCCCAGCAGCTACATCTAGACAAGGGTTTCTCATATCTAATAGGTGATTGCCTTTACACCAATCTGCCGGATCTAGTGTGCCTGTCTGAGCAACCCTGTGATCAACAACCACCCACATCCTTGAGGACTCTGATCCTGCAGCTTGCAAAGCCTCCGATTACCCTCATGCCTCAGATTCCCCTATGCAGAGGCCTCTGATCATTCCCCAAGGCTTTCAAACTCCCCCCACCCTCCCCCATCCCGACAGGCCAGGCAAGTAAAAATCCAAGCCTTTGTCTTTGTCTTCACAGTAGAACACAGAAAAAATATTCCAGAGGTAGTGGGGAACCAAGGATCCAGTGATAATGAGAAATTTAAGAATATTAGTATAAGTAAAGAAAAAGTACACAAAAAAGTAATGAGGCTAAAAGGTGACAAATCTCATGCACCTGATGGCCTAGCCCTTAATATCTAAAATACCTAGTTACAGAAATAGCAAATGTATTTGGTTTGATTTTCCAGAATTCCCTAGATTCTAGAGAGCTCCCTTCGGATTGGAAGGTAGCAAACGCAAACCTGCTGTTCAAGAAAGGTGGGAAAGAGAAAACAGTCAACTATAGGCCAGTCAGCCTGACATCAGTTGTAGGGGAATGCTAGAGATTATTAGGAATGTGGCAACAAGGCACTTAAAAAATCATACTATGATTGGGCAATATCAACAGGGGTTTATGAAAGGAAAGTCATGTTTGTCAAATCTGTTAGCTTTTTACGGTTGAAAGTATTAATATGAATAAGATGCAGCAGTAGGCTATTCAGCCCCTCAAGCCTGCTCTGTCATTTAATAAGATCATGGTTGATCTGATAATAACCTGAAATCTGCATCCTGTCTACCCCCGATAACCTATCAACCCTTGCTTACCAAAAACCTATCCACCACTGCCTTAAAAATATGCAAAGATTCTGCTTCCACCACCTTTTCAGGAAGAGAGTTCCAAAGGCTCACGGCACTCTGAGAAAATATTTTGCCTCATCTCTATTTTAAATGGGCGACCCCTTATTTTTAAACAGTGACCCCTAGTTCTAGATTTTACCACAATAGGAAACATCCTCTCCACATCTACCCTGTCAAGACCCCTCAGGATCTTATGTTTCAATCAAGTCGCCTCTTACTCTTCTAAACTCGTGGACAAAATCCTAGTCTGTCCAACCTTTCCTCATTAGACAACCTTCCCATTCCTGGTATTAGTCTAGTAAAACTTCTCTAAACTGCTTCCAATGCATTTCCATCCTTCCTTAACTAAGGTGACCAATACTGTACACAGTACTCCAAGGCCAGAATTTTGACGTCGGCATGCGGGGGCGGGCCCGACATGGCGATGTGTAAAATTACGCACGATGATGTCGGGCATACATCCCGACGTCACCGTGCACCATCGCGATATCTCGGTGGGCAGACACGCTATGAGCTCCGATGCGTGCCTGCCATTAATTAACAGGCTACTTGAGGCCCTCAAGCCATTAATACACCAAGATTTTTCAGAGCCCGTGTAATTTTCAGGGCGTTGCAGGGGCACAATGGGCAGGCAGGTAGGCCACATTTTTAAAAACCTCATCCACGGGCGGGATAAGGGGTGAATGGGATCGCGAATGTGATTTGTTAGTTATTTACTTGTTAAACTTACTGCTACCTGCTTGTGTGAACAGGAGAACTTCAAATCTCTTCAGAATTGCTGGTACAGGAATAACAGGTCAGGGCTCTGGAGTAAACATCATTCTTGGGGCCTTGCATGTTTCAAGCAGCCTTCCCTTACCCTGGGAATAGAGGTTGTACTCTCCACTGGAGGCACCTCCTCTGAGGAGGAAGAGAGAGCCAGAAGGGGGAGGAGGGCAGGAGTCCATATTCAGCTTCTAGGGGAGCCACCTTTGGGAGGACAGGCGCAGGCACAAGGGCCAACAGGAAGTCCAAGGCGGAAGGGGCCACAGAAGATGCCACTATCCTGCTGCCAGGGTTTACAGGCGGTGATGTCAATATGTCTGAGGTGCAATGTCGAAGGAGGCTCTGTCTCTCAAGGGAGACAGTGTCCTCTATTTGTCAGATGATAGGCCCTGAGATCAGCTCCAACTGTATGGGTGGACACCTCATGTCAGTGGCGTTGAAGGCTGCCTTCAACTTCTATGCCTCCGGCTCTTTCCAGGGGTCGGTGGATGAGCTTTGCGGAGTCTCCCAGTCAGCTGTTCACAGTTGTGTGAAGCTGGTGACAGATGCTCTGTTCAGGCGTGCATTGACTTTCATTCACCACTGCACGGATGAGGCCAGCCAGGCAGAGTGAGCTAGAGGCTTTGCAGCGATTGCTGGGTTCCCCCGCGTCCAGGGTGCAATCGACTACACACATGTGGCTATCAAGACACCAGCAGGTGAGCCCGGTGCTTTCGTCAACAGGAAGGGCTTCCACTCCATGAATGTGCAGATAGTGTGTGATCACAGGATGCTGATTTTGCAAGTCTGTGCAAGGTACCCAGGTAGTTCCCATGATGCTTACATCCTCAGACACTCCCAAGTGCTGAGGCTCTTCAGTACTCCAGCCCAGCTGGATAGATGGCTGCTGGGTGACAAGGGCTATCCTCTCAAAAGGTGGCTCATGACACCTCTATGCCATCCAAGAACAGAGGCTGAGCAGTGGTACAATAGGAGCCACACCTCCACAAGGGCTATGGTAGAGAGAACCATCGGTCTTCTCAAGATGCGCTTCCAATGTCTGGGCAGTTCAGAGGGTGCACTGCAATACCCCCCAGATCGTGTGACACCAATAATGGTTGCATGCTGCGCTCTCCACAATCTGGTGCTGGAAAGAGGGGGCACGGTGGAGGAAGAAGATGTAGACGCAGATGTTCTGGCTGCACATGATGAGTCCAGTAGTGAGTCCGAGGGTGAGCATGCTCAGGAGCTGAGGGGATAGACGCTGACCCGGGCAACCACCAGGGAGGCAGGGACACCCGGGAGGCTTTGATCCAACACTCCTTCAGCTAGCCCACCACAAATGGACCTCCAACACATGCAGGGGCTGCAGGCATCATACTCGATAACTAAGAGCAACATCTGCCTGGTTAGGAACATTAACTATGTGCCTTGTCAATAAAACTCAATGACAAACAAGCCACTGATAACATCATGGGTTCCCGTACACCTGCAGAAGTAATGAAGCACCAAGAGGCTTGTTCAGAACTAAAACATTTAATGATTTCATACAACGAAACAGAAATGAAAGTTCATTCAGAGGTATTGAGCTGCACACCGACTAATAAGCAACTAATATGGGGGCAGCAGAAAGCCACCAGTGAAAAGCCTGTGGTGTGCCTAAGGTGCCTTATGCTTACATTTTCGGGTGCTACGTCCAGGTGCTCCCCCCTCACTGCCACTGGCATTGGAGACAGCCTGCTCACTCTGCTATCCTGTTGGCCTTGATGACCTTGGTGGGTGTCCTCTGGCTTGTGGAGCCTGTGATGGCCCCGATTGGGAGGGAGTGGCCAATGCCACAGCTGGCATCTCCCCAGTTGCCGTAGCCTCATCGGATGCCACGGTCACTGGCAGAGGGGTGGAGGAGCTGCTGCCCTCATCCGGAGCGCCTTGAGAGGAGTCTGCAGAAATGACGGGCAGCTCGTGCACCAACATGAGGTCGCTTCGGACCCCCCTGCTCACCATTGATGGCTTAACCTAGCTGGGTTACTGGGTGCCCAATCCATCTCCCACAATGACACTGACCAGCTGAGGTCAATGCCGATGTGAGGGCTTGCAGGTCCGAGTGCATTCCAGGAAGACCTGATTGTTCTCCTGGAGGAGGCTCTCCATGAGAGTTGCCACTCTCTCCATAGAGGAAGCATTGCACTCAGCCATGAGGGTCAATGCATTGCTGATGCTCCGTATGGACTCCTCCATCACGGAGACCATGGCATGCACTGCCTTATGTATCTCCGCATTGCCTTATGTATCTCCGCCAGATCCTCCCGCAGACCCTGCTGGACTTCCAGCATCTGCTGCCTCAGGGACGACTCCAGAGGCACATGATCAGCCATTGACTGAGGATGTTCCTGGTCCCCTGCAGTCCTCCGACTGCCGGTGCCCTGGGTGCACTCTGTCTCTGCCTGCACCTCAAGCGGGTGTGAAGTGCCCTCACCACTCTGCACTGGGACACTAGCCGATGCTTTTAACCCCACCCAGGTGCTGGTATCTGCGCTGGTGCCTGCCTGGCTGAGATGGTGTGACACTGGTGCATGTATCTCTTCAGAGCCCTCAGGTGTCAGTGGTGTGCTCTGGTGAGGCTGAAAGGAAGAACAAGGACATTTGATTAGTTGAAGTCATAACACTGTTAATGTGCATGCCTGGCCCCTGGATTAGGATGTGCTCTTCCTTCCATGATCAATAGGCAACCCATGTTGGATGCTGAATTTAATAAACAGTCAACAGTGGAATGTTTGCACTAACAGACATTGTGACCTCAGTGCACGGCACTCTTACCTCCCACTGGCATACCAGCCTCACTGCTGCCGGTAGACCTGGGCGTATGGCGCTTCTCCAGCTCGAGAGCCTCCTGCTCGCATCTGGTTAGTATGAGTAGTTGGGGCTGCCCTCCGCCAGTCCGCATCCATTGAGCGTTATTGTGTGCGGTCTTCTCCTGAAAGGAGAGAGGAGCATTGATTAGTCCACCCTGTACCTGCATTGCCATTGCAGCCTTGCCAACCCCACCTGAGTGAAACATTGCTGGGCTCATGTGATTCATGACCCTGGAGTTGTCATACACTCACTCTAAGCAGTCAGGGCTGACCCCTTTGCCCAGATGCTGCCTCCATCACATTTGCCACTCACACTGTATGACCTTCCAAAGCAAGGAAGCACTACCACCTAGAAGGATAAGGGCAGCAGATGGATGGCTGCCCCACCACCTGGAAGTTCCCCTCCCAGTCAGTCAGCATGCTGACTTTGAAATGTTTTGGCATTGCACCACTGCGCCTAGGTACAGATCCTTGAGGTCGCCCCCAAAACAGTACTGTGGGTGTCAGTGCACCACATGCAGTGGATACAGAAGCCAGCTCAGCACCACCCTCTCAGGGGCAACTAGGCATGGGCAATAAATGCTGGCCCACCCAGCGAAGGCTACATGCTATGAATGATTCAATGCAATAACTACATTCAGGGTTGGCGGTGGGGGGGTGGTGACCAAGGGGGCCAACCTAACTACTGTACTAAGTGACTCATGTCAACACGGTACTCACCCTTCCTGATTGCAAGAGGTCATTGTACCACTTGTGGCACTGAGCCCAGGTGCATCGCACTACATCGTGTGCGCCTTCTGCCACCTCCTCCTAAGCACGTTTTGTCCAGTGGGGGAGTCTCCTCTTGTCCATTGTCCTTTGGCACAATGATTTCACACTGTGCTGCCACCTCCTCGAGGAGGGCAGCGAGGCACACATCTGAAAATCTCGGGGCACACTGCCCCGCCGACCTTCCCTCCTGCCTGGCCTGCTCTCCGAGGGCGCTCTCGGGAACCCTTCTGTGCGCCATTGTTGGCAGCCTTTGGTTTTTAAACCGGCTGCCGGGTCGCCATTAGACCTGGCAGTTATTGGAGTCCCACCGCCACCCGCCCCTTCCCTCTGTTCTCGGGAGCTGTGATTTACGCTGGGAGGGCCTTAGTTGGCCCGCCTGCGTAAAATGGTGGCACAGAGCCAATCAAGGGCAGCGATCGGTTCAGCGCCCGCTCCTGCACAGCCCGCCCGACATGCTGAAAATTCTCCCCCAAATGTGGTCTCACTCTAGTACCCTCTACAACTGAAGCATAACCTCCCTATTTTTGTATTGAATTCCCCTCTCAATAAATGATAACATTCTATTAGCTTCCCTAATTACTTGCTGTACTTGCATACTAGTCTTTTGTGATTCATGCACTATGACACGCAGATCTCTCTGCACCTCAGAACTCTGCAATCTCTCACCATTTAGACAATTTGCATCTCTTTTATTCTTCCTGTCAAAATGGACAATTTCACATTTTCCGACATTATACTCCATTTGCCAGATCTTTGCCCACTCATTTTACCTATCTACATCTTTTTGTAGCCTCCTTACGTCCTCTTCACAACTTACTTTCCTACCTAACTTCCTGTCATCAGCAAATTTGGCAACCATCCTTTCATCCAAGTTATTTTATAAATTGTAAACAGTTGAGGTACTAGAACTGATCCCTGTGGCACAGTACACGTTACATCTTGCCAACCTGAAAAAGACCCATTTATGCCTACACTCTGCTTCCTGTTAGCCAGCCAATCTTCTATCCATGTCAACATGTTACCCCCTATATGAGCTTTTATTTTCTGCAATAACCTTTGATGTGGCATTTTATCAAATGCGCTCTGGAAATCCAAGTGAAGTACATTCACCAGTTCCCCTTTATCCACGCACTTGTTACTTCCTCAAATAACTCCAATAAGTTGGTTAAACCCTTTCACAAAACCATGTTGACTCTGCCTGATGACCTTGAGCTTATCCAAGTGCCCCGCTATAACTTGTTTAATAATAGCTAACGTTTTCCCTAAGTAATGAAAGTATAATAATTCTCCTAATATTTTTCTGCTTTATTGTGAAGTAGGTTTATGGGTGTAAATATAAGTGATTTTGTCTGTGTGATTTCATTACATTTGGAGTCAAGTAGACTACAAGCTTGAAATCATCAAAAGAAGCTAGGCGTAGAAATGTGCTTGAAATGCTAATAATAAGTAAACATGGATACTGGCTTATCGTGTAAGGTGTGAAGGGAATTTGCATTTTTAGATAAATGAAGGGATTGTTTGGATTTCAAAGACATGTTAGTCTGTCTACAACTAGCTAGATAAGCAAGGCTAAGGAGTGTATGTATTTTTCCTAAAGGTTGCTGACAATATTGGCAACATCAAAGTTTTTATTTTATGAGCAAGATACAGTTTCAAAGACATATGAAACCATAGAATTTACATATTAAAGAGAGAGAAACATACATAAAGGAGGATGAAAGGTTATGTAGAGAGGGCCATGTAAGATCTAACAGGACTGTGTGAAACAGCCTTTAAGAAGCCTCCAGCTATTTGTGCATAAGTCTGCTATGTAAAGTAACTGAGGTTGGGGAAGCCATTTGGAATTCCACTGTCAAGTGGGTACCATGTTAACTTGCTGGTTTTATTTAAATCTAAAATCTATTTTGGATGTTGTCTTAAAGGGGGTGTGTAACTGGCAGTCAGATTAATTAGGAATTTTAAGAGTTATAGTGGTAAGTAATTTGTAGTCTTATGTATGTGTTTGAAATCTTTAATTTTTTAAATAACTATTTTAATTTAATTTTTAAAATCTCCAAAGATCACGGTGTACTCATTGGGCGGAACCCACTTCACGATGGCGTGAAGGCAGGTCGCGACCTTCCGCTCAGCACGCCGATGGCGGACCGCGTTTCCTGCCGTCGGTCAGTGGGGAGTTAATTGTAATACATTCGCATATAATTAAAATGCCATCCCGCCAGTCTCTTGGAATCCCCATGTATCGTCCATCCACATCGGCGGGAAAGCACACCAACGTGTTTCACAACAGCACGCAGGTGACGTGCACTTGGTGACCTTCACTTTGGGGGAACTGAGGTGAGTGAGCCACAGTGTTCTCCACAGCTCGCCTGTTGTTTACGGGCCTCAGGGACACCAGGGGGTGGGGGAAACTGATGCCTGGCCTGTAGGCGACTGCTGAGGGGTGGGGGGGTGTCTGGGGGCAAGTGCTGGCCAGCCTCAGAGGCAACTGCTGAGGGGGGGGGTCAAGTGCTGCCCTGGCACTGTATCCCAGGTACAGGCAATCGAATTGGGGGGCAGGTAAGCGAGGGAGTGGCCATGCATTAGGGACACCTGCATAAGCTGACCATGCCTCTGCAACTAAGACAGATCAGGCGCAGCCACAGTGATATGATTGGGGTCAGGCTGCTAGCCTGCCCGCCGATGCAAGCAACGCAGAGGCACCAAAGGGTCACCAAGTGCTCCATGTCTTACCCCGCCCACCCCGGCACAGACTACGAGTCCGCCATCACTTTACTGGACCGCAGAGCAGTTGGGCTGCACATGTTGTACAATCTCCTCTCCAACTCTGGCCATGTAGCAGTCACTGCTGGAGGCGCTCACAGCCTCTTGCAATCTCAGCATCCTGGTTTGGACCAGTGTCTCCTAGGTCGCAGGTTAACAGGTCAGTCATGCAGCGCACTCATCTCTGGCCATCCAAGAGGTGACCAGCACTCTCCGGGGAGCATTAAGGGGCGGTCACACCGGACCAGGAAAGTTTTTAAGTACAGCCATGATAACCACGTCTCTCTCTCTTTCATGCTGCAGGAGGACCACGTCAGGATCATGGATCCTGGTGATCTAATTTTATGCCTGATGGCCTACAGTGACCATAGAAGATGGAAGAGAGTGCGACTCTGGCACCTGGGCCACACAAAGGCAGGAGCAGCAACCTCACGAAGAAGGGGAAGCAGGGGCTCCCGCACACACTGCCCAGGAGCGACAGAGAGCCGTGGCTGGTCGGCACCTAGCGACACCCAGGGTCTATAGATGCCGCCTGCCATTCCTGCAGATGACTGAGAACCAGTGTCACCAACGACTGCACATGTCTAGGGACCTGGTGGCTCACATTTGCCATTTAATGCAGGATTTGGTGCCAAGGGGACATGGAGGTCATCTACTGCCAGTGGCTGTGAAAGTGACCGTGGCGCTCAATTTCTATGCCAGTGGCTCCTTTCAGGGCTCCACAGGTGACCTCTGTGGGATTTCACAATCCGCCACCCACAAATGCATCTGCGAAGTCATGGATGCCATCTTCTCCATGGCACACAACTTTGTGCATTTCACCTGGGACCAGGACAGCCAGGATGCAAAGGCCATTGGATTCGCCCTGATCCCGGGATTCCCACAGATTGACCGCACTCAAGTGGCACTCAGGTCTCCATCGTTACACTCAGTGGACTTCATCAACCGCAAGGGCTTCCACTCACTGAATGTGCAGCTGGTATGCGACCGCCAGAAACGCATCCTGTAGGTATGCGCAGTTTTCAGGGAGTGTGCATGACGCCTACATCCTGAGTCGCTTGCAGATCCCTGCAGTCTTCCAGGATCTACAGAGGCTGCAGTATTGGCTCCTTGGGGAAAAAGCCTACCCGCAGAGGCTGTGGCTGATGACACCCCTGTGGCGGCCTCAGACTGAAGCAGAGCGACGCTATAATGAGGCTCATGCAGCAGCTCGCAACTTGGTGGAGCAGACCATCGGGATGTTGAAGATGCGGTTCCAGTGCCTGGATTGGTCTGGCGGAGCACTGCAATACAGTCTGCAGAGGGTACTCCCCGGACATCCACAGCGGAGGTAGAAGCAGCCTGCTGACTGTGACGTCCTGTACCTGATGACTTTGGCGGGCGTCCTCTGGAGGGCTGAGACTTGGAGGGCCATGGCCTGCTTTCGGGGTCCTGTTCTATGGCAGTGGCACCCTCCTCGGCCTGAGAAGCTGGATCTGTGGAGATCACAGGAAGAGGGGAGTCAGATGGGCCGGGCACTCCCAGAGTCAGCTGGGTGGATGGCCCTGGAGCGTGCACCTTCTGGTCCCTCTCCCTATGGGTGCCTGAGGGCCCCTGGCTGACTCCGTGAGTGGAAGGGGTAGCTGCAGTGAGATCGAACTGCTCAGCACCCCTCTCGAGTACACGCTGTTGGAGGCCAAGTATGGCATCAGCGATGGAGTTAAGCCTGCGCAGCAGTGCAGGAGTGATGTTCTGGACTAAGGTCTCCATGGCGGCCGCCATTCTGCCAGTGTTGCCCTTGGTGCATTGCAATGCTGGCGCTATAACCTCAGCCTGAAGATGGACGGACTCCTCCATTGTGCCTTGCAATCTGAGTGCAGCAGCCATCACTTCCTGATGTTCCTGAGCTTGCCTTTGCAGCTCCAGCAACTGTGCCGTGACCGAGTCCAGAGGCTCGTCATCTCAGACTCAGCAATGCCTGGCCTCCAGCATTCCTCTGAGTGCCGGGGACCTGGATGTCCCTGCCTCTTCCTGCTGTTGATCAGAAAGTGTGATGTGCTCACCAGGTTGTGATCCTGAGGCTATTCTAAAGCCAGGTCCCACTGAGGTGTGTATCTCTGCGCTGGTGGAGGGTTAGAGTGAGAGCTGTGATGGCACTTCAGGGAGGGTGCCTTCAGGTTCCACTTTGGAGGTTTCTTCGGAGCTTGATTGGAGGATCTGGTTCATGGACTCCGTCTGCTGCTTCCCAGATGTGCCTTCGAAAGCAAGGGGAGGTAATTAGTGCATGGCAGGGGACTATGAAAGAGGACACATCACTCACGGCATGGTTGTCTGATGGATGTTGCACTGCTGGATCCTCACTTGGTAGAGCAGCACAGACCTCACCTTGAGCACAGGACCGGTCTCGGTCATCACCGGCCAGCTGGATAGCTGTTTTTGAATTACGTCAGAACTTTGATTTCTGGCATCCCTCCACCTGTCTGCAACCTTTCCATCCTGTTGTGAGGCAGTTTGTCCTGCATGGATAGAGATGGGGAGAGTATATCAGGACACCTGCTGGGTCAGATGATAAGTATGCCTGGCATGTGTGGTCCCATGGACTGGATGAGGACAATGATGGTGTGTGTGAAAGAGTGAATGGTGATGTCCCTTGCACTGGCAGTGAGTGAGGGCCCTGTGGGTGTGTGAGTTGGGAGTGATGAAAAGAGTGACTTACCCTGGCTGAATAGAGGAGATCATTCATCCTTTTGCGGCACTGGGTGGCTGTCCTCTTCTGAAGGGCGTTGGCACTGACCACTGCTGTCACCGCCTCCCAAGCTGGGTTGGTGACATTGCTACCCATCCTGCGGCCAGGATGGGGGTAAGAGCACATCCCGGTGGGCCTCCATGGCATCCAGCAGTTGCTCGAGGGACCAGTCGTTGAAGCGGGGGGCTGCAGTCTTTTTTCCTTTGCTGGCCATGTCTCCCAGGCAGCGGTGGTGAGCTGGTGGTGATGAGTGCTTGGCAGGCGGCTGTCTTTTAAAGATGGTGGCCGGTGTGATGCAACAGCGGGGTGATGGCGAACAGGTGAATGAGAGCCCTCCCACCATGGAAATGTGTTTTGTGGAAGTGAATATACAATGCGGCGGGCTCGGGAAGATACGGCATGAAAACCCGTCATTTTCATTGGCAGGTAGGACTCCATTTTACCCGCCCTCTACCGCACTTGGTGCAATTTTCAGAAAATTCAGCCCATTACTTCTGAACTCAGTGCACACATCTTCGCGTAATAAATGCAAATTGCAAAACTGTTGAGATAGCGCAACCAAGTTTCCCTTGTAGATTTGTTCTGCCTGGCACACATCATCTGCCATGTCATAACACCAACGACAGATGTTAAGCTAACCGGCCTGCAGTTTCCCGCTCTCTGTCTCCCTCCCTTTTTGAATAATGGACTCACATTTGCTATCTTCCAATCTAATGGGACTTTCCAAACCTAGGAAGTTTTGGGAAATTAAAACCAACACATTAACTATCTCACTAGATACTTTTTTTAAGACCATAGGACGAAGTCCATCAGGACCCAAGCACTGCAGCTCCAACAATTTACTCAGTACCACTTCTCTGGTGACTGTAATTTTCATGACTTCCCCACTTCCATTTCTTGCTTTATAGGTGCTTCTGGGATGTTACTTGTATCTTCTATAGTGAAAACTGATGCAAAATACCTGTTCAATTCATTTGCCATTTCCTCATTTTCTGTTATCAATTCTCCAGACCCACTTTCTATTGGACCAACGCTCACTTTGCTAACTCTTTTCTTCTTGAAATATTTGTAAAAACTCTTATTATCTGTTTTTATATTGCTGGCTAGCTTTCTTTCATACTCTAATCTTTCCCTCCTTATTAGTTTTTTAGTTATTCTTTGAACATAAGAACATAAGAACTAGGAGCAGGAGTAGGCAGTTCAGCCCCTCGAGCCTGCCCCGCCATTCGATACGATCATGGCTGATCTCATTTCAGCCTCAACTCCAATTTCCCATCCTCTCCCCATAACCTTTCAACCCCATGATAATTAAAAATCTGTCTATCTCCTCCTTAAATTTATTCAGCGTCCCATCATCCACTGCACTCTGAGGTAGTGAATTCCACAGATTCATGACCCTTTGAGAAAAGTAATTCCTCCTCATCTCTGATTTAAATCTACCACCCCTTAGCCTAAAACTATGGCCTCTCGTTCTAGAATGCCCCACAAGTGGAAACATCCGCTCCACGTCTACTTTGTCTATCCCCTTTAGCATCTTATATACCTCAATTAGATCTCCTCTCATTCTTCTAAACTCCAGCGAGTATAAGCCTAAACCGTTCAATCTCTCCTCATAAGACAAGCCCCGCATCTCTGGAATCAATCTAGTGAACCTCCTCTGAACCGCCTCCAATGCAACTACATTCTTCTTCAAGTAAAAGGACCAAAACTGTGCACAGTACTCCAGGTGCGGTCTCAGCAATGCCTTGTACAGTTGCAACAATGCTTCCCTATTTTTATACTCTATTCCTTTAGCAGTACATGCCAAAATTCCATTTGCCTTCCTTATTACCTGCTGTACCTGCATACTGGCTTTCAGCGATTCATGCATGAGGACATGATCCCTCTGCACTGAAGCATTCTCAAGTTTCTCTCCATTTAAATAATAAGTCACCTTTTTATTCTTCCAGCCAAAATGGATAACCTCACACTTATCCACGTTAAATTCCATCTGCCAAATTTTGGCCCATTCACCTAACCTATCCATATCCATTTGTAAATTTCTTATTTCTTCATTGCAACTTACTTTCCCACCCAATTTAGTGTCATCTGAAAATTTAGCTATAGTACCTTCTATTCCTGTATCCAAGTCATTAATATAGATTGTAAATAGTTGGAGGCCCAAGGACTGAACCCTGTGGCACTCCACTAGTTACAGCTTGCCATCCAGAAAAAGACCCATTTATCCCGACTCTGCTTTCTGTTGGTTAGCCAATCCTCTATCCAAGCTAATATATTACCCCTAACTCTGTGTGACCTTATCTTGTGTATTAATCTTTTGTGCGGCACCTTATCAAAGGCCTTCTGGAAGCCCAGATATACTACATTTACAGGATCCCCATTATCCACTTTGCTTGTCACATCTTCAAAGAACTCTAGCAAATTAGTCAAACACGATTTACTCTTCATAAAACCATGTTGACTCTGATGGATTGCATTTGACTTTCCAAATGCCCCATTGCTACTTCCTTAATAATGGTTCCAACAATTTCCCAACGACAGATGTTGCTGTTCCTTATATTCTGTCCAATCTTCTGACCTGCCACCTGTTTTTGCACAATTATATATTTTTTCTTTAAGTTTGATACTATCCTTAACCTTTTTAGTTAACCATGGATGGTGTGTCTGCGCTTTCCGAAATATCCCCTTAAATATTAGCCACTGCATCTCTATTTATCTATCCCTTAACCTAATTTACGAATTCACTTCAGCCATGCCCTCATAATTGCCCTTACTTATGTTTAAAAACATAGGTCAGAATTTTTCCCTTGTTGGGCAGGCTTGGCGGGGCCGAATGCCGCCCGCGATTGGGGCTGGACTGTGATTTCACGCTGAGTGCTCACTGCTGCCTGGGAAGGGGGGGAGAAGTGCAAGCGGGGAACTTTGCGCATGTGCGCGCAGGAACAGCTCCCCGAGGCACAGAGCTGCCTCAGGGAGATGAAGAGTTTTGAAAATTAAAAATAAAGATCATTAAAATGTTAAAAAAAATGTCCCCTCATGTGACTCTGTCATATCAGCAGGGACATGTTATTAATGAAAGTTTACATTTTCATTTTATTTTTATTTGCTGTTGGAAACCTCATCCTGCCCGTGGATGAGGTTTCCTAAAAAATGCAAAGGCTGCTTGGCCTTTACGCCTGCCCACCCACTGTAAGGTTGGATAGGCAGTGAAAAATTTAATTCAATTATAACTTTAATGGCCTTAATAGGTCTTTTAATTGTCGGCGGGCATGCTGCCGATTGCCGCGCCGGCCTACCGAATGAAACATCGTACGACTTTGCGATGATGTCAGGATGCATGCCTGACGTCATCACGGGTCATTTAATGTTCCAGTGTGTCGGGCGCGAGCCCGCACACAAAATGGAAAATTATGCCCCTCATCTAGGCTATCTTTGCCCATTTGACTTTTCCAGTCTATATGCAAATTATAATCTCCCATGATTATTGCCTTGCCTTTCTGACAAGCTCCAATTATTTCTTCCTTTATGCTCAACCTATCCATGTGGTTATTGTTAGGGGGCCTGTACATGACTCCCACAAGTTACTTCTTGCCTTTACCATTTCTCATCTCTACCCAAACCGTTTCTACATCTTGGTTTCTGGTACCTGGTCATCCCTCTCTATTGTGGTAATCTCATCATTAACTAACAGGGCCACCCCCCCGACCTTTTCCTCACTTCCTGTCCTTCCTAAATATCCTGTACCCTTCAGTTTTCAGGTTTCAATTCATGTCCTCCTGTAGCCATGTCTCCATAATGGCTATCAAGTCCTAAGTATTTTCTCTATGTGTGTTCCCAGTTCATCTGTTTTGTTTCGAATGTTACTTGCTTTCAGATACAGGGCTTTTAGTTTTATCCTTTTATTCTTTTTATAATCACTAGTTTCATCTGTTGATTTTCTCTTAGATTTGTACTCTCTATCCCTTCCTTTCATGGGCCTGTTTTTCCCATAATAATACCTTTTTCTTTTGCCTTGTCTCTGCTCTGAAGGCAGTGGATACTGCAAAGGCTATGTATGGACCCTTGACATTCCAGCAATAGTACTGAAGACTTGTGCTCCAGAACTTGCCACACTCCTAGACAAGCTGTTCCAGTGCAGCTACAAAACTGGCATCTACCTAGCAATGTGGAAAATTACCCACGTATGTCCTGTACATAAAAAGCCGGAGAAATCCAAGCTGGCCAATTACCACCCCATCAGTCTACTCTCGATCATCAGTAAAGAGATGGAAGGGGTAATCAACAGTACTATCACTGACGCTCAGTTTGGGTTCCGCCAGGGTCAGTCAGCTTCTGACCTCATTACAGCCTTGATTCAAACATAGACAAAAGAGCTGAACTCCAGAGATGAGGTAAGATTGCTTGCCCTTGACATGAAGGCAGCGTTCAACCAAGTGTGGCATCAAGGAGCCCTTGCAAAACTGGAATCATTGGGAATCGGGGGAAAGCTCTTTGCTGGTTGGAGTCATACCTAGCACAAAGGAAGGCGGTTGTGGTTGTTGGAGGTCAGTCATCTCAGCTCCAGGACATCACTGCAGGAGTTCTTCAGGGTAGTGTTCTAGGCCCAACCACCTTCAGCTTCATTAATGACCTTCCTTCCATCATAAGGTCAGAAATGGGGATGTTCGCTGGTGATTGCACAATGTTCAGCACCATTCGTGACTCCTCAGATACTGAAGCAGTCCATGTCCAAATGCAGTAAGATCTGGACAATATCCTTGCTTTGGCTGACAAGTGGCAAGTAACATTTGTGCCACACAGGTGCCAGGCAATAACCATCTCCAGCAAGAGAGAATCTAACCATTGCCCCATGACATTCAATGGCGTTACCATTGCTGAATCCCACACTATTAACATCCTGAGGGTTACCATTGACCAGAAACTGAAATGGACTAGCTATATAAATACTGTGGCTACAAGAGCAGGTCAGAGGCTAGGAATCCTGTGGTGAGTAACTCACCTCCTGACTCCCCAAAGCCTGTCCACCATCTAGAAGGCACAAATCAGGAGTGTAATGGAATGTTCCCTGCTTGTCTGGATGAGTGCAGCTCCCACAACACTCAATAAGCTTGACACCATCCAGGACAAAGCAGCACGCTTGATTGGCACCCCTTCCACAAACATTCACTCCCTCTACCACTGATGAACAGTGACAGCAGTGTGTACCCTCTACACTGCACTGCAGAAACTTGGCAAGACTTCTTAGGCAGCACCTTCCAAAATCACGACCACTATCATATAGAAGGACAAGGGGGATACATGGGAACACCACCACCTGGAAGTTCCCCTCCAAGCCACTCACCATCCAGACTTGGGAATATATCACCGTTCCTTCAATGTTGCTGGGTCAAAATCCTGGAACACCATCCCTAACAGTACTGTGGGTATACCTACACCACATGGACTGCAGCAGTTCAAGAACGCAGCTCACCACCACCTTCTCAAGGACGATTATGGATGGGCAATAAATGCTGGCCTAGCCAGTGATGCCCACATCCCGTAAATGAATAAAAAAAGGTTAAGTGAATAAAAAAAAGGTTAAGTGAGTAAAAACAATTGCAGCAGATGGAATTTAATATGGAGCTGTCCACTTTGATGGAAAAAATGAAAAGCAGAAGACTTTTTGAATGATGAATGATTGGCGGGGCTCTCTCTCCCTCCACCGACTATTAGCTGGGGGAACAGGGACTCAGGCATTTTATAGGATGCTCTGGTCCCTGCTCTCCCGGCTAAATGTTGGTGGGGGCGGGGAGGGGTAGAGCCCGCCCAGGCGAAGAATGGCTAATCTGCAGCCATTTAATGGCCAATTAGGCGTTAATAAAGTGAAGGTGAGATTTCTGACCCTCAGAGACAGGAAGTCCTGCCTCAGAGAACTGTTGGCCAATCAAAGGCTGGCAGCTCTCCAGTACCGGCAGCACCACTGGTTCTGTGGCCACTGCTGGTACTGGATGCGGGACTTGAGCGGACGAGCTGCACTGAATCAAGGGCAGAATTTTCACTTTAGTGGACAGGTGCGTGCCTGACCCGCTCGAGCATGAAATGACGCGCAATGATGTTGGGCGAGCGTCGCGACGTCAACGTGCAGTTGCAGGCACGCGTGGGAATCACCCGACAAGGGCAAAATTCTGCCCCATGACTTTGTAAGTGTTTGGGGGTCTTGCCAGGTGCCAAGCTGGCAGGCCTGGCTGAGGGGGATGTGAAGCCTGGGTTTGAGAGGCTATGAGGAGTGGGGAACCTGGGGGAGTACAACTCGGGGGAGCGTTCTGATGACTTCAGGGGAGCCCTTTGAGGGAGCCCCCTCCGCCCACCACCAGCCTGTGCAAGGAAACCTGCCGGACTGGGCACCTGGCGTGAGCAGCAGCGGGATGAGGCCCTTAAGTGGGCATTAATTGCTCACTTAAGGGCCTCATTGGCCCTCTGGCAGGCAGGCTGCCTGATGCCACTTCCTCTGCTGATAAAATTGTGCTGGGAGCAGGGGAGGGCAGGTAGGTGGCGGGCAGGCTGCCTGCTGAATTTTATACACCCCTGTCTTCAAACCCACCGACAAAGGTGTGTATAATCCAGCCCTGAGAAATGTTAGTACTCAGAGGGTTCTGGGTCTTTTTGGTCAAGCATCATAAGGGGAAAAATTTTCCCCCCGTTGTGGGGGGAAGTGCGGGAGCAAGCGCGGGCAGGCGCGCCTCCGATCTGTGCCCACGATTGGTGGTGCACCGCCATTTTACGTGGGCGGACCAATTAAGGCCCACCCAGCGTGACGTCCACTCGGAAGCGCTATGCGCTCCCTGGGCGGGCTGGGGGGGGGGGGGGGGAAGGATTCCCTGAGCCAGAAGTGAGCTCTTTCGCGCATGCACGCAAAAAAGCGCACAGATCTCCCTGAGGCTAAGTGCTGCCTCAGGGAGATCGGCTTGGAATTAAAATTTGTAATACAAATGATAAAAAAATTTCCCTGACACGTCCCCTCTTGTGACACAGTCACATGAGCTGGGAAATGTCCATAACTTTTATTGAAACTAATAAAAATTTAAATACCTCATGAAACCTCATCCCTCCCGTGGTTGAGGTTTCATGCTTTTTCTGAAGCCCGCCAGGGCTCCCGGCCTGCCCGCCAACCTTAAGGTTGGACCGGCAGGTCCATTAATGACTTTAATAAGTTTTTCAATGGCCTCAATAGGCTGTTGACAGGTTGGCGGGCGTGCAGCTGACTCGGCTGCACCCCCGCTGACCTGAAAATAGAAATGACGCGGGGTGACTTTGGGAGTTCCACCTGACATCATCCCGCGTCATTTCACATGTCGGCGAGCGGGCCCCGACCCCGCTCGCCATCCGGAGGATCCTGCCCAAGAAGTTAACATGCAGGTATAACAAACAAGTCAAAAGCAAATGGTATGTTAACCTTTACTGCAAAAGGATTGGAGTTTAACAATGAAGAAGTCTCACTGAAATTGTTTAGGGTTTGGTGAGATCACACCTGGAGTATTGTTTTGGATTCCCGACCTTAGGACGGATATACTTGCTTTAGAAGGAGTGCAAAGAAGGTTTACTAGGCTGATTCCTGGGATGAGGGGATTGTCATGTGAAGAGAGATTGAGTAGACTATATTGCTTAGAGTTCAGAAGAATGTGAGGTGACCTCATTATGCATATACAGTTCTTAGGGCACTTGACAAGATAGATGTTTCCCCTGGCTGGGGAGTCTAGAACTAGGGATGACAATCTCAGAATGAGCGATTGGTCATTTAGGATTGAGGTAAGGAGAAATTTCTTCATGCAAAGGGTTGTGAACCTTTGGAATTCTCTTCCCTGAGAGCGTTTTGAGAGTTTTTGTTGAGGATATCCAAGTCAGAGATCGATAAATTTTTGGATACTTAATACCTTAAGGGTATCAAGGGATGTGGGAATAGTGTGCTAAGCTGTAGCTGAGTTAGAAGATCAGCCCTGACCTTACTAAATGGTGGAGCAGGCTTGAAGGGTTGCATGGTTCACCCCTGCTCTTATTTCATATGATCTTATGCTTTTATCTGCCCTGATTTGAAGGGTCAATCAATCCCCTTAATATAGCTTCATAACGCTTGCTAACTTAAGTGCAGTAATTGCAAAAAGTACAATGGAGCTTAAAACACATTTGTTATATGACAAATGCAAATATAAAGTAATTCATCCTCTTTAACACATGAATAACCTTTTTAGCCAGATGCTTCCTGACGCATTTTCACGGCTAAGAAACACTATACAAATGAATCAACAAAGCTCTCTTGATGAAAATTTTTATTAACAAATTAACAATTCTGAGCTTTATAGTCTGCCTCATTCTTCATCCTTTTATTTCTGTCTGTGATATGTACTTTGCTTTTAATATATGATTATCTTATTAAGCCTAAAGGCTCAATTATTGTAGCTTTCCACACAAGGGAATTGCACAAATTACCACATACATACAATGTTTGCAATTACACTAATCACTGTGCTTAATCAAAAACGTTGCATTTTAGAGCTCAGACCAACACAGAAGATATGTGACTAGCTGAGCAAATGGTGTCAGGTGATACTCAGACCATAGATGTTTAAATACCAGCGTCATTTGTAACAAACTCCGATACTTACTTTGAATTTAGATTGAGAGTTCAGAGGCCAGGAACCACACTTCCAAGCCGACCTTGGGACTCCTGTGCATGTGCCGGCTGGGAGAGGGCTGCACATGCACAGTTTGTCCATTTTCACGTCTTCAGGTCGGGAACCACCCTACGCACATGCGCAGAAGAAAAATAAGAAAAGTGAAACGGTTCTAAATTGCAGGTCAGGTGACCTGAAGAGGGCCCCCATTGTAGACAAGTTGTCCCAGGGAGCAGGATATGGAGAGGAGGGCAGAGATAAGGTCCCAAACAAAGAAGAAGATCCCAAACCAGGGAGTGGGGGAAGAAACAGGTCTCAGAAGAAGGTTCCAGGTAAGGGACAAGGACAGAGATCAGAAACAGATCCTGTTAAGTAAAGTTGAGAGAAAGGGGCAGAACAATAGGCTCTGAATTAAAGAGAGGGAGCTACAGGGGGCAGATTTAAAGCAAAGTTGGCTTGAGAGAAGCCCTGAAGATCTGAGACGGCAGCTGAAGGTTGGTGACTCTGTCTGTGGGCCGTAAGGACAAAAGTACCCTTTGGACCAATGGTGTTCTGCTTGGCAGGGCCGAAGATCTGAAATTGTGCTTGGAAGGTGAAACTTAAGTGTAGGTGGAGATCCAGAGGAAAGGAATCTCAGAAGGTGAGATTGAATCCTGGAAGTGGATCCTGGTTGAAGCTGTCCAAGTGGGAGCGACATTTGAAGAGAATTCTAAGGAAAGTTCTTCAAATGTGGAGATTGGAAACCCTCGTGAGAAAGACAGAGTTTCAGTGAGACATGTTGGCTCAGGGTGTGACAAGTGTCTGAGTGGGTTGTTGAGAAATCCACAGAATCTGCTTTGGTCACATCTGTCATTTACTTTGGAATGTGGTGTGTGTGACCACAGTTCGCCAGCTGGATCACATGTACCCCATACTTACCCTGAATATCAAAGTATAAGATAGATGTGGTAAATTGTGTTACCTTTCTGAATTTGCAAGTGTCTGTAAAGATGTAGCTGTGGTGAAGGAATAGTGAATATTTGAATCATATTCTTGTGTTCATATTGAGATCTTTCCAACCTTTTTGGTCTGGTGTAATATAGTTCATTTTTCTTGTTTAATAAATGTTTTATTCTTTTTGTTAAAAGTTTATCAGGAGACTCCTGTTAATTTGTTCAGTAACTTACCTCCACGGTTTCTAGAAAAAAAGTGAGGATCTATCAAGCCAGGTTTCACTCTGGGATCTGACTTGTCCAGTAACATCAGCTGCGATTGTAACACACTATACAGAATTAAGAATTTATCACTGGCACTCTGGTTGATCGAAGCAAATAAAGTTTTCTAAATTCCCTATAATGCTTCTGGTGACATAACAACATGAAGTTTCATTCAGATGTTGCCTGTTTACACTCTATTTGGTATCAAATTCTCCTTCTTCCTCCCTTCTTATCTACAAAGCAGCAATTTTGTTAAAACAGAGTTTCACAGCAGTCAGGTACTTTGGTAATTCAGCTTCTGATACTGTCATGTAAGTGAGTGTCACATCTTGACGACTGTTGGCAAGCTAATCGAGCAAGCTAACAGATGTGATGAAAGATGAAGACAGAAAAATATCTGAAAAAAATACGTAAAACTGAAGTGGAAAAGATTTGTTTGGAAATTATGCAGAAAAGGCACTACAGATCTATTACTATAATTCAGTTCTTATAAACCTCATTTTTTAAAATTTCAAGTTTTTTTTCCTTGAGAAACTTTAAGGGCAGAATCTTATGGCCCTGTTTTGGCGGAGACGGGGCTGTAAAATGTGGCGGGCCGTTATAAATCCCATCATTGATGACAGCGGTAACGTAAAATCCTGCTGTCGTAAAATTCTGCCCTAATTCTCTTCTTCATTCCAGGCATTTTCTTTTAGAACTTGCAAACAATTCTGTTTTAAATATATGAAAGTTTGTTACGCCCCTGGAGCTATTATGCTGTTGTTTGAATGAATGAAATCAGAGTATTAGACCACTTGAATGGATTTGTACTTTAACATGGCTCTTACTTTTCTGACATCTTTTTCCTGTGTAGCCATCTGGACAAGAACAGACATTATTTCTCATGCAGTGACCGCCATTCTTGCAAGGAGGACTGCAAATTGCTAAAAAAAAAAAAAAAAAAATAGTTTAAACATTGTGTACTGAAATTCAAGCAAACCAAGCAATCATCTTAAGTATTTACAGTGTCCCTGAATAAGGATACAGCATTAATAAAGAATCGTGCGAGCGGATTTCTGTCTTTCCCCTGTTGCAGACTTAGTCAAGGGCTCTGAGTTTTTTCATTAGTTCAGAACAAATGTACAACTTGGTGAAAATACAACAGAGGAAGGTTTTTTGAATGTCCTTTATTAAGTTATCCCATTTGTGTTTCATAGAAAATTTATTATTTACAAAAATCCATTGGTTATGGATCCTACTGATACATAATTTTTAGTTCTATAAATTGATCATTTAGTCCACCATAAATTTATAGAATCATTGAACTATTAGTATGAAAGAATGAAATTTAGTCTAATGTTCTTGGGATGATGCTAGTTCGCTCACCATAACTATTACCTCTAATTTCATCCAGAAATTATAGAAATTACAACACAGAAGAGATAATTATGTCCATTTTGTGTGATAGTGCTGGTCCTTCATTTTGAATTATTGACTCCAATTTCAATTCTTTGTCCTTACCAATGGGCGAAGTTCGTTAATGGCAAAGTGGACCCATAAAACTAGCCGTAGATGTTTAACCACAAAGCAGACAAAGCGAACTGGTCTATAATTTCCTGGGGCAGAATTTTCCCATTGGAGTGCGGGGGCTGGGCCCCACACGCCGATGCGTAAAATGACGGGCGGTGACGTTGGGCGAGCGTCCCAATGTCACCGCCCACCATCGCGAAATTTCGGTGGGCGGGCGCACGATGATCTCTGATGCGCACCCGCCATTAATTAAGGGGCCACTTAAGGCCCTTGAGGCACTAATTGATAGCGATTTTTCGGGGCCCGTGCGATCTTCAGGTCGTCACACCGGCGCAATGGGCAGGCGAATAGGAGGCATTTGTATAAACCTCATCCACAGGCGGGATGAGGGGTCAGTGGGGTCGCAAATGTGCTCAGTCAGATATTTAATTGTGAAAGTTACTGATACTTGCCTGTGTGAGCAGAAATACTTCAAAACTCATACCAGCTGCTTGGACAGGACTCACAACCTTCAGGTCACCACTCTACAGTGAAGATCATCTTTGGGCCCTGAAACTTTCAGGAAGCCTTCCCTTAGCCTGAGAATGGGAGTTGTGCTCTCCACTGGAGGCACCTCCTCTGAGGAGGAAGGGAGGGCCAGAAGGGGGAGGAGGCCAGGTGTGCACATTCAGCCTCCAGGGAAGCCACCTTTGGGAGGAGAGGCACAGATACAAGGGGGCAGGGCCAACAGGAAGTCCAAGGCGGAAGGGGCCGCAGAAGATGCCGCTATCCTGCTGCTAGGGTATACAGGAGATGAAGCAGCTACCTCAATATGTCTGAGGTGCATGCCTAAGGAGGCTCTGTCTCTCAAGGGAGACAGTCAACTCTATCTGTCAGATGATAGGGTCTGAGATTTCCGTTAACTGTGTGGGTGGGCACCTCATGCCAGTGACTCGAAAGGTCATAGCTACCCTCAACATCTATGCATCTGGCTCTTTCCAGGGCTCGGTGTGTGATCTTTACGGTGTTTCCCAATCAGCTGTCTGCGCATGTCAAGCAGGTGACAGACGCTCTATTCAGGTGTGCATTGATGTTCATCCACTACTGCTGGGATCAGGCCAGCCAGACAGAGTGAGTTAGAGGCTTCGCAGCAATTACTGGCTTCCCTCGTGTCCAGGGTGCTATAGACTGCACACATGTAGCCATCAAGGTGCCAGCAGGTGAGTCCGGTGCCTTCGTCAACAGGAAGAGCTTCCACTCCATGAACGTGCAGACAGTGTGTGATCACAGGATGCAGATTCTGCAAGTCTGTGCAAGATACCCAGGCAGCTCCCACGACGCCTAAATCCTCAGACACTCCCAGGTGCTGGGGCTCTTCAGTGCTCCAGCCTGGCTGGATGGATGGCTGCCGGGTGACAAGGGCTATCCCCTCAGAAGGTGGCTCATGACACCTCTCTGCCATCCAAGAACAGAAGCTGAGCAACAGTATAATGGGAGCCATGCCTCCACAAGGGCTGTGGTGGAGAGAACAATCGGTCTTCTCAAGATGAGCTTCTGATGCCTGGACCGTTCAGGGGGCGCACTCCAGTACCCCCCAGATCGTGTGTCACTGATAGTGGTTGCATGCTGCGCTCTCCACAATCTTGCACTGGAAAGGGGCGAAGAAGATGTGGCTGCAGCTGCACATGATGAGTTCAGCAGTGAGTCAGGATGAGCACGCACAGGAAAATGCTGAGGGGATAGACGCTGACCCGGGCATACTCCAGGGAGTAGGGACACCCGGGAGGCTTTAATCGAATGAATCTTCAGCTAGAACGCCACAGATGGACCTCCGACAGAAGCCTGTACTGCAAGCTCCATAGTCGATGCCTGAGTACTACATCTGCCTGGATAGGAACATTAACTATGCTCTCATCCTTCCATAAGCAATGGTCAAGCCATGTTGCAAACTTCAATCACTGAACAGTCTGCAGTGCCATGGCTGCTGGGACACCTCCAGGTTGCCCCTAAAACAGTAGTGTGGCTGTCACAGTATCACATGCTGCAGGTGCAGAACCCATCTCATCAGCACCCTCTCAGGGTGACCTCAGCATGGGCAATATCTGCTGGCACACCCAGCGAAGGACACATGTCGTCAATGATTCAATGCAGTAACTGCACAGCTGGGGAGGGGGGCGGCGGCCAGGTGGGAAGGCTGACCTGCTGGGTTCACTGACCAATGGTAACATGGTACTCACCCTTCCAGAGTGCAAAAGGTTGTTAAAGCACTTGCGGCACTGGATCCAGGTGCATCGCACCATGTCGTGGAAGCTCACATCCTCCGCAACTTCCTCCCAGGCAAGTTTGGTCATGTGGGGGTGCCTCTTCCTCCCGTCCCTCAGAACGAGGACCTCCCGCCGAGCTGCCACCTCCTCGAGGAGGGCAGCAAGGCAATTGCCTAAGAAACGAGGAGCACAAGTCGCCCGCTGCCCTACCCTCCTGCCTGGCCTACTCACCAGCAGCGTTCTGGGCAGCCCTTCCACTAGCCATGTTTGACAGCCTTTGCAAGGCTGCAGGAGCACTTTTAAACAGACCGCTGGGTCGCCATTGGACCCGGTGATCATGGCAGTCCTGACGTCGCCCGCCCACTCCTGCTGTCCTCGGGAGCCGTGTTTCACGCTGGGTGGGCCTTAATTGGCCCGTGTAAAATGGCGGCATGGACCTGATCGCGGGTAGCGATCGGGTCCATGCCCACCTGCACCCGCTCCTACACGCCCGCACAACAAGCAGAAAATTCTGCCCCTGGATTTTTTTGAATAGGCCGCAACATTTGCCTACCTGGAATCCTTTGACAAAATCCCTTATTTACAAAATTGTTGGGAAACTATGACTAGTAATTCAGCGAGCTCTTCATTTACTCATTTACTATTCTGGAATGGATACCATCTGGCCTGGTGACCTTTAGTTTTTGTTCTGTTAACATTTTTAGTACAGTTTATTTTTGATTTTTTAATCTCCCGTAGTGCTCTTCCACATCCACCTCAAACAGTACTACATTTCCTGCAACCCCACCTTCACTTGTAAAAATTAGCCCTAGGAACATATTGAGCAGCTTTGCTATTCCCTCACTTTTAAGCACAGGATAGTTCCTTTTGTTGCTAAGCGTTCTAAACCTTCTTTGGCTATCATTTTGCCTCTTAGTGCTTGTAATAGCTCTTGACAATTCACTTGTTGTTGATTAAAAATTTTGGGCAGAATTTTCTGCCTACCGGGCGGGCGGGCCCAATCCAATCTCCGGTGGGTGGGGAGCCGATCGCCGCCGGAGAAGTGGGCCCCAACGACATTTTAAGTGGGCGGGCCAATTAAGGCCCACTCAGCATGATGTGCTATGTGCTTCCTGTGCGGGCGGGGGGGGGGGGGTGTGGGATTCCCCAAATGAGAGAGTGTGCTCTTTCGCGCATGTGCACACCTCCCTGAGGCTAAGTGCTGCCTCAGGGAGATTGCTGACAGTTGTATAAACATGAAAAAAAAAAATCCTTAACATGTCCCCCTCATGTGACAATGTCACACGAGATGGAACATGTTAATAAATTCCACTAAAACTTTATTCAACTTCTTAAGTCCCTACATGAAACCTCATCCCGCCGGTGGATGAGGTTTCATGTTTTTTCTATTCCCCGCCGGGGCTCCTGGCCTGCCCGCCAACCTTAAGGTTGGACGGGCAGGTCCTTTAATTGTTTTAATGATCTTGTCAATATTTCATTTTCCTCTTAGCCATGCTAACTTCTTTTTTTTGGTTCTTCAACTTCTTGATATATTCCTCATTGCTTTTTTCATTGTATATCTTTTTTTAAAAGACAAATTTTGTTGTAATTTCTCTATTTTTTGTGAAGCCTTAGCTTTTGATATTACTCCTTTATTCTTAGTCTGAAATTATTTGACCTGTATCTACACATCTCTTTTTAAACTATCTCTACTATTCATTTGCTGCTGAACCTGCCATTTTTTAAAAATAAATTAATCTGGGTGAGGTCCTTTTGCTTCCTGTGCAACATCTTTATCTTCGACTGCTCTTTCATTTTCAACATGAACCTAATTAGTTTATCGTAACTTTTTCTCCCATCTTTTGGTAATGTATTTGAGCTGTTTCATTCTCCAGAAACAGATTTAGCACTGGATCCTTACATGCAAATTAAAGTAAAAGTCCTAAATGCTTTCTAAGATCTCCCCCTTTTGATCGCAACTTTTGTTTTTCCCAGTGCACCTGATGACAGTTGAAGTTTTCCCAATTACAACAACTGCAAACTTTCCTAAACTGCCTAAAAATCTCATCCTTGGTTTATTTCCAACTTTTAATGTCTATAATATACTCCCAATATCACCTTATAATTTTTTAACTATACCCAGAGAGATTCTGTCTGGCCATAACCATCAATAAAAATGTTCCTTTGCATGGTATAAGTCATGTCCTCTTTTAACAAAGCTAGCTCCTCTAAAAATGTTATGCCTGGGAATAGTTATTTCCCAGGCCGTCCAGTTGAGGCCAAGTTTCCATCAAGGCTACATGTTCTTCTGATCTAAATTAATGTTCCTAGTTCTCCAACTTTATCTATAATTCTTAGCACATTTGTGTATAAATACTGCAATCCTGACATATAATCGTACTCAAAATTAGAAAGAGTTTCAAAGTGTGAATTGTGATAATTACTAGCTTATGTTTTTCCTCATTTTTAAAGCGCAGCAATCACATCCTTCCAATCCTTTTGTATAATTCCTGCTATTTTCTTAAAATCCCACCTTTATCTTTTAATTGTTATTATTCCCTTTTCCTTTATTTTCCCTTTAACATACTTCTATATCAATTAGTTTTCCCTCCATGTCCTTTCGTATTTCTCCAGTTCTTTCAGTTTCCTCTATAAACACAAAGGACTGTCACCATCTTCTCTTTGAGTTTCATCATTTCCTTTACCATCCACTTGTTTTCTAAATATTTCCTTCTTAGGCTTCAGGAAATATTTTACTTCCACTGCACAGACATTATGGCAGTGCAGAGAGGACTATATGGGCAGAATTTCACCCTTGTCGGGTGGGCTCGGCAGGGGCGGTCGGGAAGCCGACCGCTGCCTGCCGCCTGCGATCGGGGCCGGAAGGCGATTTCACGCTGGCGGGCCAATTAAGGCTCGCCCAGTGTGAAAAGTGAGTGGCAGTGTTGAACGCTACCTGTGCGGGCAGGGGGGGAGGAGGGTGAGTGCGAACCTTGCGCATGCACATGGGTACGTGCTTCATAACCTCCCTGAGGTACAGGGCTGTCTCAGGGAGATGAAGAGTTATAAAAAAAAAATGAAGAAATTAAAAATGTAATGAAACATGTCCCCTCGTGTAACTCTGTCACATGAGCAGAGACATGTTATTAAGTAAGATTTGAAATGTTTATTTTATTTTTATTTGCTTTAGGAAACCTTATCCCACCCGTGGATGAGGTTTCCTAAAAAGTGCAAACGCCGAGCTAAAACATTTGCCCTATGAGAACAGGAATAATGGCAAAATATACCTCTTTCGATTTGACCTGATCTTATTTATCTTTAAAAATCTAAACTCTGATGCAACTGCTCTGCGGTCTGAGTCAAAATTATTTTAGTCTGCATTTAAGTATATTTTAGTCTTTTCTTTAATCTACCAAAGATTCCAACTAATTTCTCTGTACTTGGTCTAAATCTAAAACGTTCTCGTATCTAACCCAGTAAATTGCTTCTCCTCTGGT
Organism: Cetorhinus maximus; assembly: GCF_964194155.1. Lineage (NCBI taxonomy): Eukaryota > Metazoa > Chordata > Chondrichthyes > Lamniformes > Cetorhinidae > Cetorhinus > Cetorhinus maximus. The sequence continues at coordinate 109,657,201 of NC_135881.1, forward strand.
ACTTGTCTTTACAACAGGTGACACTTTCTACTTTATTCAAAGAAACATTCAAGTAGTTTATTAAGGTTTTACGTGGCTTTAACTAATAATGTTTTATACGCAATATATTGCTTGAATGGTTGCAATTTCTAAAATGTTACCGTTTTGGCATTGTGATCCAAAAAATCCATTCGGACACATGCAGATGTTGGGTCTGATACACGTCCCACCATTCAGGCATACAGGGCTGCAAACAGCTGCTCACATTCAGAGAGGGAGAGAGAGAGAGAAAAAAAACTCAAAATGTAAAAATAGTGTCATGAAAACTAATTTAAAGGATTCAGCAACAGGGAAGAGAATTTCACTCCAAGATTTTGTAACAGTTTGGTTATTATATGGACTCAAACTCCGAATAAAGCACATCCACTGCATTTCTTCCATATGGATACTCAGTAATTTCCTCATATTTTTGTGTGCCTGTGTAAGATCGTTTTCCCAGGGTTCTTTGGCTTTGCATCACCTCACAAAATAAAGCAGGGTGACAAATCTGTTTAAAAAAAGCCAATTGACATTTTTCTCAACAGTTGTTTTTTGAAACACAAAACATTTGAATAAAGATACTCCTGGAGACTTCCCTCCTCTCTAAAGGGAACAGGTGGGTCCTAAAGGTGAAACTTAAAACTTGAAGAATTGAATGAATGTTTTTTAAAAGAACACGCAGCAAAAAAAACTCCACATTTTAGGGGATTATGCTGCAGAAATACCATCCATTAGTGGTTCATCTGGTTTATGATGAAGTTGTGAACTGTTTTGAGGCTGTCTTGAAGTCATTTTTGTCATAGAACCTGTTATCAGAATCAATTAACTGGTAATGACATAGCCCTGCTGTGTGCAGGTCTATTTTGACTTATTGAAAAAATGCAGTATTGTTTAAATAAACTCAGGCTTTCAATTGCTGTAGGTCACAATTTAAGAAGCTGCAATCCGTGAAGCATTGTGATATACCATGCAACATAAAAGAGTAGGGAAGTGTGAAACATTAATGGAATAAATAATCCTCTTCCTTACCTGTGTTACATGTGGGACCATACCAGCCAGATCTGCACTGACAAACATCGGGAGAGACACATTCACCACCATTTTCACAGTGCCTATTGCAAACCACTACAGGTATAGACATAACAGATAAATAGATAAGCATTTATCTAAAGGTACTACATAAAAATGAGTCTTTCAACAGGAGGTGCACATTTTCTACAATCATTTATATTGTGCATCTGATGAGGTTTCCAATTGCAAAGTGCATATGATGTATGCAATTGAGAACAAATTTACTTTGTAGGAGCAAGAATATAAATTTAAACAATTACGAGTATCATTTGTTTTAGTGCTGTTGATGTATGCAGCGACGACTATAAATTTGGTAGCTGTGCTCGAGTCCCAGTGATGCTAATTTTGTAGTAGGAGGCATGGTAGATAATTGCACAGGATGTCCCCTGCAGGTTATCTTTGCTTACAAACTTTAAATTACTCACTACAGCCTCAGCAGAAAATGTTCAAATCTATGCCCTCACAAGTGCCCCCACTAGATTCCAATTAAGGCTTGGGTCAATCACAGCAATTAGCTCTTTCAACATTAGAATTTGTCTTACATTGACCTGGATTTTATTTTCCATCTCTGATTGTGAAAGATGTGCTTTGCCTCTAATGGAGAACGCAAAGGGGTAGAATTTCCACTTTGTGCATGACCAGGAAGCCAGGTGCAAATTGTACTGCTTTTTCAAAGTGAAGTTATGATTTTGGTTGCATAATCACAAACATAAAATCTGCCATGAACCAGTGTAATTAGGCAGCTTTTTAGAATGTAATTTTAATTTCTTGCATTAAAGAAATTACTTGATATATTTAAGAGTAGTAATCTAGTGAAGTTTTATTAATAAAGCTGAAAATGTGTTCAATCACACAAAATGAAGCAATTTTAATTAAAGTGTCTAGTACTGTAAATAACTTGATTTTAAGTAACTGAAAATGACTTTTAAACAACAACAGAGCCATTTACTCATTTCATTGGTGTACACCAGGCAGTTTCTTAGTAAATTAAACACTTTTTAACATTTAAAAACTTTTCAAAGTTGCCTATCCTTGCGCTTAAAACAACAGCTTAATTGTAAGAGACTCCTCAAAGGCCCAGAAATGGGCAAAATAAGCATACCCTTGCCATGCTGATTAATTTGATCTGGGGATGTGACAATTTTCTGGGTGGGTCTGCTTCCAGTGAGATGTTTTTGAAACCAGTGCAAAGATCAGAAACTTGATTTGTGCTGGGTATAAATTGTGCTGGAAATTTCTCAATCCTTTGCACTGGTTTGGCTGATTTTGGTTAAATGCACCCTAATGGAAACTGCATCCCAAAGTGTAGAGAAGCATGGACCAAACATCTTGATTAACTATTCCATGCCAACAGGGCCACCTCCACTCTACTCTCAAATGCCTCTTCAACTCTGAATTATCCATAATCATCTCCCTATACGATTCTATCCGAATTATCACCACTCTATATGTATGAAATGTGTATATCTGATCTATTTATTCACCTTACCCTCAGATTATTTTTGTCATGGCGAACAGTTTCTCAGGGTTAAAATTGCCAATAACCTTAAGCATCTCAGATATATGATTAAGATCCTTTCTGGTCCTTTCTCTGGTCGGAAAAAAAACTCAGTTTCGTAGTTTCTCCTTGTAATACAGATGTCTGAAGTCAGGTATCTGATGTGCAGCCCTTTGCGACACCTTTTCTAGCATTACAATGTCCTTCCTGTAATATGTTGGCTAAAAATGAACAGAATACTCCAAATAGGAATGGACTGATGCCCTATACTCAATATCACATCTATGAATTTATGCTCCAATCCATGCACTGTGCAATATTTCAGTTGCTTTATTTACTACTGCCACACACTGTGCAGGTTGTTTCAATGATCTGCTCATCAACAGATCCAGATTCTTTTTCCATGCTGTATCATGTGGACGATCAATATTCAGTTAATAATGTTTATTCTTCTTCCATAATCTCATCACTTTGCATTTGTTGCTATTGAATTTCATTTGCCATTTCTTAGTTCAATTTTCCAATCCACCTGGATCCCTCTTCACTCGATCAGAATGCTATTGTTTGCAACCCTGCATCACATTTGTGTCATCAGTAAAGTTTTACACTTACAAGGCATTGACATACAATATAAATAGCAAAGATTCCAACATGGATCATTGAAGCATTCAGCTAGTCACTTCCATCACTCCAATGCAAGTCCACACATGACCATCTTGTCTCCTTTGATGCAGCCAGTTGCTAATCAACTTCAATAACTGTCAACCTATGTTATTCCTCGTTACATTATGGACCAACTCTTTTGTGATACTGTATCAAAACAGTAGAATCTTAGAATGATTACAGCATAGATGGAGACCATTTGGCCCGTCATGTCCGTAACCTTGCTGAAGTACCAATAAATAATATCCTTCTGTTCTCTTTATTTGTAAGAAATGTTATAAAAATCTACAGCAAAAACTTAAAAATCAGGATATGCTGAAATTATAGTAAAATTCTCTTACTTGTTTCACATCGTGGTCCAACAAAACCATAGGGACAGGTGCAGAGATTTCGAGCCAAGCAGGTTCCTCCGTGTTGACATGCTGGTTCACAATAAGCTGCAATCAAAGAGCATCATTCAATATGGGAGTTTCACTCTGTATCTGTGTTAAGAAGCAGCAAGAGCAAGTGATCTTTCTCCTCTTTCCTCAATGATAGCAAAGTCCCAATGCAGCATAAACTGGTAGTTGCGCCCAAACAACTGTCCTTCATATTCAAGTTCCCAGGCATGGATTAGAAGGGCTTACTCTAGCCGTAATAGATCCAGAAATAAACTGTGAGATGGATTTGTGGCCAAAAGGGAAAACCCTCTTCCTATCAATGACTGCTACATAGATCCGTCGATGGCAAACATCCATCCAGTATCTCAACAAAAGACCAATATTCCGCTGTGGACTTGGGCAATTTATCAAATACCTAACACATATTTTCCAACAGGAGGTGCTAGATAACAAGCATTAACTCTGGCTGATTTTACTATCCTTTGCCCACTAATGCAAAGGCACTTGTAATACCTGAACTTCATGTCCAGCTGAGATCTGTCCACTGTGGACAAGGAATCAAACCTTGGATCTAGTGGCCTATGTGGTTACTGCTATGTTGGCAATGCTGTTACCCATAAGGGCATTAGAGGAGCTCACTTTGGTTTGCTCTTGTATTGTTGGATTGAAGTATTTTACTCATGGGCAGAATTCGACCCTTGGCGGGGGTGCAGTGGGGGGGCGGATGGGAAGCCAACCACTGCCCGCGATCGGCACCGCACCGTGATTTTACATGGACGGGCCAATTAAGGCCCTCTCAGCGTGGAACGCGAGCGGCAGTGCTCAGCGCTGCCTATGCGGGCGGGGGGGGGGGCCTAGCGCAAACATCGTGCATTCGTGTGAAAGAGCATTTCAATCTCCCTGAGGGACAGAACTGCCTCAGGGAGATGAAGCGCTGTTTGAAAAAACTAATGCACAAAATAAAAATGTCATAAAACATGTTTTTAATTCAAGTATTAAACTCTTATTTTATTTTAATTTGCTTTAGGAAACCTCATCCCACCCGCTTGGCCTATTCACTTGCCTGTCAACCGTTAAGTTGAATGGGCAGTGAAAAATTCAGGACATTTGTTAACTTGATGGCCTTAATAGGCCTTTTAATTGTTGGCGGGTGCGCTGCCAGCTCTGGTGCGTGCCCGCCAACCTAACTATCGTGAGAGTGCACGCTCAGCCGACATCAACGTGCTTTATTTCACACTCGGGGGTGTCAGGCGCACACCCACACGCCCAGCGAAAAATCCTGCCCTATGTGTATTCTAATTGACACTGATCATCTAGGTTCATACATTAACACATTAGTTATAGATGATTTGTTACATGGAATTGTTTATCATCATGGTTAAAAATTCTCTTCTTGTCTCATTACACACATCAAGCAGAACTTAATGAGGGCCAGGAGAGGGGGGTGGGGGTGAGGGGATGCCTGTCACCAAAACTGGCGAACCGATCTCCGGGAACCCCGAGTGAATTAAGTCTCTAACTGACAACTGGTACCTTCACTGGGTCTCCTTCCTCCACAGGGTTATTTAATTGCAGAACTTGCCCCCAGTTGGGTGGAATAACCCATCCCCGAGAGCTGTCGGCCAATTAGAAGCTGGCAGGTCTCCATTACTGACAGTGCAACCTGGCTGCCACTAGCAATTCAGTTCGGTTTTCAACAGGGTTCATCAGGGATCCCTGGAAAAAGGCAAGTGATGATGGGTGGGGGTCACGGAAAGAGGGTCTCAGGTGAGGGTCGGGGGGGGGAGCATGGAGAAAAGGACGGTGGTTATCAGCAGGCCCCCCTTCCCAATGCCGGGTCCCTTACTCAGACAATGAGTGCCTTTGAACAAGGGAGCACCCCACCTCAACTAGGCCGCAAGGAAACCTGACAGAGTTTGCTTGTCAGTCTCCCAGCATGGCGTGTCCCCCGCCCGCCCTGGTTGAATATCAGTGGTGGCGGGATGAGGGCCTTAAGTGGGCATCAATTGCCTCAATTGGTGTCTGGGCAGGAAGGCTACTCGCATGCCTTCCCATCCTGGACTTAATTGGGGGAGGCGGCAGTGTCCCCACCCTGGACCCTCCCGCCTGACCAAATGGCCATCCCATCTCAGAACTCACCTCCAAGAGAGACTTTAAACTTTGCCTATCAATACAATTCAAGCTGTTCTCTTGATATTTTCTATGCATGTTCAAAGCAAAAGTCAACTTCTATTCCTGAACCTATACACCTTGTGATCAATTGGGGGCATGCTGTTTTTTTAAATTCATTCATGGGATGCGGGTTTCGATGGCTGGGCCAACATTTATTGCTCATCCCTAATTACCCTTGAGAAGGTGGTGGTGAGCTGCCTTCTTGAACCGCTGTAGTCCATGTGGTGTGGGTGCAGCCACAGTGATGTTAGGAAGGGAGCTCCAGGATTTTAACCCAATGACAGTAAAGGAACGGTGATATATTTCCAAGTCAGGATGGTGAGTGACTCGGAGGGGAACTTCCAGGTGGTGGTGTTCCCATCTATCTGCTGCCCTTGTCCTTCTAGATGGTAGAGGTTGTGGGTTTGGAAGGTGCTGTCGAAGGAGTCTTGGTGAATTCCTGCAGTGCATCTTGTAGAATGGTACACACTACTGCTACTGTGCGACAGTGGTGGAGGGAGTGGATGTTTGTGGATGTGGTGCCAATCAAGCGGACTGCTTTGTCCTGGATGGTGTCAAGCCTCTTGAGTGTTGTGGGAGCTGCACTCATCCAGACAAGTTTGGAGTATTCCATCACACTCCTGACTTGTGCCTTGTAGATGGTGGACAGGCTTTGGGGAGTCAGGAGGTGAGTTACTCGTTGTATGATTCTTAGCCTCTGTGGTGTCAGACGTGAGTGAGCAGTCAGTTGGAGCGAGAAGCTGAGGCGGCAATGGACCTGCTGCAAGCCAATACACATGGGAACAGTCTGCTGTACACCGGCTTCAACCAGTGCCATGAACAGGGCTGGGTTTTGTTCAATGGGATCATCTCACTGGGAGACTCATTGTTGATTCGGACCTGGAAGGATACAATGGTTCTGTTTTTGCTTAGGGACAAATAGGCACTGGCAAGACATTTACTATGGAAGCCTGAACTCAGGGCCATTTTTCCCAATTAATTTTCTCATATATTTGGCGATATCACAAATTCTGAAGGTGTCACCGGGCAGAGCAGCTCAAACAACCTGCATGTCCACGTGCAAATGCCTCTCTACATCTCAGCTAGTTGCTCCTAGATGCTGAGGTCAAGCAGATTACCATAGGAGCATAAAACAGATTAACATGGATGTTGAAGAGTGTGAGTACTTTGCCAGGTGTGGACCAGTACCTGGGTGCCAAGGGAACACGCTGCAGTTGGCCTTCATCAGCTTGAGACAATGCTTTTTGACAAAGAACCAAAGAGGAGAGAAAAATCAATCCCCTTGGAGGTTGAGCCAGTCGACAGGTTACTGAGAAGGAAGAATGATCTAGATGCACACCACTGGGCTTTGGAATGACAGCCACTACAAGAGTGCAAAATATTTAATTGGCTGTAAAGATGCAACAGAAAATTTTGATGTAATTTTTTGTGTGGTTACAATGTTCTGTTTTGATACAGTGACAGCCATCGCAGTATTTTTTTGTTAAATTTACGGAGATGGCATTGCACCAAGACAACATGGATTTTACCAGCAATTAATTTCCGAATGGAAAATAAAATTTGAATGGAATTGAAATGAATTAAAAAAAAACTTACCTTCTCTGTATTTTTAGGGGCTAACAGTAAACCCCTTTTACCATCTATAAGGACACTGATCATAAGGAATAGGAGCAGGAATAGGCCATTCGGTCTATCAAGCCTGCTCTGCCATTCAATAAGACCATGGCTGATCTGACTGTAGCCTTAACTGCACTCTTTTGCCTGTCCCACATAACTTTCAACTCCCTCGACAATCAAAAATGTGGCTAACTCAACCTTGAATATATGTCTCAGCCTCCAAGGCTTTCTATGGAAGAGAATTCCAAAGACTAATGATCCTCTGAGAGAAGAAATTCCTCCTTATCTCCATCTTAAATGGAAGACCCAGAAACACAGAATCTTAATGGCACAGAAGGAGGCCACTCAGCCAATCGTGTCTGCACTGGCTCTCCAATGGGCATTATGACCTAGTGCTATTGCCCTGCCTTTTCCCCATACTCCTGCACATTCTTTCTATTCAAATAATCATCTAATGCCCTCTTGAATGCCTCGATTGAACCTGCCTCCATCACACTTCCAGGCAGTGCATTCCAGACCTGAACCACTTGTTGTGTGAAAAAGTTTTTTCTCACGTCACATTTGCTTCTTTTGCAAATCACTTTAAATCTGTGTCCTCTCATCCTTGATCCTTTTATGGGTGGGAACAGCTTCTCCCTATCTACTCTGTCCAACCTCCTCATGATTTTGAAAGCTTCTATCAAATCGCCCCTCAGCCTTCTCTCTAAGGAAAACAGTCCCAACTTCTCCAATCTAGCCTCATAGCTGAAGTTTCTCATCCCTGGGACCATTCTTGTAAACCTCTTCAGCATGCCCTCCAATGTGTTCACATCCTTCCTACAATATGGTGCCCAGGACCGTACACAATATTCCAGCTGAGGTCTAACGAGGATCTTATATAAATTCAGCATAACCTCCCTGCTCTTGTACTCTATGACCCTATTAATAAAGCCCAGGATACCAAATGCTTTATTAACTGCTCTCTCCATCTGTCCTGCCACCTTCAATGATCTATGCACATGTACACCCAAGTCTTTCTGCTCCTGCACCCCCTTCAAAATTTCACCCCTTATTTTATATTGTCTGTCCATGTTCTTTCTACCAAAATGCATCACCTCACACTTCTCCACATTGAATTCATCTTCCACCTATCTGCCCACTCCACCAACTTGTCTGTGTCCTCTTGAAGTTCCACACCATCCTCCTCGCAGTTCACAACAATCCCAAGCTTCATATCAACCGCAAACGTTGAAATTGTCTCCTGCGCACCAAGATCTAGATCATTAATATATATCAGGAAAAGCAAGGGTCCCAATGACCGACGCCTGGGGAACTCCACTACAAACCTTCCTCCTGCCCGAAAAACATTCATTGACCATTATTCTCTTCTTCATATTTTTCAGCCAATTTTGTATCCACGTTGCTAATTATCTTATCCCCATATCTTTAAACTGTGCCCCTTAGTTCTAGATTTCCTTACAAGAGGAAACATCCTCCAAGCATCTACCCTATCAAACCCCCTCCGAATCTTATATGTTTCAAAAAGATCACCCCTCATTCTTCTAAACTCTAATGAGCATTGGCCCAACCTGCTCAACCTTTCCTCCTAAGACAACTCCTTTATCGTAGGAATCAGCCAAATGAACCTTCTCTGAACTGCTTCCAATGCAAGTATATCCTTCCTTAAGAAAGGAGATACAGTGGTCTAGGTGCGGTCTCAGCAATGTCCTGTACAGTTGTAGCAAGACTTCTCTAGTTTTATACTCCATCCCCCTTGCAATAAAGGCCACCATTCCATTTTCCTTCCTAATTACTTGCTGAACCTACATGCTGACTTTTTGTCCTGAAGTTTTTACAAAGACGGAAAGGCTCCATACATAAGCCAAAATGGTGCCAGAGTCGGGAATCCAGAAGTCCTGTACACAAATCTGACGCCCACCATTTTCACAGTGAGGTTGGGGGCGGGATAGAGGATGAGGATGGGGTGTTTTTCACAAATTCGCTGTTCACAGAGGCAGCTGCACATTTAAAAGTGCACCTGCCTTCAAATGGAAGTAATTTTCGTTTCTGAAAAATGATCCTCCAAAAACATCCTCCAAGCATCTACCATGTCAAACCCCCTCTGAATCTTATATGTTTCAAAAAGATCACCCTTTTGGGCTTTAGACATTTGAAGAAAAGATCTAAACCTGCCAGACTTATTTGCAGACCTAAGGTAACCTTTTGGAGAGGTAAGGTAGCCCTTTGGAATTGTTAAGAATAGACATGGATGTGCATAAGAAGTGGAAAAGATCTGTGGAACCGTCAAGCTGTCAAGTCATTTAAATCCCTTGCCCTTTAAATTCTGGAAAACAAACAGCCAGCTGCAGTTAAAAAAATGGTGCTTGCAACTTCAATAAATCTGATTGACATAAGCCTAAGTGCTATCATTATAGTATTATTTCTTGACTGCTTCCACAAACTATCATTATCATAGTGAAGGGCCTGTAAGTTCGTAGTTTGATTCACAGCTCCAAGTGATCAGAAACAGATCGCTTGTCTTTGATGTGGATCTATGAATACAAATGTTTGCTTTCATAAGTAATTGAAGAGATTTAAGTTAATTGAATGGGCTTTTATCAATTTTTTTTTTAAAAGTTAAGTCTGTAATAGATACTCAGAAATTTATTTTATTTCAGCTCAGCAAGGCTCCTGTGGTCTGCTCATGGTGGATACTGGGTGGGTTGGCATGAAGTGTGAAGAGCAGTGGGTGGGGGTACAAATTGACATGGGGGCTATAAAGGGCCATGTGGGTGAGTGGGATCATGGGTTGGCATGAGTTGACATTGGGGCTGTAAAGAGCCATGGTGATGATATGGGTTGGGATGAGTTGGCACTGCATTGGCATAGGGTCATGAGAAGTGGTTAGACAGGCATAGGTTGGCAAGGAGCATATGGTAGCCATGGGGGAGTGGTTGGGGACATGAGGTGGCATGGATGGGGTATGGGGAGTGTGTAAGAGGTGAGGGGGGGGGGGGGGGGTGGTGGGGGGGTTAGGGGTGAGGACTAGAGGGGTATTTTTTGTTTTATTGTTTTTATTACAATTGAGACAAAGCCCCAGAGCACCGAGGCAGTGCATTCCAGACCTGAACCACTTGTTGTGTGAAAAAGTTTTTTCTCACGTCACATTTGCTTCTTTTGCAAATCACTTTAAATCTGTGTCCTCTCGTCCTTGATCCTTTTATGAGTGGGAACAGCTTCTCCCTATCTACTCTGTCCAACCTCCTCATGATTTTGAAAGCTTCTATCAAGTCGCCCCTCAGCCTTCTCTCTAAGGAAAACAGTCCCAACTTCTCCAATCTAGCCTCATAGCTGAAGTTTCTCATCCCTGGGACCATTCTTGTAAACCTCTTCAGCACGCCCTCCAATGTGTTCACATCCTTCCTACAATATGGTGCCCAGGACCGTACACAATATTCCAGCTGAGGTCTTAAACCCATCAGCCTCTGTGGCTACCTCCACACTGTTTCTGGGGTCAGAACAAAAATTCGACTGTCAGCTCACTTTCTCCTGAGTCGGGTTTGCTGAGTCAGGAAATTTCCTGACTCTGTGTGCCCGACTCGGGAGCGAAAATTCAGCCCTTTATGATTCATGTACAAGGACATACAGATCCCAATGTACAGCAGCATTCTGCAGTCTCTCCATTTAAATAATATCCTGCTTTTCTATTCTTCCTGCCAAAATGGACAACCTCACATTTTCTCACGTTATATTCCATCTGCCAAATTTTTGTCCACTCACTTAACCTACCTAAATCCCTTTGTAGGCTCTTTTTATCTTCCTCACAACTTGCTTTCTTCCCTATCTTTGGGCAGGATTTTGCCCTTGATGGGGGTGCTCGGCGTGGAAGCCGACCACCGCCTGTGATCAGCTCCACACCACGATTTCACGTGGGTGGGCCAATTACAGCCTGCCCTGCGTGGATTACGAGTAGCAGCGTTGAGTGCTGCCTGGGCAGGCAGGGGGAGGAGGGAGAGCCGGGCCTAGCGCGCAGTTCGTGCATGCACGAGAAAGAGCGCTTCAATCTCCCTGAGGCAGCTCCGTGCCTCTGGGAGATTGAAGTGCTGTGCAAAAAAAAACTGAAGAGAATAAAAATTGAATAAAACATGTCCCCTCATGTGACTTTGTCAGATGAGCTGGGACATGTTTTTAACTCAAAAATAAAGTTTTTATTTAATTTTTATTTGCTTTAGGAAACCCCATTCCGCTCGTGGATGAGGTTTCCTAAAAAATGTAAAGGCCACTTGGACTTTTCGTTTGCCCGCCAACCGTTAGGTTGGACAGGCAGCATAAATTTGAATTTACTTAGATTGCTAATGGCCTTAATAGGTCTTTTAATTATCAGCGAGTGCACAACGGGCTCCGGCGCGCGCCTGCCGAACGAAATATCATGAGACTGCGCGATGACGTTGGGACGCATGCCCGACATAATTGCGTGTCATTTTACGCTCAGGTGAGTTGGGCACGTGCCCGCATGCCGAGTGTAAATTTCTGCCTTTCATATCTTTGCAAATTTGCCTACAATACAGTCGATCCCTTCATTCAAGTCATTTGTATAGATCGTAAATTATTTCGCTTATACTGTAACCCCTCAACTCTCCAAAACAGTTGGAATATAGCATGTCAATTCATAGGCTAAAAACTATTAATTTGGGTTAATTAAGATGTAATATTAAACAGATGTAAGAATAGTTCTGCAGTTTTAGTGTAATTAAATAATGCTTGTTTTTTTGCCAATTCTTTAAAACAATTTAAAAACAAATGAAGTCTTGATGCACAGCAATTTTCACCGGGCAGAATCTTCAGCTCGGTGAGCGGGGTCTGCTCGCCGAGGCGTAAAATGACGTGGGGTGACGTCGCCGCGCGTCATTTTGGGGAGAATTTTCTCCCTGTTGAGGGCGGTTGTGTGCAGGCGGGCACGCAGCCGATTGGTGCCCCCGATTGGCTGGGCGCCACCATTTTACGTGGGTGAGCCAATTAAGGCCTGCCCAGGTTGACGCCTGTCCGGAAGCACTGTTGGCTCCCTGTGTGGGCAGAAGGGGGTTGTTGCCTGAGTCGGGAGTGCGCTCTTGCGAGCATGCATGTGAAAGAGCGCAGAAATCTCCCTGAGGCACAGAGGTGCCTTAGGTAGATTAGTTTTAAGTTTAAACAATTTAATAGAGAGTGTTGAAAACATTTTTATGACATGTCCTCTCATGTGAAACTGTCACATGAGCTGGGGCATGTGCATTTATTTTAATAAACATTTCCAGAAAATTTTAAATCATTCATGAAACCTCATCCCGCCCGTGGATGAGGTTCCATGAAAAATGTGAAGGGCGCCTGGACTCTTCGCCTGCCCCCAGCCTTAAGGTTGGACGGGCAGCTCAGCTGATTGCCTTACCTGCTTTTTAACAGGCCTTTGACAGTTCGGTGGGCGTGCAGCCGATTCAACTGCGCGCTCGCCGAACTGAAAATCTAAATGACGCGTGGTGACGTTGGGACGCATGCCCGACATCACCCTGTGTCACTTTATGCATCGGCGAGCGGGGGCGTAGCCCGCTCGCCGAGCCGAAGATTCTGCCCTCAGGTTTTCAGTTTGGCAGGTGTGCAGCTGAATCGGCTGCGCACCCACCGAACTGTCACAGACCTATTAAGGCCTGTTAAAAAGCAATTAAGGCATTCAGCATACGTGTGAAACAGCACATTCCCAACTCAGGCAACCCCAACACCCCGCCTGCACAGGAAGCGTACAGCGCTTCTAGGCACGCATCATGCTAGGCGGGCCTTAATTGGCCCGCTCACGTAAAATGGCGGTGCCCAGCCGATCGGGAGCACCGATTGACTGCGCGCCCGCCTGCGCACAACCACCCTCAAAGGGGAGAAAATTCTCCCCATAGGCTTCACAGTTTGGTGCATTGTTGACTCTTATATCATCCTGTTTACATACTGTCCCTTGGAGATATCATCCTCAGCCATGCAGTCAGCATTCATATATGTGCTGATGATACTCACTCTCACCTCCCTCGAATGCTCTACTGCCATTGGCCACTGTGCTGTCAGATTGTCTGACATTCAGTTTTGGCTCAGCTTCAATTTCCTCCAGCTAAATATTGGAAAGATGAAGTTATTATCTTCAACTCCTGCTACAAACGTTGCACTTCTTGACTCCGATTCATCCATCCCAGCTACTGTTCTCAGCTGCAAATGTAACTTGGCCTTATTTATGATGGCTGATATATCATGATGGCACATTACTATACCAGGGCTAGAATCTTCAGGTCGGCGAGGATGTGTAAAATGATGCGCGGTGACGTCAGGTGTGCGTACCGACGTCACCGCGCGTCATTTAGATTTTCAGTTCGGTGGGTGCGCACCGGAGTCAGCTGCGTGCCCGCCAAACTGTCAAAGGCCTATTAAGGGCATTTTATTACCCACAGGCAGGATGAGGTTTCATGAAGGTTTTTAAAGTTTACTAAAATGTTTTAATAAAATTCATTGGCGTGTCCCAGCTCATGTGACAAATCTTTATTAAAATTTTTAAATATCAAACTAATCTGCCTGAGGCAGCTCTTTTCCTCAGGGAGATTTCTGCGCTCTTTCGCACGCATGCATGAGAGAGCACAGGCCCCGACTCAGCCTGCTCCCCCCGCCTGCACAGGGAACGCTCAGCGCTTCCGGGTGTGTAAAATAGCGGCACCCAGCTGATTGCGGGTGGCGAATGGCTGCGCTCCCGCATGCGCCCTCTCCTGCCCAACCCCCCCGACGTTGAGAAAATTCTCCCCCAGGACTTAATTATATGAGCATCATTTATGTTGTTGCATGTAGATTCAACTAACCCTGGCTTCCTAATTATCTAATGGCATTTCCAAGTTCAAATTACTAACAGTATTCAACAAAGGTGTCTCATTCCTTATTCAAACATAGGTATTTTTTTAAATGTGTTTTCTGTCCTTGGAAACCATGGAAGCAAAACCCCTTCCCACAAAAAATTAGTAATAAGTCCTGTGGAAAAATGTCACAGAAGCCAAAAACACTATGAGCTTCAAGGCACCAGAATCCATTTCTGAGGAAATAATGAGAAATATGAACTGACTGAAAAATGGATCTTTACCACTGGGGGTGTGCCTTGTACCAAGAAATGTTAATTTTTTAGAAACAACTATTTTCCATTAGCAGCCGATATTACTTGCAATTTTCACATCAGAACTAACATTTAAACGCATGTCTTGTCTTTTACATTTGTGCATTTTAAATCCAAACAACTGCCCAAAATAGTTGTATTTAATATGGATTAAGCTGCACCTTTGTAATCGATATCTATAGCAATGGTCAGCATCTTTTGCCCAATATTGGCAGCTGCCTGGGATATGAGCAGACTGTGAAAGTGGTGAGGTCTGTAAACACAATTTCATATACATCACCGCTTAGAATTTCAATGGGAGATTTTCAATTGGTAATTGGTGGAACCCCTCAAGAAATGTTATAAACAGGTAAAAGCAGGTGTTGGTGCCATTTCCCCAGGGTTTCTCTGAAGTTACGGAGCAAGATTGAGAAAACCCAGCAGAAAATCAGGGCTCATTAAACATTTTTAGCTTCTGTTTCAAACCATAAGCTTTACATATGATATAAAGCTGGAACAAGCAGAGTTTATCTATGCAAAATTTGCAAGAGTGAAATGTGGTTGCTATCACGGCATGTGATTCTGTCACATCTGCAGTGTGATGCTCAAATTACCTTTGTCACAGGTTGATCCTCCATATCCAGGTGGGCAATCACAAACATCAGGTTTTAGACATTTCCCACGATTTTTACAGTCAGGGCGACATATAGCTTTAGTTAAATAAAATCATGGCAACATTATATTTGCAATCCATCAGCAGAGTTATACAGGGAAAGTAAAATAACAGATTAAGTATTATTAGTGCCACAATGGATACAATTTAGCAAGATGATGAACACTGTACTTTGAACCCACCCATCCCTCTGTTCATCAGGTCAAGGAGATGAAATAGTGGTAGACCTCATTGTCCTATTTCACAACCTTTTCTACTGCTATTTTACATCAGATGGAATTGCAAAGGAAAAGGGAGGATGGTCAATGGTGGTCTGGGAGCCTGGCAATCACTAGGCCTCTGGCTTCAGACTTTTCAACTGAACTTCCTGTCCCTTTGGCAAGAATGCAGGGTGGTCCAGATGTTTATCCCTAGTCTGCTGAATGCATTTAAATCATAGGACCTGCCCCTGCCCAAGTGAATTTTGTTTGTGTCAAAGTGATGTTTTCAAATAGGCATACCTTATCTTCCCTTCCCCATCAACCCACCCCCACTGCCCACAGATTTTTGGCACCTATTGTTCTTTAACTTTATGGGATAATCAATGTAATATTCTCCTTAATGAATTATGCAAAACACTCAATAACCAAACACCATGTCCTGATGAAGGATGTATCTTTCATTTTTTATCCCTTCAATATAATTTATAATTTGCCTGGTTGTCATGAAAATATAATTTTTATAAGCTTATTGCGATTTATTGTAAAGTAGGAATAGTGGGATCTGGATAGTGTGTTTGTGTGTGGGACTTAATTGAATTAAAGACAGCTGGTCTGAAGGCTTTAATGTATCAGAAGAGAAGCGAGGTTTGAAATGCTCAATAAGTAAACATGGCTGAAATTTTAGAATGTGAGGTGTAAAGGGAAAATTTGCATTTTGAGATAAATCAAAGTAGTCATGAATTTCAAAGACAGGATGAAATTTTACACTTAGCCAGAAGAAGCCAAACAGTGTGTTTATTTTTCCCAACGTTTACTGATAAAATTGGTACTATGAAAGATTTTTATTATTAGAAAAGTAAAGTCCAAAGACATATTGAAACAATGGGATTTACATTAAAAAGAGGCAAACATGTATGAAGAAGATGAGGTTGTGTGTAAGGAAAGAAGGCATTCTAAAATCTAACAAGTATGAAAAGCCTCCAGCCTCTATGTGCCAAGCTGCTGCCTGTAGGAACCGAAGCTAAGAGAATTCACTGTGAATATCCCTGTCCAGGGTATTGTGTGCTTTGTTGGGGTCTGTTAAAAACTATTTTGTTTTTACTTTTGCCTTAATGGAGATGTAACAGGGAGTTAGATTAATTAGGGGAACTAGGAGTTATCGTAATGGTAATTTGTAAACCTATGTATGTGCTTAAAATGATTTCATTCATTAATAAATGTTTAATTTAGTTTTATAAGTCCTTTTAAGACTCGATTGACTCATTACTACTGAATTCAAGGCAGGCATATCGAAATCAAAATACAAATGGCAAAACAGTTGTGGCAGTTGTTTCAAATTTCCCTCCGGGATTTGCGCAACTTAGCATTTACCATCCACTGTGCCATAACACTGGTTCCCTAATTGAAAAAAAATTATAGTAAAGGTACAGTTTTAATATATTTAAAAAACATTGCATGATTAAAAAGTAATTTTTTTTAACAAGCCCAAAATACACCTTCATATAACCAAGAAAACATTGCCTCATCAAGAGTTTTAATAAAATCTATGTGGTGAAATTCTTACTCTGGATTGTTTTTCTGAAGAATTCAGCAACAATAAGCAAGGCAACTTGTGTTCTCTACTCATGGCAACATTTTTGACAATCCATATTTAATCCATATTGTGAGCGCTAAAAGGAGTTAAGAGCACTGTTTTCAATATCCATACATTAGCTCTATACTTACCAGTTTGGCAGCTGTATCCAGTGTAACCAGGCTTACAGCGACAAGTATTTGGCGCAGAACATTCCATATTCCTTCCACATGGATATCTGCACATTGCTATAAAGGCATAAAAAAGCTTAGGTTAATGGCATTCAATGTTGAATTATATGATTACCATAGTTAAAGAAGTAGAAACTGTGAGACTAACTAGAACATGAAGATACCACACCATCCTTTCACCAAATGCAACTCAAAAACACTAAGCAAAGTTTTTTTTTGACAACTTAAAAAAACTTTACCATGATTTAAGGAAACTTTTTTTTTACATTTTCTCTACCCCAAAGGGCCATGGAAGTTCAGTCATTGAGTATGTTTAAGGTAGAGATGGATAGATTTCTGATTAACAATAACGTAAAGGATTATGGCGATAGTGTAGGTAATAGGCATTGAAATGTTCGATCAGCCATGATCGTATTGAATGGCGGAGCAGGCTCAACAGGCTGAATGGCCTTCTTCTGTTCCTATAATATGCAGATTATTGGCAAGGCCAGGTCAGATAAGGACAGCAAGCTGTCTTCCCTAAAGGACATTGTCACAATGATATGGGGCTGAATTTTCTGGTTGGCGGGAGGGGCGGAGTGGGAGCAGGCGGGCGTGGACCCGATCGCCGCCCGTGATCGGGTCCGTGCTGCCACTTTACGCGGGCAGGCCAATTAAGGCCTGCCCAGCGTAGTGTGTGTCTCCCGAGGATAGCGGGAGTGGGCAGGCGGCGGCAGGAGTGTACTGTCCGCCGGGTCCAATGGCAACCTGGCGGCCTGTTTATATGAAGCGCTGGCAGCCTTTGCAAGGCTGCTCACAATGGCAAGTGGAAGGGCTTACCAGAGGGCTTCTGGTGAGCAGGCCAGTCCGGAGGGTAGGCCAGCAGAGCAGGCCAGGCTGGAGGGTAGGGCAGTGGGACAGGCCAGGTCGGAGGGTAGGGCGGGGGCCAGTGTGCCCCTAGTTTTTCGGATGACTGCCTTGCTGCCCTCCTCAAGGAGGTGGCAGCATGGCAGGAGGCGCTGGTCCCCCAGGATGGGAGGAGGAGGCCCCCCCCACATGACGAAACGTACCTGGGTGGTGGAGATAGTGAGCTCCCGCGACATGGTGATGCGTACCTAGATCCAGTGCCGCAAGCACTTCAACGACTTGTTGTGCTCTGGCAGGGTGAGAACCATGTTGGCATTGGTCATGTAACCCAGCAGGTTGGCTTTTCCCCCGCTGCCCACCCCCCATGTCTGAGTGTAGTGACTGCATTGAATCATTGACGGCATTTGTCCTTTGCTGGGTGGGCCAGCAGATAATGCCCATGCTGAGGTCAGCCTGAGAGGGTGATGAAGAGATGTGTTTTGCCCCCGCAGCATGTGTTACACTGAGTCTCACATGACTGGTTTGGGGGCAATCTGGAGGAGCTGCACTTAGGCGTTGTGTTTGAACCGCAGGACATGTCCAAGTCAGGGTGATGACATGCTGGGAGGGAGGCTTCAAGATGGCGTGGCAACGAACCATCTGCTACGCTCTGCGCTCCACGTGCTTGTGCCTCCTTGCTATGGAAGGATATACCGTGTGGTGCTTAATGTGATGTAGGCAGCATGTGTCCAAGGCGGGGGTGGGTAGCAGGCCTAGCATCTTTGTGTGAGTGTTCGGCAGCAGCGGAGTGAAGAGGCACTGGAGTCCTGATATGTCCCACTCTGGTTGAGGTGGGTCGTGCGCGAAGAGAGTCCATGTGCAATTTGCACAAATCAATGCTCATCTCTCATTTTCAAGAGAAGAATGCTCATAACGTGGCAGAGCGTGCGAGTACTGGCGATAGCCAGGCGCAGATCGCCATTCTTAGCCGCATTGAGCAGGAGGCCCTGGATCTGGAGAGGCGCCATGCGCCAAAGTCCACTGGTGTCGGTGAGGTTGGGTGCCACGGTCAGGTATTTATGCCCAACAGTGAGGTCAGAATTGTTCTCCCAACAGCCATAGCACTGCTGAACGTTAATTGATCTAATTTTGCAACATGGCTTGACCATTGGTTATGGAAGGATAAGTGCACAATGGTCCAGGGGACAGGGATGCACTTTGACATTGTCTCCACATTAACTGATCCACTGTCCTTGTTCTTCCTTTCAGCATCGTTGGAGCACCAGAAGCCCCCTTTCACACCTGAGGGCCCTGAAGTCTCACCAGTGTCACACCATCTCTGTGAGGCAGGCACCAGCGCAGATACTAACACCTCAGTGGGAATTCGAACATCGGTTAGTGTCCCGGGGCACAGTAGTGAGGGCGCTTCACAGTCACTGGAGGAGTTGGCAGAGACATAGAGTGCCCAAGGTACCAGCAGTCAGAGGGCTGCAGGGGACCAGGCACATGCTCAGTTGGTGCCTGATGATGTGCCTCTGGAGTCATCCACGATGCAGCAGGTGCAGGAAATGCGGCCGACTGTGCGAGAGCATCTGGGGGAGATACATGCGGCTATGCTTGGCTTGGCCTCCGTGGTGGAGGAGTCTACACGGACGATCGCCAAAGCAATGAGCCACATGTCTGAGTGCCATGCGTCCTCCATGGAGAGTGGCGACCCTTGTGGAGAGGCTACTCCAGGAGACCCGTCAAGGCTTCCTGGGAATGCGCTCTGACCAGCAAACCTTCACATTGGCGTTGACCTCAGCTGGTCAGTGCCAGCTGGGGAGATGGTTTGGGCATCAACTTTCCCAGCTCGGTGTCCATCCAGCCATGGTGAGCAGGGAGGTCCGAAGCGACCTCCATTGGCGCAGCAGCTGCCTGGTGTCTCTGCGGGCACCTCTCAGGGCACTCCAGATGAGCACAGCAGCTCCTCCGCTCCTCTCCCAGTGACCGTAGCATCCGGTGAGGCTGCGATGACTGGGGAGATGCAGGCAGCTCCCTCCCAGGCAGGGCCAGCAGTGGCTCCACAGGCCAAAGGACGACCACCAATGTCATCGAGGCCAACAGGACAGCAGAGTCAGCAGGCTGTCTCAGATGCCACTCCGAGCGATGGGGCAGCACCAAGACATAGCACCTGGAAATGAAAACATAAGGCATCTTAGGCACACCAAGGGATTTTCACTGGTGCTTTTCTGTTGGACTGAGATGAGGTCCTTATGATTTGTTTTGATTTGTAACACTATTGTCCTTTTTTTGGAATAAGTTGGTTTGCGTGACATATTAAATTCAGATATGTCATCATGGCTGAGGGTGCCTCTTTTCTTCTGCATGTGTATGGTTTCCAAAACTGTAATGAGTGCTTTGTTGGACATTCAGTTTTATTAACAAGGCCCTTAGTGACTGTTCCTAACCTGGCAGATTTTGCACTTAGGTGTCGAGTATTGAGCCTACAGCCCAGGCTTGTCCTGGTGGTCCATCTGTGGTGTGCTAGCTGAAGGTTCGTTGGATTAAAGCTTCCTGGGTGTCCCTGCCTCCCTAGAGTATGGCCGGGTCAGCATTTACCCCCTCAGCATTTCCCTGTGCGTGGTCATCCTTGGACTCACTGCTGGACTCATTGTGTGCAGCCGCTGTGCTGACATCTTCATTGTCCACTGTGTCCCCCTTTCCAGCACAAGATTGTGAAGAGCGCAGCATGCAACCACTATCAGCGACACTCGATCTGGGGGGTACTGAAGTGTGCCCCCTGAGCAGTTCAGGCATCGGAAGCTCATCTTGAGAAGACCGATGGCTCTCTCCACCACAGCCCTTGTGGTGCCGTGGCTCCTATTGTACCGCTGCTCAGCTTCTGATATTGGATGGTGGAGAGGCGTCATGAGCCACCTTCTGAGGGGATAGCCCTTGTCACCCAGCAGCCATCCATCAAGCCGGGCTGGAGCACTGAAGAGACCTGGCACCTGGGAGTGTCTGAGGATGTAGGCGTCATGGGAGCTGCCTGGGTACCTTGCACAGACTTGTAGAATCTGCATCCTGTGATCACACACTATCTGCACGTTCATGGAGTGGAAGCCCTTCCTGTTGACGAAGGCACCGGGCTCACCTGCTGGCACCTTGATGACCACGTGTGTACAGTCTATAGCACCCTGGACGTGGGGGAAGTCAGCAATGGCCGCGAAGCGTCTGGTTCGCTGTGCCTGACTGGCCTGGTCCCAATGGTAGTGGATGAAGGTTAATGCCCGTCTGAACAGAGCGTGTGTAACCTGCTTGACACAAGTGTGGACAGCTGATTGGGAGACACCGCAAAGATCACCCACCGAACCCTGGAAAGAGCCAGAGGCATAGAAGTTGAGGGCAGCTGTAACCTTCAGAGCCACTGGCACGGGATGTCCACCCACACAGTTAGTGGAGATCTCAGGCCCTATCATCTGACAGATATAGTTGACTGTCTCCCTTGAGAGACGGAGCCTCCTTCGGCACTGCACCTCAGACATACTGAGGTAGCTGCTTCGCTGCCTGATACCTTGGCAGCAGGATAGTGGCGTCTTCTGTGGCCCCTTCCGCCTTGGACTACCTCTTGGCCCTGCGCCCCTTGTTCCTGCGCCTGTCCTCCCAAAGGTGGCTCCCCTGGAGGCTGAATGTGCACTCCTGGCTTTCTCCCCCTTCTTGCCCTCCCTTCCTCCTCAGAGGTGCTGCCTCCAGTGGACAGTTCAGCTCCCATTCCCAGGCTAAGCGAAGGCTTCCTGAAACCTGCAGGCCCAGAAAAGATTGCTCACTGCAGAGTGCTGACCTGAAGGTTAATAGTGCAGTAAAAGCAGCTGGTATGTGTTTTGAAGTACTGCAGATCACACAGGCAAGTTTCAAAAGCTTTCATAAATAAATACTTGACAGTGCACACTCTCGACCCCAATGAGCCCTCTTATCCCACCCGTGGATGAGGTTAATACAAATGTGTCCAACCTGCCTGCCCGTTGCGCCCGTGCGCCGACCCGAAGATCACATGGGCGCAGAAAAATCGGCGTCAATTGGTGAGTCAAGGGCCTTAAGTGGCCCGTTAATTAATGGCGGGCATGCGTTGGACATCATCGCGCGCCTGCCCAGCAAAATATCGCGATGGCGCATGGTGACATCGAGTCGCTCGTCCGACGTCACTGCGCGTCATTTTACGAGCGGACGTGTGGGGCCTGCCCCCGCACGCCAACCGGAAAATTCTGCCCATGATTTCTGATGTTTTTCACTGGCTGGCTTTTAAAGTGGAACCCTACACAGACACTTGCGTTTTTTTAAATAACAAAATAGCTCAGACAGGCCAAGCTGCTACAAAACACAATTTCATATTCGACAAAATAATTGGAATGAAGGCATACAATCAACCACCTGGGGAGCGTGAGAGACCAAATCTCCTGAATATTCACACCACACTTGGACTTTTAAACTGTTGCTGAGATGAGACATCAAAATTCAATTACTTGTTCTGAGACAATAACTGCAGTTGGCATGAATTAATCAAGCCTCTCTGCAGTATGAACCGGCAAGATATTTCAAGAGAACCCCTGTCAAGCAGGAGAGAGGAAGAAGTGAAAAGGACAATGCTGCATTGAAAGGGGCTGTTGGAGCCGTGTGCCTTCTCTCTCTTTCTGTGGAAGTACTGCACCCGGGTATGTAAAGTGACCAGCCTGAGAAGAAAATGACTGTGAACTGGGATATTTTAAAATGTGGAGATCTGCTCAGTATAACTGCATCTAGGAGAACAGTTAAGCTAAACGGCTACAATGTTGAATCACTGCATCAAAACCAATCAAGGAACAACTAACCCTATACTCTGTTTCTTTCATGGATTGTAAAATCCTTAAGTCTATCCTCTTACCCTGCCATCTGCACTTGTGTGTGCATGGGCCCAGACGAATATGGGTGACCGTATGAATGGTGTCACGCTTTTCTTATTTTCTTAGCTTGGGAATTGTTTCAATAAACTTATTTCATTTTTTGCTTAACCTAAGAAAACTTGTCCAAGTAATTCTCTACAGCCTTGATGCATAAATAATGGGACACTTACAGAATTGGCAAAGCACGTCCTCTCTAAACTCTTAAAGAGAACCCTGTTATGGTCAAACATGGAGTGGGAGAATAGGGCAGTCATTTCACTCCTCCTCTCCTGGCCATGACAACATCAGTGAACCAGTTGGGTTTATATGTCAATCCAACAGCTTTGATTGATACCAGGTCTAGGTTTTTGAAAAGTAATTAACATTTTTGACATGGGGCCTGACAGGTTTTCAACTCAGGTCCATTGGATTGTTCAGTACTGTCCCTTCCAGCTGTACAAGTTTTATAAGGAATGAAGTTGTAGGCCCAGGCTGGTTAATAGTGAGAGCCCATCCAAGTTTAGAAATAATTGGCATTGATTCAGCAAGCCCTTCAGAGAGATCATCAGGATTATTGTTGTGTAAAATGTAAAAGTTCACGGGTGCTCTTCTGAGGTTGGGTTTGGGGCATAGAGTGGAATCGTCCCAGATTTGCACTAAGTGCGGTAGCAGGCGGGAAAAAGAATGCTTCGCCTACTGGCCGCAATGGCGGCTTTTCATGCCGTATCATCCCAATCCTGCCTCGTTAATCATGCTTTCCCAGGAAACATGTTTGTTTGATGGTGGGCGGGCTCTCATTCACCCGCCACACCATCACCTGGCTGCCTCCTCATGCCGGGCCATATTTAAAGTACAGCCGCGTGCACACCTCTCAGCGCTTCCAGCCGAGAACTGCTGCACAAAGACATGGCCGTGAAAGGCAAGAAGACTGCAGCTCCCCAGTTCATCATTCCTGGAATGCCTTCTGGACGCCATGGATGCCCGCCATGATGTTCTCTAAGTCCGCTCTGGCCACAGGAGGGGCAGCAACAACAACAATCTGGCTTGGGAGGCGGTGGCAGCATTGGTCAGTGCCAACGCCCTGAAAAAGAGAACAGCCACCAGCGCTGAAACAGGATGAATCATCTCCTTATTTTTGCCTGGGTAAGTCACTCTTCACATCACTCTCAACTCAAACACTCACAAGCCCATCACACATCCACAGGCCCTCAAACTGCCGGTTCAAGGGACATCACTATTCACTCTCACAAACTTCACTGTCCTCGTCCTGTCCATAGCACCATTCACCATCCACACACACCAGGCATCCTTATCATCTGGCCTGGTAGGCACCCTGCTTACACTCTATCTGTATTCATGCAGAACAAGCTGGCACACAAGAGGGAGACATTGCAGTCTGGTGGAGGAATGCCTGACATCATGGTTCTAACAAGATTTGAAAATAGAGTAATACAGCTGGCCGGCGAAGAATTGGACAGTTCCTGTGCTGACGGTGAGGTTGGCAGTGCCCTACCAAGTGAGGATCCAGCAGTACAACATGCAGCAGGCAACCATGCTGTGAGTGATGTGTCCTGTTTCACTGGCTACTGCCATGCACTAATTATCTCTCCTTGCTTTTGCAGGCACATTTGCCAAACAGCTGATGGAGTCCACGGCCCAGGTCCTCCAATCAAGCCCCAAAGACAACTAAGAAGAGGATTCCGCTGAAACCTCAATTGAAGACCCGTCACAGCGCTCACCCACACAGTGATACATAACTCATTGGGACCTAGTTCTAGAGTAGTGTTGGGGTCACAATCCAGTGTGTATGTCACACTGTCTGATCCACAGCATGCGGTAGCAGGGGTTTCCCAGGTTTCTGGCACTCAGAGAACTGCTGGAGGCCAGAAATCTGCTGTGTCCGACTCAGATGACGAACCCCTGGACTCAGTCATACCTCAGTTGCTGGAGCTGCAAAGGCAAGCCCAGGAACATCAGGAAAGGATGTCAGATTGCAAGGCACGATGGCGGAATCCATCCGCCTTCAGTCTGAGGTGATAGCACCGGTATGCCAACGCATCGAAGTCAACACTATAGGATGGCAACCGCCATGGAGACCTTGGTCTAGGACATTGGTCCTGCACTGCTGCGCGGGCTGAACTCCATCACTGATGCCACAGTCGGTCTCTAACAGTGTAAATGCAGAGGGTTGCGGGGTAGTTTGCTCTTACTCCAGCATCCCCTTCTCCTCAAGGAGTCAGCCAGAGGCCCTTGGGCATCCATAGGAAGGAGGATCAGCAGGTGCACACCCCGGGGCCATCCGTCCAGGTGACTCTGAGAGTGTTCGGCTCATCCAAAATCTCCTTTTGCTGTGACCCCAGCAGCTCCAGCTCCACAGACCGAGGAGGATGCCACTGCCACATAGCAGGACCCTGAAAGCAGGCTGGGGCCCTCCAGGTCTCAGCCTTCCAAAGGATGCCTATCAAGGTCATCACAGACAGGGCATAGCAGTCAGCAGGCTGCCTCCACCTCTGCTGTGGATGTCGGGGAACACCAAGATATAGCGGCAGGGTTAGTTGTAGAAGATGTCGTTGCCCAGGTGGCACAGGTGTTAATCACTTGTACATAATATTCACTATTGTAAATAAACTTCCAAGAATGTCTCCTTGCCTCTGGCTCCTTGTTATGATGAGCAGTGTTTGTGTCACTCAGATGTGAAACCGTTGTTCCTGCACAAAATAAAGGCAGGTGTCTCAGTCCAGGTCTTCTTCCCTGTGCAGTGCATAACCTTCAGACCAAAATGATGGTCTGGCTTCACACTCCCTGGACACATTACTGATGCCTGCACCTCGATGGTGTTTGTCACTGCTGCCAGAATGTCGTGGACAGGCATCACAGAGTTCCGTCATTCCCTCTGTGTGCTCTCAGCACCTTTCAGGTGGGGTTGGCTCCCCCAATTCTTCAGCATCTGTGACCAGTGACGCTGTGCTCCTGAAGGGTCAGGTGCTGAAGGCTGACAAAGGATCAGGTGCATTTAAAATTTCACAGCTGCGTCTCCATGATATGACCTTGATCACAGAGCCCAATTGAGCTACCCTCAGCCAGACAGGAGTCAGACATTCACACATGCTATGCGAAGATCTATGGTGTCTCCTCACTGCACGTTGTCATCATCCTCTTGAAATCTAGCAACTATTAGGGCCTCCACTGCATCTCCATGACAGGAGCCTTATCACAGAGGGTATGTGTACTGCTCTCAGCCAGACTGGAGTCAAACGCTCACAGTTGCAATGTGAGAATCTATGGTGCATCCTCACTGCATGCCGTCATCATCCTCCACGAATCTAGCAGCTATGAGGGCCTCCCATGTGCGCCTTCCTTGTCTGGCCAATGTGATGACCTCATTGCAGGCATTCTCACCTTCAATCCTGTTGACGCCTTCCTCATCAGAGGAGACATCCAGCTCCTCCACCTCCACCCAAGCCCCCAGCTCCTCGCCCCGTTGCAGCGCCAGGTTGTAAAGGGCGCAGCAAGTGATGACAATGCGTGACACCCTCTGTGGACTATACTGCAGGCTCCACCAGTCCGGTCCAGGAACCGGAACCTCAATTTCAACATCCCAATGGTTTGCTCCACCAAGGTGCGAGTTGCAGCATGACCCTCGTTATACCTCCTCTTTGCTGAAGTCTGAGGCTGCTATAGGGGTGTCATCAGCCACATCCTCTGTGGGTAGTCCTTGTTCCCGAGGAGCCATACCTGCAGCCTCAGTGG
This sequence comes from Cetorhinus maximus, assembly GCF_964194155.1. Lineage (NCBI taxonomy): Eukaryota > Metazoa > Chordata > Chondrichthyes > Lamniformes > Cetorhinidae > Cetorhinus > Cetorhinus maximus. Next base: position 109,683,850 of record NC_135881.1, read on the forward strand.
ACCCTAGAAGATGTCAGGGATCTGAGGCCTGCTCAGGATGTAGGAGTTGTGGATACTCCCTTGGACCCGTGCATAGACTTGCAGGATGCATTTGTGGTGGTTGCATACCAGCGAGCGGAAACCCTTGCGGTTGACAGAGTGGCTGCTTGTTGACGCGGAGATCTGAGTGCCATGAAAGTGCAGTCGATGGCACCCTGTACCTGTGGGAAACATGAAATCTGGGCAAATCCCAGCGCTCTTGCATCCTGGCTTTGCTGGTCCCGGGCAAAATGCACAAAATTGTATGCCTTAGTGAAGACGGTGTCTGTGACCTCCTGGATGCATTTGTGGGTGGAGGCTTGTGATATCCCACAGAGGTCACCTGTGCAGCCCTGACAGGAGCCACTGGCGTAAAAATTGAATGCCGCTGTCACTTCCACGGCCACTTGAAGTGGATGTCCTCCATGTCCCCGTGGCGCCAAATCCTTCAGCATCTGGCAAATGGGACTGACCAGTTCCTAGACATGCGTAGTCTTCAGCAACACTGGTTCTCATTCATCTGCAGGAATGAAAAGCAGCGTCTATGGAACTTGGGTCTAACTCAGTGCCGACCAGTGACTCTGGTGACTCTGATGTGGCTCTTCAGCGGTGTGTGTGGGAGCCCCAGCCATCCCTTCTTTCTCAGGGTGCTGCTCCTCTCTCTGCCCAGCCAGGCACCTCTGTCACTCTCTTCTCCTTCGTCTTTGCTCTCTGTAAGCCATGAGGGATACAGCTAGGTCACTCGGCTCCATGCTCCTGACGTACTTCTCCTCCAGGATGAAAGAGAGAGATACGTGGGTTAGCGTAGGTATACTAAGAACCCCTCTTGGTTAAACCTGAAGGCCCCTTAATGCATGCCGGAGAGTGCTGGCAACCACTGGGATGGCAGAGTTCAGTGAAATGCATAGTTGCCCGAAGCTCCACCCTGCTCCGCCCCACTCCACTTGACCGATTGGCAGCAGCTTCGCCGCTGGACTGCATACTGTGCCCTCAGCTCAGGTACAGGCATTCTCCTAACCCGCACTGCAAAGCTGTACTGTTAACTTGAACGAGGGGGGAGACTGGTCCAAGCCTGAATGATGACATTGCAAGGGAGCTGTGAGTGCCTCCGCCAGTGACTGCTCCATGGCCAGCTTTCACAAGGAGATTGTACAATGTGCCAGTTGCCCAATTGATCTGCAGTCCACTAAAACACTCATTAATTTGCAGCCCAAGGGGTGAAAAGCTCTGGAGCATTTGCTGGCACTTTCAGGCCTCTGCATAGCTTGAGTGGGCAGTTAGGCTAGAGGCCCCGAGTCCAAGCATGTCAATGTGGCTGCATCTGAACTGACTCAGCTGTGGAGGAATGGTCACTCTATATAAGGTTTCCTTATCCACTCCCCCCACCCAACACCCATTAATATCACCTGGAGTGCTGCCCTTGTCCCACCCCTGCTACTTGCATTAATCGGAGTGGCTGCTCTTGTCCCAAATCGTCTCAATCGGAGTGCTGCCCTTGTCCCCCCACCCAACTTGTCTCAAACTGAATGCTGCCCTTGCCCCCAGCCTGGCACCTCGCCTCAACCGCAGGGCAGACCTTGCCCCGACACTGCACTGTCAGCCAGCCTCGAAAAAGTGACTTGCCTGTGCCCTTGCCTGAATGCGCAGCACCTCAACCTTGAGGTCCAACAGGTGGCACTTACAAGTGCTGTGTAACGTTACTGTGCACTCACCCCTCGAAATGCAGCTCACCAGGTGCATGCCTTATAAATGCTGTTGCGACTTGCTCGGGTGATCCAGCGTTGGGGCGTATGATTCTGGAGAGTTGATGTATTACAATGAAGTTCCCAACATCCGGCAGCAGGAAACGCAGCCTGCCATTGACGGGCAGAGCGGATGGACAGTTGCAAATGTGTTCCATGATGGCATGAAACCGATTTTTGGCCTTCCTGCCATATTGTCCGCTCATGCCCCCCATGATGCCTGTCGCCAATGGGAGCAGATGATTCTGCCCATAATGTTGAATCAAAAGAGGCAATGTTTTAAAGATGATTTTACAAACTGGCGTATAATTATAAAAGCTTAGCGGAAGAAACAAAAAGTGACTGTTGTTCCCCTTGCTGGATCCTACTCAGCAGTTACCCATCACATATGATGCTCTTTCTGGAGATTGGCTGTAGAAATGACTATTGAATATGAAATGTCAGGGTCTTGGTCATGTAGAGGGTCAGACATGGCCTCTAAAATTTGAGTTCAAAACTGATCCAAAAGGTTGGGATAAAATATCCTCTGAACTGGCTGTGCAAAATAAGTTTGAGCAGTTTCATCTCTTTTCCTACTTGGGAAAATAAAACAATTTTAACTGCCTCTTAATTGGCACCAAATGGACAATCCCATTCAGACACGATGGTTGAGGAGGGAAATGAAAAACTTTCATATATAACATAGTTTCCCAGATCAGTTATGTTGAGGAACCAACGAGGGAACAGGCAACTTTGGATCTGTGCAATTAGAACATTCTAGAAAAGGGCCATCTGGGGCACAGTGGCCATAATACAATAGAATTTTATCTTGAATTTCAAAATGATTTACTTATGACCAAAAATAGAGTCTTAAATCGAAACAAAGTAAACTATGTAGGTAAGAGGGGAAAGTTAGCTACAGTGGACTGGGAAACTATAATTTAAAAATGTGATGGCAGACAAGAATTAATGTACAATATGCAATAAATATACATGGAATAAACACCCTACAGAAAAAGTGGTCCAATCATGATAACACAGGGAGTTAAAGATAGTATTAGATCCAAAGAAGTGGCTTTTAATGTTGTGAAAAAGGGTAATGAGCCTGAAGACTGAGAAGATTTTAGAATTCAGCAAGGAAGGTTCCAAAAAATGGATAAGAGAAAAGAGAATGTGAGACGAGATTAACAAGAGACATTAAAACTATGTAAACATTTAGATAGGGAAATAGAAAAAGATTAGTGAAAGCAAACGTCGGCCAAGAGGCAGAGACAGCTAGGGGAAATTATAGTGAGAATAAGGAAATGACAAAGTATTGAACACATACTTTGTATCTGTCTTCACAGTAGAAGGCACACAAAGAAATCTGGAAATAATGGGGAGCCAAGAAAAGGAAGGTTTATCGGTGGTATTCGGAGTGAAGAAATTCCACCAGTACCTACAAGGATGATATTTCACCATTATGTTGGACCATAAACCATTAATGGGTTTATTCGTTGAGCATAAGGCCATTTCACCAATAGCATCAGAAAGAATACAATGTTGGGCTTTGATACTATCTGCTTACGAGTATAACTTTATGTGTCATCCTGGCTTACACATTGCAAATGCAGATGCACTCAGTCGTCTCCCGTTACCAAATAGCATTGTACATGCTCTTGTTCACAAGAAGTTGTGTTCCAACTGAATTTCCTGGTTTCTTTGCCTATGTGTGCGAAGCAAATTAGAAATTGGACGAACAGACATCCAATATTGTTGGAAGTCAGAGAAGATCTCTGCAAGGATGGTCAAATTCACTTGTATCTGAAGGCTTGAGACCATTCCATGGCAGAAACACACAGCTAAGTTATCAAGATGGAAATTTGTTGTGGGGATCAAGAGTTGTTGCCCATCACAAGGTAGAGAACCACTCTTGACAGAGCTTCATAGTACGCATCCAGGCATATCAAAGATGAAAATGCTTGTGCACATCTATGTCTGGTGGCCAGGCATTGTCAGTGACATTGAAAGAATGGTCAAGCACTGTCTCCATTGTTGGCAACAACTGAAATTGCCTGCTTTAGCTCCCCTGCATCTGTAGGAGTAGCCTGGTCGACCCTTGGTTAGACTACATATCGATTACATAGAGCCATTCTTAGGTACCATGTTCTTATTGATCGTAGATGCACATTCTAAATAGATGGATGTACACGAAGTCAAATCGAGCGCAGCTATCGAGAAGCTGTATGTTTTAGCATACATGGTCTAGCTGAAATCGTCGTTTCTGATAATGGTGCAGCATTTCCCAGCATAGAATTTCAGAAATTTGTGAATTTGAATGGAATCAGACATATTAAAACAGATCCTTACCATCCCTCATCGAATGGTTTAGCCGAGAGAGCTGGACAACCTTTCAAGTCTGGTATGAAAAGTTTATCAGAAGGTACTCTAGAATCTCAACTTTCCCCCTTTCTTCTCAGTTATTGTATAATGCCACATTCAGTATGGGTTCAACACAGTCTGAGTTATTGAAATGCCGCCTATAAACACGATTAAGCCTAGTGTTTCCAAGTTTGGAGGAGAATGTAGAGCGAAATCAGAGTAATCAAAAATTGAATCACGATATGCACAGCAAAGCTCACACAGTCAATGTAGGTGACACAGTATTCATGCAAAATTTCAGAAGTGGACCTTGTTGGATTCCTGGAACCATTGTCTCAGAGACATTATCTTTCCAAGTACAAGTGGAAAATAGAATCGCTCGTAAGTACATGGATCATACGCATGTTAGAGACATTCCAACAACCAACTATTCCGCCCATGATTAACGGTGAACTGTCAATTCCTGAGGTGACAAATCAACCTAAAATAGACATGCCCGATGTCTCTGTAAAGTCGCTGAATCCAGAACTGCCACTTTCTAATTACATGTCTCATGCTGCAGTTCCAGATCCTGTCAATCCTGTTCAGAAAACTCAAGTGGTAGAGCTACGTTGCTCTAGCCATACAAGGAGAACACCTCAGGGACTTGAGCTTTAATCTCTTGAAGTTTTATATATGTATATGTTGATGGATATTCAATGTTTCCCTGTAAATAGAAATTGTAAAAAAAACTCAAGTGGGAGGAAATGTAGCAACTGTGGGTATAGCCTCTCCTGCTGTCTATCAGGGGTCAAGGGATGTTTTGTGAGGCTCCAACCAATGAGCCCTAAACACAGGCAATCCGGTGGGTGGGCTTCCTAATGAGAGTCCTGATCGAGCATGTAGCCCTAGAGAAGCTCTCTGTAATAAAGTTATCTGTTTCTTGTTGAAGCCTGTCCACTCTGTCAAGTCATTACACTCAGGTAGTTCAAGTTGCTGAGGCAACATGCACTTATGCATTCATATTGTAGTCTGGAGCTATGAATAGTGACGGTAGCGGCTCCCATTTTCTTTGCATCACATGACTGACCAGGAATCCTTCCTATTCTTATTGCCTGCTATAGGTATGTGTTGGAAGGATCTGCAGGTTGATACTCAACCTGTTTGGCCACATTACAAACACACCTTCTTTGGCCATCAAGTCCTGGCGTGGGACTCGAATCCAGAGTTCCTGGCACAGAAGCAGGGATGCTACCCACTGCACCACAAGACCTCAAAAGCTGCTTATGTTAAATGCAACTGAAATTGTAGACAAGTAATAAATATTTTATTTACCGAAGTAGGGAGTTTTGTAACATTATATAAATATAAATAGTTCTGCATATTTTATTATAGGTTCCTTCACTTCTGTGTTGGGTCTTTTCTTCTCTTGTTTTGTTTCCAAATATATAACAATTGAACATTAACTCAACCATAATTACAACAGCACTAATATAATACAATACCTTTGCATGTGACTCCATCGCCAAAATAGCCAAAAGGGCAGCGTCCACATCTGAAGCTTCCATAATGAGTTGATTCACAAGGAACCCCAGAGAAACACGGTGAGTCTGCACATGTAACTATCTTTGGTTCAGGCGTCAGTTCATCCTTTGTGTAAAGACCTTCTGTAGTTACAGTCACACTGGAAGGCTGTGATTTTATTACAGGCCTCCTCTGAGTCAATGATGGACCAAGGGTTTTTGTAACACCTCTTTCTCCTTTCATGTGGTTTCTTGCTGTATTATCACTTGCTTCTTCTTCTTTACTGCTCCCTCTTTCTCCTTTATTGATTTCTAGGAATGTAGCAGCTGGAGTTTTTCTAGGTAAAGGTTGACTGTATGGGATGGAGGGAAGCCAGGCTGTAGATCTATTGTCAGCGGTCTGATGTACTGTAGTCCAATGATAGACATGTGGCTTCTTGACAGTTGTTGTCATCACAGTAGGTGCAGTAGCTGTAGCATTGACTCTTGACTTTGGTCTGATAACCCCAGGTTCCTGAAGATCTATAGAATACCACAATTTTGTTAGTTATTACATCAAACTTTTTCAGTAAAGTCATCTACCATTTAAAACATAGAAGGGTTAAACAATTTAGAGGTTAGAACCTTCATAGATACACAAGTTTGTACCCAGTACTGACCTCATTGGAGTTTGTGGGACAACCGGAAGGCATCTCCTTTGCATGGGCCAGAGGACAACTGCATCGCTAAGCACACATTATTGCTGTATATTTCCACATTAAGGCTGGAAAACCTGGCTGCATTGGGTGTGGGATGGTGGGGGTGGCAGGGGCAGGGGGGTTGCAGCAGTGGGTTAGTGGTGGGCCTGATACACAGGAGATCCTATCCAGCCCCAATGAGGCCAGTCAAGGCTTTTTTTTAACATAAGGGCATATCTCTCTTTAAGCCAGCAGGCTGCTCCTGGCCTGGACTCTCCTGTGGGATCCATTTGTGCCCATCTGAGAACATAAGAAATAGGAGTAGGAGAAGACCAAACGGCCAATTGAGCCTGTTCTGCCATTCAATACGATCATGGCTGATCTTGGGCTTCACCTCCACTCTCTCACCTGCTCCCCATATCCCTTGATTTCCTGAGAGACCAAAAATCTATCTCAGCCTTAAATATATTCAATGATTATGCATCCTCACCTGTCTGAGGTAGACAATTCCAAAGATTCAGAACCCTTCAAGTTGAAGAAATTTCTTCTCATCTCAGTCCTAAATGTTCAGCCCCTTATCCTGAAACTGTGCTCTCTTGTTTTTGATTCCCCATCCAGGGGAAACAATTGTTTCAGTGGCTACCCTGTCAAGCTCCTTCATAATCTTGAATGTTTCAATGGAATCACCTCTCATTCTCCTAAACCCCAGAGAATATGGACAAAATTTTCTCAGCCTTTCATCATAGGACAATCCGCTCATCCCAAGAAACCAATCTAGTGAACCTTTGCTGTGCTGCCTCCAATGCAAGTATATCCTTCCTTAAATATGGAGATCAAACTTGCACACAGCATTCCAGGTGTCCTATTTCCACAGCCCTGTACAAATGTAGCAAGAGTTCTTGTACTCCAATCCCTTTGCAACATGCCATTTGCTTTCCTAATTGCTGTTGTACCTGCATGCCAACTTTTTGCATTCCTTGTACAAGTACACCCAAATCTCTCTGAACATCAATATTTACAAGTTTCACATCTTTTAAAAAAGTATTCTGATTTTCTATTCTAATGACTAAAGTGAATAACCTCACACTTCCCCAAATTATACTCCATCCGCCACCTTGTTGCCTACTCACTTAACCTGTCTATATCTCTTTGCAGTCTCTTTATGTCCTCCTTACAGTTTGCATTCCCATCTAAATTTCTATTGTCAGCAAACTTAGATGCGTTACTCTCTGTCTCTTTGTATAAGCAAATAGTTCATGGCCTAGCACTGATCCTTGCAGCATTCCACTTGTCACAGCCTGCAACTTGAAAATGCCCCATTTATTCCTACTCTCTGCTTCCTGTCCATTAACCAATCCTCTATCCATGCTGATATATCACCCCAACCCCATGAGCTCTTATTTTGGCAATTACTGAATGCCTTTTGGAAATCCAAGTATACTACAGGCACCGATTCCCTTGTATCTACCTACTAGCTATATCCTCAAAAAACGCTAATGAATTTGTCAAACAAGGTTAGTAAAACCATGGTGACTTGTTCTATTCATACTATGCTTACCTAAGTGCATTGATAAGACTTTCTTAATAATAGATTCCAATAAATGATTGATGTCAGGCTAACTAGCCTTATAGTTCCTTGTTTTCTCTCTCCCACCTTTCTTGGATAGTGGTGTTACATTTGCTAATTTCAAATCTGCTGGGACCATTCCAGGATCTAGGGAATTTTGGAAAATCATAGCTAGCCATCATCTCTGTAGCTATCCTTTTTAGAACCTTAGTGCGTAGGCCATCATGTTCTGGGGATTTGTCAGGTTTTAGTCCCTTGAGTTTCTTCAGTACTTTTTCTCTGCTGATATTAATTACCTTAATTTCCTCACTCATATTAGCCCCTAGGTTACCCTCTAATTTTGGTTGTAACTTGTGTCTTCTACTATGAAGACAGACACAAACTATTTGTTCAATGTCTCTGCCATTTTCTGATTCACCATGATTTCTCCTGTTTCTGCTTCTAAGGGATCAATGTTTACTATAGCTACTTTCTTCCTTTTTATACACTTGTAAAAGCTCTTGGAGTCTGTTTTATATTCCTGATTAGTTTACTCTCACACTATATTTTTCCCCTTTAGCCAATTATTTTTGTGGCTCTCTGCTGGTTTCTAAAACACCCAATCCTCAGACTTACTACAATTCTTTGCAACATTATAAGCCTCTACTTTTAATCTAATACTATCCTTAACCTCCTTAGCAAGCCATATATGGATCTTTCTTGCTGAGTTTTTGTTCTTCAATGGAATATATTTTTGTTGAACATTTTTAATTGTTTCCCTAAACGTTTCCTATCATTTATTTATCACCATATCTTTTACTCTATTTACCCAATCAACCTTAGCCAGTCCTTCCCTCATATCAATAAAATTGACTTTGCTTAGGTTTAAGATTTCTGGTTGTGATTGGAGTGGGTTCTTTTCAAACTTAATGTGGAATTCAATTGTGTTATGATCACTATTTCCCAGTGGATCTTTTACCATGACATTATTAATCAATCCTACCTCATTGCACAAGACTAGATCTAAAATAGCATTGTTGCTTGTTGATTCCATAACATATTGCCTCAGGAAACTGTCACAAAAACATTCTACAAACTCAACTTCCAGACCATCTTTGCCAATTTGATTTCTCCAATCCATATGAAGCTTAAAGTCCCCCACAACTATTACATTATCTTTGTTACAAGCTCCAGTAAATTGTTTAATGTTTTGTCCAATGGTATAGCTACTGCTAGGAGGGTTATAAACTACTCCCACCAGTGTTTTCTGATCCTTACTATTCCTAATCTTCACCCATACTAATTCTACTTCCTGATTATTTGAGCGAAGATCCTTTCTTACTAATGTCCTTATGTACTCCTTTATTAACAAGAATACCCCTCCTCCTTTACCTTCCTGCCTGTCTTTCAAAATGTTGTGTGCCCTGGAGTATTTATTTCCCAACCTTGGTCAACTTGTAACAATGTCCCTGTAATGGTGATTAGATCTAAACCAAACCGCTATTTGTTCCACTGGTTCATCTATCTTATTGTGTATGCTCCATGCATTCAGATAAAGTGACTTCAATTTTTTTATTGTTATTCCTTGCTTGGATCTTACTCTCTGATGCACAACTACCATTAAACTTTGTCCCTTACTGTCCTACTCAACTTGTCTCTATCCACATGGATACACTTTCCAATTGACCCAACTTTTATCTTTGGATTTCTATGGCCTGAGCATTTTGGATGATTGGGGCTCACCATCACATCCCCGCCAACTTCGATTGCCCTTCAGCCAATTTATGCTCCAATGAGTATTGGCTGGCTGCAGGTGGGACTTCCGCCCCTCACTTGGGACAAAGTCCCGCCTTAGAGAGCCTCCGGCCAATCAGATTGGTCGGCAGCTCTCCAGTCCCTGCAGTGACAGTGCTGCAGTGGACAGAGGAGGAACTATACCAACTTGCCTGAGCCTAAGTGTTGGAACTGGAGGACAAGCTAAGTGTAAGGGGTCCCAGGGCAGGGAGGGTAGGGAAAGATCTTGAGGGAGAGGCCGGGGCGGAGGGAGGTCTGGAGATCAGACCTTAAGAAGAGGGTGCTCCTCAGTCAGAATGGGTCTTCTGATGGAGATGCCACACACCCCCCACACCACTTCCTGCCCAAGATTGAACTTTGATTCTTTCCGGCCTTCCCCCACAGAGGTTCAATGTTCCTGCCAGCCTAAAAATTGAGGCTGGGCAGGAAATGGCTTCAGTGTAAAATTGCTGTGTGGTCAACGTGAGCCGGAACTTGGAGGGAATCCTGTCCCTGCAATTTCACATTTCCACTCACCTAAAAACCCACTAGTGTGGGAGCATAAAATTCAGGCCTATATCTGTACACCCGAACCCTCCTCCCCCTTTGATAGATTAAGGCCATTTCCCCCCCTACTCTGACCATTTCTGTTGATGCACTCATGTTTCCATGCTTTGTCCCTTCCTGTCACACTCTGGTTATATTATCTATTTAGTTATCCTGCACTATAGCCTTGTCCTTTCTCTTTAATTTTCCAAATCTCCCCTCACATAAACCCTCAAAGCCCTCCCATCCTCCCCACCACACTATTTAGTTTAAAGCACTATCTACAGTTTTAGTTACATGACTCATCAGGACACTGGTTCTGGTGAAGACTGTCCCAAAGGTACAGCTTCCTCTTTGCCCAGTACTGGTATCAGAAACCATTTCTACCCACCAACCTTTGAGCCATGCATTTAAATCTCTGATCTTATTTACCCTATGCCAATTTGCTTGTGGCTCAGGTAATAATCCAGGGATTATTACCTTTATGGTTCTGCTTTTTAACTTAGCCCCTAGCTGTTCATACTCCCCCAGCAGAACCACTTTTTTTGTCCTACCTGTGTTATTAGTGTAGTATAAGGGTCCGGAACATATAGGGTTAACATGGGACTGAGTACAGTACCACCCACAGTGATGTAAGAGAACATATGACCCACACCTAGGGGTCAGTCTAGTATTGGACAGAGCTGTGTTCACAAGCAAGCATTCCTAGCTTGAACCCTTTACTGTATATATGTACATAGTTCTTGAAGTTAATAAATACATACAGTTAACCTACTTAAGACTACGAAGACTTCATTAAGACCTACTGAATGGTATCCAATAACCTACAACATGGTGGCAACGAATGGAAAAACCCGAAACCTTGCAAAAAATGAGGAGAACAACCAAAATCCTGCAAGACTAAAGGAAAATTTGAAGAAACATTCTGACCTGATGAAAAGCTCGAGAAGCAGACTCAGAGGAAAATCACTAGATAAGAGCTCCAAAGAAAGGCTTGGAAGCTGAAGGCAGAAATTTAAAATTTCTCACTGCAGCATAAGACTCCATGGGAAAACAGAATTACCTGGAAAAACTCAGCAGGTCTGGCAGCATCGGTGGAGAAGAAATCAGTTGACGTTTCGAGTCCTCACGACCCTTCGGCAGAACTGAAGTATAGTTAGGAGAGAGGTGAAATATAAGCTGGTCTAAGGTGGGGTCTAAGGTGGTCTAACCAGATTATATTTCACCTCTCTCCTAACTATACTTCAGTTCTGCCGAAGGGTCGTGAGGACTCGAAACGTCAACTGATTTCTTCTCCACCGATGCTGCCAGACCTGCTGAGTTTTTCCAGGTAATTCTGTTTTTGTTTTGGATTTCCAGCATCCGCAGTAGCTTTTTGTTTTTAAGACTCCATGGGACCGTTTGGAAGTACAACTCCAATTCCCAGGATGCAGAGTCAGCAGGCCTAACAGGGGTGAGCTAAAATTTTTAAATTTCAGGATACAGCAAGTCCTGAGAAACTTTTAATAGTTCAGTGATCAGAAAATGTCATTTAAAAGCTCCATCGGAAAACCCAGATTCCCGAGTCGGCGCTTGAACACATGGCATCCGAACTCATTCTGAGAAGAAAAATTAATTAATTTGGAAGAATCGTGAATAAAGAATTAGCTTTAAAGACCAGCACAGGCTGGATTCAATGCTTTCATGAGCCTAAAGCATAGTGCTGAAATGGAGGAGTCTGCATCTTGTTAATCCAAGCAGCCATTGTGTAAAATTTTTCAAGTCGGAGCATGAGCACCATTGCAGCGGGAGCCCGCCAACACCAGCAAGTGCAGGTAAACTCTTTATCTTCATATGAACGGTGGTGCCATCTTCAATTTCAGCGACATCTTAAAGTTGTATCTACACTTTAAAATTTTTTTAACCATGGATCAGAAATCCACTCTTCCAGATCAATTTGGACTTATCCAAGGCCCAGATCAATCACATAATTGGGGACTTTGGAGAAAAAGATTCCATAGATACAGGATAGCTTCAGGTCTGGATAAACAGACGGAAGTATATGAACAAGTTAATATACTGCTTAGCTGACAGGCCTAATAGCGGATGACATTATTGCTAGATAAGGAATCAACAAATCATCTGCTAAATTTGAAGAAGTACTAAAATCATTCAATGTTTATATTAACTCAATGTTTATATTCACCCCAGAAGTAACAAAATCCTCAAAATGGCTATATTTAATAAACATGTCCAGAGACAGGAGAACTTGTCGACTCATTCATCGTACAGGATGGCTGAAGGCTACAAATAAGGAGCACCAAAATCTGAACTTATCAGGGATAGAATTGTTTTAGGATTAGTGGATGATGCACTCTCAGATATGCTGCAAGTGAAGGAAGATCTAACCCTCAAGAAAGCTACCCAGATTGTTAGGCAGTCTGAACTCCATGTGCAGCACAGGACCATCTTAAGAGGAGAAAGTAAACTGTTGTACAAAGGAAACACCGCTGCCCAGTTAGTTAAACAGCACAGAAGCCGGGACACTCCAGGCCAAGGAGCACTGTTCCTGTGGCCCAGTTTGTAGCACTCCTGCCTTGGAATCAGAAGTTGGGGGTTCAAGGTCCACTCTAGAGACTTAGTGATACAATGTCAGCTGATTTTTTAGGGCAGTACTAAGGGAGTGCTGCACTGTCAAATGAGACACTGAACTTCGGAAAGGGTAGACATAAAAAAATCCCAGGCTAAGGGATGCAATACTCTAACTGACTAACAGAGTGAACATGCCAGTGCTGTGGAGCAAAGCTCCCCCACAGGCAAAATTAATGTCCTGCAAATTCAGCCCAATGCTTTCAATGTAACAGAATTGGACACATTGGCAAACTGTGCAAGGCCAAAACATCTAAGTGCTCAGAAGACCCAAAGATGATTCAAGAAGTTGAGACTGCACACCAAGAGGACACAGCCATGCTTCTTGGGTGAGGGCAAATATCCAGGATTCTCATCCTGGAACATGGACATTTCGGTTAACAACCATCTCACAAACTTTAAGTTGGACACGGGAGCCAGTGTTATGGCCCTATCAAACAAAGAACCATGGCTGAGAGACTTCTGTCTTCAAACAACAAACACACTAGCTTGGACCCAGAGGAATCCGACTTCCAGTCACAGGCATGATTCTGGAACTACTAATGTATGGCGGCAAACAAATCTTTGAGCTGAGTTACATTATCCCATAACCAGTCTTCTTCTTTCTTGAGCAGAGATGTCAGTGTAGCCCTGAATCTCCTCAAAATGGCAGAAGAGGTCAAGATCATCACTGTGATAACTTATACAGAACTGCAAGTTCCCTAGAGCTCAAACAAGAAAGGGTATCCTGACTGGGACTTCAGCTCTGAACTGCCTTCTCTCTTTGCAGAACAGGTTTGTCCATTTTTGTTACAGGTGCTAGAAAGCCCTCATTGGTCAGACCAGCCAACCACTCAGATAGTTACCATGATGCCTCCAGTGGAGGATAGACAAGAGAGCAACTAACAACCAAAGCAGCCTCAACCTCCGGCTCCAACAACTATTGATGAGGTTAACGCTGCGACCACAGAGCAAATGCTGCAAATCTCAGCCAGCATGACTGTGCCACAGATGATGCTGGAACCAAGGAGCAGCCTCCATTGCTGACAGCACACCACACAGCCAAACGCAAAGGTAAGCTTACTAAAAAACCACATCCTCATAACAGGAATAGCCATCTTCCATCACAGAGGACAACCCACACGGTGAAAGGACAGGGAAAAAGGACATGGAGATGAGGACAATGTTCATTCACCCTACAAGTAACGGGATGGAATAACAACCACCTATCACCACAACTGCTGAATTGACAAAGAGCGGTTCAATGCCAAGGAATGGAAAAAGAGGATGAAAAGATACCCAGATGGCAGAGCGACCTCTAAATCAACAGAGTTTACCTGCAACAAAACAGCCTACCACTCCTCCATCAGGAGTGTGAACGAGATATGGAAGGGTTATAAGCTTCCAGACCGCCTGAACCTATGGACTCAGAGACTTGAAGGGGGAGATGGGGTAATAATAATAATGTAAATACATGGGGTAAATGAGAATAACTTGATATACATTGGAAAATGACTTAGAGGTGGTGTCATATGAGGGTCTAGCACATATAGCGTTAACGTGGGATGAGTACAGTACTGCCCACACAGTGATGTAAGGTAACACATGATCCACACCAAGGGGTCATGACCCACACATAGGGGAAAGTCTAGTTTTGGATAGAGCCTTGTGCACAAGCAAGCATGGAGACAGCTGCTAGCTTAAACCCTTTACTGTATATATGTACATAGTTCTTGGTGTGGATAGATAAATAGGCCAGAATTTTATGTTCACCCTCTGGCAGGTTCTGAGGCAGGGGAGCTGGTGGGGGTGGGGGCAGAGTTCAATCTCAGGCAGGTGGTTCAGGGAGGGCCTCCATCAGAAGCCCCCTTCTGACTGGGGACACCCTCCCCTTAGGGCATGGTGACCTCCGGACCTCCCTCTCCCCGTGACCTACCGCCTGACACCCCGATCGCATCCCCCCACCCTCGCGACCCCGCAGGCCTTCCCTACACAGTCCACCCCCACCTCCCCACCCCACTTTGACCCCTGCCATTTACCTCTCCTCTGGTTCCAGGCAGTTAGCTGCAGTGCCTCTTCAGCTTGCCAAGGTGGGATTTCCTCCCAGTGATAGGCAGAAGTCCCGCCTTCTGCTAATCAACACTGATTAGAGAAATGGCATCGCGGCTGCTGGAGTTGGCGGGGATGTGTTCCCTGTCGAATCTTCAGATGGCGAGCCCCCGCCATCCTGAAAATTCTGGCCATGCAGTTAACCTATGTAAGACTACGAAGACTTCATTAAGATCTACCAAGTAGTATCTAATACCCTAAACAGTACCCAGATGAAAACTGGTTCCTTCCCCTCCCACTCCAAGTTCCTCTCAGACGCTAGGCACTGGGCAGGCAACATAGCCTTTTGAAATGCATGCTCTCAGCTGCAAAGAACTGTTTCTATTCCCCTAACTATACTGCTCCATACTACAAATACATTCCTTTACTTCCCCGACTTGAATGAGTCTCTGCACCATGGTGCCATGGTCAGTTTGCTCATTAACCCTGAAGTCCCAACTCTTGCCCTCACAAGCTGCAAGAACCTCAAACTTGCTGAACAATTAGAAGGGCCGAGGCTCCTTCATTGCTACCTTCTGAATCACCATATCTGCCTTACTTGCAGTCACACCCATCTGTCCCTGTCCCTGACCATCGACCAAATCAGGGGAGGTGGTAGTGCAATGGCAATAACAATGGACAAGAAATCCAGAGGCCCAGGTTCATGCTCTGGGGATATGGGTTCAAATCCCACCATGGCAGTTCTGGTGGAATTTAAATGCAATTAATAAATCTGGAATTAAAAGCTACTCCCAGTAATGGGACCACAAAACTACTGTTGATTGTTGGAAGAACTCATCTGGTTCACCCATGCCCTTTTGGGAAGGTAATCTGCCATCCTTATCCAGTCTGGCCTATATATGAATCCAGATCCACAGTGATGGAGTTGACTCTTAAATGCTCTCTGAAATGGCAAGCGCAACTGACAGGAAGGTCTGGATCATGCTTGCGGCAAGCTGCAATGTTCCAATGAAGCTCAATGCAAACTGGAGGAACAGCACCTCATCTTCCAATTAGGCACTTTACAGCCTTCCATACTTAACACTGAGTTCAACAACTTCAGACCATGAACTCTCTCCTCCATCCCCACCCACCTTTCTTCTTATTCATTTTTATTTTTAAATATTGATTTATTGATTTATTTCCACTTATTTTCATTATTATTATTTTTAAAATTTATTTCCATTTTATTCATTGTTTTATCCCCAGCTTTTAGCCTTTTCGATCCTTTTTCCCCCTCCCCACACCCCACCCCCACTAGGGCCACCTGTCACTTTCCAGAGTGCTTACTCTGGTCCGGCCATTATCACATTCTGCTTTCCACTCTTAATGTCACCATTAGCACCTCCTTTAGCCAGAACCACCACTATTAACAACCTTTTGAACTTTTGTTTATGACATCTTTCGCAATCTCTCATTTGCCTCCACCTATCGCTGGCCTTCTATCCAGCTTCACCTGTTCCGCCCCGCTTAAACAGTATATATTTGACCACATTTCTATTTCCCTTCAACTCTGAATAAGAGTCATATGGACTTGAAACGTTAACTCTGTCTTTCTCTCCACAGATGCTGCCAGACCTACTGAGTTTTCCCAGAATTTTTTGTTTTTGTTTCAGATTTCCAGCATCTGCAGTATTTTGCTTTTAACACAAAGGAGTGAAACCAGACTGACCACTGTGCACTGGAAGCGATAACAGCACACCCTGTCGACCCTAAAGGTCTTCCTTATTACCATAAATGGGCTTGTGGCAAAATTGGGAGAGCTGTCCCACAGGCGAGTCCAGCAACAGCCTGATATGGTTATACTCACAGAATCATACTTTACAGACAACGTGCCACTCATCACCATCACCATCTCTGAGTATGTCCTGTCCCACCAAAAGGATTTAATTATCATGTGATCAGGCAGAGTCAACATGTCTTTGTGAAAGGGAAATCATGTTTAACTAATTTATTAGAGTTTTTTGGGGGAAGTAACATGCAAGGTAGATAAAGGGGAACCTGTAGATGTGGTGTACTTGGATCTCCAAAAGGCATTTGATAAGGTGCCACATCAAAGACTACGCAAGAGAACACGGTGTAGAGTTAACTGTGATGAAACTCAAAAAAAAATTTACCTTTAGTTGAGTTTGGGAGTTGCAGTTCGGGAACTACATTTCCCGGCGGGCCTCGGGACTTCTGTGCATGCACTGGCTGGGAGATGGCCGCACATGCGGAGTTCGTGTATTTTTTTACCTAGTTCAGGCCTTTCACCCATGCGCTGACCGGGAAAGGACCACAAATGTGCAGCTGGTCTTTTTATGTTCTTTGGGCCGAGAACCGACCAGAAGGAAAAGAAAAAAGTGAAACAGCTGAAACTGCAGGTCAGGTGACCTAAATCTGAGCGTCATTTCAGAGGTGTCCCAGTGAGAAGGACACAGGGAGGGGGCAAGGATTAGGTCCCAAAGCAAGAAGAAGGTCGCAAACCAGGGAATGGGATAGAAAGATGTCCCAGAAGAAAGTCACAGGTAGGGACAAAGACTAAAATCAGTTAAAGCCCATTGATTCAGGATAAAGAACTGGAGCAGAGAAAAAGGCTCCAAGTTAAAGAAATAGCTGCCGGGAGCATATTTGAAGCAAAGCGGGTTTGAGAGAAGTCCTGAAGATCTGAACAGGCAGCCGAATATTGGTGACTCCTTATTGCCGGCTTTTTGGAGCAGCGATGTCCTGCTTGGCATGGCCAAAAATATAAAAGTTTGCTTCGAAGGTGAAGCATGAGTTTACTCAGAGATTCAGGTGAAAGGAATCTCAGAAGGTGAGATTGAAACCCTGGAGATGGTTTCTTGTTGAAGCCTTCTGAGTGGGAGCAACTTTCAGAGAGAATTCCAAGGCGAGTTTTTCAAATGTCAAGAACGGAAACACTCATGAGAAAGACAAAGTTTCAGTGAGACTTGGTGGCTCACGGTGTGACAAGGGTCCAGGTGGGTTGCTGAGAAATTTGTAGAAACTGCTGTGGTTGCATCTGCCATTTACTTTGGAATGTGGTATGTCTGACCACAGTTCACATGTTAATTCAGATGTACCACATACTTATCCAGAATATTAGAGTATAAGATAGATGTGGTATCTTTATATGTCTGTATAGATATAGCTGAGGTGAAGGAATAGTGAATATTTGAATCATTTCCTTGTGTTGCATTGAGATATTTCCAACCTTTTTATCTGGTGTAATGTAGTTATTCTTGTTTTTTTTTGTGTTAAAATTTTATCAGCAGACTCCTGTGAATTTGTTCAGTAACTTTCCTCCATGGTTTCTAAACAAAAAGTTAGGATCTATCACACTAGGTTTCACTCTGGGATCTGACTTGTCCAGTATCAACACCAGCTGGGATCGTAACAGTAGCATCTTAGCATGGATACAGGATTGGTTAGCTAACAGGAAACAGAGAGTAGGGATAAGTGGGTCTTTTTAGGGTTCACAATCTGTAACAAGTGGAGTGCCACAGTGATCAGTGCTGGGGCCTCAACTATTTACAATATAATAAATGCTTTTGATGAAGGTATTGAATGTATGGCAGCTAAGCTAAATTTCCAAATGACATCAAGACAGGTGGGAAAGTAAGTTGTAAAGTGGATGTAGAGAGTCTGTAAAGGGATATTAGGTAGGTTAAGTAGGTGGGCAAAAGTTTGGCAGATGGAGTATAATATGGGAAAATGTGAACTTGTCCACTTTGACAGGAAGAATGGAATAACAGTAAAACATTTAAATGGAGAAAGATTGCAGAACTCGGTGGTTCAAAGGGATCTGGGCGTCCTAGTACACGAATCACAAAAAATTAGTATGCAGTTACAGCAAGTGATTAGGCAAATAGAATTTTGGCATTTATTGCAAAGGGAATGGAATATAAAAGTAGGGAAGTTTTACTGCAGATGTACAGGCCTTTGTGAGGCCACATCTGGAATACTGTGTACAGTTTTGGTCTCCTTATTTGAAAAAATTTATAATTGCATTAGAAGCAGTACAGAGAAGGTTCACTCAAAGAAATGTTGAACAGGTTGGGCCTATACCTATTGGAGTTTAGAAGAATGAGAGATGATCTCATTGAAACATATAAGATCCTGAGGGGACTTGACAGGGTAGATACCAGGAAAATGTTTCCACTTGTGGGGGACTAGAACAAGGGGTCATAGTTTAGGAATTTTTTTCTTTCAGAGGGCAATTAGTATGTGGAATTCTCTTCCTCAAAGAGCAGTGGAGACTGGGCCATTGAATTTATTCAAGTCAGAAATAGGCCGATTTTGGTAGACAAGGGGGTGAAGGTTACTGGGGACAGACAGAAAAGTGGGGTTGAGACCACAACCAGATCAGCCATGATCTTATTTAATTTTGGAGTCGGCTCAAAGGGCCAAATGACCTACTCCTGATCTTAAGTCCTATGTTCCTATGACATGGGTGCAACCAGTGATGCCTTGCACCCTTGGAAAACCTGCAATAGCTGCAAAGCCTCTGGTTCTTTCCATCTGAATAATGTTGTCAGTACTGAAGTTGCTGTATTGCTTGGCATTTGTAAAGACTTTAATGCAGTGCTGAGCTGCAATCTGTGTTACGCCACTCAGGTCTCTGCTGTCACGCTGAAATGACCCTGATGCAAAAATGGTAAGGGCCACAGTGTCTTTCAATGTCACCGGCATTGGGTGCCCCCCCACCCACCCTGCCACCCCCCCGCACAGTTGGATGTGATGTCTGGGGCAAACAACTCAAGCAGATGTCACAGTGGCTCACAAAAAGCAAAATCTCCACAGGCACTCTCAGTTATTTGCAGGTACACAATTCTTAATCTGTACACACGATTGGCAGGATATGGCCTCCACCTGTGTCCCTGCGTCTGCTGCCGCTTGCCCTCTGCAGCCCTTTGCTCGTCAGTTTGGCCTCCTTCATCCACTTGCTGTGGCTCCTGCCCCTATTGGGTGACCTCCTCCATCTCCTTCACCTCCTCCTCCCCTCTTCCTCACTGAAGAAGGTATCTCCAATGGAATGAACTATGCCCATAATGAACTGAGCAAAAACGCTTCAGTGATGTCAGATAACAGTGTTGACCTGTTTGCAGACACTGTTATGCTTAATACCCCTGTCTAGGATACTGTCTAGGGCTTCGAGCACATCAAAAATCTGCCCATGATATACCTGTAAGCAGCTTCACCTACTAAAGTCGGGCATAGACCCATCTCTAGCATTTAAATCCACCCTCTCCACTAACATTGAGAAAAAACAGGTTCCCACCTATTGTGTTTCACATGCAGGCAACGCTTTATGGCATTGGGGATGTATCACTGCAGTTGACTGGACTGCTAATAAGCTTAAACAATCATTAATTATCACTTTCAAAATAGCCAGCAGGCGACTGATTTTGGGGCCCGCCTGCCAACCTCATTATCGTTGACCAGTGTGATGATGTTGAGCTGTGAACCCATCATCATGTCAGATATTACACTTCCGCGGGACCAAAACCGTACGGTTTTCGGGCTGTAAAGTTCAGCCCAATAACTCTATATTTCTCCCTCTGCATATGCAGCAAGACCTGTTGAGTATATCCAGTATTTTTGGTTTTTATCACTGCTTTTCCTCTCTTCCTTCTCTTAACAACCAGGATGCATTCTGCCAATGTAAGTTGCTCACAAAAAAATGAAAACTCCTATCTTTTTAAGTGTTTTTGTAGAGCTCCTTAAAATATTTCCACCCTTTTCTAGTCCCTCCTGCAATTGCTTCACACTATCTTTAAGCTGCAACTTGGTTTGGCAGAGGAGATGCCAATTTACTCTCACTTTCTGCATCAGCAAGCTCTCTTCTTATCAATAAGATGTAAATGAGCTCTGAACATCAAAAAGGCTTAGGCTGTTCACTGAGGACATTAGCTGGGCAACATCTATGTCTGTCTATGATGAAAATTGACCCCAGTCTTTCTACTATAAATTTTCATCCTCATTTGGGAACCTGAGAGGAAATTCAGAGTGGAGAGGAGAGAAATTGGCATTGGGAAGTAGAGAAGTATTAGCTGATAAGGAGGATGTATCAAGGTTAATGGAATACTTGGAGAGTTTGATAGAATTAGAGAAGGCAATAGTAAGTCTTTAGATGGGGTCAGAATAAGGAGGAAAGTAAAAAAAAGCCTAAACCAGGCTTCATGTAAATGTATGTGAATGCACAAAGTATGGTTAATAAGATTGGTGAACTACAGACAAAGGTTGACAAGGAATTATGGGGGAGAATTTTCCCCCAGTCGGGGGGGGGTTGTGCGGCGGCAGGCAGGGGCAGGCGTGGACCCGATCGGCGCCCCTGATCGCGTCTGCGCCGCCATTTTAAATGGGTGGGCCAATTAAGGCCCGCCGAGCGTGACCTGCGCCCAGAAGTGCTGAGCGCTCCCTGTGCAGGTTGGGGGGGGTGAGATTCCCTGAGTAGGGGCCTGTGCTCTTTTGCGCATGTGCGCGAAAGAGTGCAGGAATCTCCCTGAGGCACAGAGGTGCCTCAGGGAGATGAGTTTAAGTTTTAAAAGTGTCACATGAGCTAGGACATGTCAATGAACATTAGTGAAAATATTTATTTAATTTATAAACCCTTCCTGAAACCTCATCCCATCCGTGAATGAGGTTCTATGAAAAATGCGAAGGCTGCCTGGGCTTTTCGCCTGGACGGGCAGCTCAGTTTATTACTTTACTTGATATTTAAATAGCCTTAATAGGCCTTTGACAGTTCGGCGGGCGGGCAGTCGACTTGAACTGAAAATCTAAATGACGCATGGTGACGTCGGGATGCCCGCCCAACATCACCCCGCATCATTTTACACCTTGGCGAGCAAGCCCTGCCCCCGCTCACCGAGCTGAAAATTCTGGCCATGATATAGTTGCTATAACAGAGATCTGGCTCAAAAAAGGGCAGGACTGGGGGTTAAATATTCCTGGTACAAGGTGTTTAGGTGAGCCAGGAAAGGAAGAAATGTGGGGTGGGTGGCAGTATTGATTAAAGATGGCATTACAATACTGGAGACAGAGGATGTTCCAGAGGGGTCAAGGACGGAATTCCTCTAGCTAGAGGTAAGGAATAAAAAAGGTGCAATAACATTAATCAGTGTAATATATAAACCACCAAACAGTGGAAGGGATGTAGAGAAACAAATTTGTTTAGAAATTACAGAGAGATGCAGGAATTATAGAGTAACTATAATGGGGGACTTCAATTATCCAAATATAGACTGGAATAGGAATAATGCAAAGGGACAAGAGGGGCGTGAGTTCCTGGAATGTGTTCAAGATAATTTTCTGCAGCAGTATGTTTCCAGTCCAACGAGAGGGCAGGCACTGTTGGATCTGGGGAATAAGTTGGCCCAAGCGGACCAAATTTCAATGGGAGAACATTTAGGTGACAGTGGCCATTGTATCATAAGGTTTAGGTTGGCCTTGGGAAAGGATAACAATCCAGAGCAGGGATAATTAATTGGGGGAAAGTCAACTTCGATGGGATGAGAATGCATCTGAATCGAGTGAGTTGGAATCAAATGTTGGCAGGAAAGACAGTGGCTGAACAATGGAGCACCTTCAAAGAAAAAGTACTACAGGCAATATCAAGGTACATTCCCTTGAAGGGAAAAGTAGGAAAAATAAATCCCGAACGCCCTGGACGACGAGAGAGATAGAGGTGAAGATGAAAAAGAAGTGTGCGTATGAGAGATATCAGGTAGAATATACAATGGAGAATCAGGCTAAATAAAGAAGGACCAGAGGGGAAGTGAAGACACTAATAAGAAAAGCAAGGAGAGAGCAATGAAATGAAGCTGGCAGCGAACATAAAAAGGAATCCCAAGATCTTCTATAAGCATGTAAATAATAAAAGGGTGGTAAAACAAAGTGTAGGGCCAATTAAGGATAAAAAAGATGACTTGCACGTGAAGGCTAGAAAAATAGCAGAAGTATTAAATGAATACTTTGCACCTGTCTTTACAAAGGAAGAAGATGCTACCCAGGCCGAGGTGCGAGAGGAGGTAACTGGTACACTAGAAGAATTTACAATTGAGAAGGAGGGGGCGTTAGAAAAGCTATCTTAAAATAGATAAGGTACCAGGATCGGATGAGATGCACCCAAGGGTGCTGAAGGATGTGAGAGTGGAAATTTCAGAGGCACTAGTGATAATCTTCCCGTCTACTTTAGACACGGGGTGGTGCCAGAGGACTGGAGAATTGCGAATGTTACACCCTTGTTCAAAAGGGGGTACAAGGATAAAGCCAGCAACTACAGGCCAGTCAGTTTGAGTGGTAGGAAACTTCTGGGAACTATAGTTTGGAACAAAATCATAGTCACTTAGACAGGTGAGGGATAATTCAGGAAAGCCAGCATGGATTCATTAAGGGAAAATCATGCTTAACTAACTTGCTAGAATTTTTTGAGAAAGTAACAGAGAAGGTTGATAAGGGCAACGTTGTTGATGTGATGCATATGGATTTTCAAAAGGCATTTGATACAGTGCCACACAATAGAGCTGTGAGCAAAATTCTAGCTCATGGAATAAAAAGAAAAGTAGGCACTTGGATAAGAAATTGGCTGAGTGACAGGAAACAGGGAGTAGTGATAAATGATTGTTTATCAGATTGGAGGAATGTTTATAGTGGAGTTCCTTGGGGGTCAGTGTTGGGACCCTTGCTCTTCTTGATATATATTAATGACCTAGACTGTGGTATTCAGGGCATGATTTCAAAATTTGCAGATGATACGAAGATTGGAAATGTTGGCAACTGTGATGAGGATAGTCATGAGCTTCAAACAAGTGGTAGATGAAGTTCAATGCAGAAAAGTATGAGGTGATTCATTTTGGCAGGATGAATTTGGCGAAACAGTATAAAAGAAGAAACTCTAAAGGAGGTGCAGGAACAGAGGGACCTCAGTGTATATGTAGATGAGTCATTGAAGATGACAGAGCATGTTGAGAGAACATAAGAAACAGGAACAGGACCATTTGGCCTCTTGAGCCTGCCCTGCTATTCAATAAGATCATGGCTGATCTTCTTGTGTGTCAATTTCCACATTCCCATCTAACTCCGATAACCTTTGATTCCCTTGCCTAACAAGAATCTATCTATTTCTGTCTTAAAAATATTCAATGACCCTGCCTCCACCACCTTCTGAGGCAGAGAATTCCAAAGTCGCACAACCCTCTGAGAGAAAAAAATTCACCTCATCTCTGTCCTAAAAGGGTGACCCCTTATTTTAAAACAGTGCCCCGTAGTCCTGGACTCACCCACAAGAGGAAACATCCTTTCGACGTCCACCTTGTCAAGGCCGTTCAGGATTTTGTACACTTCAATCAAATCACCCCTCAGTCTTCTAAATTCCAGTGGAAACAAGCCCAGTCTATCAACCTTTCCTCAAAGACAACCCACTCATTCCAGATATCAATCTCATAAACCTCCTTTGAGCCGCCTCCAATGCATTTACATCCTTCCTTAAATAAGGAGACCAAAACAGCACACAGTATTTGAGGTGCGGTCTCAACAATGCCCTGTATAACTGAAGCATAACATCCTTACTTTTATGTTCAATCCCCCTCGTAATAAAGGATAGCATTCCATTAGCCTTCTTAATTACTTGCTGTGCCTTGCTGAGAGAGCAGTTAATAAGCATTTTGCATCTTAGGCTTTATTAATAATGACATTGAGTAAAAGAATAAGGAGATCATGTTGAACTTGTATAAGACATTAGTTAAGTCTCATCTAGAGTACAGAGTCCAGTTCTGGGCAGATACTTGAGGAAGGAGTGAAGGCATTGGGGAGAGTACAGAGGAGATGCACAAGAATGATTCCCAGGATGAAGAACTGTAGCTATGAGGATAGATTGGAAAGGTTAGGACTGTATTCTTTGGAGAAAATAAGGCTGAGAGGAGACTTGATAAATGTTTTCAAGATCCCAAGGGTTATGGACAGGGTAAATAGTGAGAAACTGTTCCCATTCAAGAGAGCATCAAGAACTAGAGGGCACAGATTCAAAATAATTGGCAAAAGGAGTAAAAGTGATGTGAGAAAATTTTCAGACTCAGAGGATGGGTGGAGTCTGGAACGACCTTCCTGAGAGGGTGGTGGAGGCGGGTTTGATCGAGGTATTCAAAAGGGAATCGGATTGCTGTCTGAAAGGAAATAATATGCAGGGTTACAGGGATAAGGCAGGGGAGTAGGACTAGATAGAATGCTCTTTTAGAGAGCCAGTGCAAACTCGATGGGCCAAATGGCCTCCTTCTACACTGTAAACATTCTGTAATTCTGTGATTTCAGAACATTTATTTTGATGATATTGGATGAAATCTTCATGGAATTGATTCACATGCTGTGGGGAGACTGGTAGTTGGTCAGGAACCTGGTGCTAATGGAGGCAGGCTTTGCTATGGCTGTTTCACTCAGCCACACCATTAGCATCCTGCTTCTGGGTTTCTCAGCCAGACCATGGGACACTCACTCTGTCAATGAAGGTTTAGTATTTAAAGAGATAGCATTAGGGGTCTGAATGGCTGCAGGAAATCTTGCTGATGAAGTATTCTAAAACAGAATAGAAGGAAGTCAATGGGTGTCCCCTCCTCACAATCACTCCGCTCCCAGTTCCCTGATTCTTCC
This sequence comes from Cetorhinus maximus, assembly GCF_964194155.1. Lineage (NCBI taxonomy): Eukaryota > Metazoa > Chordata > Chondrichthyes > Lamniformes > Cetorhinidae > Cetorhinus > Cetorhinus maximus. The sequence continues at coordinate 109,709,315 of NC_135881.1, forward strand.
CTGGAGGTCAAGCAAACATACGTAAAAGGAGGAGTGGGCCATTCAGCCCCTCGAGCCTGCTCCGCCATTTAATAAGATCATGGCTGATCTGATAGTAACCTGAAATCTGCATCCCACCTACTCCCAATAACCTGTTACGTCCTTGCTTACCAAAAATCTATCCACCTCTGCCTTAAAAATATTCAAAGACTCTGTTTCCACCACCTTTTCAGGAAGAGAGTTCCAAAGACTCATGACTTTAAATGGGTGACCCCTTATTTTTAAACAGGGACCCCTAGTTCTAGATTCTTCTACAAGAGGAAACATCTTCTCCACATCCACCCTGTCAAGACCCCTCAGGATCTTAAATGTTTTAATCAAGTTGCCTCTTACTCTTCTAAACTCCAGCAGATACAAGCCTAATCTGTCCAACCTTTCCTCATAAGACAATCCACCCGTTCCAGGGGTAGAATTTTCCCGTTGTCGGGCCCCGCACGTCCGCATGTAGTGACGTCGGGTGAGCGTCCTGTCATCACCACGCGCCATCATGATATTTGGCTGGGCGGGCATGTGATGATGTCCGATGTGCGCCTGCCATTAATTATTGGGCCACGTAAGGCCCTTAAATTTTCAACTGATGCTGATTTTTCTGTGCCCGTGCAATCTTCAGGTCAGCGCACGGGTGCAACGGGCAGGTGGGTAGGACACATTTGTATTAACCTCATCCATGGGCGGGATAAGGGGGCTCACTGGGGTTGTGAATGTGCACATTCAAGTATTTATTTTTGAAAGTTTTACAAACTTGTCTGTGTGATCTGCAGTACTTCAGAATGTATCCCAGCTGCTTTTTCAGGACTCTTAAACTTCAGGTCAGCACTCTGTAGTGAGGAATCTTTTCTGGGCCTGCAGGTTTCAGGAAGCCTTCCCTTAGCCTGGGAATGGGAGCTGAACTGTCCACTGCAGGCAGCTCCTCTGAGGAGGAAGAGAGGGCTAGAAGGGAGAGGAGTGCATATTCAGCCTCCAGGGGAGCCACCTTTGGGAGGACAGGCGCAGGCACAAGGGATGCAGGGCCAACAGGAAGTCCAAGGCAGAAGACACCACTATCCTGCTGCCAGGCTATACAGGCAGCGAAGCAGCTACCTCAATGTGTTTGAGGTGCAGCATCGAAGGAGGCTCCGTCTCTCAAGGGAGACAGTCAACTATATCTGTCAGATGATTGGGCCTGAGATCTCCCCTAAATGTGTGGTGGGACACCCCATGTCAGTGGCTCTAAAGGTCACAGCTGCCCTCAACTCCTATGCCTCTGGCTCCTTTCAGGGCTCGGTGGATGATCTTTGCGGTGTCTCCCAATCAGCTGTCCACACTTGAGTCAAGCAGGTTACCGATGCACTGTTCAGGCATGCATTGACCTTTATTCACGACCGTTGGGACCAGTCAGGCCAGGCACAGCGAGTCAGAGGCTTTGCAGTACTTGCTGGCTTCCCCCGTGTCCAGGGTGCTATAGACTGCACACATGTGACCATCATGGCGCCAGCAGGTGAGCCTGGTGCCTTTGTCAACAGGAAGGTCTTCCACTCCACGAATGTGCAGATAGTGTGTGATCACAGGATGCTGATTTTACAAGTCTGTACAAGGTACCCAGGCAGCTCCCACGATGCCTACATCCTCAGACACTCCCAGGTGCCGGGGCTCTTCAGTACTCCAGCCTGGCTTGATGGATGGCTGCTGGGTGACAAAGGCTATCCCCTCAGAAGGTGGCTCATGACGCCTCTCCAACATCCAAGAACAGAAGCTGAGCTGCGGTACAATAGGAGCCACGCCTCTACAAGGGCTGTGGTGGAGAGAACCATCAGTCTTCTCAAAATGCGCTTCCAATGCCTGGATCACTCAGGGGGTGCACTCCAGTACCCCCCAGATCTTGTGTCACTGATAGTGGTTGCATGTTGTGCTCTCCACAATCTTGCGCTGGAAAGTGGGGGACACGGTGGATGATGAAGACGTCGACGCAGTGGCTGAGGCTGCACACGATGAGTCCAGTAGTGAGTCCGAAGATGAGCATGCACAGGGAAATGCTGAGGGGCTAAACGCTGACCCGGCCATACTCCAGGGAGGCAGGGACACCTGGGAGGCTTTAATCCAATGAACCTTCAGCTAGCCCACCACAGATGGCTCACCAGGACAAGCCTGGGCTGTCAGCTCGACACTCAACACCTAAGTGCAAAATCTGCCAGGTTAGCAACATTAACTAAGGGCCTTGTTAATAAAGCTGAATGTCCAAAAAAAGCACTCGTTACAGTTTTGGAAACCATACATATGCAGAAGAGGCACCCTCAGCCATGGTGACATATCTGAATTTAATGTGTGAAACAAAGCAATTTATTACAAAAAAAAGACAATAGTGTCACAAATCAAACCAAATTATAAGGACCTCTTCTCGGGCCAACACAAAAGCACCAGTGAAAAACCCGTGGTGTTCCCAAGGTGCCTTATATTTTCATTTCCAGGTGCTACGTCTTGGTGCTGCCCCATCGCTCGGAGTGGCTTGTGAGGCAGCCTGCTGACTCTGCTGTCCTGTTGGCCTTGAGGACCTTGGCGGTCGTCCTCTGGCCCATGGAGCCTGTGCTGGCCCCGCCTGGGAGGGAGCTACCAGTTCCACAGCTGGCATCTCCCCAGTCATCGCAGCCTCACTGGATGATACGGTCACTGGGAGAGGGGCAGAGCAGCTGCCGCCCTCATCCGGAGCGCTCTGAGAGGAGTTCGCAGAGATGACAGGCAGCTGCTGCGCCAACGTGAGGTCACTTCGGACCTCCCTGCTCATGCGTGGATGGATGGGCACTGAGCTGGGAAACTTGATGCCCACATCAACTCCCACACTGGCACTGACCATCTGGGGTCAATGCCGATATGAGGACTTGCTGGTCAGAGCGCATCCCCAGGAAGCCCTGATGGGTCTCCTGGAGTAGGCTCTCCACGGAGGCTGCATGGCGCTCGGACATGTGGCTCATTGCTTTGGTGAGGGTCCACGCAGACTCCTCCACCACGGACACCAAGCCAAGCATAGCCTCATGTATCTCTTCCAGATGCTCCTGCACACCCGGCCGCATTTCTCCACCTGCTGCATCACGGATGACTCCAGAGGCACATCATCGAGCACCGACTGAGCATGTGTCTGGTCCCCTGCAGTCCTCCAACTGCTGGCGCCATGGGCACTCTCTGCCTCTGCCAACTCCTCAAGCGACTGTGAAGTGCCCTCACCACTGTGCCCCGGGACACTAGCCGTTGTTCGAATTCCCACCAAGGTGCAAGTATCAGCGCTGGTGCCTGCCTCACAGAAATGGTGTGACGCTGGTGAGACTTCAGGCCCCTCAGGTGTGAGAGAGGGCTTCTGCTGCTCCTCCTCCCAGCCCTGCTCTGATGATGCTTAAAGGAAGAAATAGGACAGTGGATCACTTAGCATGGAGACAATGACAAAGTGCATCCCTGTCCCCCGGATCATTATGCGCTCATCCTTCCATAACCAATGGTCAAGCCATGTTGCAAAGTTAAATCATTTAACATTCAGCAGTGCTATGGCTGTTGGGAGGACAATGCTGACCTCACTGTTGGGCAGAAATACCTGGCCATGGCACCCCAGCCTCACTGACACCAGTGCACCTGGATGCATGGTGCCCCTCCAGTTCGAGGACCTCCTGCTCGAAGCGGCTAAGAATGGCGATCTGCGCCTGACTGCTGCCAGTCCTCGCACACGTTATGAGCATTCTTCTCCTGAAAATGAGAGTCGAGCATTGATTAGAGCAAATTGCACATGGACTCTGTTCGCGCACGGCCCACCCCATCCAGAGAGGGACATATGAGGGCTCTAGTGCCTCCTCACCCCGCTGCTGCTGAGCACTCACACAAAGATGCTGGGCCTGCACCCCACCCCCCACCCACCCCTTGGACACATGCTGCCTACATCACATTAAGCACCACATGGTATATCCTTCCATAGCAAGGAGGCGCAAGCACGTGGAACGTAGAGCGCAGCAAATGGTTCGTTGCCACGCCACCTTGAAGCTCTCCTCCCCCAATCTCATCACCCTGACTAGGACATGTCCTGGAGTTCTAACACAGCGCCTAGGTGCAGCTCCTCAAGTTGCCCCCAAACCAGTCATGTGTTACACTCAGTGTAACACATGCTGCAGGGGAAAAACACATCTCAGCACCCTCTTAGGCTGACCTCAGCATGGGCAGTATCTGTTTGCCCACCCAGCAAAGGACAAATGCCGTCAATGATTCAATACAGTCATGATGCTTGGACTTGGGGGTGGGCAGCAGGGGGGGCAAGCTGACCTGCTGGGTTAAATGCCCAATGCCAACATGGTACTCCTAGCCAGAGCGCAACAGGTCATCGAAGCGCTTGCGACACTGGATCTAGGTGCATCACACCACGTCGTGGGAGCTCACCACCTCCTTCCAGGCACATTTCGTCATGGGGGAGGGCTCCTCCTCCGATCCTGGGGGACCAGCACCTCCTGCCATGCTGCCACCTCCTCGAGGAGGGCAGCAAGGCAGTCATCCGAAAAATTGGCCCTTCGCCCTAACCTCTGACCTGGCCTGTCCTGCTGGCCTACCCTCCGGACTGGCCTGCTCACCAGAAGCCCTCTGCTGTGGCCTTGCATTTGCCATTGTGAGCAGCCTAGAAAAGGCTGCCAGGCCTTCATTTAAACAGGCTGCCGGGTCGCCATTGGGCCCAGCGGTCTGTCCACGCCCGCTGCCGCCCACCCACTGGGCAGTAGCCTTCAGGTGAATGATATAATCAAATTTTATGAAGAAGAAAGAGTGTGAATGTAATGATTAGCTTGTTGGCTGTTGGAATGAGCTGTATCTTTGGCAGGGGTGGGCTAATTTCACCGTTTTTTTTGATAGCTTTCTCAGATGGCTTCACACACATGGGGCTCGCCGCAGGCTTCTCTGGCAGTCAGGTGAGTGACTCCAGGCACCATCTAGCCCATCCTTCTCTTCTGTTTCCTCTTCCTCCTTGGCTGCTGGAAATTCTGCACCTTCCACTTGCTGCAACTCCATTCTTCTTTGAAGTGCAACAATGTGAAGTGCACAGCAGAATACAACAATCCTGGAGCCCAACCATTTGTTTTACTGATGCCCTGCAGGTAATGTGGCTTCTATTGTATCCCTCCTCTGGCTCACTCATAGGGTTCCTCACAGGAGTCAACAGTTGGGTCTCCCAAAAGCCAGCTGTTACGACTGTATGGAGGAGAGAATGCCTGCTGGAGATGTGATTACCACAGAATCAGTCATGGCTGCTCTCGATATCTAGCGCAGACATGCATGATCACCTTCCTGTGGCCAGAAACTAGCTAGACATTGAGGGAGTGAAACACCTCGTGGTTAATGAAGGCTCCTGGCTGACCTGAGGGTGCCTTGACTGCCACCTGCATGCAATCTATGACTCCCTGCACCTGTGGGAATCCAGCTACTGCCAACTGACAGCCTGTGACAAAGTTCACATAAGTGGCCACTTTAGAAAACAAGTCATCAGTGATTTGTATAGCAGCTATACAGTGTTTCCAGCAGATCTCTGGAAGGCTGGAAAAACTCAGCAGGTCTAACAGCATCTGTGGACAGAAAGACAGAGCTGTTAGGCCTGCTGAGTTTTTCAGCATTTTCCGCTTTTGTTTCAGAATTCCAGCATCTGCAGTATTTTGCTTCAGATCTGTGGAAGGAACTGGAGAAAAACCCTTGACAGCCACTAGCAATGTGTGCCTACTTGGTCCTTTTGGAAGAAGGTCTTGTTCCAGGAAACTGCAGATGTCAGCAACAACCTGCTACAAAAACCTCATCCTCCTGAGGCATCTTTGCTCTTGTCATATTGAGGGAAGCTCACCTCTGCCTATAGACCCTGTGCTGGGAGTATCACCTCCTTCAAACCGGAGCTCTGTCCCCTCTGCCCTGTGGAACGGCATGAGGCTGCTAAGAAGGCAGCTGCTGTTGTTGTTGCTGCTCATAGTGTGGTTACTCCTGCTGATCCTTATCAGAGGCCCAGGCTACTGTTGCACAAGTTGCTCCTGCACTGCAGTGAAGGCTGATAGCAGGAAGTTGAGATAACGATAAGTATACTCCAAGGCATTTGAAAGGAGCTCCAGAGTTGACTTTGGCAAAGTTAGTAATTTCAGATTTTAAGAACTAATCCTGCAAGCACAAGCCTTTCACAATCTTAGCAATTAAGTCTTCCCAGCATGTCAATTTCGTTCATTATGCACTCATTGCAGTTACCCTGGTGAGATACCACAAGCTCAGGAACCCATATGCTGTCTGTTAAAACCAGTATTCAGGGCTAAAGTCAAAATTAATTCTCAGTTTGAATAGTTTTTGACTTCCCCGACAATTGCACAGGGGTTCACCTACAAACTTGGAAGTCGACGGGATCATGTTAGGTTCCCTACTCAATGCAACTTTTTAGGGATTTAACCCCACATCTGCAGCCAAGCCCACCTCCCTCTGCCAGTTAAAATTCTACTCATTAACAGCAGTTAGAGGAGTTCTTTTGCTAGGTATGACAGATATATTTGGACATATTGAAAGGAATAAGAATGCTTGCCTGTCTTTGTGACTAAAGGTGATGGAGCGAATGAAAGAGGAATGCAATAAAATAATAAATATATTACAAAATTAAAACTCTATTAGTAAGTGTTGAAAACGGTGACCTGGAAAGTGCCCACACAAAGTTGCCTTTATTTAAAGTTACACTTCTTCTTTTAAACATGTGTATACTAGTGAAGCTTTTTCTAAATAAACATCTATGATAAGTATACAAATATTTGCTTTTAAACTTAAGTCACTTCATAAAGAGTTTGTTTACTGTATGAAGCTGCCCTCCTCTGGCCAACAAAAAAACAAGCACTTGGCAATATCTACAGCAAGAATAAGTCTATCATGATAAATTAATCCATCTAAAAATTTAAAAGCTCATTTCTGAATTTCACCAAACTGCTCCATGAGTTATCTGTGGAGTCAGCCTACAGTGAGTTTGTTAGGTGCATACTCTGAGTATACATATTAGTCTGGAAATTACAGTGTTATTGTCAAAGTGTTTATTTGGGACCATATCAAATTCCATTAACTGCTATTTTAAATGAAATATTAACACAATTATTTTACATGGGTTAACACTTCTGTAAATATTTATGGAATGTTGGTTATATAGTGAATGAGATTGCATAGCACCGTGGTAATGTCAGTACACTGCACAGAGCTATGCCATCATACATGTTTCAGGACAATTCCCATCAATTTGTTAGCTGTAGGCTACAATCACAATTTCAGTTTACACTGTGTGATTTGTTTTTCGCCACTCAAATTTTTGCTAATAACTTTGTCAATTGGTGTTCTAGGCCCATTTTACTCAGCATTGGACTGAGACTCATAGCCAGCAGAAGAAGTCCCCAAAATGAAAGGCCTGTGTTTTCTTGTTTCCCCTACTACTTGCTTTTAATGTCCATATACACAATCGTTCATATCAAGAATTATGGATTACCTTATCCTCATCCTAAAGACAAAGATATTCTTCTTAGCCTCTTTCCACACGAGACACTACAGTGACTGTCTCAGTTACATCCTTCCATGCCTTAACAGCCCATTGCTTCTGAGGGGGTGCCTGTTACTGACATAAATGATGTGCTGCATTACACCCTTGATTACAGCTTTGAAAGCAGCACCATTAAGTCAGATCTTTCTCTAGCTGAATGTATTATGCTTCATTTGCATATATGGTTTTTCACATGTTTGGGAATAAGCAACCTTCCCAACTCAAAGCAAACAAGTACTCATCTGCTGCTTAAGGAGCAGCTGTGCTGCACTATTACAACTGTGATTCAATTGGCTACCTGAATTAGAGAATCATACAGCACAGAATGCGCCTGTGCTGGCTCTTTCAAAGTGCTACCTGTGCTACCAAGATATAAATGGAACAAAACCTCATGTTAGAGCTTGCGTGGTACAATGGTCCAGTAATGTAAGTAACACATTTAACACACCTTTATTACAAGCTGAACAATTCCTAGGCCTTAGCCATAAAAACTGTTTGTCAAAGCAAAATACTACAGATGCCAGGTATATATTATATAAAAATTATTTGGTTTCATTGGCCTGGATTTTGCGATTCTAATGACAGTACAGTGTTTGATGTCATTACTTTATTTTTAGTGAGCATAACAATGAAAAGTAGATGTTCACGTCAATTCAGTGATTTCCAGTTAACTTTCACCTGCGATCATTTCAAAAGTGCACTCTGTGGAGGAGCGAGAAATCACTGACAGTAACTTCCAGCATCTGCACATGTGCAATTAAATACAGAAATCCAGAAGTTGCTATTGGTGATTCCCCACTGCTTCACGGGGTGAGCTGTTGAAATTCTCACAGATGGAAATGAATTGAAAATTACTGAATTTACATGAACTGCTACTTTTACGCTATCATTTACAAGGTTTTTTACAGTGACAAAGTTATGCCCTGTTGAATGAGGTATAACTGGGTTTTTAACAGTGTAGTAAGTCACAATCACTGCTGAACAACATCTTTGGCCATGAAAACTGATTTTACATTTATGCAATGACAATTTTCTCCATTCTATGATAAGAGTTCTATAGATTTTTAAGATAACATATTTTTAACGTTTGTTTATGATACTCCATTTTCTACCCTAATCCCATATGTATGTCTAAAACTTTATTTTGCTTAATGTAAAATGATAAAAAGTGAATGTTATATTCCCCTTGTAACTTTTCTGCTTTTCTGGGGTGAGGGTGGGGAAGAGGGATGGTTTGGATGGTTCCATTATTGAGTGTGTTTTTTTGTGGTGCCTGGAAGGTAGTTTGGATTACTAATAGCTGCATTAATTTAAATAGCATTTCCTGTAATCTGAATGAACCAATTTTACATTAATTATGAATATCTTGTTACTTCAAGGCTGACAGACACATATGTCAGGAAATTTATCAATTGTGTAAAGCTTAGCATGCATAATGTATGTTGTGCTGGTGGATTGTGTGGATCCTGTCTAGCTCCACACTCCAATATTATATTTTATTTCTATGTTATAAAGAAAGAACGTACATTTATATAGCATCCGTCACATCCTTAGGGCATGCCTAGCACTTTGCAGGTAATGAAGTCCATTTGAAGTGTGGTCACTGTTATAATGTAGGAAAACATGATATGCTGAGCTGATACCAGAATGTGTACAAAGTCAAGGCTTTAAAAATCCATGGCTGTTCCAGCATATCCATGTCACAACATTTTCAGGAATATGCAGGAATAGCCTCATGTCAAAGTTTCCAGGTCAATTTGTTGGAAGTGGAACCTTTGTATGTGTCAAATGTGGCCATCAATTCAAGCGGGTATGGGGACTTTAGCATTGATGGCATAGCCAAACTGGCTGATCCAAGGATAGATGTGGAAACCACCTGGAAGTCCATGCCAGTGGACAGCAGGAAAAGAATTTTTCCAGGCCAGATCAGTTATTCATTCCCCATGCCGTCCCTCCCCTCCAACTCCTCCCTGCCAGACCATCTCAGCCCGACTTTCTGGCTCTGCTACTGATGCAGCCCCTTGCCAATTAAAGGCAAATTAAAGGACTTAGTCCTGACCACATGAATGGGGTCAATTTCAGAGGTCTGGGACATGCAGCTCAGCATTTGCACTAAATCTTTAAAAATGAAACACCTTTAAAAAATATTTCTGATAAAGAAATTCTTACAAAAGTAATTCGTCCTACAGAAGCTTTTCGTGAAATTTTGCAGATACGTGCCTAAATGTTTTGCCTCAATGGTCCATATCTTATGATCAGTCTCAGAACCACTGTGTGCAATGCTAATCAGACAAAAAACTGCACACTTACCAGAATACGTTGAAAAAGGCCAGGCTTCTGATCCACAATGAGGAAGAGCACCCTCAGCGCAGGATTGCATGCAGAGAGCAGAAAAGAGAATCAATGCAGAGGAGAGGTGGTGGTGTAGTGGTATTGTTACTGAACTGGTAATCCAGAGACCTGGGGTAATGCTCTGGGGACCTGGGTTTGAACCCCACCATGGCAGATGGTGGAATGTGAATTCAATAAATATCTGGAATTAAAAGTCTAATGACGATCATGAAACCATTGTTGATTCTCATAAAAACCCATCTGGTTCACAAATGTTCTTTAGGGAAAGAAATCTGCTGTCCTTACCTGGTCTGGCCTACTTGTGACTCCAGACCCACAGCAATGTGGTTGACTCTTAAAAATGCCCTCTGAACAAGGCAATTAGGGATGGGCAATAAATGCTGGCCTAGCCAGCGATGCCCACATCCCATGAATTAATTTTAAAAAAATGCCCCCTTTTTATGGCACTAGGGGGTAAGGTGGTAGCTGGGTGAGGTGGGTAGGTGGGAGAGTGAGTAGGTGGATCGGGGGGGTAGTCATGTCAGGTTGGGAGGTGTTGTCAGTCAAGGTTAGTCAGGTCAGTTTAGGGGGCAGTTAGATGGTGGTGGGGGCTAGTCAGATTGGGGCGGGAAAGGTAGTCAGGTCAGGTCATGGGGTTGGGGGGAGTTGCAGGGGCAGTGGAGAGTCAGAGGTTGGAGGGTAGTCGACGAGTCAAGGAGTTTAGTTGAGGGGGCTGTTGTGGTGAGAGTTGGAGGGTTCAGTGTGGATGAAAACCCAGGTGTTAGACTAGGGTTTGTCTGTTCAACATTTCCTGGGTAACCTTTCAGTTAAGTACTGCGGAACTGTCTGAAGTTTCTGACTCTAGCTCAGACCCAAAGACTTTAATGGATGGCCCTCGAGAGCAGAGGAATTGTCCATTGGAAGTTCAAACTTCTCTGCAATTCCCACGAAATCAGCGCATCTGGATTTGGGTATTAGGTCTAGTCTCCAATGATCCAGAGACCAGGAGACAAGAACATAAGAACTAGGAACAGGAGTAGGCAATTCAGCCTCTCGAGCCTGCCCTGCCATTTAATACGATCATGGCTGATCTCATTTTGGCCTCAACTCCAATTTCCCGCTCTCTCCCAATAACCTTGCAACCTGTTACGAATTAAAAATCTGTCTATCTCCTCCTTAAATATATTCAGCGTCCCGGCATCCACTGCACTCTGAGGTAGTGAATTCCACAGATTCACGACCCTTTGAGAAAAGTAATTCCTCCTCATATCTGATTTAAATCTACCACCCCTTAGCCTAAAACTATGGCCTCTCGTTCTAGAATGCCCCACAAGGGGAAACATCCACTCCACGTCTACTTTGTCTATCCCTTTTAGCATCTTATATACCTCAATTAGATCTCTTCTCATCCTTCCAAATTCGAGCAAGTATAGGCCTAAACTGCTCAATCTCTCCTCATAAGACAAGCCCCGCATCTCTGGAATCAATCTAGAGAACCTCCTCTGAACCGCCTCCAATGCAACTACATCCTTCCTCACGTAAGGGGACCAAAACTGTGCACAGTACTCCAGGTGCGGTCTGACCAATGCCTTGTACAGTTGCAGCAACATTTCCCTATTTTTATACTCTATTCCTTTTGCAATAAATGCCAAAATTCCATTTGCCTTCTTTATTACCTGCTGTACCTGCATACTAGCTTTCAGTGATTCATGCACGAGGGCACCCAGATCCCTCTGCATTGAAGCATTCTGAAGCTTCTCTCCATTTAAATAATGGGCAGAATTTTGACCTTGATGGGTGGACGGGCCCCACCTGCTCGGCGGCGGGCGGGCAGCCGATCGCCACCGTGGAAACGAGACCTGCCGCCATATTAAGTGGGCGGGCGGCCCGACGGGAAGCGCTATGCGCTTCCTGTGTGGTGAGGGGGGGGGGGAGATTCCCCGACTGTCAAGAGTGCGCTCTTTCGTGCATGCGCGCAAAAGAGCACACATCTCCCTGAGGCAAAGTGCTGCCTCAGGGGGATCGCTGAAAGGCTGGCAAATATAAAAAATAGAACAATAAAAAAATCATTAACATATCCCCCTCATGTGAAAACGTCACACAAGATGGGACATGTTAATGAAATAAACAAAAACTTTATTAAACATTTTTAAAACCGCTATCAAACCTCATCCCGCCACTGGATGAGGTTTGTCAAAAAATCACCTACCCGCCTGCCCGTTGGGCCCATGCACCGAGCCGAAGTTCGCACGGGCCCCTCAAAATCATCAATGATTGGCAAGTTAAGGGATCGAAATATCGCGATGCCACGCGCTGACGTCGGGATGCTCGCGCGACGTCAGCACGCGACAATTTAAGCAATGGCATGCGGGCTCTGACACCCACACACCAGCCAGAAGATTCTGCCCAATAAGTCACCTTTTTATTCTTCCGACCAAAATGGATAACCTCACACTTATCCACGTTAAACTCCATTTGCCACATTTTGGCCCATTCACCTAACCTCTCCATATCCATTTGTAAATTTCTTATTTCTTCATTGCAACTTGCTTCCCCACCTATTTTAGCATCGTCTGCAAATTTAGCTAGCGTACCTTCTATCCCTGAATCCAAGTCATTAATATAGATTGTAAATAGTTGGGGCCCAAGGACCGACCCTTGTGGCACCCCACTAGTTACAGCTTGCCATCCAGAAAAAGTCCTATTTATCCCGACTCTCTGCTTTCTGTTGGTTAGCCAATCCTCTATCCAAGCTAATATATTACCCCTAACTCAGTGTGTTCTTATCTTGTGTATTAATATTTTATGCAGATCTGGGCCAATATTTTAAATTAGTGCTATTGTTTCAGACTGCAAAACCTGATCTGAGTTTAATAACTGTCATTCAGAAGAGGATGTGGTAGCATAGTACAAGACAACACTCAAATGATTCTAGTGTGTGCCCTGAATGCCTATGGAGGAAACCAATCCAACATGGCAAAATAAGCATTTTTAATAAGGGCGCCCAGTCCTCTACCTGTGAGTAGCCTGATTCAAAGTCCACTACCGAGGCGGTAGCTTGAGTTGGGAAATTTCTAAACTTAGCAGACTGTATCAGTTTAAAGGGTCCTGTTAGACCCAATTTTCATTCCGGGGAGCAGGAGTCAGGATCAAACTAGACCTGACGACCCCGGAAGCAGATCCGTGGCAGACGAGTGCTGAGGCAGCCTGGTTAGAATACCAGCTTGATTCTCTGGGACGTTGTCCCAGTTACTTTAAAAGCTGTTCGCCCCTCTAGCCCTCAACCCTAATACCCCCCTCACACTCACCCATCTCTATGACACCTCCATGCCAACTCATGCCCCCACCAAATGCCATGTCCCCCTCACACTCCCATGCCACTTTCATGGCAACCCATGCCTTCACCCACCACCATGTCTCTTCATACCCTCCATGCCACTTTCACAGCCACTCACCCAATATCCAACATGGGCAGACATCAGGAGTCATGTGGAGATGAAAAAATAAACCTGTAACATTCTAAAACTGTTTACACTCCTACAGACTTTATATGAAATAAAATCTCCCATTTATGAAACCTATTCAAAACTTTTAAATCTCCTCAAGTGGTTAATCTCTTATAAAAACAAACAAACATCTATTCAGACCCACATCAAAGGCAGTTAATCTTTAACAGCTTTAATAGCTTCTTTAAACAGTCAATCCAACTATGAACTCAAAACTCCCTGGAGAAAATTGTAGCTTTTGAAACTCAGCCAAACATTCATAATGACATAATAATAGCAGTTGAGAGATGTCAACAAAGAGCTCTACTGAAACTGCATGAACAGCCATTTTATTTCTAACCTACACTAGATGGCCTGCCAATCAAAGCAGCCCAGTAGACAGTGTTTTTCTAACTCTCACTGAGGCATAAACTATTTCTTTCAAGGTTGAAGAGCTGGTGATTTAAAAAAACATAAGATCATGACACTGAAACAGACCTTATCTGCCCTTCAAGAGGTGATTGAGGTGAGATTTATTCTATCAGTTTGTGATTCCCACACTGTGGGTTAACACCTTTGGACCAGCCAAAATGTAGTGAGTTTTAACTCAGCACTAAGTTCTAAAATTGTAGGCACTAAATGGCCCATCTGAGTTCAGGTTTCTCACCTATGTGAATGATACACCACCCCCCACCACCAACCTCCCCCACCCCCGCCCCTTCCTGTACTGGCAAAAATTGGATAGGTTGGAAATGGGGATGGGACTTTTGCAACTGGCTCCCTCTTACCAGTTTTAAAGGACTGAGGAATCTTCGCGACTCTAAAATTCTGGTCCCAAATCGCTGAAAATTAGTTTAAAAAATGCATAGACCCACTTCATAGTTTAATTTGTGAACAACTTTCAATTTCTTAGTAAATTAAACATATTTTAATATAAAATACATCAAAAATGTGCCTGTACTGTCTGTGTGCCTAAGAAAATGAAAGTAATTTGACGAGTCTTTCTGAACAAGCACAACTGGCAGAATCTAGCAATTCTGACCTGGGGAAATGACTAGTTTGCATGAGGGGCCTGTTTTGGGTGAAGTAAATCTTAAAAGACCACAAAATCATGAGCATAAATGGTTTTGGGCACAACTCACTTTTAAAATTCCCTGATTGTTTGCAATCGTTCAGTCAATTCCACATAGATTGTGCTGATATGACTAATGAATTCAAGTAGAAATTCGACTCCATTACTCATACTGTTCTCTGAGTAAAATAAATATTTAACTGGTCATATTTTGAACAATATCCAAAACTATATTCAAAGGAATATTGGATGGGCTTTAAAATGAGTTGCAAAATCATTACTGTGTTACTGCTGAAGACCAACTTCACACAAAGACATTGATGGATTATGTAAGCTTTGCTGCATCAATGAAAGTGCTTTCCTCCTGTGATACCCAAGCTTGTGCTTCTTGATGTCAAAAATAAATCCTATATCGCTGCTATATTGAATCTAACCACATTCAATGCCTGAGCCATGTATTGCAATTATATTCCCATTAGAGTATGAAACTATTTTCCTAACAAAGTATGGCCAAACTGTGGTAACAATCAGAATCAGGATGCTTGTTATTTCTGAGCTCTCCTGAGCTATTTTTACATTTGAAAAGCATATGGTCTTAGTCGCAAAGGTAAAGTCTAGTTTGTCATCCTTTCAGTGTTTATGATATCTGTTAGTTGCTACAATTTATCAATTAAAGAAGTATATTAATTACGACTGTGTCTGAGACAGGCATTTCATCTTTCTCCACTTTTTATGCAGAATCTAAATTTTTACAGATTAATAAAAGATGTGAAACATGTAAAAGTCCTTAAAAAGAAACAATTTGAAATCACATTCATGGAGAAATTCTTCATACAAAAGGTTGTGAGAATATGAAATGCTTCTACATCGCACAACAGGATCGTACTACAAAATCAAGATGGGTATTTAAAAGGGTGATAAATACTAACTTAGGAAGTAGGGAGACTGTGGGATATGGAAAGATGGAGTAATTTTGTTTTTATTCATTCTTGTGATGTAGCCTTCATTGGCATAATTCAAATTGCTAGCTGCCCAGGTTTGATACAACTGAATGGAACACTTAGAGCTAATATAATTTTCATGGGACTGTCGTCACATACAGGTCAGACTGGTAAGGATAGCAGATTTCCTTCACAAAAAGACATGGGTGAAATAGTTGGATTTGGTATGACAATCCAATAGCTTCATCGTCACTTTTACTAATACCAACAGCTTTTTATTTCCATATTTCTTTGGACTTAAGTCAAATTCTCAAACTACCATGATTGGGTTTGAACTCACATTCACTTAGTTTTAGCGTATACCTCTTTGTGTTACCAATCTAGTGACAAAGCCCTTAGGGGACCATACCCATGGGGTTACAAAGGTAGAGTTACCATGGCTAATGAATAGTAGTGAATAGTAGAAATCCTGTTCTTGGATTCCTAATTTTTAACGTTTAAATGCAACAAACAGTGGATTATTTAAAAGAATAGGGGACACAGTTCAACCATTTGATTTGGAAGGAAACTGACTCAGTTATTGGGGGTGGAGCATTTTAATAATCAGCCCAGGTGATCCATACAGCAATGGCAGAGCACAGAAGCTCAGCAGAATATTGGGGCAGTACCCTGGTTCTGTAAGGGTAGGGAGCCAGAGTCCTTCATCAGACCAAGCAGGAAATTAAAAATTAAGTGTTCCCCAGCAGGGGAAATAATTAAATAGGCCTGTAATCACAGAGGTTATCAATTTCCTGTGACAACCTTAGCTGCTTAGGTTATTTGAGGCCATTAGATGTCCTTGTATGGAACCCATCTCTACTCTCAACAGGCATGGAACTGGTAGGCCTAAGGATGGGATGCAGGTGGAGGAATGACCCTACTGCTGGAACATGCTTCTGTGCGCCACATCAACCTGAGCCGCTATGCATGGTGGGCTCTATTCAGGTTCCCACCATAACAAAGGAAGCCCCAAATTTCAGCTGATGGGAATGAAGTAAGGCTGAAGCAGAAAATCTGCTGCAATGCCTCAAGAAGGAGGAGCAGGACTAATTTGATTTTAGTTTTTACGGAGGTAACAAGTAGGGATGATGAGGGTAGCATGTTGGACACAATCCACATAGATGTAGCAATACTTTTGAAAACCTTCACATGGCAGACTGGTCAAAAAATTAAAAAGCTCATGGGATCCAAATGGCAAGTTGAATTCAAAATTGGTTCAGTGGCAGGTAGTAATATGTAATTTTCGATAGGTGTTTTTGTAACTGGAAGGCTGTTTCTAGTGAGAACCCAAAGGGCTCAGTAATAGTTCCCTTGCTGTTCGTGGCACATATTTTTAATCTTAAATGTAGGGGGTTTGCTTAAGGCATTTGTAGATGATATGAAAATTGGCTGTGTGGTTGATAGTGAGGAAGAAAACCGTAAACGACAGGAAGATGTCAATGACTGGTCAGGTGGGCAGATAAGTGGCAAATGGAATTCAATCTGGAGAAATGTGAGACAATACATTTAGGGAGAACAGACAAAGCAATGGTAGGATTCTAGGAAGTGCAGAGGAACAGAGGGATCTTGGAGTGCATGTCCACAGATCCCTGAATGTGGCAGGATACTGTGGTCAAGAAACCATACAGGATAGTTTCCTTTATTGGCGAAGGCATAGAGTATAAGAGCAAGTATAAAGGGGAGGTGATGGTGTAGTGATATTGTCACTGGACCGGTACTCCAGAGACCTAGGGTAATGCTCTGGGGTCCCGGGTTCAAATCGGCAGATGGTGGAATTAGAATTTTTAAAAAGAATCTGGAAAAAGTCTAATGATAACTATGAAACCATTGTCGATTGTTGTAGAAATTCATCTGGTTCACTAATGTCATTTATCCCATCTTTATCTGATCTGGCCTACATGTGACTCCAAATCTGCAGTAATGTGGTTGACTCTTAAATGCCCTCTGAAATGGCCTAGCAAACCACTCAGTTCAAGGACAATTATGGATGAGCAATAAATGCTGGCCTAGTCAGCGATGCCCACATTCTGTAAATGAATTTTTAAAAATAGGTTATGCTATAACTGTACAAAACATTAGTTAGACCGCAGCTAGAATACAGTCCTGATCACCACATTACAGCAAGGCTGTGATTGTATTAGAGAGGATACGAAGGAGATTTATAAGGATATTGTCAAGAATGGAGAACTTAACAATGAGAAAAGTTTGAATAGGCTGGGGTTATTCTCTTTGGAACAGAGGAGGCTGAGGGGTGATTTAATTGAGGTACATAAAATTGAGAGTCCTAGATAGAGGATAGGAAGGACCTATTTCCCTGAGCAGAGAGGTCAATAACCAGGGGCATAGATTTAAAATAATTGTTAGAAGGATTCGAGTGGAGTTGAGGGTTATTTCTTTTATCCAAAGGATGGTGGGAGTCTGGAACTCAGCCTGAAAAGGTTGTAGTAGAAGAAACCCTCAGTGCATTTAAAAAGCACTTGGATTATGCACATGATGTGCTGTAGCCTACAGGGATATGGACCAAGAACTGGAAAGTGAAATTAAGCCAGGTAACTCTTTTTCAGCTGGCACAAACACTGCAGGCTGAATGGCCTCCTCTGTGTCATAAATGTTTCTATGGGCAGAATCTTCCGGTCGGCGTGTGGAGGGCGGGCGCCGACACGTAAAATGACGCGCGATGACGTTGGGCGTGCATCATCGCGATACTTCGTTCGGCAGGCGCGCGCCAGAGTCATCCCCGCCAAAATGTCAACATCCAATTAAGGCCATTAAGAAATTAATTAAAGCAGTTAAGAACATTGCCCGTCCAACCTAAATGTTGGCGGGCAGGCGAAAGTCCACGGGCGGGATGAGGTTTCCTGAAGCTTTTATTAAATAAATGAATAAATTGTCATAAATTTACAAACATGTCCCCACTCATGTGACACAGTCACATGAGGGGACATGGTTAACTAAATTTTTAAATCATTTCTGTCATGATTTTAGTATACATTCAATCTCCCTGAGGCAGCTCCGTGCCTCAGGAAGATTGCTGTGCTCTTTCGTGCGCATGCGCGTAAGAGCGTAGGCCCTGACTCTCCCTCCTTCCCCTGCCCGCACAGGTAGCGTTCAGCACTACCGGCCGCGCGTTACACTGGGTGGGCCTTAATTGGCCCGCCTGCGTAAAATGGCAGTGCAGAGCCAATCGCGGGCGGCGATCGGCTCCTTGCCCGGCCCCGCCCGCTCCCGCCCTGCCCGTTCACCATAGGAAAAATCCTGGCCTTTGTTCCTATTAAAAAATAGCGGAAGACCCTTGATTTTGAAGGAAAGGATTGAATCTTCTTGGGGGTAGGGGAATGGTGGGAGTTTGGTGTTTGGCAGAAGATCTGCAGAAACTGCACAGGAACAGTGTTAATCATGTTCCTGCTGTTATTCTAGGATTTCTGTTGAAGTTATAGCAGATAATCAAAAGAACCTGCAGAGAAATTTAACCATTCTGAATTATCTGGGGGCAAGTCAGGTTGAGGAGAGGGAGAGGTAGCCATTTGAAAGAGTGCACTTGCTACGTCTTCCCTAGGGTCTGACATCACTCTTTTCCTGAAAGTCCCCGGTGATGGCAGTGGCAAAGGCAGTAAGGAGAGAAGTTGGTTGGGATTCCAGATCCCGATATATGGTGAATGGTCTATTGGCAGTTAGCTAATCTCTCTGCTGGAGAGGAGAAGACAGACTCTTGGCTGCAGTGCCAGGAGTTGAGATGTGGCACCAGTGTTCCCTGCCCTATTTCCCTTCATCTTTGGTCCACATAGCAGAAGAAAATTCAGCCTCAAGACTGCGAAGCATTCTTTTTTACAATATTTGTATTCTAAAAATAAGTTCACAGGGCTGATTTTCATTTCAGGATTTTAGCTGTGCAAAGTGTGACCTGCATCTGTGAGGAAAGAGGTGCCTTTGATCTTAAAGTGGCTCGACACCATTTGCCTATATGGAATGTATCATGAGTTGAGCAAGTTCAGTCTATCATTATACTAAGGATTTTGCATTGCAGTATTGTGCAATTTGGGTGATTGATGCACAAAGTGCTGTGTAACTAGGGTGCAAGATACTGCTGATGTAAATCTACTTTTTTATAATGTTGTATAAATTTGAATGACACTGGAAATTGCCACTTTGTTGCTTATCTTTTAAAATAAATGAGCATTTCAGACGCTTTGAGAATCCTGGAAATAAAATATTATTTGGTTTTGTGCATACCTTTACTTCTTTATCATAGTCAGCATTACAAAATTACAGGAAACCATTATTAGTAAACGTGGAACAGAAAACTTAATACAGCTTCACTCACAGCAACTATTCTTGTTAGTAAATAATCTTACCAGACAAATCAATCCTTGTGCACATGTGGCCATTGCCACTGAATCCTGGCGGACAGTGGCCACATGTGTAGCCAACCTCTGGTGGCCGGTGGTCAAAGCACTGTACTCCGGCAAAACACGGCTTGTTGGCACAGCCACGACTGAAGCTAGGAACGCGAACTGAAGAGGAAAAGCAGAACATTGCAATTAGCAATAACAAAAAAGACACCTTGGGGACAAATATTTAAGATTTAGTAAATGATGTGTGCGTGTAGCTGGACTGAATACAATACATAGAGAAGGCACAAGTCTGTGAGCAATTAACTATTTCACTACCCTAAGGCAACTGAAGTATTTTTTTAATTTAAAATTACGCATTGTAACCCAGCTATGGTTCAGGATCTTTATGTTTATGCCCTCTCATTAATACAGTTATTTATTTGATTATTTAATTGGTTATTTGAAAAGAAACAATGTGCAGTGATGGGCTGAATGGCCTCCTTTTGAATTGTAATAATTCTGTGATTCAATTCCTGGCACATATTGGGGTTACTTACATGGTGATTTCAGAATGCTGAATGAGTGTAGCTATTACACATAGGTAGAAGTCAGCATTACAAAACAATAAAACTGAGGAAAATACAACTCGAGTCTGTTCTACTCTACCAGTTATTGATATTGTTTAAAGATACATCAAACAATGCTTCAGTGTTGTTGGAATTACTTTTGAAATTAGAAACAGCAGTGAGTAGAAACATCAAATTACCAAGTGTAACACAGGCTAAAATTCATCTTAGCTGGCAGTACAAAATGGCAGGTACTGCAGGACTCAGGTGCCCATCATGCTCCCCGCCTGATATTTAATTCCATATAAGATGTGATTTATAACTGGTGCCAGAAGTGCTACCGCCCAAGACAAATATCTATCATCCATCGGTTCAATAATTACTATCCCATCAGTTATAAGATCATAAGAAAACATGGAATGAAAAATTAATTAATTTGACTCTCCACACTTGCTCTCCAGAGGCAATATAAAATCTAATGTGCCCAATTTTGAGGATGTGGCAAATAGTAATGAAAGTTGTGAAAGACTGCAACAAAACATATAAAGGCTATCAAAGTAAGCAGATAGATGGCAAATGTAGTTCACTATAATAAAAAATTTGGAAATATGCTTCTTCCCTTTTGTGAGGCAAAAATGAAATTCCCAGCAAAGGTGGCATACAAACATACATACGAACATACAAATTAGGAGGAGTAGGCCACTCAGCCCCTCAAGCCTTCTACGCCATTCAACAAGTACATGAATGATCTGATTGTAACCTCCACTCTACATTCCTTCCTGTCCCTGATAACCTTTCATCCCCTTGTTAATCAAGAATCTATCTAGCTCTGCCTTAAAAATATTCAAAGTGATCACCGCCATTTTGGGAATATAAGAAACAGGAGTGGGATAATTCATGTGCCCCCTCAAATCAGCTTTGCCATTCAACAGAATCATGCCTGATCTTTGACCTCAGCTATACCTTGCCGCAGTATCCCTTAGTATCCAAAAACCTCATGGTCTCTGACTCCAGTATATTCAGTGACTAAGCATCCACAGCTCTCTAGGGTAGAGGATTACAAAAGTTCATAACCCTTGAGTGTTTCTTGTCTCACTCTTAAATGGCTTCCCTTATTCTGAGACTGTGACACCATGTTCTAGATTCCCCAGGTGGGGAAGCATCCTCCCAGCATCAACCCATCAAGCTTCTTAAGAATCTTATATATTTCAATGAAATCACCTCACATTCTTCTTAACACTGGGGTATATAGGCCTAGTCTATTAAATCTCTCCATAAAGGATAATTCCCTCACCCCAGGAATCAGCCTGGTGAAATTTCCTTACACTCCCTCTAAGGCAAGTACATCCTTCCTTAGGTAAGGGACCAAAACTGTACACAGTTCTCCAGGTTTCATCTCACCAAGGCTCAAAACAACTACAGTAAGACTTTTTTGCGCTCGTACTCCAACACCAGTGTATAACACACCATGTGCTTTCTTAATTGCTTGCTTTACCTCATGTTAACTTTCTGTGATTCGTGCCCAAGGACCCTCAGATCCCTCTGAATACCAAAAGTTTTCCAGTCTCTCACCATTGAAACTAAAGTGTGGCAACTAGGTGACAAGGGCTATCTGCTGACCACATGGCTGATGACTTTGGTGCACAACCAATGCAGATGTGGAAGGCATGCATACAATGAAAGCCATGGTGCTGAAAAAAATGGGATGGAGCAGACCATTAGCTTCACTACTTGGATCACTTTGGAGGAGCCTTGCTTTTCTTGGCAGAATGGGTGTCAAGATTTACTGTGGTCTTTTGCATGTTGCACAACCTCATCATCATAAAGGGACAGCCTTTTCATCATGAAGGGACAGCTAAATGGCAAACAGCTTAGGAGCACGATAAGCAGGAAGAGAAGGAGGAGTAAGAAGAGATAACTGGGAAAGCCTCTCGCTGGCTAGGATGTTTGTGAAGAACTTATACTGGTAACGTTAATCCCAATTCCCCATTCACCAACTGCCCCACACCTTGCCTTCTCTTTGTCACTTACCATTACAGTGTTCATTTGGTCACAATACAAAATTAAAAGCTGCCACAAAATAAACATTCAAAACAATATTTATAAATCATTTCACATTGTGTAAAAAAGTCAACTAATCATTTTTGTACATTCCCTTGCTGTCTGTTGGTTGTGTGACTTTGCATATCATAATGCTGTTCTGCAGAACTACCCCAATTGGCTACTGCATGGCTGGTGGAACGATGCTGACTTTCAGTGGAGAAACTGCAAAAGGACTTGGAGGAATATCCTTGAGCAGATCTGGACTTAGTAGGCCTCGCTGCAGACTGCACCATCTTGGCATGGGTAGTAGTATTCTGGGCTGGCTGGCTGATAGGCAACAGCACGGCCACTGGCAGAAATGCCAGGGGTGTGCAAACGAATGCTCTCTTCCAGAGAAAAGACAGCAAGTTTGTGCCCCCTGGAGCCACTACCACCCTCCTGAAGGACAGCACCTCCGCTAGTAATTTGTTAGAGAACAGATTGCTGGACCGCGGTGGCATCCTGCAAACACTTTGAACATTGTAGTCCACAGCCGAGATGGCACAGCTTGCATTACAGCTAGGCCACCTTGCATGACTTCAGTCTGAGCTTCCAGTGCAGCAATCAGACTTCTGCTAAAAGTTGCAGTTGAAGCTGAGACATTGGTCATCAAATGAGGCATCATGGTTAGGTCCATATGTGTGCCAATGGAATTGACCACCACTTCTGTGCCGGAAAGGATGAGCTCCAAACTCTGTGCAAAACTGTGTGCCAAATTGGTGCTGGATTCTTCCACGCTCCCTGACAATGTCTGAAGGCTTTCTGGCAGGCTTTACAATGCACCAAACATTTTGTTGTACATGTCCATGAACCTGTTTCTGTATGCTGCCTCATCAAAGACTCAGCTGAGTCCTCTCAACTCGTGTAGTGCAACTCCTTTGGGACCTCGCCCTCCAGTGAACTAGTACTTGTGCTGTCCTTGCCCCCTACCGTAGGTGCAGGCCATCCTTGCCTGGTGTCTTTTCATATGCAGATTTTCCTCTATACTATCCTCTAAATTACATGCAGTGTTAGAATCTAAGCTTATGACTTTGAATTTGAAATCAAGTGACAGTGCTCTGTCTTCATCATCACTGCCCTTCTTGTTATTTGACAACTGTCTGATCAGGTTACAGTTCTTGGGTATCTGAAAGAAGAAAGGAACAAGGATAAAATCGCACTGTGGAGGGAGATAAAAGTGAGAAGTGTATGCACCGTCCCATTCCTGTCACATCCTGCCTCATTAATAATAATTTCCCGGGAAACGTACCGGATCGCTGGCAGAGAGACCTCTGATTCCCCACCCCGCTGTCACCTCAGACTCTCAGTAATCTGGGCGTCATATTTAAAGGGCACCCCTGCACAGAGCTAGCACTCTCTAACCGATCGAAAGGTGCTGGAAAGTCATGGCTGCCAAAGGGAGGAAACATGCTGCCCTCGAATTTAGCCACGCCTCCCACGGGCGCCTTTTGGATGCAGTGGAGGCCCGTCGCGAAGTCCTCCAACCCCCACTCTGGGTGACGACCAGCAAGCAAGGTCACCAATCCAGCTTGGGAGGCAGTGGCAGCGGTGGTCAGTGCCAATGCCCTGCAAAAGAGGACAGCCACCCAGTGCCGAAAGAGGATGAATGATCTCCTCTGTTCCACCAGGGTAAGGCACTCTTCCCATCACTCTCAACTCACAAACCCATCACACATCCACAGGGATCTCACTCACTGCAAGTTCAAGGGACATCACCATTCACTCTCTCACACACTCCTTCATCTGCTCCGTGGATCATGTCCTCATCCTGTCCATGGCACCGCTCACCACCCTACACATGCCAGACATCCTTCTTATCTGGCCTGGCAGATGTTCTGTTTACACTCTCTCCATCTCCCTTTATGCAGGACAAAAGGGAAAGGCACCAGACTGGTGGAGGAATGTCCGGCATCAAGGTCCTCACAGACATTGAGAATACAGTCATCCAGCTGGCCCACAACGATCTAGACCATTCCTGTACTGATGGTGAGGTCAGCAGTGTTCAACCAAGTGAAGATCCAGGAGTGCAACGTCCATCGGACAACATTGCTGTGAGTTCCCCTGTTCCACAGGCTCCTGCCATGCACTAATTCTTTCTCCTTTCTTTCACAGGTACTTCTGGGAAGCAGCCAAGGAGGGTCCATGAGCCAGGTCCGTGACTCAAGCCCCGAAGACACCTCAGAAGAAGAATCTGATGACAGCCTAATTGAAGACCCTTCACAGCGCTCGCCCACGCCCTCCACCTGTGCAGAGACACATATCTCGGTGAGACTTGGTTCTAGAGTAGCCTCGGTGTCACAGTCTGGTGAGCAGATCGCATTGCCTGATCCACAGCAGGCGGAGGCAGGGACTTCCCAGGTTTCCTGCACTCAGAGGACAGCTGGATGCCAGAAATCTGCTGAGTCCAAATCAGATGAGGAGCCAGTGGACTTGGTCACACCTCAGTTGCTGGAGCTGCAAAAGAAAACTCGGGAACATCGGGAAGAGATGTCTGCTGCACTGGAGTATTGTGTGCAGTTTTGGTCTCCTTACCTAAGAAAGGATATACTTGCCATAGAGGGAGAGCAGCAAAAGTTCACCAGACAGATTCCTGGGATGGCAGAATTGTCGTATGAGGAGAGATTGGGTTGACTAGGCCTGTATTCACTGGAGTTTAGAAGAATAAGGGGAGATCTCATTGAAACATATAAAATTCTGACAGGGATGGATAGACTGGATATAGGGATGATGTTTCTTCCAGCTGGGGTGTCCAGAACAAGAAGTCACAGTCTCAGGGCATGGGGTAGACCATTTAGGATTGACATGAGAGGAGACTTCTTCAGTCAGAGGGTGGTGAACCCATGGAATTCTCTACCACAGAAGGCTGTGGAGGTCAAGTCACTGAATATATTTCAGAAGGAAATAGATGGATTTCTGGACTCTAAAGGCATCAAGGGGTATGGGGAGATCGTGGAAGTATGGCGTTGGGATAGGGGATCAGCCATGATCATATTGAACTCCTGCTCCTATTTTATTTTCTATGTTTCCTCAGATTGCAAGACACAATGGAGGAGATCATGCTCCTTCAGTCTGAAGCGACAGTGCCGGCATGCCAATGCATTGAGATTAACATTGGTAGGATGGCTTTGCGGGCTGAATTCTATCACCGATGCCATAGTTGGCCTCCAGCAGTGTCAATGTGAGAAGGGTGAGGAGCAGCTCGATCTCACTCCAGCTTCCCCTTCTCCTCAAGAAGTCAGCCAAGGACCCTTGGGTACCCATAGGGAGTAGAACCAACAGGTGCACACCCGGGGCCATCCACCCAGGTGGGTCTGGGAGTATCCGGTTGATCCAAATCCCCTTTTCCTGTGACCCCAGTAGTTCCAGCTCCACAGGTCGAGGAGGGTGTCCCTGCCATACAGCAGGACCCGGAAAGCAGGATTAGGGCCCTCTAGGTTTCAACCCTTCAGAGAACGCCTGCCAAGCTCATCACAGATAGGAAGGAGCAGTTAGCAGGCTGACTCTACCTCTGCTGTCGGTGTAGAGGGAGCATGAAGACGTAGCGGCAGGTTTAGGAAGGTTAAGAAGATGTGGTTGCACAGACAGGGATGCTAATCACTTGTACATAATGTTCGCTATTGTAAATAAACTTCCAAGAATGTCTCCTTGTTATGATGAGCAGTGTTCATGTCACTCAGATGTGAAACTTTGGTTCCTGCACAAGATAAAGGCAGGTGTCTCAGACCAGGGCCTCTTCCCTGTGCAGTGTGTAACCTTCAGGTCAAAGTGATGGTGTGGCTTCACACTCACTGGACACATTACTGATGCCTGCACCTCGGCAGTGCTTGTCATTGCTGCCAGAATGTAGTGGGCATGTGTCACAGTGTTCCATCATTCTCTCTGTGTGCTCTCAGCATCTTTCTGGTGGGCTGGCCGCCATCTCTTCAGCATCTGTGACCAGTGATGCTGTGCTCCTGAAGGGGTCAGGTGCTGAAGGCTGACAAAGTATCAGATGCATTTAAAGTTTCACGGCTGCGTCTCCATGATATGACGTTGATCACAGAGCACAAGTGCGCTGCCCTCAGCCAGATAGGAGTTAGACATTCATAAAGGCAATGTGGATATCTATGGAGTGTCCTCAATGCATCTCGTCATCACTCGCCAAGAATCTTGCGGCTATGAGAACCTCCTGAGTGTGCCTGCCTCGTCTGACCAGGTGTGATGACCTCATCCTTGCCTTCGAGGACCTCATCACCGTTATCCCCTTCAACACCACCCTCATCTGAGGAGGTGTGCATCTTCTCCTCAGCCAGGTCCTTCCCTCGTTGCAGCGCCAGGTTGTGGAGTTCGCAGCAAGTGACGATGAAACTCCACACCCTAGGTGGACTGTACTGCAATGCTTCAGTTGAGGCACCAGAACCTCATTTTCAAAATGCCTATCATTTGCTCCACCAAAATCCGGGACATGGCATGAGTCTCGTTATACCATCACTCTGCTGCAGTCGGAGGCCACCGCATGGGTGTCATCAGCCATGACCTCTGTGGGTAGCCCCTTGTTCCTGAGGAGCCAAACCTGCAGTCTCACTGGACCCTGGAAAATGTCAGGGATCTGAGGTCTGCTAAGGATGTGGGAGTCGTGGATGCTCCCTGGGAATCGTACGCAGACCTGTGGGATGTGTTTGGGGTGGTCGCACACTAGCTGAACATTCCTCAAGTGGAAGCCCTTGCGGTTGACATAGTTGACTGCTTGTTGCCACGGAGATCTAAGCGTCACGCGATTGCAGTGGACGGCACCCTGCACCTGTGGAAAACCAGAGATCTGTGCAAATCCCAGCACTCTTGCTTCTTGGCTTGCCTGATACCAGGCGAAATGCACAAAGTTCTGTGCCTTCGCGAAGATGGCATCTGTGGTCTCCTGGATACACTTGTGCATGGAGGCTTGCAAGATCAGGTTACTTTCACGACCACTGGCAGTGGATGATCTCCAGGTACCCGTGGCGCCAAATCCTGCAGCAAGCGGCATATGTGACCAACCAGTTCCCTAGATATGCGCAGTCTTTGGCGACACCAGTTCTCAGTCATCTGCAGGAATGACAGGCGCCGTCTATAGACTGCGTGTCTAGCGGTCCTATGAGCAACTGCTCTCTGTGGATCTTGAGCTGCATCGCAGCAGGCCCTGCCGCCTCTTCATCTTGAGGGAGGCGCTCCTCCCTTTGCTGAGCCAGGCGCCTCCACTGCACTGTTCTTCTTCTGCTCTGGTCTCTGTAAGCCATGAGGCATAACGCTAATGCACTAGGTTCCATGGTCCTGATGCTCTCCCTCCTGCAGAATCAAAGAGAGGGATGCGTGGGTTAGCATACGTGTCTTGGTTAAGTCTGAAGGCCCCTTCATGCAGGCAGGAGAGTCCTGGCCACCATTTGGGTGGCCAGTATGTAGTGCGCTCGTTGGCTGTCTGAACCCCCACACACCTCCATCCCACTCCACTTGACTGATTGGTGGCAGCCTCGGCCGCTGGACTGCATGCTGTGCTCTCAGCTCAGGCATTCTCCTAACCTGCATTGCAAGGTTGCGTTGTTAGCTTGAACCATGATGGATACTGGTCCAAACCTTCACAAAGACATTGCAAGGGGCTCCGAGTGCCTCCACCAGTGACTGCGCCATGGCCACCTTTCACAAGGGGATTTTATGACTTGTCCAGTTCACCAATTGTTTTCCTGCTCCCTAAAATGCACATTAATTTGCAGTCTACGCCCGAAGATTGAACAGTTCTGGAGCATTTGGTGGAACTTTCATGCTTTTGCATTTCTTGAGTGGGCAGAAAATCTTCAAAGGCCCAACTCTGAGCATGTCAATGGGGCTGCAGCTGAACAGTCTCAGTTACAGAAGAATGCTCACTCCAGACAAGCTTTTCCAAATTGCTGGCCATTTCCCACATCCCACTTTCTCCCACCCAACCCCGGCATGTGCTTGTGTACTTCCTTCAGTCTGCGCTGCCTTGCCCCCCACCCCCTGGGCATGTGCTTGAATATGTCCTTCAGTCTGCGCTGCCTTGCCCCCTACACCCCCGGCATGTGCTTGAATATGTCCTTCAGTCTGCGCTGCCTTGCCCCCCACACCCCCGGCATGTGCTTGTGTACTTCTTTCAGTTTGTGCTGCCTTGCCCCCGACTAACCCCTCCCCTCCCACCACCACCAACGCCCCCGCCCCACCATCCAGCCTCACCTGCAATGGATCCCTTGCCCCAGCACCACACTGAAAGCCAGCCAGGAAAAGGTGACTTGCCTCTGCTCCCCACAAATGTGTGGGCATCTTTTTTGATGTACTATGGGCGATGCTTGCGAGCTCTGTGCAAGGGTGTGTGCACTCACTTCCAAGTTCCCTCTGAAGTTCAGGTCGCCAGGCGCAAGCCTTTTAAAGGCAGTTGTGAAGCATGCTGTTCTGAAGTCACGCCGATGTGTGCGGTAAACTTACTTGACATGGGGGGATGATTCCGGTAAGCTGGGCTTAAACTGAAATGCTGAAGTATTGAAATTAGGTTCCCGACGCGCGGCGGTGGGAAACGCAGCCCGCCATTGGCGGGTGGAGCAGATGATTGCAAACTGGTTTCACAACGGTGTGAAACCGATGTTTGGCCTTGCTGCCATATTGTCTACCTCCCTACTCCGCCCTGAGGCCCGACACCAACGTGGCCAGAAAATTCCAGACTATGAGTTACTGGAATGTGGCTTTAGTATTTAAAAAAAATCAATCTGGTGTTTCTAACCAGTAAGTTCAAAAGTCAATTCTTTGATATAAAGCATGGTTTCTCAACAATATTTTATTACTAATCATTGATAGTATCAGTACCAGCTGAGAATCCAAAAAGAATCACTTACAATGTCTCTCCTGATTAAGTAGAATATACAATTCTAATTTGTCAACATTTAGCAGTGGGATAATGAAGACAGCTGGCACTGTGCATGTGCGTGTGAACAGAAGATTTCAAATAAGTTGATGGCTAGAAATTAATCCAAGCAATGGTGCTCTCGCCCACTATCTGGAAAGCTGGCAAGAGCACTGCATTGCCTCCTTTGGTGAAGATGCGCCAATCAGCAGCTCTCCATTGCCACCAGAAGCGGTAGTCGCTGCAATCAATATGCCTAGAGGAGGCCCTAAGTCAGTGAGAGATCCAGGCCACAGGTGAGTGAGGGTGGGGTGGGAATAGCAAGGAGGAAGTTGGTGGCTAGAGAGGGCAGGAGGTCATAAGAAAGTGCAGGAAGGTGGCTCTCAGCGGGCACATCCATTCCCGTTGCTGGGTCCCTCAATCAAGCACTGAGTGCTTGACAATAAGGGAACACACAAATGGGTCAGACTGATGTAGTGTTGTGTGATTACTTAACTAACATATGTCATGTATATGAAAACTTTTTGTTGGCATGGCAGGTTGCTGATGTTTTTGGTTGGAATTCTTCATGAAACTAGAGTTGGTTACCAACGTGTTAAGGAATTTTACATTATGTTCTCTACTATGCACACCTACAATCCATAACATGTAAACTTGTAAATAATGAGCTTGACTATGGCTGCATTGTATTGCAGATACTGATCTAAGATTGGTATCTGCACAGCACAATATTCTGTTGGCAGACTCTAAATGATACCATATAGCTGAACAAATATATTTGCTTTGGTCAGCTGAGGACTGATTGCTGACCCAACTCTGAAGTTAAATTGCCAATCTTGGACTCTTGCGTGTCTGAAATTAATTCAAAAACATTAACATAATGAGAATAGTGGAAGTGTAGAATATGCAACAATCAGTACTTTGTTATTCTCAATTTAAAATGGTGAGGTAGAGTTATCATGATAAACACAAAAAGGATGGGGACAAATTGGAGTGGGATTTAAGCCTGGCAAACATTATGAGGCTTACTTAAATATTTATAGTGAGTTCCTAGTTCATATTGCTTCTAGTACTGGAGTGAGAGGTTCAGGAAATTATGGGCAGGATCTCCTGGTCGGCGAGCGGGGGCGGGGCCCGCTCGCCAACACTTAAAATGACACGGGATGATGTCGGGTGGAACTCCCAACATCATCCCGCATCATTTACATTTTCAGGTCGGCGGGGGCACAGCCGAGTCAGTTGCGTGCCCACTGACCTGTCAACGGTCTACTGAGGCACTGAAAAACTAATTAAAGTCATTAATGGACCTGCTCGTCCAACCGTAAGGTCAGCCGGCGGGCCGGGAGCCCTGGCGGTCTTCGGAAAAAGCATGAAACCTCATGCACGGGAGGGATGAGGTTTCATGAAGGTATTTAAATTTTTATTAAAGATTTCAATGAAAGTTTTGGACATGTCCCAGTTCATGTGACAGTGTCACATGATGGGGCATGGCAGGGAAAAATTTTAATCATGTTTATCAAAAGTTTTAAATCGGAGCCAATTTCCCTGAGGCAACGCTTTGCCTCAGGGAGATCTGTGTGCTCTTTCGTGTGCATGTGCGAAAGAATGCACTCCTGGCTGAGGGAATCCCCCACCCGAATGCACAGGGAGCGCATAGCGCTTCCGAGCGGACATCATGCTGGGTGGGCCTTAATTGGCCCGCCCGGCGCGCCCCCAATTGGGGCCACCGATTGGAAGCGCGCCCGCCCGTGCCTGTTCCTGCACTTACTGGTGGGGGGAAAATTTTTCCCTTTGTGCCAAAAGCGCTTAAGTCACTGAAAATAATGTTTAAAATGATGCATGCAATTAAAGATAAATAGTCACAAGTTAAGGGAAAACTATGGGCTGAATTTTCCCCCTGTCAGGGGCGAAGTTGAAGGGCGGGCACGCACAGGCGCGTTTCCGATTGATACCCCTGTTTGGGGGCGCAGCACCATTTTATGTGGGCAGGCCAATTAAAGCCCGCCCAGCTCAATGCGCTCCCTGTGCAGGCGGGTGGGGGCAGAATCCCAAAATCGAGAGCGCACTCTTTTGCGCATGTGCATGAAAGACCGCACTCATCTCCCTGAGGCTAAGTGCAGCCAATGTCACATGATCTGGGACATGTCTATAATTTTCACAAAAACTTTATTAAAATTTTTAAAAACCTACATGAAATCTCATCCCGCCTGTGGATGAGGTTTTATGCTTTTACTAATTCGCGCCAAGGCTCCTGGCCTGCCCGCCAACCTTAAGGTTGGACGGGCAGGTCCTATAATTACTTAATTGCTCTGTCAATGGCTTCAATTGGCCACTGACAGGTCGGCGGGCGCACAGCTGATTTCGCTGAGCCTCTGCCTACCTGAAAATTTAAATGGGGCGCGGTGACATCAGGAGTTCCCCCCGACTGCCCTATATGTTCAGTTCCTATGCGGGTTCTAAATGTATTAAAATTGATAACTCTGCCTTTGCAAATGTTAAAAATAATTCATTTTTAGTCTTAACAAAGGCTGCATTGGGCTGAAAAAGATGCAAGTACTGGTCACATCAGCCAATGCATCAGTCACCTGTTTGATACATTAAACTAGCTGGTATTTCAGGTGATCCCTAAGCTAGCCTGGAAGAAAATAGAGACAGGATAGTTGCAGATAATGGTGACCTTTCCTATCGCTAACAACGTTGTTCCTATGTTGATGTTGGCTACAGCTGTTCTTACAGTTGATGGCATTGCTATGCGACTGGCTTGATGCTGACCCAGAGCCTGCAAAATCAGTTGTCCTCATCAATCTTCAGACAGGTGTTTCAGGGTCTGCAGATATATTTGGTGAAACAGTGGCAGATGTTACCAATCTGCATGCAATATTTGGACATCAAATGAACTCATATTAACTATCTTAAGTTGTCCTGTCAACGGGTACAGGACTCTATAGTATGTATTAAATAGCTTGTGATGCCTCGGGCAAAATTTTTAGCTCGGTGGGCGGGTGTACCCCCAACCCGCTCGAGCGTGAAATGATGTGTGTTGACATTGGGTGAGCGACCCAACAACAACGCGCAGTCGCGCGATAGTTTGGTTAGCAGGCGCACGCCGGAGTCGGCAGCATGCCTGCCGACAATTAAGAGGCCTGTTAAGACCATTAAAGAATCAATTAAGTTAAATTTTTCACTGCCTGTCCAACGAAAAGGCCAAGCTGTCTTTGCATTTTTTTGGAAACCTCATCCACAGGCAGGACGAGGTTTCCAAATGCAAATAAAAATAAAATAAAAGTTTTAAAATTTAATTAATAACATGTCCCTGCTCATGTGACAGAGTCACATGATGGGACATATTTCATTACATTTTTCAATTCTTTATTTTTTTAAGAAAAACTCTTCATCTCCCTGAGGCAGCTCTGTGCTTCTGAAGTGCGCAGTTGTGTGCATGAGCGAAGTTCGCGCTCGCCCTCTGCCCGCACAAGCAGCGCTGAATGCTGCTGGTCGTGTTTCACGCTGGGCGGGCCTTAATTGGCCCACCAATGTGAAATCACCTTCCGGCCTCGAACGCAGATGGCGTTCGGGTTCCCAACCATCCCCGCACGCCCCTGCTGAGCCCGCCAGACATGGGGTAAATTCTGCCCCTCAAGTTGGAGCATTCTTTGAACTCTTGCAAATGCTTCAATTACAGTGGGCTTCCAGGGGATTTTGAAAACAATATTTGGATTTTTTGGCTTGTGTAGGAACATTCTTATTATGTTTCAAAGTCAAAAATAGGAGAAAAAAATCAAAGCACCTATAAAGAATTGAAAAAAAGAATATTAATAAACAATTTTTAAAAACCTACAGTAGAAAATTTTTATGAAGAAGTAAATATCAGTAGTAAAAATGTCCCTTGCATTTTAACTACATGGATAGGCCAAGTGAAATTCTATTGTACATGAAAGAAATCATGTGAACTCACATTGTTGTAGGGTGGCCGAGTTGTACTATTAGTAATAGAGTTGAACTGCAGACACTTCTTAAGCGGAAACATTAAGTGTATTTACAATATACTCAGCAGCAACTACGTGTGTGCTTTCAACTCCAACTCTATCTCACACTGACTGCTGAGGTAGCCCACACTATTCTCCTATTGGTTACTACAGATCATGTGATCTTCTTTAACAAGTATTATCTCAAACGTACATTACACACTAAATAAAACCATAATTACTACATTACATCCCCCTTTAACTCGGCTATACATATTATATTTACAAGTACATATTTTTCAAGACGACATAATATTTACACTGGGCAAGGAATTTACAAGTTCAATCTTTCAAGTGACTTCCTGATACGTATGGAACGTCTCAGTTCCACAACTTCAGATGCTTTGTCAGGAGCATCCTTTTCTGGAGTTGCCTGAACGTCAGGTGCTTCGGTGGTTGCAGTTCTGCAGACTCAACTCTTACAGGAACATCAGACATGTCTGTCCTGGGTTGAGTATCCTCAACTGGAAACGCAGACCCATGATCACTGGTGGAACAAAATCGTGGTGATTTGTCTCTTCCTTCCTTAAATGGTCCACATGTTTACGGATGATTCAGCCTTCCACATCCGCGTGTTAAGATAGAGGTCCAGTCACTGCACTTATTTCACCCGGTAACCACTTTGGTCCTTCTCCGAAGTTCTTCACGTATACCGCCTCTCCCATGGTAAATTTCCTCTCATGACTATGCCAGTTATGTCTGGTTTTTCTGGCTTCCCTGACTCCTTTCCACCTTCCCCTCTAAATTTGGTATTATTAAACTCATTCTCATCCTGAGATGGCGTTTCAACAATAACTCCGCAGGTTTGACACCTGTTGTTGTTTGAGGGGTAGTCCTGTAATGAAAAAGAAAGCATGCTAGCTTGGTTGCTAAGGAATCGCCTATTGTATTTTCATGCCTGCCTTGAACATTTGAATCGCCCTTTCGGCCAGTCCATTTGAGGAAGTGACTTCCTGATACGTATGGAACGTCTCAGTTCCACAACTTCAGATGCTTTGTCAGGAGCATCCTTTTCTGGAGTTGCCTGAACGTCAGGTGCTTCGGTGGTTGCAGTTCTGCAGACTCAACTCTTACAGGAACATCAGACATGTCTGTCCTGGGTTGAGTATCCTCAACTGGAAACGCAGACCCATGATCACTGGTGGAACAAAATCGTGGTGATTTGTCTCTTCCTTCCTTAAATGGTCCACATGTTTACGGATGATTCAGCCTTCCACATCCGCGTGTTAAGATAGAGGTCCAGTCACTGCACTTATTTCACCCGGTAACCACTTTGGTCCTTCTCCGAAGTTCTTCACGTATACCGCCTCTCCCATGGTAAATTTCCTCTCATGACTATGCCAGTTATGTCTGGTTTTTCTGGCTTCCCTGACTCCTTTCCACCTTCCCCTCTAAATTTGGTATTATTAAACTCATTCTCATCCTGAGATGGCGTTTCAACAATAACTCCGCAGGTTTGACACCTGTTGTTGTTTGAGGGGTAGTCCTGTAATGAAAAAGAAAGCATGCTAGCTTGGTTGCTAAGGAATCGCCTATTGTATTTTCATGCCTGCCTTGAACATTTGAATCGCCCTTTCGGCCAGTCCATTTGAGGAAGGGAGGTACGTGCAGTTTTTACATGAATGATACCGTTGAGGCTGATAAATCAATGAAACTCAGCACTCATAAATGCTGTGCCATTATCAGAAACGACTACTTCTGGTAGTCTGTGAATGGCAAAACTTTGGTGTAGTTTCTCAATTGTAGCAGCTGACATTGGTGGCTTCACGTCTTATATGTCCAACCATTTTGAATGGGCATCGACAATGAGCAGAAACATTGTTTCCAGGAAAGGTCCAAAGTAGTCAATGTTCAACCGCACCCAGGGTCTACCTGGCCACTCCCATGGGTGAAATGGAGCTGTCACTTGCAACTTTTGCAGTTGCTGATGTTGTCCACAATGCTTTACCATACTCTCTATTTTGCTGTCCATCCCTGGTCACCATAAATAGCTGCATGCTATGGTCTTCATTTGGGAAATTCCTGGATGGGCACTGTGCAGTTCAACTACAAGAGGCTCCCTCCCTTTGGAGGAACTATCATTCATGCATCCCACAATAAGATGCCATCCTGTCTGGTTATTTCATGTCTTCTGTTGAAGTACGGTGTCATTTCATCAGATAGGGGCTACTGTGACCAACCATGCAGCACTTGCTCTCGTACTTGAGATAGGACTGCGTTGCGACTTGTCCAGTCTCTGATCTGTCAAGCGCATATCAGTGAGGAATCTAAGAAATTTAACAGTAAAACAAGTTCGTGTGGAACTGGGACATGGTCATCATTTTCTTGTAAAGGCAAACGACTAAGGGTATCGGCGTTTGCAATTTGATTGCTGGGCCATGTATGAAATTGAATTTGTATGCTGCCATCATTGTATTCTTGCCGAGGTTATGGGTGGTATAGCCTTATCCTCACAAAAAAATCCTAGTGGTTTGTGGTCTGAAACAATTGTAAAATGGCAGCCGTGCACGTGCTGGTGAAATTTCTTGACACCAAAGATGATGGACAGGCCTTTATCTATCTGCGAGTATCCCTTTTCCGCTGTGGAGAGCATTCTTGATATGTAACCTATTGGCTGTTCCATGCCGTCATCCATCTGATGAGAAAGCACTGCTCCCACTCCATAGGGAGATGTGTCACATGTCAGTACCAATTCTTTTGTCTGGTCGTAATGCACTAATAGATTGGACGAGTGCAACGATTGTTTCACCTTTATGAAAGCTTCTTTCTAGGGCACCTCCCAAGATCAACGTTGGTTCTTTTTGAGTACAGAATGCAGGGGGACCAGCACTCTAGACAAATTGGGTACAAACCGCCCAAAATAGTTGATGATTCCTAGGAATGATTTGAGCTCTGAGGTGTTCTTTGGCACAGGTGCTTCTCTTATGGCTCTCACCTTCTCCTCAACTGGGCGGAGGCCTTGTGAATCTACCCGGTGACCTAAATAGATTACCTCCCGTGCTTGGAATGTGCACTTTTCGTTTTTTAAATGCGCTCCAGCTTGTAAGAAATGTTTTAGGACTTCTTATAAGTTTGCCAGATGCTCTTTTTCAGTGAATCCTGTCACCAATACATTGTCTAAATAGACTACAACCTGGGGCTTTCCCTGCAGTGAGCTTTCCATTATTCTCTGAAAGATGGTGCAAGCTGAGGAGACACCGTGAGGCCATCATGTACAGCCCTTTGTGGGTATTAATTGTGAAAAATTCCTGGGAGGCATTATCCAACTCTATTTGTTGATAAGCATGACTCATCTCAAGCTTCGTGTTGGTTGTCTCTCCTGCCAGCTTGACATACAGG
Organism: Cetorhinus maximus; assembly: GCF_964194155.1. Taxonomy (NCBI): domain Eukaryota; kingdom Metazoa; phylum Chordata; class Chondrichthyes; order Lamniformes; family Cetorhinidae; genus Cetorhinus; species Cetorhinus maximus. The sequence continues at coordinate 109,745,952 of NC_135881.1, forward strand.
TCTTTGGGTTTTGGAATGGGGTGCATGTCAAGCTTAGCCACTTTATTAACTGTTAATTTGTAGTCTCCACAAATTCGGATGCTTTGGTCGGGTTTAAGGACGGGGACTATGGGTGCTGCCCATTCTGAGAACTGCACAGGTTGTATAACACCCAGTTTCTCTAGTCTGCCCAGTTTCAGTGTCGACTTTTTCTTGCAGTGCGTATGGCACCGGTCTCGCCTTCATGAAGCGAGGGGTTGCTTCCGGATCCCCATGAATCTTGGCCTGTAGGCACTAAATTTTCCCAAGTTCATCCTTGAAGACGGTGGCGTACTTTCGAAGTAGCTCTGTTAGCCCTCTTTGTCTCAACTGGAAAATTTCAGCCTATTCCAACTTAATCTCGTTCAACCAATTTCGCCCCAGGAGGCTTGGCCCTTCACTTGCCACCACCATCAAGGGTAGCTTTTCCAATTGGCTTCCATAACGGACAGTTACTCTGCTTATGCCTTTTACATGAATGTCTCCACCAGTGTATGTTTTTAGTTTGGCAGCTGTTTCTTCTAAACTTAATGAATGTTCATCATTATTCAAATATTTGAAGGTATGTTCTCCAATTACTGTAATGGAAGCTCCTGTGTTCACTTCCATTCTAACAGGTTCGCCATTTACTTTCACTGTGACAAATATTGGTTCTGTCTTTCCAACTTTCAGATTAAACCACGAATAAATGTCTGAATTTGATGTATCAGGCTCTTCTATATTGTGGATTTCCTTGGGCTTCTCCTTTTGTTTACAAGCCTGCTTGAACCTTTCCTTGCACTGCCTCATTGAAGATCCATTTCTGGAACAATAGTAGCATTCAATTTTTTTTAAACTGCCAATCGCTAAAAGACTGATTGTTTCCACTCTATTAAAATACCCTTCAATCCCGCTGCTAAGTTATTTTTCTTTATTCTTTGGCTAGTGGAGGCTGTTTCTTGCTTCTCAGCAGAGTCTTGCTTTTTTGCGCCACTTTTGCTTGAGTTTTTCTGCCCGATGTGGAGGACAGTGCCACTTTGCACACCCTGTATTACTTTTGAATCTCTTACTGCGCTTTCCATGGTCATTGCTATCCCTAGCGCCTTCTTGAAATCCAGATTCACTTCGGACAATAATCTTTTCTGAATAGTGTCCTCTTTCACACCACACACTAAACAATCTCTGAGCATGTCGCTCAGAGTCATACCGAACTCACAAATTTCTGTTGGCTGCTTCAAATTTGTCATGTAGCATGCAATTGTCTCACCTGGGGCTCTATTTCGTGATTTAAATCTGAACCCCTGCATCATGGCTTTGGTCTTTGGTTGAAAATGACCCTTCACGAGGTCCACCAATTCATTGAAATTCTTTGCATCTAGGGCACTGGGTGCCATCAAACTTCAAATCCAACTGTAGGTTTTGCTCCCACAAGTACTCAAGAGGATTACTTGCCTCTTTCCTTCCCCCATAATCGCGTTCGCTTGAAAAAAAGTGAGACATTCTATGCATTGAGACCAATCGTCTGTGGCTGACTCAAAATGACCAGTTCTCCCAAATTGTGGCATTGTGAGAGAGGATAGCTTCTTCAATTCTAACAGAGCTTGCTACTTACAATCACTGGGCAAAGTACAGTGTCGATTTCTTTCTAACCTGATTTCTTCTGTTCAATCCTGTTTTATCCTCGTCGCCAGTTTGTTGTAGGGTGGCTGAGTTTTACCATTGGTAATAGAGTTGAAATGCAGGCACTTCTTAAGTGGAAACATCAAATTTATTTACAATATACTTTGTCACATGAACAGGGACATGTTATTTATAAAAAATTAATTGTCCGTGGATGAGATTTCCCAAAAAGTGAAAAGGCTGCTTAGCCTTTTCGCCTACCCGCCAACCGTAAGGTTGGACAGGCAACAAAAAATTTACTTCAATAACCTTTTAAATGGCCTTAATAGGCCTTTTAATTGTTGGCGGGAGCGCAGCTGATTCTGGCAAATGTATCATTTTACGCTTGGTTGGGTCGGGCGCGCACCCGCCTGCTGAGCTAAAAATTTTACCCCTGATCTCGTTAGCACCTGGCATTGGGAGTAATCCTGAGATTACTACCTTTGAGGTCCTGCTTTTTAATGTATTTCCTAGCTCCCTATACTCTGCTTTCAGGACCTCATTCCTTTTTTTTAAACCTATGTTATTGGTACCATTCTGGACCACAATCTCTGGCTGTTCACCCTCCCCCTTCAGAGTGTCCTGCAGCCGCTCTGTGACATCCTGATCCTGGCACCAGGGAGGCAACATACCATCCTGGAATCATGTCTGCGGCTGCAGAAATGTCTATCTGCTAATTACGATAGAATCCCCTATCACTAGTGCTCACCCACTCTTCCCCCACCTCCACTCCCCCTCCTCCGGCCGTGCAGCTGAGCCACTTGTGGCGCCAGGGACCTGGCTCTTGCTGCATTCCCCTGAGAAACCATCTCCCCCAGCAGTATCCAAAACTGAAAATCTGTTGGAGAGGTAGAAGGACCCAGGAGACTGCTGCACTGCCTGTTTAGTGCTTTTACTGTGTTTGGCGGTTACCCATTCCCTTTCTGCCTGTGCCCTCTTTACTTACGGTGTGGCCACCTCACTGTATGTGCTATCCACGAAGATCTCATCCTTGCAGATGCTCCACAGTGACTCCTGGCACCGCTCCAGCTCCAAAATATGGTTTTTGAGTAGCTGCAGCTAGAGACACTTCCTGCATACCTTGGACACTGGAAGTGTCACTGACTTCCCACATCGTACAGGAGGAGATTCCACTTGGCTGAGGTGACCTGCAATGACTTGCCCTTAAATTACTCCCTTTACTTTTACTTCCTCTAGTTTAGAGAATATTAAGGACAGAAGGAATACTTACCAGGTCCTACATACCAAGGTCACCACTCTTCTTACTGAGGAAAGTTAGAAAATGAAAGGATCACCTCCTTCCCTCTTCACTGAACTCCCTCTCTCACCAAACTCCAACTGAAGCATTCTAATGCAGCCCAAAGCAGCACTCCAGTGCAGTGGGAAAGATCCTACCAGCTGATAAATATACTCCAGTGTTCTACACATGAAATGTTTGTGAATTTGTGGATTGGCAAGGGGTGATTTCCAATTTATGCAGTTGGCAAGGAAAAAGGAAACCAATGTATATGTGGAATCTATAACACAGTTAATACAATGCAGAATCAGCAAATGAAAGAGATAGAACAAATATTGGATTAAGAGAGGAAGAATAAAGACTCAGAAGGAAAAAAGTAAAAAGGTCTCCCAACAATATATAAAATCTGGTGGAATGAGACTTCACACTTGTAAAAGTTAATGTCCAGTGCTAGAGCAGTAATTAAGACTTATCATGCCATCAAATATTGACAGACTCAACATTTTCTGGCAAGATTAGTGAGCATCCATCATGACGTACTGGAATTTCATGCCGTTCTGTGAGTGTCACTCTCTGGACGAGACATTATTATAGCAAAGCTTCTGGAAGAACAGGGGAACTGAGAGCAACTTCCTGATTTTTGAACATGTGCAATCACTAGAAGATGCTGGCTTACTGATACTCGAGTGCTGATAACTTCTCTGTTATTTTTCATGAAGATTCCAGGCCATAATGCTATTCAAAAGGCCTAAAAATGTGCTAATATTCATTACCCTTTGGTTAATTATTAAGGACTTCTCAAGGTACCTCACTGTTTAATCTCAGTTTTATGATAGATAATGTTCATGCTCATTTTAGGTAACATACAGCATTGTTATTTGGATTATTACTTGCCAGGGCCAGAGCTGGTGATGAAAAAGCTTCGCTGATCCTCATTTCTCAGTTTTTCTGTGTCTGTGATCTCATTTACATCAGTTATGTAATATTCACTATCTTCCTCTTGTATTTCCACCTCATCATCTTCATCCTCAGAAGTGTAGGTTTCAGCAGAGATCTCAGTTGCTGCTTTAGTTGTTGGAGCCCCATCAGCAGTTGTACCTTCATCTAGAACCAAGGATAAGTGCAGTAATTGAACTATTAAAGAAAACATTTAGTAGCTGTGCATGAAGGTTTAAATAATGACCACTGTGGAAGATTTTTACAGCTTTTAAAAAGGAAGCATTGCTAATATTCCTGATTTTGTAAATGATTAGCGATTTTTACTATTTTTAATGTGTGCTTCTCAAAGCAGAAGAGGAAAACGATCTTCAAAATTGCAGTTGAAATGCATTTAAAGTACTGAAAAGTCGCATTTTGTTAAAATCAATTTGAATTGTAATAGGTGAAAAACGTGGCAAGCAAAAAAAATACATACATTTCAGTTTGCACTCTTTCCCATCTTCTTCCATTTCTGGTGAACATAAACTACATCTATAGGAGCCAAATGTATTATAGCAATACATGGTTGGAATGCATGGGTTGGCTTCACATTCATTAACATCCTCTTGACAGTTGGCACCTGAGGGAAATAAAATCAAGAAAATAATTTTCACATTGCTATGGAATTGTCAACCCTAAAATACAGCATGTGGAATATTTAAATATCAGCAATGACATATATCAAAAGATACAGCTTTGTTTCTCACCAACTTTTCTCCCCCTCTCTCTAGAAGGCATCCTGATTGGATGCAGTTCCATGGAATCCGGGAACCCTACTGGATCTGACTCATGAATGAGGTTAACACTGATTGTTAGCACTCTATTATACAAGAGTGACATTACTGTTGAACTTGATCTTGTCCTCATTCAAAGTTCAGACACACTTTCAGCAGTAGGCACTGGATAGCGATCATGAGTGGGGACATCAGTCGATTCTTCCTTTCCTACCCAAAAGTTTCCACATGTTTCACCCAATTTCTTAAAAAGTGCAGAAAAAAGAACTTGGCAGCAAAGATCATTAAACTATCAGTTTCAATCAGAGAGCACATAAGAGTTCCCAGCTGCAGGAATGGAAACGTAATATAATAATTATAATAGGGAGTACCCGTTAGATGTAGGGTTTAAGATCTGTTTTGGAGCTATGTATTTTAGCTAACCTAGATGCCTACTAATTTAGCAGTAATTGATGCTGAAACTGCATATATAACCTCGTCAAGTTTGTGTTCAGAACACCAACATTTATTGCCATTAGAGAACAGATATTTTAACACACCATCCCCAATATGTGTATACACGTGCATTCGTTTTTAATCCAGCAAAATTCACAAGCAGGCTGGACTGAAAATGTAGCTTCAGTGGCCGGATTTTCGCAGAATCAGGATGACTTGGCAGTCTTTTAAAAATGCTGGGCAGTTCCAATTCTGAGTTTCCCAACCCCATTCCTGGGCTTTCCGATTTTAAGGGGCTGCTTTGGGGCAAAAGCCAGCACCCGGCACTCATGACCTGGCCAGTTCCATTGCAGAGATAGCCATGTCCAACTCCTCCGCAATTTTCATGGAGTTGGGCCAGTCTTTTTAAAGAGTCGTGGTTTATGGCACATCAGAGGTGTCATGAACCATAGGGTGGAATCATCCCACATTTGCACTAAGTGCGGTAGTGGACGCCGCCCAGTGCCGAAAGGGGATGAATGATCTCTGTTCAACCAGGGTAAGTCACTCTTCTCATCACTCTCAACTTGCACACTCACAAACCTATTACACATCCACAGGGCCCTCACTCACTGCCAGTTCAAGGGGCATCACCATTCACTCTCTCACTCACATCTTCATTGTCTTCATCCCATCTATGGCACCACTCACCACTCACACATGCCAGGCATACTTATCACTTAGCCTGGCAGGCATCCTGCTTACACTTTCTCCATCTCTATTCATGCAGGGCAATCTGGCACACAAGAGGGAGAGGTCGCAGACTGGTGGAGGAATGCCTGATATTAAGGTCCTCTCGAACTCTGAAAACAGAGCCATCCAGCTGGCTGGCTAGGATTTCAGACAACCATGCAGTGAGTGACGTGTCCTGTTTCACAGGCCACTGCCATGCACAAACCTGAAGGCACCCTCCATGAAGTCCTGTAACAGTGCTCACCCACATCCTCCACCAGCAAAGGTACACACCCCTTGGTGGGACCTAGCTTTAGAGTAGCCTCAGGATCATAATCTGGTGAGCTCATCGCACTGTCTGATCCACAGCAGTCAGCGGCATGGACTTCCAAGGTCCCCGGCACTCAGAGGACTGCTGGAGACCAGAAATTTGCTGAGTCGGACTCAGATGATGAGCTTCTGGACTCGGTCATGTCACGGTTGCTGGAGCTGCAAAGGCAAGCTCGGGAACATCAGGAAGGGATGTCCACTGAGGTCCTCAGATTGCAAGGTAAATTGGAGGAATCTGTCCGCCTTCAGGCTGAGGTGACAGCGCTAGCATGCCAACGCACCGAGGTCAACGCGGGTAGAATGGTGGTCGCAATCGAGACCTTGGTACAGGATGTTGCACCTGTACTGCTGTGTGGGCTGAACTCCATCGCTGTCACCATGGTTGGGCTTCAACAGTGCGTATTTGAGAGGGGTGCCGAGCAGCTCAAATCTTACTCCAGCTTCCCTTTCTCCTCAAGCAATCACCAGGGGCCTTGGGCACCCATGGGGAGGAGGATCAGCATGTGCATACCTCTAGGCCATCCACGCATGTGAGTCTGGGAGTGTCCATCCTCTTCCCCTCTTCCTGTGACTGCAGCTGCCCGAGATCTACAGGTCGAGGTGGGAGCCACTGCTGCACAGCAGACCCCAAAAGCAGGCCGGGTTCCTCCAGATCTTGGCCCTCCAGAGGACGCCCATCAAGGTAATCACAGACAGGGTGTAGCAGTCAGCAGGCTGCCTCCACCTCCGCTGTGGATGTCCAGGTAGCACCAAGAAAGGGTTAGAAGATGTTAAGAAGATGTAACTCTTTCGAGTCATCAACAGTCACAGATTGAAACTCTTTCGAGTACATTCACAGTTCTTGGTTTCCGGGAGTGGGACATGAACCCACAACCTTCTGATTCAAAGGCGAGGGTGCTATGAACTGAGCCACAGCTGACACCTCAAGAAGATGTAGTTGCATAGCCCAGGCACGGGTGTTAATAATTGTACGTAATGTTCACTATTGTAAATAAACTCTCAACAATGTCTCCCTGCCTATGGTTCCTTGTTCTGATGAGCAGTGTTCGTGTAACTCAGATGTGAAACATTTCTGCACAAGATAAATGCAGGTGAATCAGTCCAGGGCCTCTTCCCTGTGTTTTGTGAAGCCTTAAGGCCAAAATGATGGTCCGGCCTCATACTCCCTGGACACATTAGTGATGCCTGCACCTCGAAGGTACTTGTCATTTCTGCCAGAATGACAGGGGCAGGCATTACAGAGTCCCATCATTCTGTCTGTGTGCTCTCAGCACCTTTAAGGCGGGGCTGGCCCCATTGAAGGCAGACAATGAATCAGGTGTTTTCAAAGTTTCATGGCTGCATTTCCATGATATGACCCTGATCACAGAGTGCAAGCGAGCTGCCCTCGGCCAGACAAGAGTCAGACATTTTTAGAGGCTATGTAAAGAACTATGGCGTGTCCTCACTGCATGTCATCATCATCCTCCTGCAAATTGGTGACTATTAGGGCCTCCGGTGTGTCTCTATGACAGGAGCATTATCACCAAGGGTATGTGTGCTGCCATAAGCCAGACTGGAGTCAAACGTTCATAGATGAAATGAGGATCTGTGGTGTCTCCTCGCTTCATGTCAACATCCTCCTCCACAAATCTAGCAGCTATGAGGGCCTCCCGAGCGCTGCCTCATCTGGCCAGTTCAAAGGCCTCATCGCCATCATCACCTTGGAGGACCTCCTCAACCTCATCCCCGTCGACGTCTTCATCGGAGGAGACCTCCAGCTCCTCCACAACCAGCTCCTCTCTCCGTTGCAGCGCCAGGTTGTAAAGGGTGCAGCAGACAACAACGATGCGTGACTCCCTCTGTGGACTATATTGCAATTCTCCACTAGACCGGTCCAGGCACTGGAACCTTATTTTCAGCATCCTGATGGTTTGCTCCACCAAGTTGTGAGTTGCAGAATGAGCTTTGTTATACCTTCGCTCTGCTGCAGTCTGAGGCCGGCACACAGTTGTCATCAGCCACGTCCTCTGTGGTAGCCCTGGTCCCCGAGGAGCCATCTCTGCAGCCTCTGAGGACCTGGAAGATGTCAGGGATCTGTGTATGACTGAGAATGCAGGAGTCATGCACACTCCCTGGAAACTGTGCACAGACCTGCAGGATGTGTTTCTGATGGTCGCACATCAGCTGCACATGCAGTGAATGGAAGCCTTTGCAGTTGACATAGTTGACCGTGTGTTGCGAGAGATCTGAGCACCACTTGAGTGCAGTCGATTGCACCCTGTTCCTGTGGGAAGCCTGAAATCTAGGCAAATATAATCACTCTTACATCCTGGCTCTCCTGGTCCCGGCTGAAATGCACAACTTTGTGTGCCCTCGCAAAAATGGCATCCGTGACCTCATGGATGCATTTGTGGGTGAAGGCTTGTGATATCCCACAGAGGTCACCTGTGGAGCCTTGAAAGGAACCACTGGGGTAAAAATTGAGCACCACGGTCACTTTCACAGCCACTGGCCGTGGATGGCCTCCATGTCCCCGTGGTGCAAAATCCTGCAGGAGCTGGCAGATGCGACCGATCAGCTCCCTAGACTCACGCAGTCTTCGGCAACACTGGTTCTTGGTCATGTGCAGGAATGAAAGGCGGCGTCTAAAGGCCCTGGGTTTAGCTAGGCACTGACCAGTGAAGACTCGCTGTGGCTCTTCAGCGGTGTAGGCGGGGCCCCCAGCCGCCCCTTCTTCCTGAGGGTACTTCTCCTCCCTCTGCGCATCCAGGCACCTCAGTTGCTCTTTTCTCCGTCATCTTCGTTCTCTGTACGCTACAAGGCATACAGCTACTTCACCAGACTTCATGCTTCTGATGTACTCCTCCTGCAGGATGAAAGAAAGATGCGTGGGTTAGCTTGGATGTTCTAAGAAACTCTCAAACTTAAGACTGAAGGCCCCTTAACGCATCCTGGAGAGTGATGGCCATCACTTGGATGGCCAGAGTTTAGTGTGCTGCATGGCCGACTGAAACCCCACCCACCTTCGCCCCACTCCACCTATGTCATGGTGTCATAGAGCTTACAGCATGGAAAGAGGCCCATCGTGTCCGCACTGGTCATCAAGCCCTATCTACTCTAATCCCATTTTCCAGCACTTGGCCTGCAGCCCTGTATGCTGTGGCATTTCAAATGTTCATCTAAATACTTCTTAAATGTTGTGAGGGTTCCCGCCTCTACCACCCTATCAGGCAATGAGTTCCAGATACCCCCAACCCTTTGGGTGAAAACATCCCCACTAAACCTCCTGCCCCATACCTAATATCTATGCCCCCTGGTTATTGATCCCTCCACTAAAGGGAAAAGTTTCTTCCTATCTTTCCTATCTATGCCCCTCATAATTTTGTACACCTCAATCAGGTTCCCCCTCAGCCTTCTCTGCTCTAAGGGAACAGCCTCAGCCTATGTAGTCTCTCTTCATAGCTGAAACGTTCCAGCCCAGGCAACATCCTGGTGAATCTCCTCTGCACCCACTCGATTGCAATCACATCCCTCCTATAGTGTGGCGACCAGAACTGCACACAGTACAACAGATGTGGCCTAAATAACGTTTCATACAGCTCCATCATAACCTCCCTGCTCTTGCATTCAATGCCTTGACTAATAAAGGCAAGTGTCCCATATGCCTTCTTAACCACCTTATCTACCTGTCCTGCTGCCTTCAAGGATCTATGGGCATGTACACCAAGGTCCCTCTGATCCTCTATACTTCCTAGAGTCTTACCATTCGTGTACTCCCTTGCCTTGTTAGTCCTTCCAAAATTCATCACCTCACACTTTTCAGGATTAAATTCCATTTGCCACTGTTCTGCTCACCTGACCAGCCCGTAATGCAGCAGTTTTCCTCACTGAACTGCATGCTATGCTCTCAGCTCAGGTGCAGGCATTCTCCTAACCCACACTGCAAGGCTGCACTGTTAGCTTGAACCATGAGTGAGACTGGTCCAAACTGGCAGGATGACATTGCAAGGGCCTGTGAGCCCCTCCACCAGTGACTGCTCCACGGCCAGCTTTAACAAGGGGATTCTACAATGTGCCTAGTCGTCCAACTGTTCTGCAGTCCACTAAAATGCTCATTAGTTTGCATTCTACACCTGAGGGGTGAAAAGCCCTTGAGCACTTAGTGGCACTTTCATGCCTTTGCGTTGCTTTAATGGGCTGATAAGCTAGAGACCTAACTCCATGCATGTCAATGTGGCTGTGTCTGAACTGCAAAAGAATGTCTCAGTTGCAAAGGAATGGTCACTTTCTCCAAGGCTTCCCTATTACATGGCCGCTTCCTTTCCCCCGACACTGCATGTGCTTGTGCACTACCTTCAACCGCAGGGCAGCCCTTGCCCACCCCCCACGTCGTCTCAAGCTTGAAGTCCACCAGGCGACTCTCACGAGCACTCTGCAACTTTACAGTGCTCTCACCTCCGAATTCCCCTTAAAGTGCAGCCCGTCAAGTGGACGCCTTATATATGCCGTTGTGAAACACATCGGCATGCAATCATGCCAATGTGGGAGGACGATCCAGTGGGGGATGGCGGGTGGATGATTCCGGAGGGCTGGCCTTATAATGATATGCAGATACACTACATTAAGGTACCTGTGTCCAATGGCGGGAAACACAGCCCACCATTGATAGGCTGAGCGGACGATCGCAAACTGGTTTCACAACGCTGTGAAACCGACTTTTGGCCTACTCACCAGATTGCCCGCTCACACCACTGAACATGCTCGGCGCCACCGTGCACTGAAAATTCCGGCCATAGTCTGCAGGAGGGAACCATTCAGAAGTTAAGGGTAAAAAGTCCTCCTCATGCCTCCCTGCCAGGCAATGGCAAGTTATGCCCCCCATGAACTGCCCATGGTCTCTACTGTCCCCTATGCCAGACTATGCCCCCCACCCAACCCCAATGGCCCCATATGCCCCCAATGCCAGGCCATGCTCCCCACCCAGGCCCCACATAGCCCTTCAAACCCCTATGCCAAGCTATGGCACTTGGCCACTGACCCACTGTACACTATATAGATCCAATGAACCATATAGTGGCAATGGGATGTTTAAAAGAAAACTAAAACAGTCATCCATTTCTTTTCACTTTGGTAAAAAAGAAATAGCGCTTTTACTGTAGGGCAATAAAATTGTCAATCATCCAGACTCTTTAAGGTATCTATAGTAGGAACTGCAAGCACTTGAAACCTCGTAACCTTGTATAAATAGACGTGTGCAATTGACAGCAGAGATCAAAGGTCAGAGCTGTCAATCAAGGAATGTTTTCCTTGGGGTTCAGGTGTTTACCAGAGTAGTGGATTTCTAGGTGTTCAGCCAAACCTCATTACGCATCCTTGGCTGAGAGCCTAAACGTTCATTAGAGTATTAAAACGCCTGAGCCCCAGAGAAAACATTGCTTGATTTGTGGCTCTGGCTCTCTGATCTCTGTTATCAATTTCACAATGTTATTTGCACAAGGTTAAGAGGTTTCAAATGCCTGCAGTGTCTGCCATTGATACCTTAAAGAGTCTGGATGATTGAAACTTTTATTGCCCTGTAGTAAAATGACTTTTCTAACATAGTGGGAAGTAATGAATGAACAAATGACTATTTTTAAAGTTTTTTTTCACACATCCTATTGTAACTAAAGTTCATTGGTTCTATTCAGTGTATAATGTAGTTCATTGGTTCTCTACAGTGGTAATGGGCATAGAAGTGCTATAACTTGGCACAAGGACTTGAGAGGCCATGTGAGAAGGGTCGGAGTCACAGCCTGGTATGGGGGGCATGAGGGGCCATGGGGGTGGGTAGGGAGCATAGCCTGACATGGGGGGCATGAATTGGCATGGGTGGGGCATGGGGAGTGTGTGTGTGGGGGTGGGGGGTGGTGGTGTGAGGGGTGAGGGCCAGAGGGCCTTGCCTTTTTCATTATAACTGGGATGAAGATCCACAGCACCAAGGCGGGTCTTTTAAACAGCCTGCCTTCACACCCAACAGTTCCTGTGGCTGCCTCCAACCTCTTTTCTGGGTTAGCTGCCCTGACTGAGGCCCGCACCTGTACCCACCCCAGCAATGAAGATCTCATCTTTGCGGGCACATTCTCTTGAGACAGGCATGCAAAGTCAAGAATTTTCTTGGCTCTTGCAGCCAGCCTCAGTGATGAAAATCCAGGCCATTGTTACTATATTAGTTTTAGAGAAACTCTGGGCTGCAGCACGTTTTCAAATGGACATTCTTGGCATATAGTATTTTTATTTGTATGAACAACTTATTAATTTTCCTTTGATTGTTGAAAACAATTAACTCAAATACAAATAGTGAGTGTGTAGTATTTTGCTTCTGAAATTTAAATACAATGTAACTCCAGTGTAATTTCAGTGATAACCTTGGTAATGCAATTGACCCCAAGATTAGCTTACAATCATGCGCAAAATTTTCTCAACTTAGCCCCTGCTGAAATGGTGGTACCATTAGTGGGTCAGGAACACACTGAACTCAGCTTTACCGAGGTTCTTGAACTGAGTCATGGCATTAGGATCCTGCCTCCGGGTTTCCTGCTTAATCAGGGAGGTCAGGTGGGATGATGTATTAATTAAGTCAAGGAAAGGATTTCTAATTAAAGGGAATGAGTGTCCATCTGGCAAACTGGGAAGGGGGTCTTTTTCCAAGAGGTTGCAGTTGTCAGCAATGATCTGCAGTGAAAACTTAAGCTTCCTAAGGCACTGCTGCTCACAGATATTGAAAGAATTGATCCTCTGCTTGTAGTTCCTGTTTTGGAGGCCTTGCCTCCTTTGAGTTGGATCATTCTGTTGCTGTCTGTGTGTGGAGCAGCATGCGAATGAGGAATGCAGCTTATGCTCCTGCTGTGGCTGATGTTGCTGCTTCTCATGCTCTTTCTCAGAGGTGAAAGGTAGAGCTGTATAAGCTGCTCCCATGCAATGATGAATACTGGCAGCAGGGAAATGCAGCTGAAGGTGAGTAAAATGCAAGACAAGTGAAATGACCACCAAGAATTTGGCAATCACATGTCAAGTATTGAAAGCACATTCTGAGAGAAGTGTTGTCAACTGTAACCTCCCACCTGGCCTTGGCTTGAGCTGTTCAGTTTCACTGATCAAAGGCTTTCTAGCCTGTCAGTTTCACTGACACAGCACTCCCTGCTCTACACTCCACCTTGGTGACCCTGGTGAGTTCCACACAGCTTGGAAAATAGGTGCACTGCCTGTTCAATCCAGGATCCTTGGTTAGAACATAGCTTAATTGCCTATTTTAATATTTAAATGCCTTAGCCAACAGCTGCATGCTGGCTTTTAAACCTGCTCAGGTAAAACCTGGAAATGGGTGGGATGATGCTGGGCTCCTGAGCTGACATCACTTTTAGGGGGTTTATCTCCCGTCAAACACTCAAACCAACCTACCCTTGCCTGCAGAAAATCCACCCAACCTCCCACATATCCGCTCTATCATCAAGATCACTTACTTCCACATCTATAATGTCACCCAGCTCTACCCCATCTCAGCTCAACTGCTGCCGAAACCCTCAGTCTTTGTTACTTCTATACTTGGCTATTCCAATGCTCTTCTGGCCAGTGTTCCATTTTGTACCCTGCATAAAGTTAAGCTTATCCAAACTCTGCTGCCTAACCAAGTCCAGTACACTCATCACCCCTTTGCTCACTGAACTGCACTGGCTTCATGTCCCACAATGCCTCAATTTAAAAATTCTTATCCTCGTTTTCAAATCCTCCATGGCCTCACCCCTCCATCTCTCTGTAATCTCCTCCAGCCTTAAAGCTCCCTGAGATCTCCGTACAGCTTAAATTATGGCTTCTTGTGCATTGTTGCTTCACCATTGGATGCTCTGCCTTCAGCTGCCAAGGTCCTAAGCTCTGGAATAGTGTCCTTGAAGCTCTCTGCCTCTCTACATCACTCTCCTCCTTTAAGACATTCCTTAAAATCTACTTCAATACCACATGTCCTAATATCACCTTATGGGGCTCAATGTCAAATAATGCTCTTATGAAGTACCTAAGGATGTTTTACTATATTAAAGGCCCTGTATAAATGTAAGTTCATGTTATACAAAACTGGCCATTTAGGATGTAACTGTATAATTGTATTTTTCATTTCTTTTTCGTTCATGGGATGCAGGCATTGCTGGCTAGATCAGCATTTGTTACCCATCCCCAATTACCATTGAGAAGGTGGTGGTGAGTTGCCTTCTTGAACTGTTACAGTCCATGTGTTGTAGGAACACCCACAGTGCTGTTAGGAAGGGAGTTCCAGGATTTTGACCCAGCGACAGTGAAGGAATGGTGATATATTTCCAAGTCAGAATGGTGTGTGGCTTGGAGAGGAACTTACAGGTAGTGGTATTTCCATGCATCTGCTGCCCTTTGTCCTTCTAGGTGGTAGAGGTCCCAGATTTGGAAGGTGTTGTTGAAGGAGCCTTGGTGAGTTGCTGTTGTACATCTTGTAGATGGTACACAATGCTGCCAGTGTGCGTCAGTGATAGAGGAAGTGAATGCTTAAGTTGGTGGGTGGGGTGCCAATCAACTGGACTGCTTTGTCCTGGATATTGCCCAGCTTCTTGAATGTTGTTGGAGCTGCACTCATCCAGGTAAGTGGAGAGCATTCAATCATACTCCTGACTTGTGCCTTGCAGATGGTGGATAGGTTTTAGGGAGTTAGGTGGTGAGTCACTTGCTGCAGAATTCCCAGCCTCTGACTTGCTCTTGTAGACACAGTATTTATATGGCTGGTCCAGTTCAGCTTCTGGTCAATGGTAACTCAAAGATGCTGACAGTGGGAGATTTGGCGATAGTAATACCATTGAATGTCAATGGATAGTTAGATTTGCTCTTTTTGGAGATGGTCATTGCCTGGCAGTGTGGAGTGAATGTTACTTGCTGCTTATCAGCCCAAGCCTGAAATTGTCCAGGTCTTGCTGCATATGGACAGGGACTGCTTCAGTATCTGAGGAGTCATGAATGGTACTGAAGATCGTTCAGTTATCAGCGAACATCCCCACTTTTGTCCTTATGATGGAAGGAAGGTCGCTGATGAAGCAGCTGACGATGGTTGGGCCTAAGGAATTCCTCGAGGCTGAGATGATTGACCTCCAACAACCACAACCATCTTCCTTTGTGCTAAGTATGACTCCAACCAGCAGAGAGTTTCCCCCTGATTCCCATTGACTCCAGTTTTGCTAGGGCTCCTTGATATCATACTCGGTCCATTGCAGCATTGATGTCAAGGACAGTGATTCTCACCTTACCTCTTGAGTTCAGCTCTTTAGTCCATGTTTGGACTAAGGCATGAGTGGTCAGGAGCTGAACGGCTCTGGTGGAACCCAAACTAAGCGCCAGTGAGCAGGTTATTGCTGTGTAAGTGCTGCTTGATAGCACTGTCGACAACACCTTCCATCACTTTACTAATAATCAAGTTTAGATTGATGGGCGATAATTGGCTGAGTTGGATTTGTTCTGCTTTTTGTGGAAAGGACATACCTGGGCAATTTTCCACATTGCTGGGTAGGTACCAATGTTGTAGATTTGCTGGAAATGTTTGCTAGGGGCATGGCTAGTTCTGGAGCACAAGATTTCAGCACTATTGCCGGAATGTTGTCAGGCCCCAAAGGCTTTGCAGTATCCAATGCCTTCAGCGGTTTCTTGATATCACTTGGAGTGAATAGAATTGGCTGAAGACTGGCACCTGTGATGCTGGGGACCTCTGGAGAAGGCTGAAATGGATCATCCACTTGGCCCTTCTGGCTGAACATGGTGGCAAATGCTTCAGCCTTGTCTTTTGTACTGATATGCTGGGTTGCCACATCATTGAGGATGGGGATATTTGTGGAGCCTCCCCCTCCTGCTAGTTGTTTGTCTACCACCATTCACAACTGGATGTGGCAGGACTGCAAAGCTTAGATCTGATCCGTTGGTTGTGGAATCGCTTAGCTCTGTCTATCACTTGCTGCTTCTGCTGTTTGGCATGCAAGTAGGCCTGTGTTGTAGCTTCACCAGGTTGACACCTCATTTTTAGGTATGCTTGGTGTTGCTCCTGCCATGCCCTCCTGCACTCTTCATTGAGTCAGGGTTGATACCCTCCTGGCTTGATAGTAATGGTAGAGTGGGGGATATGCCGGGCCATATCACAGATTGTGGACGAATACAATTCTGCTGCAGCTGATGGCTGATAGTGCTTCATTGATGCCCAATTTTAATCTGTTTGAAATTTTTCTCCTATAGCACATTGGTAGTGCCACACAACATGATGCAGGGTATCTTCAATGTGAAGGTGGCAATTGGTCACCACAAGGGCTGTGCAGTGGTCACTCCTACCAATACTGTCATGAACAGATGCATCTGCGACAGGTAGGTTGGTGAGGATGAGATCAAGTAAGTTTTTCCCTCCTGTTAGTTCCCTCACCACCTGCCATGGACCCAGTCTAGCAGCTATGTCCTTTGCTACTGAGCCACTCTTGGTGATGGACATTGAGGTCCCCAGAGTACATTCTGTGCCCTTGCCACCCTCAGTGCTTCCTCCAAGTGGTATTCAACATGAAGGAGTTCTGATTCATCAGCTGAGGGTGTGAGGGGTGGGTGTGGGGGGGTGGGGTGTGTGTGGAGGTTGGTGGGGGGATATGGCTGGGGCAGTAGGTGGTAATCCACAAGAGGTTTCCTTGCCCATGTTTGACCTGATGCCATGAGTCATGCTGTCCGGGGTCAATGTTGAGGACCTCCAGGGTAACACCCGATCATATATCACTGAGCTGCCACCTCTGATGGGTCTGTCTTGCCGGTGGGACAGGACATGCCCAGCGATGGTGATAGTGGTGTCTGGGATTTTGTCTGTAAGACATGATTCTGAGAGTATGACTATTGTCAGGCTATTGCTTGGCTAGTCTGTGGGGCAGCTTTCCCAATCTTTTCCAATTTTGGCACAAGCCTCCAGATGTTAGTAAGGAGGACTTTGCAAGACCGGGTTTTCTATTGTTGTTTTCGGTGCGTAGGTCGATTCCGGGTGATCTGTCCAGTTTCAATCCTTTTAGATTTCGTAGCAATTTGATGCAACTGAGTGGCTTTCTAGGCCATTTCAGAGGGCAGATAAGAGTCAACCACATTATCGTGGGTCTGGAGTCACATGAAGGCAAGACCAGGTAAGGGTGACTTTTCCTTCCTTGCAGTTAGTGAACCAGGTGGGTTTTTATGACAATTGAAAATGCTTTTCTGGTCACCGTAAGACTTGCCTTTAATTCCAGGTTTATTAATGGAATTCAAATTCCACCAGCTGCCATGGTGGGATTTAAACGCTTGTCCCCAGAGTACTAGCCTGGGCCTCTGGAATACTAGTCCAGTAACATTACTACTAAGCCACCATCTCCCCTTCAAGTGCCTTGGCAGAATGTCACTGACCTAGTCTATTTTGAGGTTGGCCACTGGAAAGATGTAAGTAAGAATATCACATTTTCTTCATATGGATCTACAGGTCCTTGAAGAGAAATCAAAAAATGAAGTAAATGATCACACAAACCTATTATTATTCATTTGCAAACGTTTGCATCATCTATTGATTGATTCTGAAAGCAACATGGGCTGTCCAAAAATAGCAACCGGCACAGCAGAAAAGCCAGCCAATCTTACTGTTCTCTCTACATTGAATAATTGCTGAAAATTTTATTGAGCACTGCAATTTCTATTGTTTCACAGTTCATTTAAACTTATCCAAATACAGTTTATAAAATGAAATGCAAATATTGAAGAAATGCAGCCCTTTTGTGGTTATAACTGCTCATATAAACTCTTTACCTTGAAAGCCTTCTTGACATTTACATGAATAACTATTGAGTTCATCCACACAACTGCCAAAGCCACATGGATTGGATTTGCAGTCATCAATGTTCACCTCACAGTAACTTCCTTCAAAACCAAGGGAGCACATACAGAGATACTCTCCGCTTCCTGGAGGAAAATTTATGTTTGTAACACAGGAACCACCATTCAAGCAGTTGCATGAGTTTACAGTGACCTATTCAGAAAATAGAGGTAATATTATATTTCACATCATGATAAAAGATATTAGTATTTATGTAGTGTTGCATATGGGAGGTCAAGATCACATACAGTTCTCAGGTTAACTGGGTTGGAGGGCAGGATATAATTGAACCAAGGTATGTAGATCCAATTTTGTCCAAATTTTATTGTAAATTCCTATGTCCACATTCTTAATGGAAACTGTCTACATAAAAACTATAACTATTCCCCCCTGTATGTCATGGCGCTGGAACATTCTCACAGTTTGTCAACATTTTAAACAGAAAAATAAGAATTTCTAGCATAAAATGTTGACTGGAAATGCATGTAAATGTTAGTATTTTAATATATTTCCGTCAATCTCCCTGTGTATTATGTGAGGGACGATGAGGAGAGAGAGTGAAAAAGGGAGTTTGAAAATATGATTTACTTTTCATGAAACTGATCTTGCTTGCAATGGTTCTGAGGTGCTTAAACTTACTGACTGTCAGTTGCTAACAAACGCTGATTTTACTCTTATTTTAACTTCACCTTCTGCCTATTTGAATAACTTTTAAATTCCAAGACTCGTCTACTAGAGAAACTGCCAGCTGTGTAAATATATAGGCAGCAAATTCATTTGCCATGCAGGATCAGATTCCTTTGTTTTCTTTACCAGGTAACAGTTATTAAACAAAGCAACCATCCAAACATATGTGGAATAATGAAAATATCACCTATCCGTGCAGATTTACATCTTCCAATGCTTTGGGGGTGTGTAGAAAATGCTTTTTCTAACATTGTTAGTAAGTAGTCAGTTGCTGCTGCCTTATATGTTGTGGAAGAATTCAAATCACATTGATATAGGAGCAAATCCGGCAAAAAAGATGCTTGGATTCAAAATCAAATTAGGACCAGGTTTGAACTTAGAATATGTTCCAGAAACATTAAACCAATTTCCTTCCTGTGTTTCAATAACAACTTGTTGGAAAGTAGTTGTGGTTTGTGCCTCTGGGGAAACTAAGACCATCCTATGATTTCCTTCAAGAGCTTTGTAACAACTTGCAGGGTTATTATATTTTCAGAATAGACTTCATATTAAAGATTGACAGAACCATCATAAGGCAATTGTCAGTGATTGGAATCTGATAATTTCTGTGAAATGGAACAGGAAGTGACATGATTAGATGTGGTCACATTATTCAGATTAATACCTAGATTTGTAGGTTTAAATCTTTTTTTATTTAGCTAATGTTTTACTGCCAACAAACAAACATTCTTACAATCAATTTTATTTAAAATGCTGAGAGTGCACTAGATTTAAGTATTATACACATCTTGATAGAAATAAGCAGCTTGTGGGTTGAAATTGTGCTGCATAAGAAATGCACTAACATGCAGATGAAATTATTTTCTATATTTACAGAGGAGTTAACCTGTGAAAACAAATGGGTTAATATTTTTGCTAAAATTACAAATAAAAGAATTTAAATATAAGAACATAAGAAGATGTTGTAACTAATGTACCACACTGTAATTCCAACCCATTAAATAAAATGAGCCTCATCTGGCAGTAAGGCAATGATGCATCCACTATACACAACTTATATTATTCATTTTAATTAGAGAAATCTGGCTTGTTATAAATTTCAAATGCTAAATATTAGGAAGCAGAATATGACTAATTTATGAAACCACATTCTTTTTCGACTCTAATTTTTTTTTTAAGTGCAGGTCAAACATTTTTATTATTTTCTCTCCATTTGTTTTTGTCCTTGAACCACGTACCAATTGCTGCCAGGAAGGCAAGCAACTAACTCTTTGGCAAGCTTTTACAATTCCCAGAAGCTCTGAGCTGTTCAGGAATAATTCTCCCCTGATTTTCACTAAGTTCAACACCATCCAATAGTCACATTACTAAAATAAAGAATTCAGCAGTGTGGGGATTTCAAATTCTAATTGTTAGTGATAGAACTCAGATATGAATTATCATTTATCATTAATCCCAATACTCCTCCTTCTGCTTAAACGATTTGGGCATCTCGTTCTGTTTAACTTCTCTGTTAAATGATTTTATCCTTAAAATTAGATTACCTACATTCAAAATGTACATTTTATGGATATATATTAATTTAAACATTAAGTCCTATAGCTAGTCATACTAAATTATAGACTAAAGGTTTAAAAATTGTGTTGTAATTATTTTACTCAATTAACATATTGAAGGATTTTAGTGGCGTACTGTCAAAATATTGACAAAAATGCTTATTGCAGCCCCAAAAAAATTCATTTAAATGATTGATAGATATTTCTTCAGCATATAACTTTAATATTTCAAAATAAACACATAATGGTGTTGTATTACACAATGTCAATGTTTACTTTTGTTTTCAAAAGAAGGCTGTACTGATGTTTTCTTTTGTTATATTTGACACTGGAGCTGATTCAGAGTGCCAGAATTTGGAAAATATCCCATTTCTCAACAGTGATAAAATGACATAAAAATTAATTCCTCTCAAGAAAAGTGCAACTTTTTCACATTGGAAAAATGAAATGAAAATTTCTCCTTCAAGTAAACAAACGCAAATGGTATTACTGCAGAAAGCCTTACATTTCACCCATGTAATGTCCATTACCTCTACTGATACGTTGGTCTCAGCATTACAGTCATCTGTCACAGAAAAAGTGAACGTCTGTGATTCCTTTAATGAAACCTTCCATATAAGAAGTCCTGCAGGAGAAAGGCTAGCATCCTTGGGCCCAGTATTTATGTTAAAAACAACAGCAGATCCTTCTGGGTCTGAAGCCAAGAACTGGTACACAAAATTTTCACCAGTGAAAGTTTGAAGCCTTCCTTGTGAAGCTTGAAATATTGGAGGCTGGTTATCTGCAAAAACAGCTGATCATTTTACTTCACACAGAAACAAATAACAGAACAATCAACAGTTGCTATAGGACAGATTTTAACTCTCAGGTGGTGGAGTGGAAAGGCCAGCTGCCAGATCACGCTGCTGCAAAGCTGGTCCATTTCTAGGGCTTGGTAACATTATCTCCAAGTCTCCTTGTGAACTACGTGTCCTAATGCTCCTAACTGACTCCAGGTTGGCCCAATGTTGGTCAGCCTATCGGTGTGACAGCCAGTAGAAACTTAGGGGGTAAATTGGTAGAGTAGGGCAGGACGATCATAACAGGGTGGAAATGGTGGTTTTAATAATATCTATTGGGATGCATTTTTCTCAGAGCAGTACCAGCACCGTTAGCCTCAATTATTTTTACAGCAAAAGCTGGCCCAATATCTTTGACTTATCATCAACCTATAAATAACCAAGGTGGGATTTTCTGTTATAGCCATCTGAATGGGTGTTGGGTGTCTCTATTAGGAAATTAAACACTTCTCGCTTTTTCTATTTTACTAAAATTCTTGTGATCTGTAACCATTTTTTGCTGATGTTGGGCTTCATCCAATGAGGAATAAAATTCATTGATTGCATTAGTGTTAGAGTAAGTAATATTAGGCTTGATGTCTGGCATCACGTTATAGCAGAACATTGGTAAATATATCTCAACAAGCAAAAACTGTGCAATATGAATTCACTTACTTTCATTAACAGACCACTCAAACTTGGATGTGTCTGGTTTGCACAAGAGGCAAGGGCTAGTTGGATTTGGATCCCCTGCGCCATAACAGAGCCCATCAATATTGCATGTTTGCTCCTGGAAAAAATAGTGGTACAATCGAAATGTAAACTTCTGCTGTATATTCAAATACATGCTTCAAAGGACATGGCTATGATAGATTTGATATACACAGGAATCAACCCCTTATGCAATGCACATGGTAATGTGCACACCATTTACTTGCTTTGGCATCAGATCCCATGGCACCTTTACCTAACAAAAATCTATTGATCTCAATATTGAAGATTTCAATTGACACAGCCTTCGCAGCTTTATGGGCCAGATTTCCACAACACTTTGTGTGAAATAATTGTTTCCTGATTTCATTCCTAAAAAGCCTAGCTCTAATTTTAAGATTATATACTCTTGTTTTGGATTCTCCACCAGAGGATATAGTTTTTCTGTACATTTGCTATCATCCTGTCACTGGATCAAGAATCTATGTGCTGATATTCAGGTGGCCAGGTGATGAAGGATATAACTGGAGCTCTGTTTTTATGCATTTTACAACATATTAGTTGCAGAGACACATGTCTCTATCATGCACTTCCAACTTCAACAACCACAGTTTCAGCTGGCTCCAATGTATGAGCACAGATGAATCCCCAGTTAACCTCCAACATCCATATACAATTAAACAGCCAATTAATACACAATTAACACTGAGAACTGTGATGCATACCTTGCCTGCGTTGATTATATTACGGCATGGTGGGCCATTAAGGATATGGCTATTTTTTAGCAATATAAAAACACTATTGAGAACAATTAAGAATAAGTGAAAAAAATAAAGCGCAGTTGTTAATTTTGTTGCAGCAACAATTAAATTTAATTTGCACCTTTTATTAATGGCTTTAATATTTTAAATCTGTAATTGCTATGGTTACCCTCTGGGTGGTGATCTAAGTTGGTAGTTTTGATTTATTCAAGGGTTGTCAAAGATTGACTTCTTTCTACTGAAAGAGAGCTGAAATTCAAGATATATGAATTTGATTGATCATTCCATTCTGATTTATACACATGATTAAGTGGTGAATCAGGACAGCAAAAGAACATCAGAGTCCACTCCATCCACACATTGGGGAGAATATTCCCCCCGTCGTGGGGGTTGTGCGGGGGCGGGGGCGGGTGCCTCAGGGAGATTAGTTTAAGTTTTAAAAATTTAAATTAAGAAAAGAAAAATTTTTAGGACATGTCCCCTCATGTGACAGTGTCACATGAGCGGGGTCTGTCAATGAGCATTAATGGAAAAATTTTAAAATTTATAAACCCTTCATGAAACCTCATCCCGCCCGTGGATGAGGTTCCATGAAAAATGTGAAGGCTGCCTGGGCTCTTCACCTGCCCACCAACCTCAAGGTTGGATGGGCAGCTCAGTTTATTACTTTAATTGATTTTTAAATGGCCTTAATAGGCCTTTGACAATTCAGTGGGCGTGTAGCCGAGTTGGCTGCGCGTCCGCTGAACTGAAAATTTCAATGACGCGCGGTGATATCGGGATGCTCACCTGACGTCACCACGCGTCATTTTACGTCTCGGTGAGCAGGCCCCGCCCCCACTCACCGACCCGAAAATTCAGGCCATTGTGTAACATGGATACTACTGGCCTATTCCCTAGCCAATGTCCTGGAAGACACAAGAAAATAAACCCAGGAAAACCTACAACAATTTAGGAAAAGCTCTGCAAAATTTATATTTAAATCCATAAAGTAATTAAGCAAAATGCCAAGAGAACACAATAGCTTCTTCACAACCCCAGCTAAACATCAATTTAACCATCACTCTGCAACTTATCAAGTTCCTTTGTAAAGAACTGTAGTGAATCAACATCACTACATGTTCAGATGCTTGTTCTAGATGGCATTCTGAAAACAAGTACATCCTGACCTCTAACCTGACACTTTGTTTTTGTTTTATATGTATGTCCATTCGTCTCACCATCCCTATCCTACTTAAACGACCTATCCAGCTTGACTGAGTCAATCCCTTATTTATCTTAAGAACCTCAAATCATGGTCCAGGTTTTCGTGGAGGTGTACCGAATTGGGAGGCCTTTGAAAATGGTAGGTGGGGCCCGATTCCAGGATTCCCACCCCCATTTCCGGCAATTTGTGCCAGCGTAAAGATGTGGGTAGTCAGCCAGCATGCAGAACTCCTGGCGTTGCCAGCTCTATTGTGGGACAGGCCATTTCAAATCCTCCTGAAGTTTGATGGATCCGGGCCTATTTTGTTGGTAGATGTGGTTCACGGCTTCCCAGAGGAGTTGTGAACCATGGCGGAACCATATCTTGAG
This sequence comes from Cetorhinus maximus, assembly GCF_964194155.1. Lineage (NCBI taxonomy): Eukaryota > Metazoa > Chordata > Chondrichthyes > Lamniformes > Cetorhinidae > Cetorhinus > Cetorhinus maximus. Next base: position 109,770,019 of record NC_135881.1, read on the forward strand.
TCAGAACCAAATTAAAACAGTCATTTCACATTCCCATTAAAATATATTTCCCTTTTTGCCTTCTCATAAAGCTGTCAATCAATACAGGCATTCATTGTATTAATGACAAAAAGTTATTATTCACTTCATATCTCTTAATCTTGTGTAAATAAATACATAGGCATTGAAACAAATTCTTCAAACAATGATCAGGTTATTACAAGGTAATAGATATATCAATAAAACAAGGCTCAGACTCCCCTCTATAGTATGTACATATTGCCTGTGAAGAGCTAAATGTATTAGATATTCTTGGAGCTCAGCCAAATATTCATAATGAGACAATCTGGCAACTGTATCCATAGAAGCAGTTAGAACTGATGGCCAGATATCTGTTTTTATAGTTGACTTCATTATGAATGCTTGGCTGAGTTCCAAGAATGACATGGAGGAAGGCATTGGGAAGACATGGAGGGGACTTGGGAGATATGGTTGGGGGGGGGGGGGGGGGGGGCACGGGGACACAGAAGATATGAAGGGGGTGAGGGCTTGAGGTCCTGGCAGTCATGGTTGCAACTGGGCCAATGCCCCAATAAATGCCTCCTAGCCTGCCATCCTCGCAATTTGTCCACCTCCATTGCCGCCTTGGGCCTGCCTCCGGGAGTGTTGGACCCATCTCCAGCCTACCACTGCCTCTTTAGAACAAAAATATGGGGGGGGCAGGTGATCCTTAACAGAGAGGGATTTGCAGAGTTGGAACTTTGAAGAGTCACACTTCCTGTCTCCTTCACAAAAATCCAGCCCCGTGTCTGCCATAAGCATTCATCTCTCTTAAGTAACGTTGCTAATTCTTAGATCCTATCTTCATTAATAAGAGTCCTTCAAGTTGGTATTATCCTGATTGTCATAATTTATAACATCTTGACAGCTTCATCATGTGCTATGACAAAAAATAGATACAGCACTCCAAGTATGCTTTACATAGCCATCATGCCTTTTGTATAATTAGATCAGGCATCAGGAAACAATTATTTTTCAGAGAATTTGGAATAATCTATCAGACAAGGTAGTAAAGGCTAGAATTGTAAAGGCCTCCTGCTCTTAGAATCAGTCTTTATTATTCATTGAAGGCACAAAAAGGATAAAAAATATTATTAAAAATCATACAGCCAGTGCCACCTTCGCCTGCAGAATCTGTTGGTATATTCAACCACGGTCCTGGTGGCAAGCCTTTTTTTATGGGTCTTGTGCTGCCTCATTTTTTTATGTCCGACATCCGGAAAATGCAGCAGGCAACGAAAATTGTGGATGATTGAGTTGTTAACAAACTTAACAGCTTGTTATGTAATGATTTCAAAATGACGGATGGGCTGCAGATTTCAGCGCCCGCCCACCTTCTATATAATTGGAGGCTGGCACGATGATGTCGGGTTGCTGACCTGACGTCATCATGCCAATTTTTTTGGTCAGTGGTGGTGCGGTAGTGTTGTCGGGTGGCCGAGTTGTGATACTAACGATAGAGTTCATCTGCAGCCACTTCTTGGGTGGAAACATTAAGGTTATTTACAATATATTCAGCAGCAACTACACGTGTGCTTTCAACTCTAACTCTGCCTCTACACTGACTGCTGAGGTCACCCGTGCTACTCTCCTATTGGCTATGACAGATCATGTGATCTTCCTAATAAGTATTATACTTAAAGGTACATTACACACTATTTAAAGCCAGAATTACTACAGGTAGGGTCAGCATGCCCAATTTAGGAACATAAAATCCAGCCCAAATTTTGGTCTTACCTTTAAAGTACAGAATCCATCAGAGTTTGGCTCACAAGTTTGACAAGCTCCATCAAACAATGTTAAGAATTGTGAATTGCTGTACGTGTACCCATCATTTGAAATCTGTCAGAGAAAACAAAATTAAATCATACTTCTGTAGACTTAAATGTTAAGGGCTACGGTGAGCTTCACAACCAGGGGCAATGCTGCCCATGCACTTGTTCAAGGCTCCAGTTCTGGCTATAACAGGAGACAATGGGCGGAATCATCCCAGATTTTCACTAAGTGCGATAGTGGGCAAGAAAAAGAACATTTCACCCGCCAGCCACAATGACAGCTTTTCAGGCCATATCATCCCAATCCCACCTCATTAGTCATGCATTCCCAGGAAACACCCCGTTACAATGGCAGGCTGGCTCTCATTTGCCCACCATGCCAGCATCTCTCTGTTTCCTCTTGCCATGCGCTATATTTAAAGTGCAGCCGCACACACACCTTTCAGTGCTTCCAGCCCAGGGCTGCTGCACAGAAGACATGGCCTGAAAGGCAAGAAGATTGCAGGCCCCCGATTCAGTGATACATTCCTCAAATGCCTTTTGTACGCCATGGAGGCCCGCAGTGATGTCCTCTACCCCTGCTCTGGCTATAGGAGGGGCAGCAACATCACTAATCTGGCTTGGGTGGTGTTGGCAGCAATGGCCAGTGCCAATACCCTGCAAAACAAGACAGCCACCCAGTGCTGCAAGAGGACGATTGATCTCCTCTGTCCCAACAGGGTAAATCACTCTTCTCATCACTCTCAACTCACACACTCACAAACCCATCACACATCCACAGGGATCTCATTCATTGCCAGTTCAAGGGACATAACCACTCATTCTCTCACACACACCTTCATTGTCCTCATCCCGTCCATGGCACCACTCACCACCCACATATGCCAGGCATACTTATCATCTGGCCTGGCAGGCATCCTGCTTACGCTCTCTCTATCTGTCTTCATGCAGAACAAGCTGGCACACAACAAGAGGGAGAGGTCACAGACTGGTGGAGGAATGCCTGAAATCAAGGTCCTCACGGGCGTTGAAAATAGAGCCACAGAGTTGTCCGGCGAAGATCTGGACCATTCCTGCGCTGACGATGAGGTCAACAGTGCTCTACCAAGTGAGGATCCAGCAGTGCAATATCTATCAGATAACCATGCTTTGAGTGATGTGTCCTGTTTCACAGGCCACTGCCATGCACTAATTATCTGTCCTTGTTTTCACAGGCACATCTGAGAAACAGCCGAGGAAGTCCATGACCAGGTCCTTGACTCAAGCTCCGAAGGCGGTGGCAGGGACTTCCACGTTTCTGGCACTCGGGGGACTGCTGCAGGCCAGAAATCTGTTGAGTCCGAGTAAGATGATGAGCCTCTGGACTCAGTCACACTTCAATTGCTGGAGCTATAAAGGCAAGCCAGGAAGTCAGGAAGGGATGTCCACTGCACTCCTCAGATTGCAAGGCACTGTAGAGGAGACGGTCCACCTTCAGTCTGAGGTGATAGCGCCAGCATGCCAATGCATGAGGTCAATACTGGTAGGATGGTGCCTGTCATGGAGACCTTTGTCCAGAATATCGGTCCTGCACTGCTGCGTGGGCTGAACTCCATCATTGATGCCATTGTTGGCCCCCAACAGTGTACGCAAGAGGGGTGCTGGGCAGCTTGATCTCACTCCAGCTTCCCCTTCTCAAGGAGTCAGCCTGGGGCTCTTGGGCACCCTTAGGGAGGAGAATCAGCAGGTGCACACCCCAGGGCCATCCACCCAGGTGACTCTGGGAGTGTCCAGCCCATCCGAATCTTCTCTCCCTGTGACCCCAGCAGATCCAGCTCCACAGGCTGAGGAGGGTGCCACTGCCACACAGCAGGACCCCGAAAGCAGGCTTGGGCCCTCCAAGTCTCAGCCCTCCACTGGATACCTGTCAAGGTCATCACAGACAGGGCGTAGCAGTCAGCAGTCCGCCTCCACCTCCACTGTGGATGTTGGGAGAGCACAAAGACGTGGCAGGGTTAGGAAGGTTAAGAAGACATAGTTGCCTGGGCATGGGTGTTAATCGCATGTACATAATGTTCATTATTGTTAATAAACTCCCAAGAATGTCTCCTTCTCTATGGCTCCTTGTTATGATGAGCAGTGTTCGTGTCATTCATCTGAAACCTTGCTTCCTGCACAAGGTAAAGGCAGGTGCCTAAGTCCAGGACCTCTTCCCTGTGCAGTGTATAACCTTCAGGCCAAAGTGATGGTCTGGCTTCACACTCACTGGACACATTAGTGATGCCTGCACCTCAATGGTACTTATCATTGCTGCCAGAATGTACTGGGCAGGCATCACAGTTCCATCATTGTCTCTGCATGCTCTCAGCACCTTCGAAGTGGGGCTGCCCCCCCCATCTCTTCAGTATCTGTGACCAGTGACGCTGAGAGGTCAGGTGCTGAAGGCTGATAAAGGAGCAGGTGCATTTCAAGTTCCATGGCTGTGTCTCCATGAGATGACCCTGATCACAGAGCTCAAACAAGCTGTCCTCGGCCAGACAGGAATCAGACATTCACAGAGGTGATGTGAAGATCTCCGGAGTGTCCTCACTGCATGTTGTCATCATCTTTTAGTAATCTAGCGTCTATTAGGGCCTCGGCTGCATTTCCATGACAGGAACCTTATCACAGAGGGTATGTGTGCTGCCATCAGCCAGAATAGAGTCAAATGTTCACAGATGCAATATGGTGTCTCCTCACTGCATGTTGTCATCATGTTGCATGAATCTAACAGTCACGATGGCCTCCCGAGCGCACCTGCCTCATCTGACCAGTGCAATGGCCTCATCATCGCTGGCATCCTCGCCTTTGAGGACCTCCTCACCCTCATCCCCATCGATGTCCTCCTCATTGGAGGAGACCTCCAGCTCCTCTACATCCTCCTTAGCCAGCTCCTCTCCCCATTGCAGCACCAGGTTGTAAACGGCGCAGCAGGTGACAATGATGTGTGACACCCACTGTAGACTATACTGAGGGCCCCACCAGATTGGTCCAGGCACCTGAATCTTATTTTCAGCATCCCCCCCGAGAAGCCAGCCTTGCAGCTTCTGTGGACCCTGAAAACATCGGGGATCTGAGACTTGCTAAGGGTGTAGGTGTTGTGGACCCTCCCTTGGATCCGTGTGCAGACCTGCAGGATGCGTTTGTGGTGGTAGCACACCAGCTGAACATTCAGCAGTTGACATAGTTGACCCTTGTTGCCATAGAGATCTGAGCGAGAGAAGTCAATGGCACCCTGCACCTGTGGGAAACCTGAAATCTGGACAAATCCCAGTGTTCTTGCATCCTGCCTCTCCTGGTCCCGGGCGAAATGCGCAAAATTGTGTGCCTTCGCGAAGATGGCGTCCATGACCTCATGGATGCATTTGTGGATGGAGGCTTGCGATATCCCACAGAGGACACCTGTGGAGCCCTGAAAGGAGCCACTGGTGTAAAAATTGAGTGCCGCGGTCACTTTCATGGCCACTGGCAGTAGATGCCCTCCATGTCCCTGTGGTGCCAAATCCTGCAGCAGGTGGCAACCTACTATGTTATAGGGCAGGATTTTCACCCTGCTATGGGGGAAATTATGGAGGAGAACAGGTACCATTCTCTGCCCAAGCCATTTTTCTGAAGATGGGACTGGGGGCACAAGAGTTACCCACCTACAAATGGTAGGTGTCCATTCAAGTAAGCTAAAGGCCAATTATGGGAGGTCAACTGGAATTTTTCAGTCGACCTGCGGGCCCCCCACGTGATCGTGAACAGGCCAACTGTTTGGGGGGTGGCGCCCCTGTGGCAGACAAGGGGAACCAGTGTTCTCGGATGCCTTTCAAGCCCTCAGTGCCTACCTGACTACACCTGTGGCCAGGGGTCATCCTGTGATCTTGAAGAGGGATTTTCCTCTATGATGGTGGCCTAGCAACTGTGGACATTTTTAATTTAAGTTTTAAAAGTTGTTGAGAGGGCAGCTAGAGATGGAGACACCCTCTCTCTCCTTTACCTGAAAAGGCAGGCTGCAGTTCTTTCTGAGCCTCCTATCGGTCCTCCAGCTTCAAGAGCCCAGCCGCTGTCATTAATTGGAGGTCAGTGGCCACTGGCCATTAATTGGCTAATTCAGGGACAATCACTGTTGGATGACTGTTTTCTACACATTGCAGGTCTGGACACCTATCTGACCCCGAGGTCAGGGTGCCGACCCGGAACCCAAAATTCTCCCATAATTCCAAATCAACAGGATACTAATGCATCCAATTTTAAGCCATGCATTACTCTATAGAATTAAAGTGTATCAGAAAACTCCTCTCTTTATTTACTTTAACTGCATAGAATTCATGAGCCAAGCATACTACAAAATATAAATTCAAAATTCATGTCCACAATTTTTCTCGCTCATTAAGTTTAGTCCAATTTTACCTCAGCAAGTTATTTGTTTATAATTTATGTATGTTATATTGTTTTTAGCTGGAAATCACTGTATGAATGATTAATACTGCAGTAGAAAATTTATTAATTGCGATACATATTTCAAATTTAGAGAAAACTAAATCTCAAGCTTAAATCTGACTACAATATAAGCAGTGATTATATTATAAGGGTAAATTCAAAACACTAATGTGTAGTGTCACTGGCACTAAATTGTTTGGACAGTAGACAAATAAAGAGAATATAAATATAAAAAGTACATTTATCATTAACTACTGCTATGTGAATAACTTTCTGGGCGTAAGTGTTTTAACCTGTATTCATCTCACGAGAGAAGATGAGGATGCTTGAATTTAAGAGGCAAAAAAGAAAGGTAGTGAAGTTAAAGTGCTAGAAATATTTACAAACATTTCATTTGACACAGAAGAAGTGCAGATTAAATCACAAACTTCTATGAATGCCTGCAGTTGGCAGGAAGATGTGTTTAAAATGAAGAGCTGAAATTATGTAAGCTCCAACCCCTTGCAGGTTGATTGCTGCAGACTACAATTATGAAAAATGTAAAGATTCAGTTTCATCATATTATTTAATACAAATTATTTGCACATTTAAAATTTGATACCTTGACTTGCCATCTTGCAATTGGCTTGTCATCAAGAAGGTCTATACTTTCAAATGGTTGACCAATCTCAGCTGGAATCTGGCAGTCCACAGCTCGATTACTCAAAAACGTCGCCTTTGTTGGCTGTGAGACAGTTGGAACCCAGTCATCATTGACGTACTATACTCAATTAGATAAAGGAAATTGAAAGATGTAACATTAATTCTGACAACACAAATAAAAAAAAAACTTATAGCACAACTCATGCTATCTCCTTATGGTTCTTACATATACAGACAAAATTTCACCCTCTTCCCTTTGAGTGCAAACATATATTTGCAGATTACTGCATTTTGCTTTGAAGTAGTGGTAGGCTAACTAGGATCAGGAAGCATCCATGCTCCATATTCCGGGCCAGGTTAATTATCTGCATTTTAATGACAATAATGCCCGACTGACAGATTCGGATTAAATTATACCAAGATTATTCAACAGCACCAACCCCAAAAGAGGCAGGGATATTAAAGCAATATCATGCCCAGACAGCACAGAGAAGGCCTATGAAGAATCCACATGAAAGTAAAAGTACGTAGAAACTTCAGCTTCTTTTGGAGTTATGAAGTATTATTTTCCTACTTATACCTGTCTCTTGTAACTGTCATTGTACAATTTAGGTGCTTTGATATAAAAATTGTAAGAACGCATGGTGCTATGGCAGGAATCAAAACTGAGCTACTTTGTACAATAGTTTTAATTTTGTGACTGCAATAAGAAAACTAATTAACAGTCATAGATTAATCTTCTGTGATTTGACAGGTGTATGAAATAATTATGACTGTATGGTTCTTTTATACATTGTATTTTATCTTGTTATGCATCTACACGGTATTCAGTAAAAGTACGCAACTTCAAAGCAGATTTTAAGCTTCTAATATATCTTACTAATTTACATATTCAATATAACCTTCTGCACTTGATCTTTAAAATACCTTGAATTTTATAAATTCACAATGTACAGTCCTAAAGTGATTAAAGGTATTGACTTTCCTTCTACATCACACACATGAACAAAGTAGAAAATTGATAGCCTCAGTTGATGTAGTTTGGTGAACAGCCACTCTATGGCTCTCTGGTGTTGCTGTTGCAATGAAGGCCACAGGATGCAGCTATAAGTTGACTTATGGGGCTCAGGACAAGAGGCTACTGACTGCCATCAGCAGCTTCTTGTTTGATTGCAGTGGAATGATTAGGGGGCATAGCTATTTGATGAGCCCTTGAGATGGTCAAAGCTTTGAAAGCTAATTTTCTTTGTTACCATTAACTGCACGTGTCCAGAAGGATGTACCTCCATAATTCTCAGCTCTGGGTTTCAAGGTTAAGAAGGCAGAGACTGCCCACTGATCTGTGTTGTATCTGAGTTATTTTGTCAGGTAAGGTTTATGTATTGGGCAGCAGTGATCTTTGCAGCTAGTTGAGGTCTGCTGAGATCCAAGTGCTGGGTGGAGTCCAAGAGGACAATGAGGTTCTGCCTGTGGCTGTGTGTGTATGAACTTTGAAGTTCAGGCAGTGCTGATCAATTAAGATGAGAACTTCAGCTTTTCAATTGGCCGAAGCTTATGGGTGCTTAAATAGTAACTGAATCAGCTGTAATAGTGACTGCAGCATATAAAGAGTTAAATACAGGTTGAATATCCTTAATCTGAGACCTTTGGGGCCAATTGCATTTTGGATTTCAGATAATTTTGGTTTTCGGATACTGCATAAAAACTTACCCTACAATAGCCTAAGCCTAGGCTAGCTATAATCTAAAGTAAATACAATGGCTAGAAAAATAAGATGTATCACTGAAAACTAAATACAGGATACCTGTAATATGTTTCATTTTGACATGTTCACCACAAAAATCACAAGATAAACAGTGCAGACAAACAACTAGATTTTCTGTGCTAAAGGTCGATGAGGTTAAAAAAAAGTACATTTTTTAGATTCAGTTTTTGGATTTATGGATAAAGGATGCTTGGCCTGTACATAACACAATAGACTTCCATAGTGAAAGCATAAATAATGAAATGTTTGCACTTAAATAAAACATGAGAATTGTTAAGTTTAAATGGCTACAAACTAATGCTCAATATCCAAAGACTGAGCCATATTTAACAAGTGTCAGCAAATAGCATGTTTATCTCTTTCTAAACACTACTTTTTTAAACTCTTAGAAAGCTCTCAAAACTCTTTCCAATTGCCTGAAGAACTGAATATTAAAAGATGTTTAACAAAATAGGCCTGCATTTTATTTACTATTGAATATAGACTTCATCCTGTAACTTTACTTACTTGCAGCTTGATGATTTCACACGTTAAACTTGCAGACTCCATGAACCACTGGCCAAAGACCCTCACAGAGGTACAGTCATACTGCCGAACATCACACAATCCAGAATTCTCCAACTCTGTGATTTCAGGAAGCTGATCTTCGATGTTAATATCATAAAATGTGAATCAAATTGTACTCTCTGCAAAATTTTAAACTTGCAAGACCTTACATTTTGTTGTAAGTCTTTTCCAAACCACAAAAATCCTGATTTTTTTTTTGTTCAAATACACATATATTTCATTCCTACTTTCCATCATTAACAAAGTGTGGTGGGGAGGGAGGGGGGTCATTTAGATTTGGGGGGGGGGAGGGGAGGGGGAGGTGGAGAGGGGTTCATGACAATGACCAGTATGTAACTGGATTGCTCTTCCCATTTGGGCAGATGCCTCCTCTTTGCTCAATATCTACTGTACAGCTCTGTTCACCAATGAGCAGAATGGGGAACAGAACCTGCATCTTCAACGATTTACACTGCTCAATTATTAATAATTCCACAACACTTCAATTGATGTGCTAAGGACTGAAAATGCAATAGGAAATTTCAATAAATTTAAAAGTTTTATTTATTTGTGCCACAATACTTACCAACTAAAACACTGCAATCATAGCTGCTAAAACCTGAAAAACAGGTACAACCCCACTCAGTACATTCACCATTGGCAGTGCAAGAATTGGGACATCTTAGTGCTGACAAGATGTCCTGAGGTACACTGGACAAATCCCCATTGCCACTTAAATGATGGATCCCATCTTCCAGTAGTTTCTTTTCACATTCATTCTCTAACAAACTTAGACCTCCACTTGCCCAGCTGACGTCATCCTTAAGCTGAAGATCCAAGATACAAATATCTATAACATCCACTAATCGTTGGCCCAGTAGCTCCCCACAGGCTCGACCTATACTGGAATTGCCAACTGTCTGTTGGCATAAATCAAAGGCCATAGCTTCTGTCAGTCCAGAAGATGTAGGCCAAGAAGGCAAAATCTCTTGATGAAGTTCAGAAGTATGGTCCTCAGGAAAGAAGTAACTGAATCCTTCTAAGTCTGTCTGAGTAAGACTTTGAAAAGGGAATGTTGGTAAGTATTCATAATAATTTTGCCGTTTCCATCTTCTATTCTCAAGATATCTTTTCTGATGGTAGTTGTCATCTTTGTGTTTGTTCCTTCTAGTGTGTTGCCTTGACATGGCTTGTTTTCTCAGCATGGTCTTCCCTCTGGGATGTACATAGGAGACCCTTGCAAAATGGATGGTTTGATTTGATTTACTCAGACTGGCATAATGTATATCTCTTAAAGTAGAAATTGTAGACTTGATTTGAGCATTGCGTCTACTAATTCCTCTAATCAGCTCAACAGTGCTGATGTACTCTGCTGTAACATCCAGTACTGGTATCAAATTGGAAATTCTCACATTTTCACTTCCCGGACAGCCTGAAGGAACCATAGATTGAGGAACAGAATCTAGTTTATTGGAAGATTGTTGCAGCACAATTGAATCAGAACTACAACTACAATAACGTCTTTTTTTGACAATAACAGGTGAAGGTGCTGTTTTATCAAATAGACTCTTTCCAGACAGAATTCTGTAAAAGCACAATCAGAAACAACATTACACATTATTCACAGATCTGGCACACTGACAAGCTCTGTACAAAGTGCCGGTTATATTTTATTTAACTAAAATATATTTTCAAAAGATTTACTATTTAAATTAAGGTCATCTCTTTCTTAATAAATATTCTTTTCCTTAAAAAGTACATTCTTGGTTATAAGCAGATGTATAAAATACTGAAACAACCTAAGACAAAGCTTGGTCATTACTGCATTTGCAGGTTCAATGATGTTTGGTATGTGTCAAATACATAGCCAACGGTTTTGTACCAATACATATTTTCAATTAATACATTTTTTGACAATGAACATAATTTACAAAGCGAAATTGCCATTGCATAGGCAGGAATCTGGTAGATCCTTTGTAGAGTTATCCAAATTTCATTCCATTGAAGTTAATGGGAAGAAAATTGGGGGGTTCCATAATGGCCAAGCAATGCACACTGCCAGATTAATAACCATCCAGTACCACAGAAAACTTAATGCAGAATTTTGAGCTAAAACTTCTGTATTAATCATACCTCCAATTTTCAATGAAATTATCAAGATTGTCAATCTTTTCTTGAATTAAGAGGTCATCTGAACCATGAAAATCATTATTCACATCACCATCAAATGTGCCACAAAGACCCCTGGTACTTTGGAAGTCTACACCTGGTGCTCTGAGTGTTAAACTCATTCCCCATTCACTCACATCAGCACGGACGAATGCTCCAGAAGAAAATGTGATCTATATGGAGAAACAAAATTGCAGCAAATTATCTTTGTTTATTTGATACTTTTGCTTCTATATGATCCTAATTATATGATCGCAGCAGCACTAAGATATATCTGCAATTATATTGTAATTGGAACCTATATCCCCTCTCCAATTGTAATAAGACAATTGTAACATCGTTGAGCAATAATTTTGCTTTATACAGATGCTACAGTTATAAATGTTGATTGAATCTGGAGTCAGGCCCTGATCAGATACTGGACCAAAGCAGATAAGGGAGTCTGACTTCAGAGTCATGTCAGGTCTTAACTCAGGGCTTACGCTACATGGGGGCAGAGGTCTTCAGTCTTGCACTCTCACATGTGGATGGAACAGGTGCTGATGGCCACCATTCATGACCTTGCCAGAGTATTTGGGGTGAGGGATATGTCAGCCAACTTAAATGCTAGCAGTTAGCACCTAGAACATGATGCATCTTGGGTGCCATCAGTGGAGGAGGAAAAATGACACTGGGCAGCTGATCTCTTGGTTGTATTGTCGCAGGGACGTATTGTTATTTTTATTTATAAATGACCAAGACAAATGAAAATGCCTCTAGTTTTAATACCCACATGTTACATTCTTCCTCTATAATTGGAGACTAATAAATGCAGAGGGCAGAATTTTCCATGCCTGCTGGCGTTGGGTGTGTTTGGCCACGTGAGTGGACAATATGGCAAGAAGGCCAAAAATCGTTTTTATGACGCCGTGAAACCAGTTTGCAATCGTTCGCTCTGCCCCGAGGCGGGCCATGTTTCCCGTCATCGGACAGCGGGAACCTCATTGTAATACATCTGCATATCATTATAAGCCCAGCCAGCTGAAATCACCCCACACGCCGCTGTGCTTCACAACGGCATGTATGAGGCGTGAACTTCATGAGGAACTTGAAGATGAGTGCACAGTAACCTTGCACAGTGCTCACGAGGGTCGCCTGTTGGGCTTCAAGGTTGAAGTGCCGTGCATTCAGGCGAGGGCACAGGCAAGTTGCTTTTTCCTGGCTGGCTCACATTGCGGGGCCAGGACAAGGGCTGCCCTGCAGTTGAGGCAAATTGGGGGCGGGGGGTGTCAAGGACTGCACTGCGTTCTAGGTGACCTGGGGGGCTCAAGGGCTGCACTGAGGTTGAGGTGGCTTCAGGGGGTGGGGGGCAAGGGTTCCACTGTGGTTGATGGTAGTGCACAAACACGTGCGGGGTGACGTGGAGGGAAGCGGTCATACATTAGGGAAACCTTGTATAAAGTGACCATTCCTCTGCAGCTGAAATAGTTCAGACGCAGCTACATTGGCATGTATGGAGTCGGGTCTCTAGCTTATCTGCCCACTTAAGCAATGCAGAGGCATGAAATTGCCACCAAGTGCTCCAGAGATTTTCACCCCTCAGGCACAGACTGCAAACTAATGAGTATTTTAGCGGATGGCAGAACTGTTGGACAACTGTGCACTTTCTAGTTTGGACCAGCCTCCTCCATGGTTTAAGCTAACAGTGAGGCCTTGCAGTGCATGTCAGGAGAATGCCTGCGCCTGAGCCGAGAGCATAGCATGCAGTCCAGTGGGCAAAGCTTCCGCCAATCGGTCAGTTGGATTGGGGCGGAGGAAGATGGGGTCTCGGGCATCCATGCAGCGCACTAAGCTCTGGCCATCCAAGTGGTGGCCAGCACTCTCCGGGATGTGTTAAGGGGCCTTCAGACTTAAACAGGAGAGGTTCTAGAACACCCAAGCTAACCCACTCTCTCTCTTTCATCCTGCAGGAGCAATACATAAGGAGCATGGAGCCTGGTGACCTAGCAGTATGCCTTGTGGCTTACAGGGAGCAGAGATGAAAAGGAAGACAGCGATGGAGATGCCTGGTTGGGCAGAGGGAGGAGAAGCACCCTCAGGAAGTAGAGGCAGCTGGGGCTCCCGCACACACTGCTGACGAGCCACAGAGAGCTGTCGCTGGTCAGCGCCTAGCTAGACCCAGGGTCTACAGATGCCATCTTTCATTCCTGCAGGTGACGGAGAACCAGTGTCGTCGAAGACTGTGCATGTCTGCTGACTGCTGCAGGATTTGGCGCCATGGGGACATGAAGGGCATCCACTGCCTGTGGCCATGAAAGTGACTGTGGCGCTCAATTTTTATGCCAGCAGCTCCTTTTAGGGCTCCACAGATGACCTCTGCGGGATATCGCAAGCCTCCAACCACAGATACATCCATGAGGTCACAGAAACCATCTTCACGAGGGCACACAGCTTTGAGCATTTCGCCCAAGACCAGGAGTGTCAGCTTGCAAGAGTGATTAGTTTTGCCCAGATCTCAGGTTTCCCACAGGTACAGGGTGCCATCGACTGCAGTCATGTAGCGCTCAGATCTTCGTCACAACAAGTGGTCAACTATGTCAATTGCAAAAGCTTCCATTTGCTGTATGTTCAGCTGGTGTGTGACCACCACAAATGCATCCTGCAGGTCTGCGCATGTTTCCCAGGGAGTGTTCATGACTCCTACATTCTCAGTCGGTCACAGATCCCTGATGTCTTCCAGGGTCCACAGAAGCTGCAGGGATGGGTCCTTGGGGACAAGGGCCACTCGCGGAGGCCGTGGCTGATGACACCCGTGTGGTGGCCTCAGGCTGCAGCAGAGTGAAGATATAGCTAACCTCACGCTGCAACTTGCAACTTGGTGCAGCAAATGATCGGGATGCTGAAATTGAGGTTCTGATCCTGGACCGGTTTGGTGGATACCTGCAATATATTCCACAGAAGGTATCATGAATCGTCAGTGCCTGCTGCGTCCTTTACAACCTGGCGCTGCAACAGGGAGAGGAGCTGGCTGAGGAGGAAATGGAGGAGCTGGAGGTATCCTGTGATGAGGAGGGCGACGACGGGGTTGAGGGTGAGGAGGTCCTCGAAAGCAACAATGACGGCGATGAGGCCCACCGGACTGGCCAGACAAAGCAGTCGTGCTCGGGAGGCTCTCGCAGCTGCTGGATTTGTGGATGATGATGACAATGTGCAGTGAGGAGACACCGTGGGCCCTCACATTGCATCTGTGAACATTTGACTCCAGTCTGGCTTATGGCAATGCACATACCCTTTGTGATAAGGCTCCTGTCATGGAGACGCAGTGGGGATCCTAAAAGTCGTTTGATTCAAGGAGGATGATGATAACATGCAGTGAGGACACTCCATAGATCTTCACATAGCCTCTGTGAATGTCTGACTGCTGTCTGGCTGAGGGCAGCTCATTTGTGCTCTGTGATCAGGATCATATCATATTGATGCAGCCGTCAAACTTTAAATGCACCTGCACCTTTAAGAGGCCCTGGCCTGAGACACCTGCCTTTGTCTTGTGCAGGAACCAAGGTTTCACATCTGAGTGGCATGAACACTGCTCATCAGACCAAGGAGCCATAGGCAGGAAGATGCTCTTGGGAGTTTATTTACAATAGTGAACGTTATTTACAAGTGATTAACATCGATGCCCAGGTTGTGCAAACACATCTTCTTAATCTTTCTAACACTGCTGCTACGTATTGGTGCTCCCTCAACATCCACAGCGGAGGTGGAGGCAGCCTGCTGACTGGTACACCCTGTCTGTGATGGCCTTGGCGGGCGTCCCCTGGAGGGCCAAGGCCTGGAGGGCCCCAGCCCGCTTTTGGGATCCTGCTGTGTGGCAGTGGCAGCCTCCTTGGCCTGTGGAGCTGGGGCTATTGAAGTCACAAGAAGAGGGGATTCGGACATTCCCAGAGTCACCTGTATGGATGGCCAAAGGGTGTCTACCAGCTGATCCTCCTCCTCATGGGTGCCCAAGGGCCCCTGGCTGACTCCTTGAGGAGCAGTGGTAGCTAGAGTGAGATCAAGCTGCCCCCCTACACCTCTCGCGTACGCACTGTTCGAGGCCAACTATGGTGTCAATGATGGAGTTCAGCCTGCACAGCAGTGCTGGGCCGATGTCTTGACCAAGTTCTCCAAGACAGCTGCCATCCTACCAATATTGACCTTGGTGCATTGGCATGCCAGCGCTATCACGTCAGCCTGAAGGCAAATGGCCTCCTCCATTGTGCCTTGCAATCTAAGGAGTGCAGCGGACATCCCTTCCTGATGTTCCCGAGCTTGCCTTTGCAGCTCCAGCAATTGAGACATAACCGAGTCCAGAAGCTCGTCAGCTGAATCTGACTCAGCCCATTTCTGGCCTCCCAGTCCTCCGAGTGCCGGAGACCTGGGAAGTCCCTGCCACTGCTTGCTGTGGATCAGACAGTGCGATGTGCTCACCAGGTTGTAATCCTGAGGCTACTCTAAAGGTAGGTCCCACCGAGGTGCATGTCTCTGCGCTGGCAGAGGGTGTGGATGAGTGCTGTGATGGGTCTTCAATGAAGTTGTCTTCAGATTCCTCTTCAGAGGTTTCTTCGGGGCTTGATTAGAGGCCCTGGGTTGTGGACTCTGTCAGATGTTTCCCAGATGTGCCTGTGAAAGTAAGGAGAGATAATTAGTGCATGGCAGGGGACTGCGGAACAGGACATATCACTCACGGCATGGTTTTTTGACGGGTGTTGCACTGCTGGATCCTCACTTGGTAGAGCACCGCCAACCTTACCGTCGGCACAGGATCGATCCAGATCGTCACCGGCCGGCTGAATGGGTCTATTTTCAAAGTTGATGAGGACCTTGATTTCAGGCAATCCTCCACCAGTCTGCAACCTCTCCATCTTGTTGTGGGCCAGCTTGTCTTGCATGAATAGAGATGGAGAGGGTGTAAACAGGAACATCTGCCAGGCCAGATGATAAGTATGCCTGGCAAGTGTGGGTGATGAGTGGTCCCATGGGTGGGATGAGGACAATGAAGGTGCATGGGAGAGAGTGAATGGTGATGTCCCTTGAACTGGCAGTGAGTGAGGGCCCTGTGGATGTGTGACAGGTTTGTGAGTGTGTGAGTTGAGAGTCACTTGAGAAGAGTGACTTACCTTGGCGGAACAGAGGAGATCATTCATCCTTTTTTGGTACTGGGTGGCTGTCCTCTTTTGCAGGGCGTTGGCAGTGACCACCACTGCCACCACTTCCCATGCTGTATTAGTGATTTTGCTGCCCCTCCTGCAGCCAGAGCAGGGGTAGAGGACCTTCAACTGGTGGGGGCGGGGATGGGGGCTGCAGCCTTCTTGCCTTTCAGGGCCATGTCTTCCATGCAGCAGTCCTGGGCTGGAAGCACTGAAGGTTGTGTGAGCGGTTGCCCTTTAAATATGGCGGCCGACGTGATGAAGCGGCAAGGTGATGCCCACCATCAAAACTGCATGTTTCTTGGGAATGTATTATTAATGAGGTGGGATTGGGACAATATTAAGCTTGAATCAGGAATTCTGCAATACATATATGCAAAGTACTAACTAGCACACCTTTGTATCTAGCCCATTTAATCATTCAGTCATTTGTTCTAAATAAAATCTGCAAAAAGCAATACAGGCAAAAGTTGCATGTAGGTACAAACACTCCACCTGATGCAGTTACAGTTTGTGTTCGGTAGTATTCATGCAGAATTTCAATCCCTATTACTACTGCTGAGTTAGGTATGACAGTGAATTGGCTATGTTTAGTGCATTATGTTTAAAACGCAATCATTTGCAAGTTTCATGCTTGGATCAAGGTTTTGTAGTTAAGCATTATGCTTGGATACACAGTGGAAATGAATGGAAGGTAATCCAATATTATAAATTTGGATCAGGGTGATGCTTATCCATGATTTAAAATTGGTATATACTGATAAACTTAGTTACTTATTAATCACAGCAGAATAAATGCATAAAAGTCAAAACAAGGTATTAAAAAGATTGCGCTTATTCAGGGGAATATTCATGTGAATTTTGGAAATGTCATCCTTTTTGAGACCATTTTCATGCCTGCAATTAACATTGATGAAAATGATGTCCAACAGGGGTATAGGTGACAGGCACTCAGATAATTTAGGCCTTGCGTACAATTTGTATGTGTGTATCAGTGAAAAGGTGACAAAGGAAGTGGCCCTCTCACATGGACCAGAAAGAGTAGGATGGAACATTGGCAAAAGCTGGAAGGGGAAAAGGGGGGAAATTATAGCCTGAGCCACCTGCTATTCCATAGGGCAGAGTTGATGAACACAGTGTTACTGTTCGCAGGAGATGATAACCACCAACAGAGACAGAGAATCAGATTTCTGGATATTACGCAACATTAGGGGGAGACGATGGTATAGTGGTATTGTTGCTGGACTAGTAATCCAAAGACCCAGTGTGATGCATCAGGGACCTGGGTTCAAATCCCACAGGGTAGTTGGTGGAATGTGAATTCAATAGAAATCATCTGGTTCACTAATGCCCTTTAGGAAAGGAAATCTGCTATCTTTACTTGTGGTTGACCCTGAGCAAGGGCACTTAAGGATGGGCAATAAATGCTGGCCTAGCCAATGACACCCACATCTAATGAATTTTTTAAAAAGTGCCTCTTAGAACAACACCTTTTAAGTGGTCAAGGTCACCACAATCCTGAATTTCTTCACCTTCAGCTCCTTCCAGGGGTCTACAGGTGACATCTGCAGGATTTTAAAACCTGTTGTGCACAAGTGTCACTTTGCAACTGATCAGGCCAGTCAGAATGAGAGAGTTCTCAGATTTGATGCAATGGCTGGATTCCCATAGGTGCAGGGAGTCACAAGTGGATAAAACGAAGCAATAAAGACATCCTCAGATCAACTAGGAGTATCGAAACGGATTCCGCTCCATCAATTGTTTAGCTGGTATGTAAAGGGAAGATCATCATACATGTCTGTGCATGATATCCAGGAAGTTGCCATGATGCCTTCATTCTCCGTCAGTCCAGTCCCACAGCAGAGTCAGCAGTTGGTCCCTCGGAGATAAGGTCTATCCTCAGATCTTGACTGATGGCTCTTGTGAAGAGGCTGATGTGGGCAGGGTCCCTGCGGTTGTTCATCTGGCTGACAGAGAGAGATGCTTGCGATGGACTTATGGTTTGATTCAGCTAATCTGAACGAGTGCAGCCATGTGGCACACCAATGCCCAAGCCACTGTCCTGTGCCACCTCCAACACTAAGTATTCCCACAATCAATATACCTTCCATCTCATTAACACCCACTGCTCATCTTCTACTCTTTTCATCTTTTCATACCATTTTCTTCAAGGCTGATGGCCATTTGGTAGGCGGGAGGCAGCAATAAAGGTGAATGGATAATGGAGAGTTGGAATAAAGTTTATGGTGCATAACCAATGACAATAAAATTGGCACATTAAAAGTTACACACCCAAGTGATTGCCCTTGTTCTCTTTATTTTCTGATTACTTTTAATGTGATGCTACCCTTGTGGCTTCAGCAGAGTGAAAGGCAGACTGCTCACATGATCATGGCTGATGTTCTCTAGGTTATGGAGCCTATGACAGAAACATTAAATAATGCTCTACTTGCACCTGCACAATAGCAGACTTGGCCTTCAGGACAGGAGCTCACGTATCTGGCTCTGATTGAACTGGAGTTGGGGGAAGGAGTGGGAGCACCTTGAGCAGAATACCCACCTTCCCTCTCAAGGTCCACCCACACTTCTCTGCTAGCCAAGAGCTGGGGAACACTTCACTGCACTTCAGTGGGGCACTAAGTGTCCAAGATGAGGCTTTGCTTCATTCTAAACTAGCTGACTGATGTGCAAGCCATTGGTGAGGACCTGCATGCACTTGGTTACCTGGTGATCCATGCAAGTAGCCACTCTTTCCATGGAGGTGGATATCAGTATAAAAACTTGAGACCTGACATTAGAATGGCATTCATTGTAGAGATGGATTCCTCCAATCTCCCTGCAATTGTGTGCAATGTGTCTAAATTCTGACAGAACTGCACATATTTTCTGCTACTTCTCCAAAATAGGCATCTTCGATGATGACCCTGAAGCTCGGCATCTGCGTACAGCTAGGCAGAGCTTGGAGAGTCCTGTGGCCTCTAAGCAACTCTCCACTTCTGTCCCTGCCTCCCTGCTCAGTTGGGATGTGTGGCTCACCATGCGACAGCCCAACTACCTAGCTTGGAGTTCCCATTGAGGTGAGTGTATCTGAGCTATTGGAAGGTACACAAGTTGCATGATGGTGCTTTTCAGACTGTGCGATCTCCCCTGAGGACTTCCAGACCTTGTTCTGCACCAGCTGCTGTGTGACACTTGAAGGACCGGTGGAAGATGCAAGACATGAATTAAAAGTGCAAAGAGAAAGGGATCAAAGTCATCAATGTGCCAATGATCATATTTCAGTTACTGGTTACATTAAATCAAAATGAGTGATTTTGTGTTCCATGCTTCTCTGTGATATCTAATTCTGTGATCAAGTAGCTTTAAGCCCATTTCTCTTTCTTCAATGGCAAGACACTCCATCAGTCTTCTGGCCTTATTGCCTCCTCTTCCAAAGCGGCCAAGGTGGCAATTACTGGAGGGTCAACCCCCAGTCTGCTGCTTCTCCCTGGTGTTGCTCCCTTGCCTTGCAAAGAGAGAAAGAAGCAAGTTTTAAGTGTGAGATTGAAATGTTTTGGCAGGATGGAAAGACGATATTTATGGAAGGTGACTGTGAGGGATGGGTGAGAGATGGCACTAAGATAAGGATGAAAGTTGGTATAGTGGCTAGTCAGATGGGGATGTAAGAAGGTGCCTACAGAGAGAAGAATGGGTTGAGCGGTAAGATGTGTTGATCTGCGGAGTGCTATGCAGGAGAAGGCTGAAGATGTCAAAATGACAAGGGTGACACTTGAATGTGATATGCCATTCATCCTTTCTGTCCTGGTGAGGTAACTGAACCTCTTGTAGCACTTTATCCATGAGCGAGAGAGCACAATCCTGTTGCTCACCTCCTCAGTACCTTTTAGCTACATTTGTTTATTTTCATACAATGGCAACTTTCTTTCATTTGTGGGAAGGATTCCTTATAGTCTGCAGCATTACCTCCAGGGATGCCTCTGATAACTGGGGAGGGGCTGGTCGCAGCCTTCCTATGTTGAGACTCCAGCAGTAGAGTCACTGTGTCCTGACAGCTGCAGCATGAATCAATTCTGTCCCTGCCATAGTCCCTTTAAATAGTAAGCTTTGGACAGTCAGGAGCAGGTCGTCATCATGCCCACCCCAGATTGAGATGTTAATATTGTGGCTGAGTTAAAAAGCCACAGCAAAGCTTGTTCCATAATCTTTTGGGTTCCTGGTTTGCTGCTAGCTTCCCCCACGATGAACAGTCAAACAGTTAAAATTCTGTCCAAAAGAATCTGAACTCAAAATTTAGGTGTGTCTATCTCAGCAAAACCTATGCAGAACTTTAGTCCTGTGGATTGTAAACTGGGTATCAAGGCCTGAGTTGAGTCCAAAAAGAAAATCACATCATCAGTGAAAACAGCAATTTAAAACCTCTACCTACCAAAATTAAAAAAGTACAAGAAACTATATATTTAACCTCTAATGTTGTTATTG
The DNA here is from genome assembly GCF_964194155.1 of Cetorhinus maximus. Lineage (NCBI taxonomy): Eukaryota > Metazoa > Chordata > Chondrichthyes > Lamniformes > Cetorhinidae > Cetorhinus > Cetorhinus maximus. Next base: position 109,791,045 of record NC_135881.1, read on the forward strand.
CAGTTGAATTTCTCATCAATAAATCCATACTGGACTAGAAATGGCTATAGGAATATTAGCAGATAAATACTCAAAAGCATCAGAATAAGATATTTTGGTAATTATTTGACTAATTAAATTAATGTGTTTAATTGATTTCTTATATCAGAAAAATTAGACGAAATAACTTATAACGAAAGAATACTTTGAACAAACACTATTCTGGCTGTAAATGTAAGACACATTAGTGTTTAGTTTAACAATTTACATAAGCTTGCAACAGAAATAAATAGAAGACTTACGCTTGTAGAAGTTCAAGTTATTGATTGATTTAGACAGCGGAATTTTCCCAAATTTGCACTAAGTGCAGTACCGGGCGTGCAAAATGAGGTCCTACCTGCCAATGGTGATGGCGGGTTTTCATGCCGTATCATCCCAAACCCACATCATTATTTATGCACTCCCGCGAAACATGCCATTTTCATAGCAAACGGGGTCTCATTTGCCCTCTCGCCATCACCCCGCAGTTGTATCATGCTGGCCGCCATATTTAAAAGGCAGCCTCCAGCACAACTCTCATCACTACTGGCTCACCACCACTGCCTGGGAGACATGGCCAGCAAAGGAAAAAAGACCGCCCCCCCCCCCACCCCACCGGTTTAATGATGGGAGACCCTCGAGCGACTGCTGGATGATGTGCAGGCCTGTTGGGATGTCCTGTACCCCAGCTCTGGCCGCAGGATGGGCAGCTACGTGACCAATCCAGCTTGGGAGGTGGTGGCAGTGGTGATCAGCGCCAATGCCCTTCAGAAAAGGAGAGCCACCCAGTGCTGCAAGAGGATGAATGATCTCCGTTCCGCCAGGGTAAGTCACTCTTTTCATCACTCTCAACTCACAAACCCAGCACACATCCACAGGGCCCTCAGTCACTGCCAGTTCAAGGGGCATCACCATTCACTCTCTCACACACACCTTCAATGTCCTCAGCCCGTCCATGGGACCACTCACCACCCACACAGGCCAAGCACATTGATCATCTGATCCGGCAGGCGTCCTGCTTACACTTTCTCCAACTCTTTCCATGCAGGACAAGCTGGCATACAATAAGAGAGAGGGCACAGACCGGTGGTGGAATGCCCGAAATCAAGATCCTCATGGACCTTGAAAACAGCCATCCAGCTGGCTGGTGAGGATCTGGACCAGTCCTGTGCTGACGGTGAGGTCAATGCTGCTCTACCAAGTGAGGATCCAGCTGCCCTTGGCCAGACAGGAGTCAGACATTTTCAGAGGTTATGTGAAGATTTATGGAGTGTTCTCACTGCATGCCGTCATCATCCTCCTGCAATTAAGTGACTATTAGGGCCTCCAATGCATCTCTACGACAAGAGTATTCACACAGAGGGTATTCGCGCTGCCATAAGCCAGACTGGAGTCAAACATTCACAAATGCGCTGTTAAGGTCTATGGGGGTCACCTCACTGCATGTGGTCATCATCCTCCACAAGTCTAGCAGCTATGAGGGCCTCCCAAGCGCGCCTGCCTCGTCTAGCCAGTGCAAAGGCCTCACCCCGTCATCATTACCTCCGAGGACCTCCGCACCCACATCCCCATCGGCGTCCTCCTCATCGAAGGAGCCATGCAGCTCCTCCATCTCCACCTCAGCCAGCTTGTCTCCCCATTGGAGCACCAGGTTGTAAAGGGCACAGCAGACGACGACGATGCGTGACACCCTCTGTGGACTGTATTGTAGGGCTCCAACCACCAGACTAATCCAGGCATCGGAGCGGCATCTTCAGCATCCCAATAGTCTGCTCCACCAAGTTGCGAGCTGCTGCATGAGCCTCATTATAGCGTCGCTCTGCTGCAGTCTGAGGCCACTGCACGGGTGTCGTCAGCCACGGCCTCTGCAGGTAGCCCTTGACCCGAGGAGCCAACCCTGCAGCTTCTGTGAACCCTGGAAGACTCCAGGGATCTGTGACAGACTGAGGGTGTAGGTGTCATGCACAGTCCTTGGAAACAGTGCGCACACCTGCAAGATGTGTTTCTGGTAGTCACCTACCAGCTGAACATTCAGTGAGTAGAATCCCTGGCGGTTGATCTCGTCCACCGTGTGCAGCAACTGAGACCTGAGTGCCACGTGGGTGCAGTCAATCGCACCCTGCACCTGTGAGAATCCCGAGATCTGGGCAAATCCAATGGTCCTTGCATCCTGGCTGTCCTGGTCCCGGGTGAATTGCACAAAGTTGTGTGCCCTTGAGAAGATGGCATCTGTGACCTAATGAATTCATTTGTGGGTGGTGGCTTGTGATATCCCACAGAGGTCACCTGTGGAGCCCTGAAAGGTGCCACTAGCATAGAAATTGAGCACCGTGGTCACCTACACAGCCACTGGCACTGGATGCCCTCCATGTCCCCTTGGCGCCAAGTCCTGCAGTAAGTGGCAGATGTGAGCCACCAAATCACTAGACATGCGCAGTTGTAGGCGACACTGGTTCTCAGTCATCTGCAGGAATGACTTGCGATGTCTATAGACCCTGGTTGTCGCTAGGTGCCGACCAGCCACGGCTCACTGTCACTCCTGGGCAGCATGTGCAGGAGCCCCAACTGCCCCTTCTTCATGAGGTTACTGCTCCTGCCTTTGCGTGGCCAGTCACCTCAGTTGCTCTCTCCTCCGTCTTCTTCGCTCTCTGTACGCCATTAGGCATACATCCAGGTTTCCAGGCTCCATGCTACTGGTGTGGTCCTCCTGTGGCTTGAAAGAGGGAGAGACATGGTTAGTATGGATGTACTTAGTGCCTTTCCTGGTCCTGTGCAATGGCCCCTTAATGCTTCCTGGAGAGTGCCAGCCACGCCTTGGATGGCGACAAAGTGTGCTGCATGGCTGCCCTGTCAGCATGTGACATGGGGGAGACAGCTCCTAACTGCGTTGCTGAGATTACAATGAGCTGTGAGCACCTCCAGCAGTGGTGCTACATGGCCAGCGTTGTCGAGGAGATTGTACAGTGTGTGCAATGCAACTACTCCGCGGTCCAATAAAGTCGTCGCGGACTCGCAGTCTGTGCCAGAGTTGGGGGGGTGGGTGGGGGTAAGGTCTGGAGAACTTGGTTGCACTTTGGAGCCTCTGCGTTGCTTGCGTGGGCAGTCAGGCGAGGAGCCCGATCCCAATCATATCATTGTGGCTGTGCCTGAACTGTCTCAGTTGCAGAGGAATGGTCAGTTTATACAGGTGTCCCTACTGCATGGCCACTTCCCTTGCTTACCCTGCCCCCCACCTCGATTTCTTGTGCACAGGATCCTATGCCAGGGCAGCAGTTGCCCACCCACCCCACCCCTATCCCCTCCCCCCCAAAACAGCAACAGTCACCTCTGAGGCTGAGCAGCAGTTGCCCCCAGACACCACACCCCTGAAAGCAGTCGCCCCTGAGGCAGGGCGGCACTTCACCCAGGCCCCCCCGGCGCCTTGAAGCCTGCATAGCAACAGGCGACCCTGGTGAGCTGTGCAAAACATTGCTGTTCACTCACCTCAGTTCCCCCAAAGTGCAGGTCGCCAAGTGCATGTTGCCCGTGTGCTGTTGTGAAACACGTTGACATGATTTCCCACTGACGTCCACGGATGATCCGGCGGGGGTCCAAGAGCCCGGCGGGATGGCCTTTTAATGATATTCTGATGTATTACAATGAGCTCCCAGATGGCGGGAAACACGGCCCTCTGTTAGCAGGCAGAGCAGAAGATCGCTACCTGCCTTCCCGCCATCATGAAACCGATCACGCCATTTTGTCCGCGCACGCCATCTATCACGCCTGCTGCCACTGGCATGGAAAATTCCGACCAGAGAGCTCATTCTTTCAAAGTAATTAAATTAGTTTAGATCGTTATTTAAAGTAAATCATTTAATGCCTGCATGAAACTAAAAGATGTCATATAAGGTAGTAAGTATTTGTCCAATAATATCACCAGCAGTAATTTCTTGACTGCTGACTGTTGTTTCATTGATCAGGACACTGCATAACGTTAACAATATAAGGAAAAATACTTACTGTTACTTTCTTTCCTTGGTAAGACTCAGTGATTTTAACGTTGTTACCAGTAATGTCTTGACTTTTCACAGATAAATGTGGCCTGGTTTCATGTAGTTGTCCATTACACATATCAAAAGCAATAATGTCCCCTCCTTCTTTAGCAACAAATCCACAGTTGCAAGAAGCTGGATAATGAGGACTCCCACAGTCCCATTGACGGACATGTACTTCAAAGTCTCGAGCAAGGCTCTTATACAGCATAAAGGTCCCAGTTTTGTAATTATCATAACGCCTAGGGTTGCAAACAAAATATGTTGGAATGACTGAAAATGGCTGTAATAGCAATAGACATTTTGAAAATTTTCTAAATAACTTGAGATTGAACAAATGCATTACTGGGAAATTGTTGTAGTTCTAGTAATATTTCCGATAGTATGTGTTCAATATAAGAAATACAATTGCATTTATTTTGTGTAATGTATATAATGCTGTAATAAATTAATTTAATCAAAGTTACAGTTTACAATGCACATTGTTAAGTCTGTGTAAATTTGGTTTCTTGGTCAGAGATGTTGTGATCTACTAAGTAAAATGCTTAATTCAAAGTGCAGCACAGCAACATAAGAAAAATTACAAAAAATGCTGAAGTAAAGTTAATGGTTTGTAATTAAATATTTCCATGACATCGAGGAAACTCCCCTGCTCTTCTTCTGTCATGGATCTATTATTCCTGCCTGAAAAGTCAGAGGAGTTTAATTTCACATCCAAAAGTTGGTACTTCCAACAACAGCACAACATCAGTGTTCCATTATTGTTACAATTATTTATCAATTTATTTTAGTTGAAGAGATAAATATTTTCAGTGGTTCTGTAACCAACATAAAATCTACTATAATATTCAAACTAATTTTACAAATTACTTAAAATAATTCGTAAGTGGAATTTCAAGATTAGGAATAAACACCTGAAGAGAGGTAAATGCCACCTTTTAAGAGTAGCCTGTATACTTAAAGTGATTCACACTAACATCAAATAGAATTAAAATATTCTGGTAGTTAAGCTTAAGGTTTTTCTCTGCATAACATTGACGCCTTATGACAATGCCCGTTTTGCCCACACTAATGCATCACTAAATCCTACAGTGCTATTTTTGTCCTGTGTTCTTTGTTAGTTTCTTAGGTTGTTTATTGGGGGCTGGCAGAGATCAGGAATGGGCATTTTTCTTTCAGGAAAGAAGGGGGAAAAAATCAAGGAGAAGTAAATCTACAACCCACTATTATCTCTGGAGCTGTGTTAGGTGCAAGAATAGGAGTCATCGATGAGAAACCTAAAAGTTTCCGCAACCTCCTGCAGTTTTTTTTTCCTTCCAGATGTCCCGTGCAACCACCAACCTGATTGACAGATTAAATCCATGTAAAACAGAGAAGCCTGCAGAAGGATGTCGTGGAGCAGCAGGTATGGAAAGACAGCTGTGGGGCTCTAGCTTGGTCACAAGAACACAAGAAATAGGAGCTGGAATAGACCATATGACCCGTCCAGCCTGCTCCGCCATTCAATACAATCATGGCAGATTTTGGGCTTCAACTCCATTTTCCCGCCCACTCCCCATATCCCTTAATTCCCTGAGAGACCACAAATCTGTCTATTCCACCCTTAAATGTATTCAATGATGGAGCAGACACAACCCTCTGGGGTATAGAATTCCAAATATTCACAACTGTTTGAGTGAAGTAATTTCTCTTCATCTCAGATTGGCCTCTTATCCTGAGACTGTGCCCCATGTTTTAGATTCCCCAATCGGTGGAAATAATCTCTCAGCATCTATCCCATCAAGCCCCTTCAGAATTTTGTAGGTTTCAATGAGATCACCTCTCATTCTTCTAAACTCCAGAGACTATAAGCCCAATTTATTTAGCTCCCCCTCACCCCAGGGATCATTTTAGTGAACCTTCGCTGTACCGCCTCCAATGCAAGTATATCCTTTTTTAAATGTGGAGATCAAAACTGCACACAGTATTCCAGATGCTGTCTCACCAAAAACATGTCCAATTGCAGCAAAACTTCTTTATTCTTGTACTCCAATCCGCTTGCAGTATAAGCCAACATGTCATTTGCCTTCCTAATTGCTTGCTGCACCTACATGTTAACTTTCTGCATTCCTTATACAAGCACACTCAAGTTTCTCTGAACATCGGGGACCAGGGGAAGAATTTTCCTGTTGGCGTGTGGGGGCGGGGCCCGCTCGCCGACGCGTAAAATGACACGCAGTGATGTCGGACGTGCGTCCCGACGTCATCGCGTGTCATTCAGACCCTCAGTTCAGCGGGCATGCAGCCGACTCGGCTGTGTGCCCGCTGAACTGTCAAAGGCCTATTAAGGCCATTTAAAACCTAATTAATTCAATTCAATGAGCTGCCCATCCAAACTTAAGGTCGGTGGGCAGGGGAAGAGCCCAGGTGGCCTTCGCGTTTTTCATGAAACCTCATCCATGGGCGGGATGAGGTTTCATGAAGTGTTTTAAAATGTAATAAAAATTTATACTTTTATTCTTTGACATGTCCTAGCTCATGTGATAGTGTCACATGAGGGGACATGTTTTAAAAGCGTTACAAACCTTTATTTGAAATTTTAGCAATGAAACAAATCTCCCTGAGGCACCTCCAAGCCTCGGGGAGATCTCTGCGCTCTTTCATGCACATGCATAGGGAGCCTCTCAGGGAATCCCTGGAGGCACACAACCTCTGTAAAAGGTTTCAACAACTGACCTATCTCCTGAGAGTGGTTTGGTTGCCTATGCCTCATCTCATTTCCATTAAAGCTGGAAATGGGAGTGTTCAAGGCTGGTTGTGATCTTGTTTCAGATTTTTTTAACTTTTCAATCTCCCACTTGAACCAAATCCACCTGTTTTGTGGGGGGGAGGGGGTTAAATTACCCCTTACGTCACTAATGTGCACCCTGTTATAACTTCCTTTTGAGTAGCATTTGCAGAAAACCACCAGATACCCACCCATTCTCTCAGATATGTTGAAGGATGTGCCATCAAGTAACTGGAAGATTGCGCAAAACAAATTGAGAATGGGCAACAAAGCAAATTAAACTATAAAGATAATTGAAAGTTACCTGCCATCAAATGTGATCAGGTGTGGATCTGTAAATGAGTAACAATAGGCAGTGGGGACATCTTTCACTATTATCTAAATTTTAAGGAAAAAAAATCATTAAAATAACCAACTGCATCATTTGGTAGAAAGGAAGAACTTCCAAGAGTTCAATCTTGCACACCCAGTGGGGAAGCAGTATTAAGAGGGAGCATGGGTCAAAGACAAGGCTACATAAAATATTACAGCTTGAATTCTCCAACTCATACTCTCTGTGATTGCAGCTCCACATTGGATGCATTAGATTGTTGGATCTTAAAAATGTAAGGATAAGAACTTTGTAAAATAAATCATGAAAACCTGGAGTTTCCACTCGGTTGCACTAGTATTTCAGGCACAGTTTGTTCAAAGATCGGCCAAACCAGCACAAAAGATCAAGAAATTTCCAGCACAAGTTGAGTTTCCATGATTTTTTGTCTTAGTTTAATGGAGTAACATTGTTTGAAGCTGGCCCCTAGGTTGCATTAATCACCATGGCGAGTTTCCCCTAATTGTACCTGCTTCAGGACCTTCAAAGAGGCTGTTAAGGTTAAGCTGCTTTTTATTAAATTCAAGGTCATTAACAGGCACCTTTTCATAGCATTTAATTTTTTAAAAATCAAGAATGTGATGATCATAGAAATGTAACAAGTAAATCATTCTCTGATAGTTTTTAAAGTTATTTCAAATCAAATGGTTCACAGGTAATGGACAAGACATGCTGATTAAAAATATTTATTTTTTGTGATAAACCCATTTTCAGTTGTATTAATAAGTGGCACCAGGTTACCACTTTAAAAAAATCAAGTAAAATTTTTAATTTAATGTTGTAAAATGACTTTAAAATGCTGCCCAATTGCATTGGCTCACAGCAAATTTTACATTCGCTGATATGCAATTGCGTTTGCACAAAAACGAGCAAAAAAAAACCTGAAAGCCAATACATTGGTGGATGGTCACCATTGTACCGAAAGTGGAAACTCTTGGCCAATTGCTATAAATAGTATTTATATTATACTACTATGCACCATTATATACTATTAATACTTTATATTTCTACAAGTATTTAGAAAACATAAACAGAATCGAAAGCAATTGCATGTATAACAGTTATGTTGTCTTGAGACATACAAGGAGCATGTATATACACCAGGTGAGGCCCTGTAGCTTTGAATCCAACTTTCCTGTCATCTTTTGATGAAAGATTATCGACCTGAAATGGATTTTCTGGGAGGTCCAAGGTCCCATGGTTGAGACAAGAAGCAAGTGCCGCTGCCTCTCGCAAGGTGATCCACTGACAGTAAACATATCGTGTGCCGGGTGGCCAATCAACTGTTGGCAGGTTGAAAGGGGACGGGTCAGCCAAAATTTTCTGCTTTTCTATTTTTACAAATAAAGCAAATAACCTCACACTTCCCCACAAAATACTCCATCAATCACTTTATTGCCTACTCACTTAACCTGTCTACATCTCTTTGCAGCCTCTTTGTATCCTCCTTACAGCTTGCATTCCCACCTAGTTTTGTATTGTTAGCAAACTTAGATTCATGACGCTCTATCTCTTCAGCTAAGTCATTAATACAGATTGTAAATAGCTCAGACTCCAGCACTGATCCTTGTGGCATTCCAATAGTTATAGCCTGCCAATTTGAAAATGCCCCTTTTATCCATACTCTTTGCTTCCTGTCCATTAACCAATCCTCTGTCTATGTTAACATATTACCCCCAACTCCATCTTGCAATAACCCTTTGTGTGCTATCTTCTTGAATGCCTTTTGGAAATCCAAGTACACTATACTTATGGGTTCCCCTTTATCTACCCTACTAGTTACATCCTCAAAAAACTTGAATAAATTTGTCAAACATAATTTTCATTTTGTAAAACCATTTGATTTTTTCTGATCCTACTATAATTTTCGAAATGCATTGTTAAGATTTCCTTAATAATAGATTCCAACACTTTCCTGACAACTGATAACAGGTTAACTGGCCTGTAGTTCCCTATTTTCTCTCTCCCTCCTTTCTTGAATAGCGGTGTTACATTGGTGATATTGCCCAAACTGCTGTCGTCATGTTTAAAGGGCTGCCAGCAATCTCTGAATATAGCTGCTGCTCTTTGGACCTACTGAACTGTTTGGAAATATTGAACTCTGTGCAGCCCTGTCAGAGAGAGATCCCGGATGGCCCCACAGTTCACTGATAACTCACTGTAGGATCTCCTCCAGGTTTCATTTGTCAAGGTGCGAGGTCCTCTTCATCAGTGATAGGAAAAGGATTCTGTCCTGTCTGACCAAGCAAACTTGAATGGAGATCGTAGAGGAGGTCAGCATCTGTGGAGTCATCTAGAGAACCTGGCTGCAGTGCCACTAGCTCATGAATGACCTTATTCGTTCTGTCAAGGTGAGTACCCATACCACTTCTCTTAAGGGCTTAAAAATGGCAAAGGGTGCAGGTAAGGTGGATGGAGAGGAGAGGTAATGCTTGCTCAGCGGTAGTAATGGGGTCAGTCTGCTGTAGATCCTGTAAGAGGAATAGTTGCATCTCAATCAACGGGTGCTTGTCTGTCAGTGGTGACTGTAGCAAGGTCACTTCAGAGTAGTCACATGCAGGAGGCATTCAAGCGCTCTGCTTAGGCCCTGTGCCAAAGGAAGGACCCAGACCAGCAGTGGAGAGTGGGGGTGGGGGGGGGGGGGGTTGGTGGTGGAGGATGAACGTACGGAAATCTTGCTACAACTGCGCGCAGGGGATTGGTGAGTCCACACCTAGAGTACTGCACACAGTTTTAGTCTTCTTATTTAAGGAGTAATATACTTCATTGGAGGCAGTTCAGAGAAGGTTCACTAGGTTGACTCCTGGGATGAAAGAAATGCCTAATGAGGAAGGATTGAGCAGGTTGGGTTTATAACTCATTTGAGTTTAAAAGGATGAGAGGTGATCTTATTGAATCATAAGATTCTGAGGTGGCTTGACACATTAGTTGCCAGGAGGATGTCACCCCTTGTGCGAGAATCTAGAACTAGGGGGCGCACTTTAAAAATAAAGGGTCTCCCATTTTATGACAGTGACGAGGAGGAATTTCTTCTCTTAGAAGGTCATTAATCTTTGGAATTCTCTACCCCAGAGAGCAGTGTAGGGTGAATCATTGAATACATTCAAGGCCGAGTTAGACAGGCATTTGATAAAAAGAGAGTTGAGGGTTATGATGGGCAGGCAGCAAAGCAGAGTTAAGACCATAATCATTTCAGCCACGATCTTACTGAATGGCAGAGCAGGTTCAAGGGGTCAAATGGCCTATTTCTTATGCTTATAACAAGGAGTTATTGGGTCCAGGGCTATGGGTTTTTAAAGAAAGGAAATGGCAAAATGCAGTAGGAAGGTGGTCCTTTATTGTATTGGAAGGATGAGGTAGTAAGGGTCATCTGAAATGTGTTTACACAAGCACATCCCGAGCCTCCCTAGCCCCCATCTCATTGTGCCTTCCTGTATCCTCTGGGGTCTTTCATGATGTATCGGCAGGTCATCAGCTTTCTCCACATCCTAAACAAAAACAGAATTACCTGGAAAAACTCAGCAGGTCTGGCAGCATCGGTGGAGAAGAAATTAGTTAACGTTTCGAGTCTTCATGACCCTTCGGCAGAACTGAAGCATAGTTAGGAGAAAGGTGAAATATAAGCTGGTTTAAGGTGGGGGGGCGGGGGGAGAGAGAAGTTGAGGGTGTGGTGATTGTGGAGATAAGCAAGCAGTGATAGGAGCAGATAATCAAAAGATGTCACAGACAAAAGGATCAAAGAGGTGTTGAAGGCGGTGATATTGTCTAAGAAAAGTGCTAATTAAGAATGGAAGACAGGACACTCAAGGTACAGCTCTAGTGGGGGTGCCACATCCTTCTCATTTGAGGAGGCTTTGCACTCCACTCTATCATCATTGTTCAATGCAACCCCCTTCTGCAGCACCAGGTTTTGCAGAGCACACCACAATCCACAAAATCCTTACTGGGGAATATTGAAGGGCTCCATCTATTTGATTTAGGCACTTGAATTACATCTTCAAGAGACTTGATGGTAGCTCGTGTCACCCCGTGACAGGTGTTGTATTTCACCTCTGCATCTGCCATTCAATTTCTCACAGGAGTAAGCAGCCACCTCTTTAGTGGGTAGACCTTGTTGCCAAGAATCCAACCTTGAAGACACACAGGTGGAAAGCTCAGGCACCTAGGAGTGTCTGAGTAATGGTTACATCTGAGGTATAAAGTACACACCTTCAGGATCTGTTGGCTTGGCTGCAAGCCAGCTGTACACTAGTAAAATAGAAGCCCATTCTGTTGATGAAGACCACTTTCTAGCCTGTTAGAGCTTTGATGGCTACATGCAGTCTACCACACCTTGCACTTGGGGAAAAGCCCTGAAGCCTATAGCTCTTTCAGACTGACTGACTGGATCAGTGTGTTTTTCTTATTCTTTCGCAAGATGTGGGCATTGCTGGCAAGGCCAGCATTTGTTGCCCATGCCTAATTTCCCTGAGAAGGTGTGGTGAGATGACTCTTGAACCACTGTAGTCCATCTGGTGCAGGTACATCCACATTGCTGTTAGGAAGAGAGTTTCAGGATTTTGTTGTTGTGATCCTGAAGGAATGTTGATATAGTTCCAAGTTAGGATTGAGTGTGGCTTGGAAGTTCACTTGCAGGTGGTGGTATTCCCATGTGTCTGCTGCCCTTGTTCTTTTCGATGGTAGATGTTATCTGGCCCTCCTGAAGAGACTATCAGTGACCACTTTAATGCAATATTGTGCAGCAGGCTGTAAGGGTGCTCAAGATGCTAGGATTCGATGAGTAGAAATATCTTAGAGGGTTGTGGGGCTGGAAGAGGTTACGGAGAAAGGGAGGCCACGCAGGTATGCAAAAACAAGAATGAGAATTTTAAAATCAGGACATTGAGCTAGATTTGGTTCTGAGTAAAGCAATGAATACAGGGGTTATAGGTAAACAGTATTTAGTGCAATTTAGGACATGGACAGCAGAGTTTTGGATGACCTCACATTTTTGGGGAACAGAACATGCCAGCCAAGAATGCATTAGAACCATCAAGTCTTGAGATAACAATGGCTTTGGCCTTCCTGACATTTAATTGGAGTAAATTTCTGTTCACCCAGGTCTGACAAGAGCTAGATATTGTCAGCATTCATGTGGAAATTGAAGTTGCGTTTTCGGATGATGTCGCTGAGGGCCAGCATACACATGAGAAAAAGGAGAGGGCCAAGAATTCCTAGGGTCACCATGGTAACAATGCAGGAGCAGGAAGAAAGAGCTTGCCAAAGGTACTATCCATGTAATAGATGTGAAAGCACAGGCTCAACTTCCTAGACCTCGCCAAAAAGCAGTCCTTCTGGAGTTGAGGTTGTTGCATCAGGAAGTGCCAGACATTTGCAGTCTCCTAGGAGAATACTCAATCTCTGTGGCCATGCATTGCCAGTGGCCATGAGAGTGACCATCATGTTCAACTTTTTACATCTAGCTCCTTCAATGGCACTGTGGAGGAATATCCAGGATTTCCCAGTTGGTTGTACACAAATGCATGATAGATCTTTGATACCATATTTGTCAATTCTTCAATGAAACTAGTCAAACTAAGCAGGTGCTCAGGTTTGCATTACTGGCTGGCTTCCCACAGGTGCAGGGCATCTTTGAATACACACTCAGGGTGATCCTCCCATCCCTGATCAACCAGGAGTGTTCATCAACCTCAGCAGCTTCTGTTCCATCAATATCCACAAAATCACAATAAAATACTTATGCAGATGTGCACCAGCTTCCTGGGAAGAAGCCATGATGCTTTCATCCTGCTGCAGTCCAACCTCCCTGACTTTTTGAACCTGCAAGCAGACTAAAATAAGCAGCCAAGTAGGCTTCCAGGATACAAAGGATTTCCCCTTTCAAACTAAGCTAATGGCTCCTGTGAGAAATCCAACCAATGAAGCCCAAGAGCAGTACAATGAATGTCATTGAGAAAACAATCAGCAAGTTTGCCAAACTTCCCAATTCCTCCAAATTCCATCTTCAGATTGGCCCTTTGCAGATGACACAAAACTTAGAAGTATTGTGAACTGTGAGGATTGTGATAGACTTCACGAGGACATAGACAGGCTGGTAGAATGGGTGGACATGTGGCAGATGAAATTTAATGCAGAGAAGTGTGAAGTTTTATGGGAAGAACAAGGAAAGACAATATAAAATAAAGGGCACAATTTTAAAGGGAATGCAGGAGCAGAGGGACCTTGTAGTTTATGTACACAACTTGCTGAAGGTACCAGGGCAGGTTGAGAAAGTGGTTAATAAGGCATATGGGTTCCTGGGCCTTATAAATGAAGACACAGAAGCAAGGAAGTCATGGTGAACCTTAATAAAATATTGGTTTGGCCTTGACTGGAGCATTGTGTCCAATTCTGGGCACCACACTTTAGGAAGGATGTAAAGGCATTGGAGAGGATGCAGAATAGATTTACAAGAGTCTTCAGTTACATGGATAGAACAGAGAAGCTGCGCTGTTCTCTTTAAAGGAGAAGGTTGAGAGAAGATTTGATACAGGCATTCAAAATCATGAGGGGTCTGGACAAAACAAATAAGGAGAAACTGTTCCCATTAGTGGAAGATTTGAGAACCAGAGAACAACAATTTAAGGTGATTGGTAAAAGACTCAGAAGATACATGTTTTTCACAGCAAATGGTTAGGAAGTGGAATGCACTGCCTGAGAGGTCTATCGTGTTTTCAATAGAGAATTGCACAGTATTCTAAAGAAAAAAACTTGCAGGGCTACAGAAAAAAGCAGGGAATGGGACTAGCTGAGTAACTCCTAGTGAGTTGGCATGGATATGATGGGGCACAGGCCTCCTTTTGCATTGTAGCCATTTTATCATTTTTTAAATACCCGAGTTGAGTTTGCATCAGCGGGTCTTCACTTGATGGCAACTCTGGAAGTAAAATTACCTTGAATTGGCTGCATTAAAATATCACAGACAGAGCCTCTGAAATTACTTCTGGATTTGCCACATGATATCAGGGCCAATGTGGAGCAAATAAAATAAAATGCTTAAAATCTGGAATAAATAAAAACACAAAATGCTGGCAACATTTGTGTGGGATTCTTATTTCCTCGGAATCAACTGTGGCAAAATTTGCAAGTGATTATGCTAGTTACTCTTTCTTCAATGTGAATTTGAACATACATCTATTGTAGAGTCCACACACTATCAGTGCCCACTCATATATCTAAGATCTAAGACTAAAATCCCCACAAACCACACTGCATGCTTTATAAAAATAATAGATACATACAGATAATTTCAAGGCTGTAATCTCATTTCAGGGTCAGGTAATCATGACAAACTGCTTGATCTATAATATTGTAGTTTACAAAGTCAGCTGAATTTTTCACTAAAATTACTACCTTACAATCACTACTGGATATTAATTATTTTCACTGTATGTATAGAGCACAATTTAGTTTCCAGTGATCTCAGTTAAAAAAGGTATTAATACAGTGGCATTGATTTGAAGCCATACAATTTTGTATGTCAATCTTCTATTAAATGTCCACACACTAAATGCAGCCTCGGCTGTTTTCATTGTGCCTATTTGACTGTGATTTTTTTTTCTCTTTAAAGTGAAATGTTGTGTAAAAGTAATTTTAAAAAGCTGTGATTTGAATTTGCACTGTGCAATATTAATAGAGAGCATATCAGCCTTTTCATATCAAACTCCCTTATTCACTATTTTAATAAATTTGTTTTCCTGCCAGAATAAATTAGTTAACATCTATGTTACAATTTCATTTGGGATGTTTAAAACATTAATTATAAACATCACATGGGGTGGAATCGTCCCAGATTTGCACGAAGTGCGACAGTGGGTGGGAAAAAGGGAGTTTTACTCACTGGCCGCAATGGCGGGTTTTTGCGCTGCAGTGTCTTCAGTCCAGCCTCATTAATCATGCATTCCCAGGAAACAAGCCATTTCCCTGGCGGGCGGCCTCCGCTTTTCCCACCACGCCATAACCTAGCAGCGTTCCTCATGCCGGGGGGGCTATATTTAAAGTGCAGCCACCTGCACAGCTTTCAGTGCTTCCAGCCCAGGACTGCTGCACAGAAGACATGGCCCCGAAAGGCAAGAAGACAGCAGCTCCCCCAATTCAGTGATCCGACCCTGGAATGCTTTTTGGATGCTGCGGAGGCCCGCTATGATGTCCTCTACCCCCGCTGTGGCTGCAGGAGGGGCAGTAACATCACCAGTCCTTAGGAGGCAGTGGTAGTGGTGGTCAGTACCAATGCTGCCCACAAGAGCAGGATCGGCCATCCAGCGCAGAAAGAGAATGAATGATCTCAACCATGCCACCAGGGTATGTCAACCATCTTATCACTCTCAATTGACACGCACATACCCATCACACTTCACTGGCATCTCACTCACTGCTAGCTCAAGGGACATCACCATTCACTCTCTCTCACACACTCTCACATCTTCATCTGGCTTCATCTCTGGAGAATGCCTCCTCATCCATCCATGGCTCCACTCAGCACGCAAATACACACACCTGGCATCCTTCTAATTTGGCCGGGCATGCACCTTGCTCACACTCTCTCCATTTGTCTTTATGCAGAACAAGGTTGTGCACAATAAAAGGGAGAGGTCCCAGACTGGGGGTGAAGTGCTGGACATCAAGGTCCTCACTCCCTTCGAAGACTTTGCTTTGGAGTTGCCTGGAGAAGACGTGGACTATTCCTGTGGTAATGGTGAGGTTGGCGCCAAGCATCCAAATGAGGATCACGCACCAGATCAGCCCTGTGGCTACTCAACTGTGAGTCCACTATTCTGTATACTGCGGCAGCCATGCACTAATAATGTCCACTCTCACTTACAGGCACGCCTACCACATCACACTTAGGCAACTTTGGTCCTGACTCCAGCGCCGGCAGCACCTTGAATGAGGACCTGAGGACAGCACCCTGGAAATCCCATCACAGCGCTCACCCAAACCCTCCACCACAGCAGTGACACATACTTTGGATGGACCTACATGTGCAGCAGGCTCGGGTTCACTATCTGGTGAGCACAGCACACAGTCTGTTCCACAGCAGGCGGAGGCAGGGACACCCGAAGTCGCCGGCATTCGGAGGAATGCTGGAGGCAAGGGATCTGCTGAGTCCGAGTTAGGCGATGAGCCTCTGGGTTCGGTCCTCAATCAGTTTTTGGAGCTGCAGCAACAATCACAGGAACAGTAAGAAGGGGTGACAGCTGCACTCCTCAGATTGCAAAGCATGGAGAAGGGGTCTGTCCGCCTTCAGTTGAGGTGATCGCGATGTCATGCAAATGCACCAAGGTCAACATTGGCTGGATGGCGGCTGCCATGGAGACCTTGGTCAAAGATATCTGCCCTGCACTGCTGCACGGGCTGAACTCCATTGCTGACATCATAGTTGGCCTCCAACAGTCTCAACGCAAGAGGGGTACGGGGCAGTTCAATCTCATTCCAGCTTCCCCTTCTCATCAAGCAGTCAGCCAAGGGCTCTCAGGCACTCATAGGGAGGAGGATCAGCAGGTGCACTCCCTGGGACCATCTACCCAGGTGACTCCAGGAGCGTCCGGCTCACCCGAATCCCCTCTTCCTGTAACCCCAGCTCCACAGGTCGAGATGGGTGCCATGACCACACAGCACGTCACCGAAAGCAGGCCGCAGCCCTAAAGGTCTCGGTCCTCCAGAGGACTCCCATCAAGGTCATTACAGACAGGGCATTACAGTCAGCAGGCTGCCTCCACCTTCGCTGTGGATGTTGGGGGAACACCAAGACGTAGTAACAGGGTTAGGAAAGTTAAGTAGATGTAGTTGTACAGCCTGGACATGAATATTAATCACTTTTACATAATGTTCACTATTGTAAATAAACTCCCAAGAATGTCTTCTTGCCTTTGGCTCCTTGTTCTGATCAGCAGTGTTTGTGTCACTCAGATGTGAAACCTTGGTTCCTGCACAAGATAATGGCAGGTGTCTCAGTCCAGGATCTCTACCCTGTACTTTGTGCAACCTTCCCAGTGCACTGATGGTGTGCCTTCACACTCACTGGACACATCCGTGATGCCTGCACCTCAATGGGACTTTTCATTGCTGCCAGGATGTCCTGGGCCGGCAGCACAGAGCTCTGTCATTCTCTCTGTGTTTTCCCAGCACCTTTGAGGTGCGTCTGCCCACCACCACCATCCCCCCACCCAGGCCCCTATCTCATCAGTATCTGTGCCCGGTGACAGTATGATTCTGAAGCGTTCTGCTCACGAAGGATGCCACAGGATCAGGAGAACTTAAAGTATCCCCGCTGCATCTCCATGATATGACTTTGTTTTCAGAGCACAAGTGAGGTACCAGTCAGACAGGAATCAGACGTTCACATAAGCTATGTGAGAATCTATGGAGTGTCCCCGCAGAATGTCGTCATCATCCTCCTGGAATCAAGCGACTATTAGGGCCTCCACTGCATCTCCATGACAGGAGCATTATCACAGAGGGTATGTGCGCTGCCATCAGTCAGACAGGAGTCAAATATTCACAGATGCAATGTGAGGATCTATGGTTTCTCCTCACTGCATGTCGTCATCATCGTCCACAAATCTAGCACTTATGAAGGCTTCCCAAGCGCGCCTGCCTTGTCTTGCCAGTGTGATGGCCTCATCTCCTTCATCCTTGCCTTTGAGGACTTCCTCACCCTCATCCCCATCGATGTCCTCCTCATCAGAGGAGACCTCCAACTTCTGCATCTCCTCCTCAGCCAGCTCCTCTCCCTGTTGCAGCACCAGGTTGTAAAGGGTGCAGGAGGCGACAACAATGCGTGACACCCTCTGTGGACTATATTGCAGGGCTCCCGCCAGACTGATCCAGGCACTGGAACCTCACTTTCAGCATCCTGATAGTTTGCTCCGCCAAGTTGCGAGGTGCAGGATGAGCCTCGTTATATCTTTGTTCTGCTGCAGTCTGAGCCAATGCATGGATGGCATCAGCCACGTCCTCTGCAGGTAGCCCTTGTCCCTGAGGAGCCAACCCTGTAGCCACTCTGGACCCCGCAAGATGTCAGGGATCTGAGACCTACTGAGAGTGTAGAAGTCATGGACACCCACTGGGAACCATGCACAGGCCCATAGGATGCGTTTGTGGTGGTCGCACATCAGCTGAACATTCAGTGAGTGGAAGCCCTTGCAGTTGACGTAGTTGACCGTTTGTTGCGATGGAAATCTGAGCACCATGTGAGTGCAGTTGATGGTACCCTGCAGCTGTGGGAAACCTGAGATCTGGGCAAATCCCAGTGCTCTTGCTTTTTAGCTTTCCTGATCCCAGGCGAAATGCACAAAGTTGTGTGCCTCACGAAGATGGCGTCCATGGCCTCATAAGAACATAAGAAATAGGAGCAGAATTAGGTAATTTGGCCCCTCAAGCTTGCCCCGCCATTCAATAAGATCATGGCTGATCTACCCCAGGCCTCAACACCTCTTTTGTGCCAGCTGCTCATAGCCCTCAGCTCTCCGATATTTCAAAAATCTATCTACCTCCTCTTTAAATACTCTCAGTGACCTAGCCTCCACAACTCTCTGGGGTAGAGAATTCCAGACATTCACTACCCTCTGAGAGAAGAAATTCCTTCGCATCTCAGTTTTAAATGAGTGTCCCCTTATTCTGTAATTATGTCCCCTAGTTCGAGATTCCCCCACTAGTGGAAACATCTTCTCAACATCTACCCTGTCAAATCCCCTCAGAATCTTGTACGTTTCAATAAGATTACCCCGAATTCTTCTAAATTCTAATGAATAAAGGCCTCCCCTGTTTAGCTGTTCTTGATATATCAACGCCTTCATCCCAGGAATCAGCCTAGTGAATGTCTTTTGAACTGCCTCCAATGCCAGTATGTCCTTTCTTAAATACGGGGACCAAAACTGTACACAGTACTCCAGGTGCGGCCTCACCAACACCATATACAGTTGTAACAAGACTTCCCTTTTTTAAACTCCAACCCCCTAGCAAGACAGACCAAAATTCCATTTGCCTTCTTAATTACTTGTTGCACCTGCATGCTAACTTTTTGTGTTTCATGTATAAGAACACCCGGATCCCTCTGTGCTGTACTTTTTTGGAGTCTCTCTCCATTTAAATAATAGTCTGCCTTTTGATTCTTCCTACCAAAATGCATGACCTCACACTTTCCGACATTAAACTCCATCTGCCAAGTTTTTGCCCACTCACTCAACCTAAATATATCCCCTTGCAGATTCCTTATATCCTCATTACAACATGCCCTCCCATCTATTTTTGTATCGTCAGCAAATTTGGATACATTACATTCTGCCCCCTCCTCAAAGTCATTAATATAGATAGTAAATAATTGAGGCCATAGGACTGATCCTTGTGGCACTCTACTAGTTACGTCTTTCCAGCCTGAAAAAGGCCCAATAATCCCGATTCTTTGTCTTCTGTGCGTTAACCAATCCTCAATCCATGCTAATACATTATCCCCAATACTACGAGCTCCTAACTTGTGCAATAACCTTTTATGTGGCACCTTAACAAATGCTTTCCGGAAATCCAAATACACAACATCTACCAGCTCCCTTTTATCAATTCTGCTTGTTACATCTTCAAAGAACTTTAGCAAATTTGTCAAACATGATTTCCCTTTCATAAAACCATGTTGACTCTGTTTGATTGCATTAAGCTTTTCTAAATGTCCTATTTCTTCCTTAATAATGGATTCTAGCATTTCCCCAGTGACAGATGTTAGGCTGACTGGCCTATAGTTTCCTGATTTTTGTCCCCCTCCCTTCTTGAACAGCGGCATTACATTAGTGGTTTTCCAATCCGCTGGGACCATCCTGGAATCCAGTGAGTTCTGGGATACTTCAACCAATGTCTCCACTATATCTGCAACCGCTTCCTTTAAAACCCTTGGATGCAGGCCATCAGGTCCTGGCGACTTATCTGCCTTTCATTCCATTAATTTTTCAAATACTTTCTCCCTCGTGATAGAGACTGTTACAAGATTTTTCCTCCCATTAGCTCCTTGCTCATTTGATATCTTTGGGATGCTTATAGTGTCCTCCACCATGAATACCGATGCAAAATATCGGTTTAAATTATCTGCCATTTCCCTGTTCTCCATTATCAATTCTCCAGTTGCATCCTCCAAGGGTGCCACACTCACTTTAGTCACTCTCTTTCTTTTTATATACCCAAAGAAGCTCTTGCTGTTTGTTTTTATATTTCTTGCCAATTTACTTTAATAATCAATTTTCTCCTTCTTTATTAGCTTTTTAGTCATCCGCTGCTGGTTCCTACAAAATTCCCAATCCTCTGGCCTACCTCATGGATGCATTTTTGTGTGGAGGCTTGTGATATCACACAGGGGTCACCGGTGGAGCCCTGAAAGGAGCCACTGGCATAAAAATTGAGCGCTGCAGTCACTTTCACGGCCACTGGCAATGGATGCCCTCCATGTCCCCACTACGCCAAATCCTGCAGCAGGTGGCAGATGTGACTGACCAGTTCCCTGGACTTGCGCAGTCTTCAGTGACACTGGTTCTTGGTCATCTCCAGGAATGTAAAGTTCTAGCTGGGTGCCTACCAATGATGGCTCACTGTGGCTCTTCAGCGAAGTGTGTGGAAGTGCCAGTCACCCCTTCTTCTTGAGGGTGCTGCTCCTCCCTCTGTCCAGCCAGGCACCTCCGTCGCTCTCTTTTCCTTCCTCTTTGCTCCCTGTAAGCCATGAGGCATACAGCTAAGTCACCAGGCTCCATGGTCCTGATGTACTCCTCCTGCAGGATGAAAGAGGGAGAGACATGTGGGTTAGCATAGGTGTACTAAGAACCTCGCTTGGTTAAGTCAGAAGGCCCCTTAATGCATCCCAGAGAGTGCTGGCTACCACTTGGATAGCCAGAGTTTAGTGCGCTGCATGGCTGCCCGAAACCTTATCAACCTCCGCTCCACTCCGCCTGACCAACTGGTGGCAGCTTAGCCCTCTTGACTGCATGCTGTGCTCTCAGCTCAGGCACAGGCACAGGCATTCTCCTAACTGGCACTGCAAGGCTGCGCTGTTAGCTTGAACTATGGGGGAGACTGGTCCAAACCTAAATGAAGACATTGCAAGGGGTTGTGAGCACCTCCACTAGTGACTGCTCCATGGCCAGTTTTCACAAAGAGATTGTACAACTTGCCCAGTTGCCCAATTGCTCTGCAGTCCACTAAAATGGTCATTAGTTTGAACTCTGTGCCCGAGGGGTGAAAAGCTCTGGAGTATTTGGCGGCTCTTCCATGCCTCTGCATTGCTTGAGTGGGTACATAAGCTAGGGACTCCAAGCATGTCAATGTGGCTGTGCCTGAACTGTCTCAGCTGAGGAGGAATGGTCACTTTTTACAAGGTTTCGCTAATGCACAGCCGCTTTTCTCCCACCGCATATGCTTGTGCACTACCATCAGACCAGGCTGCCTTGCCCACCCACAATTCGCCTCAGGTGCAGTGAAGCCCTTGCACACCCGAACTTGCCTCACAGTGTGCTGTCTTCACCCCCACCCCCAACTCGCCCCAACCACAGTGTAGCCTTTGCCCCGGGAATGCACTGTCAGCCAGTGGGAAAAAGTGACTGGCCTGTGCCCTCGCATGAATGTGTGACGCCTCAGCCTTGAAGTTGAACGGGCGACCCTCGCGAGCGCTGCGCAACATTAGTGAGCACTCACCTCCAAGTTCCCCTCGA
Source organism: Cetorhinus maximus (assembly GCF_964194155.1). Lineage (NCBI taxonomy): Eukaryota > Metazoa > Chordata > Chondrichthyes > Lamniformes > Cetorhinidae > Cetorhinus > Cetorhinus maximus. The sequence continues at coordinate 109,812,954 of NC_135881.1, forward strand.
AGTGCAGCTCGCCAGGTGCATGCCTTATAAATGTTGTTGTGAAATATGTCGGCGTGATTGCCCGGATGATCCAGCATGGGGTGATGATTCTGGCTAGCAGAGCTTATAATGATATGCAGATATATTAAGATGACGTCCCCGACGTCCGGCAGTGGGAAATGCGGTCCACCATTGATGGGCGGAGTGGACAATCGCAAACCGGTTTCACAACGGCGGGAATTGACTTTTGGCCTTCGCACCATATTTTACGCTCACACCGGCCACGATGTGCGATGTCAACGGGGACGGAAAATCTACCCATGGAGTAAGTTCAGTCTAAAAGTTCCTATAAAATACTCTAAAGCAGTGTTGTCCATATCAGGGAAATTAGGAATACGGATGAAGACAATTGTATTTCTGATTGATAAATAAAAAATGAACAATAGCCAACATGGTTGAATATGTCTCCTCAATACTCATGTCCATACGCTGTATACATGTTTTTTAAAAATTCATTCAAGGGATATGGGCTTCACTGGCAGGGCCAGCATTTATTGCCCATCCCTAATTGCCCTTGAGAATGTGGTGGTGAGCTGCCTTCTTGAACCGCTGCAGTCCATGTGGTGTAGATATGCCCATAGTGCTGTTAAGAAGGGTGTTCCAGGATTTTGACCCAGTGACAGTGAAGGAACGGTGATATATTTCCAAGCGGAGTGACTTAGAGGAGAACTTCCAGGCGGTGGTATTCCCGTTTTTCTGCTGCCCTTGTCATTCTAGATGGTAGTGGTCGTGGGTTTGGATGGCCACACTTGAATCTCCTGGTCCTGCTGGTATTTGTAGACCTTTCAAACTTTATTTTGTGATTCATATTGTATTAGGCTGAATTATTGCTATTTTTGGGATGTTATTGCTTTTAAAAAACAGGGCGTTAATCTCACTATTTTTAGATTATTTTGTTCCTGATGATGGAAACATCAATTACTTATTTTTCATGTTTGGAAAATTCTTTCTGCAAAATGTTGTCAACCATACCAAGACAAATAGAATAACAGAGTAAAAGCAGAATAACTAGGGAAGGAGTAGGGCCAATTAGGGACCATGTAGGTAATGTGTGTTTGGACCCGGAAGATGTGGGTACAGTCCTCAATGAATATTTTGCGTCAGCCTTCACAATGGGAAAGGACGGCACAGGTATTGACATCAGAGTGGAGGAATGTGAAATGTTATTGGAAATTAACATAGAGAGAGAGGAGGTACTAGTGGGTTTAGGGACCTTAAAAGTGGATAAATCCACAGGCCAGGCTCTTGACGGAGTCTAGGGAGAGATATCAGGGGCCGAGGCAGTAATTTTCAAATCCTCTCTGGCCACAGGTGAAGTGCCAGAAGACAGGAGAACTGCTAACATTGTCTCATTATTAAAAAAGGGAAGAAGGGATAGACCAGGAAATTACAGGCCAATCAGTCTAACCTCGGTGGTAGGGGAGTTACTAGAAATAATTCTGAGGGACAGAATATATCTGCACTTGAAGAGACATGGATTAATCAGGGATAGTCAGCATGGATCTGTTAAGGAAAGGTCATGTTTGACAAATTTGATCAAATTTTTTGAGGAGGTAACCGGGAGTGTTGATGAAGGTAATGCATTTTATGTGGTCCACATGGATTTTAGCAAGGCTTTTGATAAGGACCCTCATGGCAAACTAGTCAAGAAAGTAAGAGCCCATGCGATCCAAGGCAAAGTGGCATGTTGGATCCAAAATTGGCTGAGGGGCAGGAAGCAGAAGGTGATGGTAGAGGGATGTTTCTTTGACTGGAAGTCTGTTTGCAGTGGGGTTCCGCAGGACTCGGTGCTAGGGCCCTTGCTGTTTGTGGTGTACATAAATACTTTGGACTCAAGTGTAGGGGGTATGATCAAGAAGTTCGCAGATGACACAGAATTTGGTAGTGTGGTAAATAGTGTGGAGGATAGCCGTAAAATGCATATCAATGGACTGGTTAGGTGCTCAGGGCAGTGGCAAATGGAATTCAACCCAGAAAAGTGTGAGGTAATGCACTTGGGGAGGGCTAACAAGGCAAAGGATTACATTATGAATGGTAGGACCCTGGAAAGCACTGAAGGTCAGAGGGACCTTGGTGTGCATATCCACAGATCCCTCAAGGTATCAGGGCAGGTAGATAAAGTGGTTAAGAAGACATATGGGATACTTGCCTTTATTAGCCGTGGCATAGAATACAAGAGCAGGGAGGTTATGCTGGAACTGTATAAAAAGCTGGTTAGGTCACAACTGGAGTACTAAGTTCTCGTCACCACATTATAGGAAGGATGTGATTGCACTGGAGAGGGTGCAGAGGAGATTTACCAGGATGCTGCCTGGGCTGGAGGGTCTGAGCTATGAGGAAAGATTGGATAGGCTGGGGTTGTGTTCATTGGAGCAGCGAAGGTTGAGAACGGACCTGATAGAGGTGTATAAGATTATGAGGGGCATAGATAGGGTGGAAAGGAAGGCAATTTTTCCATTAGTAGAGGGGTCAATAACCAGGGGGCATAGATTTAAGATGAGGTAGAAGGCTAAGAGGGGAGTTGAGGAGAAATCTTTTCACCCAGATGGTAGTAGGAGTCTGGCACTCACTGCCTGAAAGGGTGGTTGAGTCAGAAACTTTCGTAACATTTAAGAAGTATTTAGATATTCACTTGTGTTGCCATAGCCTTCAGGGCTATGGGCCAAGTGCTGGAAAATGGGATTAGTGTAGTTAGATCTTTGTTGACTGGTGTGGAAACGATGGGCTGAATGGCCTCTTTCTGTGCTGTAAACGTCTTTGAGTCTACCGGTCATTTAAAATTTACCTGCAGAAATGTTAATTTTGTGTCTCCCAAATAAACTAATTAGATACTTAACTCTCACTCTCACCACAGTAGCTGGTGAAATTTAAATTAAATTAATAAATTCAATGAGGTAACAAAAATCTGAAATTGAAAGCTAGCCTCAGTAATTGTGACCAAGGGTGGAATTTTTCCTGTCACACCAGTAGTGGGAATCATGGCAGACATGGTGATTTGGTGGGAGGCCAAAAATCAAGTTTCCCGACATCGGGAAATTAGTTTGGAATATTATTCTCCCAACTTTCATGGCGGCTTAAAGGTGTGTCGAGTGTCCATTGGAGCTATGTCAGGAACCCCATTTGCATCTCATGAATGCTCAATCAAAGGCCAACACACAGGAACCTTGTCCCTCTACCAAATTAAGCGCCTCACCAGCAGGAATTTAGAAAGCTCTATTTCACGACTGTACATAAGTGACATGCATCCTGTGAAGTAGACCTCTTCCTGGACTTTCAGGTCTGTAGATGCTGCATTTGCCTTCTTTTCACAATGTCACTGAGAAATATCAGTTCTGCCTCAGCCATCCCCTATGCCAAGGCTGGGCACAGGGGAGGGTTGAGGCTGAGGCAGAACTGGGGGGGGTGGGGGGAGAGGACGGCAGGTGGTGGAGTCAGGGAGCAGAGTGGAAGAGTGAATGACTGTCTGGGTGCCATATAAATATGGCGACCGGACATTAGAGCCTGTGAGCTTACGGTGGGCCAAGCCTCCTGGCCTGAGATGCGACATGCTCCTTACGGCTGCATAATTAATGAACTGAAAATCACAAGATCTCACATGTTCAGCCATCCCATCTCCAGCAGAAATCACTCCAACTTTCACTTCCACCACTGGACTTAGTCTCCAGGTTGGAAAATTCTGTCCCATGAAACTCTCATCCTTTGTCGTAAAAAAACCATCTGGTTCACTAATGTCCTTTAGGATAGGAAGTGACCCACGTGTGACTTCAGGTTCACAGTAATGTGTTTGACTCTTAACTGTCCTGTGAAATAGCCGAGCAAGCCACTCAGTCCAAGGGCATTAACAGGCAACAAATCCTGGCTTTGCTGATGATGCCCACATCCCATGAAAGAACTATTAAAAAGTCCCTCGAAGAGAGGAGTCCGCTTAAAGCCCACACATTAGAGCTTACACATGGAGTCTGTTAATGTGGGGATGTTGTTGCACTGCAGCTACCACACAGTTCTGACTGAACAGGAAATTCTTCCACTATTACCACCTGCCATGAATCTAAAGGATTTACAGGTTGGCAGTCAACCTGCTTGGCCATGCACCTTCAGTGACCATCAAGTCCTGGAGTGGGACTAGAACCCAGACCTTCTGACTCAGAGGTAGGGACACTTGTTAGTAGAATCCAAGCCAGTTAGTGAAGTCAAAGCCAAGACATTGAAAGAGAGTTTATTCCCTTTGTTCAATCTCATAGCTCTCCCCACACACTCAATGTCCTAGCAGTCCCCTATTTAAGACATGCATACTAACCCCTGAGCTATACAGATACCTGCCTCACTCCCGTTACATTCTTTTAAAACCCAAAAATAAACTAATTAATAAATCAAAAAATTGATAACCCTTTAAAGAGGCACTGTAACAAATAACAAATCTTTAAAGGAAACTTATCTAGATAAATTATAGTGTGCAGTCACCTATTTATATGTGCTTAAAGTACTTAATTAAACAATGCCTTTCACTTGAGTATCCTAGCAATACAATTAACATACCATAACAGATTCCCCTTTCTTTCTTTAAACAATAACTTTAAAACACGCTCAACACGCAGTGAGGAGACACCATAGATCTTCACATTGCATCTGTGAATGTTCCTGCATACATATCCTCTGTGATAAGGTTCCTGTCGTGGAGACACAGCAGATGCCCACAGTCCCTACATTCCAGGAGAATGATGACGACATGCATTGAGGCACTCCATTGATCCTCACATAGCTCATGTGAATGTCTGATCTCCTATCTGGCTGATGGCACCTCATTTGAGCTCTGTGAACAGGCTCATATCATGGAGATGCAGTGGGGATACTTTTTTACTTCTCCTGAACCAGGTGGTGGTGTTCCCATGTATCTGCTGCCCTTGTCCTTCTAGATGGTAGCGGTTGTGGGTTTGGAAGGTGCTGTCTAAGGAGCCTTGGTGAGTCTCTGCAGCACATCGTGTAGATGGTACACACTGCTGCCACTGTTCGTCAATGGCGGAGGGAGTGAATGTTTGTGGAAGGGGTGCCAATCAAACGGGCTGCTTTGTCCTGGATGGTGTTAAGCTTCTTGAGTGTTGTTGGAGCTGCACTCACCCAAGCCAGTGGAGAGTATTCCATCGCACTCCTGACTTGTGCCTTGTGGACAGGCTTTAGGGAGTCAGGAGGTGAGTTTCCTAGCCACTGTATTTGTATGGTTAGTCCAGTCCAGTTTCTGGTCAATAGTAACCTCCAGGGTGTTGATTGTGGGGGATTCAGCGATGACTGTCAAGGACCGGTGGTTGGATTCTCTCTTGTTAGAGATTTTTTTTTATTCGTTCATGGGACATGGGCATCGCTGGCTAGGCCAGCACTTATTGCCCATCCCTAATTCCCCATGTTCAGAGGGCATTTTAGAGCCAATCACATTGCTGTGGGTCTGGACTCACCTGTAGGTCAGACCAGGTAAGGATGGCCAGAACAAAAACAAAAATACCTGGAAAAATTCAGCAGGTCTGACAGCATCTGCGGAGAGGAATACAGTTAACATTTCGAGTCCGTATGACTCTTCAACAGAACTGATAAGTGGCAAGTAACATTCGCACCAAACAAGTGCCAGGCAATGAGGTGGTGGTGTAGTGGTATTGTCACTGGACTAGTAATCCAGAGACCCAAGGTAATGCTCTAGGGACTGGAGTTCAAATCCCATGATGGCAGATGGTGGAATTTGAATTCAATAAAAATCTGGAATTAAGGTCTGATTGACCATGAAACCATTGTTGTTTGTATTAAAAACCCTTTAGGGAAGGAAATCTGGCCATCCTTATATAAAAGCAAAAAAACTGCGGATGCTGGAAATCCAAAACAAAAACAAAATACCTGGAAAATCTCAGCAGGTCTGACAGCATCTGCGGAGAGGGATACAGTTAACGTTTTGAGTCTGTATAACTCTTTAACAGAACTAAGGAAAAATAGAAAAGAGGTGAAATATAAGCTGGTTTAAGGGGGGTGGGACAGGTAGAGCTGGAGAGAGGGCCAGTGATAGGTGGAGATTGCCAAAAGATGTCATAGACAAAGGAACAAAGAGCCGTTGACGGTGGTGATATTAGCTAAGAAATGTGCTAATGGTGACATTAAGGGTAGAAAGCAGGACGAGCAAGGTACAGATAGCCCTAGTGGGGGTGGGGTGGGGGGAAGGGATCGAAATAGGCTAAAAGGTAGAGATAAAACAATGGATGGAAATACATTTAAAAATAATGGAAATAGGTGGGAAAAGAAAAACACCCACCCCCGCTTAAACCAGCTTATATTTCACCTCTTTTCTATTTTTCCTTAGTTCTGTTAAAGAGTTATACGGACTCAAAATGTTAACTGTATCCCTCTCCGCAGATGCTGTCAGACCTGCTGAGATTTTCCAGGTATTTTGTTTTTGATTTCCAGCATCTGCAGTTTTTTTGCTTTTATATAAGGATGGCCAGATTTCCTTCCCTAAAGGGTTTTTAATACAAACAACAATGGTTTCATGGTCATCATCAGACCTTAATTCCAGATTTTTATTGAATTCAAATTCCACCATCTGCCATCATGGGATTTGAACTCCAGTCCCTAGAGCATTACCTTGGGTCTCTGGATTACTAGTCCAGTGACAATACCACTACACCACCACCGCATTGCCTGGCACTTGTTTGGTGCGAATGTTACTTGCCACTTATCAGCCTCAGCCTGGATATTGTCCAGGTCTTGCTGTATTTGGACATGGGCTGCTTCAGTATCTGAGGAGTCATGAATGGTACTGAGCATCGTGCAATCATCAGCAAACATCCCCACTTCTGACCTTATGATGGAAGGAAGTTCATTGATGAAGCAGCTGAAGATGGCTGGGGCTAGGACACTACCCTGAGCAACTCCTGCAGTGATGTCCTGGAGCTGAGATGATTAACCTCCAACAACCACGACCAGTAGTTTGTGCTAGGTATGACTCCAACCAGCAGAGGGTTTTCCCCCTGATTCCCATTGATTCCAGTTTTGCTAGGGCTCCTTAATTCCACACCCTGTCAAATGCTGCTTTGATGTCAAGGACAGTCACTCTCACCTCATCTCTGGAGTTCAGCTCTTTTGTCCATGTTTGAACCAAGGCTGTAATGAGGTCAGAAGCTGAGTGACGCTGGTGGAACTCAAATTGAGCATTAGTGAGCAGGTTCTTGCTAAGCAAGTGCCACTTGATAGCACTGTTGATGACCCCTTCCATCACTTTACTGATGATCGAGAGTAGACTAATTTGTCCTGCTTTTGTTGTGCAGGACATACCTGGACAATTTTCCACATAGCCGAGTGGATGCCAGTGTTGTAGCTGTACTGGAACAGCTTGGCTAGGGGCACAGCAAGTTCTGAAGCACATGCTTTCAGTACTATTATTCGGATATTGTCAGGGCTCATAGGCCTTTGCAGTATCCAATGCCTTCAGCCGTTTCTTGATATCATGTGGAGTGAATCGAATTCTGCCCCTTGTATAGGATTTCCTTCAAAATGTTTGATAAATAAAAGCCCATATCTATTGCTTCTACTAGAGCCAGTGTTTCTGCGGTAAGGCTCGCTGAATTTTCTGAAACCTCAGCCTTGATAAATGCCCTTCTCCCTGCATGCAGAGCATTCACGTGCTCAGAAAAAATTGAAGCAGTTGTAGTTCCTTCCAAGGCTGGGGGATAATCCCACATCACTGCAAGTATTTTTGGATTTCTCCCATAAACTAATTGATAGGGAATGTAGCCTCCAGCCAGTTGAAGTAAATTCCATGCCACTCTAACTGATTCTTTCTAACTGATCAGTATCATCATCTTCCCCTCTGTCATTTCAAAAACCCTGTACTTCTGTTTTGGCCAATTCATCACATAATGAAAAATTCGAGTCACATCTGAAATGCCTGTTGACCATTCGTTGGTTATTCCTGGGGTGCATTCTCCTGCCAGAGTTAATCAATTCCTATAATCTGTTAGAGCTACCAAAAGAGTCTCTAACTTCATTTCTTTTGTTTATAGTTCTTCTTTGTACAGTTACTTGCGTCCCATATATAAATGGTCTTGAAATGCTGCCAACATTGAATCCTTCATCTTTCTTGCTACTGCTGAGGGTCCCATTGGTGCCATGAAAGTGGCTGGAAATGAATGTTTCCCCAGCACTTTTTTTAAGCTTTAGACATCTGTTCCAAAAACATATCTGTTTCTGAGAATCTAACTCCAATCAAGGCCAGGAGCCTATCCATGTTTGATACTTTTCATAATCCAGCAATTTGAAAGCAAGCAGTGAATTTGGGATCTCTGTATAGAATTTCTGCAATCTTACATATAACATGTTAAATTCCATAATATATTCTTCTATGGACTAACCATCCATCCTTCTAAATTCATCAAAGATTGACCATGCCTCATATGAATTTAACAGATCATCTTATAAATTGCTCCATGAATTTTAAGAGATTATCCAAATCTTCCTCAGTGTCCAAATGACAAGCCTCTAGCTCTGAAAATACTTTGCACCTGATCCTGCTTCCGCTGGGAAGCAAAAGTGCCACAGCCATACCTTGCTTTTGCTTTTGTAAGGTGATCTGTTAAATTCAGAGAATTTAAAACAAACCATAATAGGCAACAACAAATCATTGAAAAAAAGCAATTTTGTTTCTGCATTTTCATGCAAAAAATGGAGGGTAGCATTGTAATGAAAAAAATAATCTTTGAATTTCACCTTATCTCCCAGTTTTGTCAATTTTGAAACTTGCCTCTGCTATTGACATCTCCTTTGTAAATACAACTTGTTACTATTTTGGATTTTGATGCATCACTGATAAGTGATAAACATGAGCATTTATGCAATAGTGCAGAATGGACCTTGTGTCAAAATAGAATGGGTGTGGGCTTATTCTGCTTTATGTAGTTAAAGTATTACTGTTGTATTTATCAATATAGGCAACAGTCATTTTTCATACTATCTTTGTATTAGCATTAGTTCATTTTGGAAGAATGATCGTGAGTTTGTTTTAATGAATCCATCATTATTTAATTTCTACTAGAGACCTCAGTGGTCCCTCTAACACCATTTACACATGTCCACTTTAATGCAGAGATCATTAGTTCTTCAGTAGCTCACCTAGCATGGCATATTAATATAATTGTGAACATAATTACAAAAAAAAGTATCATGCTTTAATTTATACATAGAGGATGAATTTCTGGAGGGGTTCTCCTGGTTGATTGGCGGACCGGACAGTGATCAATGGATAAGCGGGAGACCATTCAATCCCATTCCACAGAAATTCATCCCTACATATCTCAGTATTTACTATGCTATCAGCAAACAGATGTTTTACAACCTGAACTGGCTCTGGGATGTAGCTGTTCCACAGGAAGTTTTCAGTGACAATGGGCCATGAGGTAACTTCAGTCACTCTGTCACCATCCTGCGCAAAGTCAATCACTGCTGTATAGTGAATAGATGATCGGGAACATATGCCTCGATTGCAAGGTGCTTGGTGTAGGTCCACATGACACGAGGAAAGGGCAAGATTTGATCCTGAATGTCCAACACTTGGTACATCTAGATGGAATGAGAAATTAAATCAAACATTTTATAAGAAGTAGTGCTCTATTAATTCTTAGCATTAAAAAGGAAACATGCAAACAAATCTGTACGTTTGGAGGGTTTGACTTTGCATTGGTGAAAATGTGGATTAGCTACAAAAGAGCAGTGCATCACTAATTAAAGTTTGGGAATAGTTTGACATTTTTTTGGCTCCAAGATCTCTGATCATTCACTTTAACAGAGGTGAGGTGAGGTCAGGGTGACTGCCCTTGACATCAAGGCACCATTTGACCGAGTGTGGCATCAAGGAGCCCCAGCAAAACTGGAGTCAAAGGAAATCAGGGGGAAACCTCTCTGCTGGTTGGAGTCATACCTAGCACAAAGGAAGATGGTTGTGGTTGTTGGAGGTCAATCATCTCAGTTCCAGGACATCACTGCAGGAGTTGCTCAGGGTAGTGTCCTCCGTCCAACCATCTTCAGCTGCTTCATCAATGACCTTCTTTCCATCACAAGATCAGGAGTAGGGCTGTACACTGATAATTGCACAATCTTCATCACCATTCGCGACTCCTCAGATACTGAAGCAGTCCATGTCCAAATGCAGCAAGACCTGGACAATATCCAGGCTTGGTCTGACAGGTGGCAAGTAACATTCATGCCACACAAGTGCCAGGCAATGACCATCTCCAACAAGAGAGAATCTAACCATGACATTCAATGGCATTTCCATCACTTAATCCTCCATTATCAACATTGCCCAGAAACTGAACTGGACTAGTCATGTAAATACTGTGGCTACAAGAGCAGATCAGTGACAACGAATCCTGCAACAGGTAACTCACCTCCTGACTCCCTAAAGCCTGTCCACCATCTACAAGGCACAAGTTAGGAGTATGATGGAATACTCTCCACATGCCTGGATGAATGCAGCTCCAACAACACTCAAGAAGCTTGACACCGTCCAGGACAAAGCGGCCCGCTTGATTGGCACTCCTTTCACAAACATTCATTCCCTTCAGCACCGATGAACAGTGGCAGCAGTGTGTACCATCTACGAGATGCACTGCAGAAACTCATCAGGGCCCTTTAGGCAGCACCTTCCAAACCCATGATTGCTACCATTTAGAAGGACAAGGACAGCAGACACATGGGAACACCACCAACTGGAGGTTCCCCACCAAGTCACTCTCCATCCTTACTTGGAAATATATCGCTGTTCCTTCACTGTTGCTGGGTCAAAATCGTGCAGCTCCTTCTCTAACAGCAATGTGGGTATACCTACACCATGTGGACTGCAGCGGCTCAAGAATGCAACTCACCACACCTTCTCAAGGGCAATTAGGGATGGGCAATAAATGCTGGCCTAACCAGTAATGCCCACATGCCACAAATGGATAAATAAAAATAAAACTGCGCATGGATGAGCACCAGGTATCCTGTGGAAAACAAAATGTCCTCTCTCAAGATGACAACATGTCCATTCCCCCACCAGCCTCTCAAGCAGTGCCACATTGAAACTGGACAGCAAACTAAATCATAGTCAGCTACTGTATGTTACAGTCTACAGCCAGGACCTCTTAGGCTCAAGCTCTTCAAGGTCAATCACCATGGTCATCTCAAGTGCTCTCAGGGTAAGATCAGCAGACTTTCATTTCCCAGTTGTAGCCACTAGCACCGTGTAGGAGCACCATATTGTTGGACATGTTGGAGCGTTAAGAGTTAAAATTGAACTCACCTATATGACCATGACCAGTCATACAGCAACAAGCTTTCGAAGGTGAACAAGAAAACAGTGAGATGTATTTGCAAGGAAATAAGTGACTGAGATAACACTGGCCATAAGTGATTACTACAAAGCGTTAGTGACCATATGGTGTAGAGTGGATATTTAAGTAAGCTGACAATAAACTGTTATTGAATGGATCCGAGAACAGATAAATCATATGATCTTATATGTGAAGTGTACCTTTAACTAAGCAAGCTGAGGTGCATAAAAGAGGATGGCATTCCAGAGTTAGCTGGAGAGCTAGAAAGGGACAGGACTCTGAAGCTACTCCTTTGTACTGTGTAGATTTGATCACCTGTCTTGTATATGAATAAAATCTGTTCTGTAAACTTCACTACCATGCTTACACGAAGTGTTGTGCATCGTAGAAGGAAGGAGACTAACCAACAGTTGATTCTAAAGAGAGTGGTAGCATAATACTTAAAACAGACACTTGGAGCAGACGTGCACCCAACCCGGTCGGGCGTAAAATAGCATGAGAAGACGTTGGGAGAGCGTCCTGGTGTCATCCCATCTGCGCACAATCTTTAGATTGGCAGGCTGGTGCAGGTCGCAGCTGCGCTCGCCATCAATTAAAAGGCCACATAAGGCCATTAAAAAGCCAACTGATCCAGGTTTTATGTTGCCTGTGCGATTTTGCACTCGTTGCACCGGCAAAACAGGCAGGCAGACAGCCCACAATTCGCAAAACCTCATCCAAGGGCTGGATAAAAAGGGTCAGCAGCATTGCCATTGTGAGTAGTGAAGAGTTTAGGAGATAGTTTGCTGCTATTTATTTGAACTTGACAGCTTCATCTCTGTTCTGAGCTTAATTCTCAGCTAGGCTTCATTTCAGACTCATTGGTGTCTCCAAGGCCCCAGAGGATTTTGACCATGTGGATCCTTCCAAGTATCAGACAGCCTTCTGTAATCCTGGTAATGGGGATTTTGCTCTCAGCTGGAGGCACCTACCCTGAGGAGGAAGAGAGGGGCAGAAGGGAGAGGAGGCCACGTGTCCCAATGCAGCTTCCAGGGGAGTGACCATGTGGGAGGAGAGGCACAGGCACAAGGGGTGCAGGGCCATCAGTTAGTCCAAGGCGGAAGGGGCCGCAGAAGATGCCACTATCCTGCTGCCAGGCTTTACAGGCAGTGATGTGGCTACCTCAATACATTCAAGAGGCAATGCCGAAGGAGGCTCTGCCTCTCCAAGGAGACTATGACCTCCATTTGTCAGATGATAGCCTGAGATCAGCTCCGACTGTGTGGGTGGACACCCCATGCCAGTGGCTCTGAAGGTCACAGTGGCCCTCAGCTTCTATGCCTCTGGCTCCTCCAGGGGTCAGTGGGGATCTTTGTGGAATGTCCCAATCAGCTGTCCACATTTGTGTCAAGCTGGTGACAGAAGCTCTGCTCAAGTGGATAATGACTTCTATTCATTTCTGGATGGAGGAGGCCAGCCAGGCTGAACGAGCCAGAGGGTTTGCAGTGTTTTCTGGGTTCCCCCGCATCCAGGGTGCAATCGGCTGCACACATGTGGCCATCAAGGTGCCAGCGAGTCAGCCGGGTGCCTTCGTCAAGAGGAAAAGATTTCACTCGATGAACATGCAGATAGTGTGTGACCACAGGATGCAGATTCTGCAAGTCTGTGGAAGGTACCCTGGCAGCTCCCATGACGCTTATATCCTCAGACGCTCCCAGGTGCCAAGGCTATTCAGTGCTCCAGCCCGACTGGATGGATGGCTGCTGGGTGACAAGGGCTAACCCTTGCAAAGGTGGCTTATGATGCCTCTCCGCCACCCAAGTATAAAGGTAGAGCAACGTTATAATAGGAGTCATGCCTCCACAAGGGTGGTGATAGAGAGAACCATAGGTCTTCTCAAGATGCGCTCCTGATGCCTGGTCCATTCAGGGGGAAGCACTACAATACCGCCCAGAGTAGGTGTCACTGATAGTGGTTGCATGCTACGCTCTCCACAATCTGGCACTGGCAAGGGGGACCCACTGGAGGAAGAGGAACTGCAAAAGATGAATGCTGCAGAGTTTAGCTATGTTGATGGTTTCAGACGATAAACTTTTCGAATAATGTATAAACAATAATACACAATTGATTTAGAAAAATCAGTTTTACTCTTTGTTCTCTTTTGTGTGAGATATTAGTAAAGGTTTAATCAGCTCCACAGGCCACAGAGAATGAAACCAGTAGTGAGTCAGAAGAGGAGTGTGGTGAGGAAAACGCTGAGTGCGTGGAGGGAGACCTCTGTATCCTTCAGGGAGGCAGGGACACCAGGGACGCCTTGACCCAATCCTTCTTCAGCTAGGCTGCAAAGATCTGCTTCCACCTCATGCCATGGCTGCCGCCCCCATCCCAGATGCCTGAAATGGACCTTTCATTTGAACCCAAAGTTTACTCAGTGCCTGTGCAATGAAGTTTAGAGACACTCACAGCCAGCATTACACACTGGCGTACCCTGCACCAAAAAATAAGATGAAGTATACTCAGGCCATTACGACAAAAACAAAATTTATGTAATTTTAACAATCAAAACAAATTAACATTACTATCTCTGGTGTCCATTTTTATACCAGTAAACATAAACAAAACATTACTGAACAGAAGATCACTCCCCGTGATCAGTCCCTCCTGTGCTCATGGTGCCTTAAACTTACATTTATGAGTGCTACATCTTGGTGCACCCCGCCCCCCTCGCTGGCAGCGGCACTGGAGGCAGCCTGCTGACTCTGGTGTCCTGTTGGCCTTGATGACCTTGACGACTGTCCTCTGGCCAGTGGAGCCTGTGCAGGACCCGCCTGGGAGGGAGCGGCCAATGCCATGGTTGGCATCTCCCCAGTCATCGCAGCCTCATCAGATGCCAGGTCACTGGCAGAGGGGTGAAGGAGCTGCTGCCGTCATCCAGAGCACCCTGAAAGGAGCCCGCAGAGATGACAGGCAACTCATGCGCCAACGTGAGGTCACTCTGGACCTCCCTGCTCGCCATTGATGGACGGGCATCTGGCTGGGATACTGGGTGCCTCACCTATCTCCCACACTGGCACTGACCACCTGAGATCATTGCCTGTGTGAGGGCTTGCAGGTCTGAGCGTAACCCCAGGAACCCCTGATTCTGTCCCTGGAGCTGCCTATCCATGAGAGTTGCCATTCTCTATGGAGCAGGAAGTATGCTCGGCGATGAGGGTCATGCTCCCCATGGACTCCTCCGCAACAGAGTCCATGGCATGCATACCTTTCATGGATCTCTGCCAGATCCTCCTGCACATCCCGCTGGACATCCAGCATCTGCCGCCTAATGGATGCCTCCAGAGGCTCATCACCTGCCTTCAACTCAGCAGCATCGTGGTCTCCAGCAGTCCTCTGACTGCTGGCGCCCTGGGTACTCTCTGCCTGCACCTCAAGCAAGTGTGAAGTGCTCTTCTGCTGTGCATCGACATTGTAGCTGCTGATCTAACGCCCACTGAGGTGCTGGTATCTGCACTGATGCCTGGTTCCTGGTTCAGAGAGCAGGTGTGACGCAGGTGCAGCTGAAGCCTGGCGGTTCTCTGGTCTCAGGGGTGGTCCTTTGGAGTCCTGTGAACGAGTGCCTGCTGGCGAATCTAAAGGAGAACAATGACATGTCATTAGTTTAAGTAATCACGCTGTCACTGTGCATGCCAGGCACCCTGGCGAGACAATGGAGATCTGCATCATGGTGCCATCTTCTTTCAATGATCAATGGGGACTCCAGTTTTGAGGCTCTCATCAATGAAGAGACTACACAAGAATATTTGCACTATCCAAAACTCTCACCTCTGTGCACTCTTGCCTTCATCTGACACCCCAGCCCCTCAACAACCGGCTGAACAAGGTGCACCGCGCCTCTCCAGCTCCAAGGTATCCTGCTCAAATCTGGTCAATATTAGGAGGTTTGTGGGGCCTCCACCTGTCCGCGACCTCTCAATGTTGTTATGACTCTTCCTTAGATTCACCAGCAGGCACTTGTTCTCAGGACCCCGAAGAGCCACCCATGGGGGAGGGGGAACAGACAGCCCTTAACACTTCATCGCACTGATCCATGCCAACACGGTACTCACCCTTTCCGAGCGCAACAGGTCATTGAACCTTTTGCGACACTGAAAACATGTGCACCGCACAATGTAATGGCTGCTGTCCTCAGTTGCCACCTCCTCCCAAGCTTTTTTTGCCTGGTGAGGTGGCCTCCTCCTTCCATCTCTGGGGACAAGGGTGTCCCTCCTGGCAACCATGTCTTCTAAGAGCACAGCGAGGCACTCGTCTGAAAACCAGAGCTCCAAGTGCCCATCCGACCTACCCTTCTGCCTGACATCTCCAGCCGTTGTTGAGGCCATAGCTTCACTCTCCAGAACACAGAAGATATGTTCTTCCCTGGCAACCTTCAAGGAGCTGCTTGAGCCGTTTTTAAGCCACTTGTCAGGTCGCCATTGGACCTGGCGCCTGACCCATCCCGACCATTGGGAAGATGCATTTCATCCTGGGCAGGCCTTAATTGGTCAATCAGCATGAAATCGCAGTCATGGTCCAATCCCGGTCGGGGCCTGTTTCCCAACTTGTCACGGGCCTGCCGCCTGCCACCAAGGGTAAAATTCAGGCCATGGGGTTTGCAGAAGGGTGACACTTACTTTTACAATTTGTTTTTGCCCAATTGAAAGATGAACTGTCTGAAACCATTATTTTGCCCGAATTCTTTGCATTGGCGTTTGTGACCATACCCATGGTGAATGATACCAGTGCTCATGCTGCAGGGTGTAAGACTGAGTAAGATGGTAGGATGGAGAGTAGATGCAGAGAAGATGAGATGAGAGATGGTTCCAGCATTCCTCCATGATTTTGCTGCTGTAAAGCTATGGCAGTTGGCAGGATTGGTGATCCTTGCTTTTCCAAAATGACCCATCATCCTGCTGCTCTTCACGCTCCTATGCCTCCACTTCTTCCTCTTCTGGTGACTCTAAAGGTTTCCCACTTTAGAGGGAAAAGTTATGAACCAAGCAAATGGCAACATATCTGGAGACTCTATCAAGACTATATTGCAGGACATCTGAAGACTTATCCACGTAGCAGTTATTTACTTAATAATAACTCTACTAGAGGCAATACCTCTAACTGTGGCATTCTTTTCTATATATAGTCAGATTTATGATAGATATTTTGAGCCATGTAGTCAGGGAATACCCCTTGCTCCTAAGCAATCCATCTGACAATGGATAGTCTGTGTGGAAGGGAAGGAAAATTGAGCCTTGATGCAGGATAAAGATATCATGACAACTGCTAACACACAGACCTGCATGACACTTTACCTGTTGTAACAACCAGCTGAACGCTGAGTGCTTAGAAATCCTTCCTCTTTACCCTGGGTTCTTGATATAACTAGGTGCAGTCAATTATGCCCCACACATGAGAGAAGCTTGCGATGCTGACGAAGCCCAGAGCTATGTTCCTGCTTTCCTACCTTAATGGGAGAGTGATGAATTTAGCAGCCTTAGTGAAATATGGCACTTGCTTAACATGGGAATGCAGTTGCTAATGTCACCTAATGAAGTCTATAATGACTCAGAAGCATTAAATTTCAGGGTCATAGACACTTTCAGTGTAACAAACAATGAAATGTGCAACCTATTCCTGAGCTGTAGCTGGTGCAACAGGTGACACAGCTCAGTCACAGCCTCCGTGGTAAAGCAGAGCTGTCAGGCACACTGTTCCACACGAAAGAAAGACGTTCTGTTCTGTACATGCACATCGTGTAAGGCTCCAGTGCCTCCTCCCACCAGCTGCAGATCTCTGTTCTCTGTCTTTCTACTCTTCCTCTACCTCATCCTCCAATGCTAGACTGTCCTGCAGCTCCTATTTTTGAACTCAGCTAGAGCAGCCAATGCAGCCAGAAACAGGGCTGAAACCCTCAAGTAGTCTAAGATGACTAACTAGAGACTTAGCTGAATTCAGCTGAGGATCTTATTAAGTAACATTGATGCAGTCTCCTTCCTGACTACTGCTGCTGCTGAGGATTTGTGGGCAAGTTTTAGAATTAATGAATACAGTACTCTCTGCTCAGATCACTTGCTCCCAGACATTGATGCAGTAGTTTGTATCACCCTGGGACTACAGCATGACATGGGGGAATAATCTTTAATCAGGCACATAATCCTGGTTTACATATATGCATTTGATACCCGTTCTTCTCAGGCAATGCCAGTGGATGAATACAAATAGTCCAAGTCAACAGGGCATCTGGCACAATTCAGGTGTAGAAGGTCAGAAGATGAAATTAGTTGGTCTAACTCTGATTTCACGAAAATTCTGAATGTGCGAAATAAGAGTAAATTAAAGTTGCTTACCTTGATTTGCTGTGTTAAGCATAATTGTGAGTTTACATTCATCTTCAGCCTGGCTGAATTCAGAGCAAGGGATAGGCACTGTACTCTCAATCACCAGTCTGTGTTGCTTTCCATCCTCTGCTATAGTCAAAGCCTCTGGGTGAATCTGTCAATTCACATCACTTTCATATTAAAGACAGACCAGATCAATTACACACTGAATACAAGACTGATAAGCAACATTTTTGTGTTGCCAGATTTTGAAGCTGATCTCGTGTTGAAATTAAACCTCAGTGTGCATGCTCAGAATTCTACAAGTGCAATGCATGCCAACTATTCGACTTGTTAACGTGAGATGTTCATTTAAAACTGATATTTACAGCCACATAGTAACTTAACAAATACTCCAATAAAAAGAACAATGTTGGAGGTATTGAGGCCAGGAATATGCCTTTTAGGTACAATTCCTCAAAAGTGGCAAAAATGTTTATTACTAACATATGCGCCATAAAAATGTCTATATTGCACTAGCATAAAAGCCACAGCTTCAACTTTTAGGGTTGTTGGCTATTCAGAAAAGGTTGCTTGCATTCCTGCAAAAAAAAAAGTGAAGTTGCAGCTGATCACATTTTGCAATGGTATTTTTTATACAGTTTCATTTGTGAGTATGCTTGACTTGAGTTGTGACGCGTGGACTCAAAGAACATGGTTGGAATTTTACAGTCCCCCAGGGAGCAGGCTGCCTGGTTTTGTGGGGGGGTGCAGTAAACTCGGGTGCCATAATATTTTACTAACAGTGGGCGGTATGTATGCCATGTGGCATGACTACCAGGTTTTTACAGGCTGAGGAGTAGTCCCTCCTGGAGTAGTCCCTCCTGTATCGGCCCAACAGATGCCCTTCACCATGGCATATCACCCCCACCATGTTTCCCACCCCTGCCCCCCCAGAACCCCGAACCCGATTTCCTCGCCCCCTGGCTGGGCCCTGCCTTAGTGGAAGATCTCAACTTACCTTTTCATCCAACTCCATCGACTATCATCAGTGGGGACTGCCAGCAGTGCCAGCTGTGGCCACCGCCCCCGATGGAACGACCGAGAGAAAACAACGGTCAGACATTTGATTGGTTGGGAGCTCTTGGAGGCGGAACTTCCTCCCAGATGGGGGCGGAGCTTTCACTCTGAGCCAATTAATGGTCCGGTGGCCATAAAATCGGCTCGGGGCAACTGGGCCAAGCCTGACTTTTCAGTCGGGAGGGCAGGGCTACCACCTCAAAATATAATTCCGCCCCAAATTTCAAATGGGATTTGCTGGGCTGGCATTGAGATACAGTATTACAAAAGCAAAACACTGCGGATGCTGGAAATCTGAAATTAAAAACAGAAAATGCTGGTAATACCCTAGCTGGTCTGGCAGCATCTATGGAGAGAGAAACAAAGCTAACATTACATATCTGCAATTAAAGGTCACAGACCTCGAATATTAACCCTGTTTCTCTCTCTGCAGGTGCTGCCAGGCCTGCTGAATATTTCCAGCATTTTCTATTTTTATTTGAGGTGCAGTATGTTGGAGCACTGACTACAGTTCATCAAATACATCCATATTTCTATGCACTTTTGAGCTGATTCAGAAATGAATTCATTGGATAGTATTACATGGTTGCCGTCTTCACTCTAAGGAAGGGTGGAAAAATCAGATGAAGGGTCATTTTAAGCCACTTTTATATACCAACTATAACTGGACAGATGGATATTAGCTTAAGTCTGGGAGCAGACTGCATACACAGCCTCTTATTTTGACATAAGTGGCATTAAAAAAAGGTCAAAAATAAATGTTTTGTTTCAATTAATTTGTATTGATTGGATTGAATAGCATTCTGTTCAACATGGGTGCCTTCATTTAGAGATTCCAATAGCATTTCTAATTGTTTACTAATAGTGTGCATAATTATTAATGCTTGCCTTTACTTCATTCTGTACACCTAAGAATTAAATATGTTTGCCAAGGCAGATGAATGAATGAATGAAAGGACACATTTTACTCTATTTGAGAACATAAGAAAAACTACTTTACTTTATGAAGCCAAAGTGACCTAAATTGCTTCTGACATTCTGTGATGTTCAAATCTATCTTCATTAACAAAGGAAAGTGGTCAATCACATTTCACCTTTAATATTGTTGCCTTTTCACTTATCAAGCACCTAAATTAGCAGTTAATAGAGAAGGCTAATGAAAATTTATTTGATCTAATGGCAGAATATGTAAAGCTGGCACCAAATGCCTCCACAAAATATAGAGGAAACTGACTGTCCCGAGGTTTAGTCTTCCAAATAGGAGAGTGGCCAAAAAGTTTGGTTGTGTAGAGCCTGTATTTATATTGCAACAGGTGCTACTTTGGATCCAAATTGGCATCTGTGGCTCATGTGCATACTTATGTGCTGGTCGCACGAGACAACATTTTAGTAAGGTGCTAGGAATGGTGCACATGAGATATGCAGAGTAGACAGGTCATAACATCAGTCAATGGGTGACACTGATTTGACACCAGCAGTGCCATTTTATATCTGAACGCTCCAGCTAACACTCTCTCAAAGCATTGAACATGCATTCTGCAGCAGGAAGGACCTCCCATTAGTTAAAGGAGTCAGCAACTACTTTCAGGTTAGTTGCTGATTGATTCCTGTTGGCAGTTGCTGAGATTATGAAAGTGTTTAGACTACTATTTAAAGTTGCTGAAGTAATGAGGGAGTGGTGTAAAATGTGTTGAAGGCCTTGAAGGACCTCAAGGATTCTGTTCAGGCTGCTTGCTCTCAAATGTTGATGCAGTAGTTTGTATCCCCCCTGGTCTACAACATGAAAGGGGAGAATGAGCAGACGTGAGACGGAGGAAAACTAGTTGCTTGAAGAGAGAGGAGGAGTGGAAACGCCTCTCAGCAGATGGTCTTCAGGAAGCAATTCTATTATCTCAACCATAGTGAGGAATAGTTAGAGATCTCTGCTTCATCAAGGAGGTGCTCACTGAAATTGCCACCTGTTGCAGTCAGAACTGCAGTTTCAGAACAGGACAAGGATGGCACTACAGTGGCTACAAAGTTGATCAGGGCATGAATTTCTATGTGTTGGACTCCTTCAAAAGCTGGAGCAGGCAATATTTGCAACAACTCACAGCTTGTCATCCACTGTTGTATAGGTCACTGAGGCTCTATGTGCAAAGAGAGCTGATAACATTTCATTGGCTCTTGCTAGAGAGAAGCAGGCAGAGCAAGGACAATGTTTTGCCAGGATTGCAGGTTTCTCCACGGTGGAGGGGTGCTACTGACTGCAAACACATCTGTTTGTAGATGCTACATGTAAATTCTGAGATGCATTACAACCAGAAAGAATTCCAGTCCCTCAAAGAGGAGATGATGGCGTAGTGGTATTGCCGCTAGACTAGTAATCCAGAGACCTGGGGACCTGGGCTTGAATCCCACCACGACAGATGGTGGAATTTGAATCCACTAAAAATCTGGAATTAAAACCATTGTCGATGTCCTTCCTTGCTATCTGATATTCTGTTTGCTGCCTTACAGCAATGGGGTTAGCTCTTAAATGCTCTCTGAACAAGGGCAATTAGGGATGGGCAATAAATGCTGGCCAGGCCACATGAATGAATTTTTTAAAAATGTCCAGCTGGTTGGTGTGTGACCATGCTCCATGTATCATGAAGGTCTTGCCCTGTATCCATGTAGATATAATGATGCCTTTATTCTGCAGCAGTCCACTGTGCTGACTACTGGGTGACAAGAGCTGTCCACTGACCACATGGCTCTTGATTCTGGTGTGCAGCCCACGTGCATACATGGGCAGCATGCATATGATGAGAACCATGAAATGTGATCAAGCAGGCTAGTAAGGTTTGTAAGCAATGCTTCCTCTGCCTGAACCATTCTTGAGGAGCTCTGCCAATATTCGCCAAAGCACATCCAAGATTTGACGATGGCATGCTATAAACCTCGGCACCATGGAGGCACAGCTCTTGCTACCAAGTATACAGAGAACAGCACAGGAGAAGGAAGGGAGGAGGCAACCAATGTATCCTTTCTGGTCAGGCGCTGTTCATAATCAACTCATCCCAATTCCCTATTTAGCAACTGTCCTTCAACTTACCTTTTCTCTATTATTGATAGCCACAGCTTCCTGTTAGTCATAATACAGAAAAAAGCAAACACAAAACAAACATTCCAAACTAGCTTTATAAATCGAGCCATCCAATATTACATACAAAAGTCAATTAATCAACCTTGTGTATTCCCTTAGTGTCGGTCTTCCATATGCCTGTGCCTTTACTAGCCAGGCTGCAACCACTGCATAGTGTTGCAGCCTGGCTAGTAAAAGGCTGCTCACTTTTAGTAGGAGAGACTGCAGATGGACTTGCAAGGTGGACCTCGAGCAGCTTTCACCCGAGAGACTCAGATTTCGGACTGCATCACCTCAGTATACCAACACTCCACAGATGATAGCTTAAAGGTGAGATCATCATGACATGAGTCACAAGGCATATGTGACCTGAAGCTAGGCCAGGAGTCCAGTTGGTTGATGGGCAACTTCAAGGGCACTGGCAGAGTGGCAGAGGATGAATACTTTCATTCTGAGAGAGGAAAGCAGGTTCATGCTTCACGGTGCCATTGCCACTCCCATGGGTGGTGCCTCGGCAATCCTAGTGATCTGCTGGAAGATAAAGATTGCTGGGCTACTGTGATATCCAGCCCCTTTGGACACTGGTATCCACAGCCCTGATGGCAGCAATCTCACCTTTCATGGTTGGAAGCTAAGCTTGCATGACTTCAATCTAAGCATCCATTGCAGCACTCAGACATTGCATAGTTTCTGCTTGTGCTGTAATGGAACCTGTGACATCAGCCGTGGCATCATGGTTGAGTCCACAAGTGTTCTCATGGTGTTGACCACCACTTCCATTCTGGAAATGAAGGGTGTCAAGCTCCATGCAAAGCCCTGTGTCAAGTTGATGTCAGACTTCTCCATGCTCCTAAACAGTGACAGCAGGCATTCTGGCATGCCTACCAATGCACCAAGCGTTTCATTGCGCACATCCATTAGCCTTTTTCTGTAGGTGCTCTCATCAAAGCTCATCTGAGTCCTTTGCAGCAGAACTCATGTGCAACCTCACCCTATGATGAGCAGGCACCTGCATTACCCTTGTCCCTTGGCCAAGCTACAGGTCACATGTGCCCTGTGTCTCATCACATGCTTATCTCACCTCTAAGCTATCACATGAGCTATGTGAAGTGTCAGTACCTGAGCTGGTGGCTGGCTGTGGGTATGAGATGGAGTGACGGTGTTTCTTCTTCATTTACTGTCTTCCTACTCTTTCACCTCTTGCTGTTCCACCACTGCCTGGCTAGGTTGCAGTTGTTGTATATCTGAAAGGATAAAGACACAAAGGTAGAGTTGTGGTGAGGGGAGAAAGCTTACACCATTTAAATCTAAAGGAATTGTGGGATGAGGCAAAAATGGACTATGAGTAGGAGGATTAGATATGAGGATACTGTCATCCTCCATGGTTTCAACCCTACTGCCTTCCACAGCTTTCAGCCATGGCTTCTGTAATCCTGGTGAGCTCTGTCTCCTCCATGGGGATAAGAACATGCAGCCATGCCTGTCCACCAATCATTAAGTCCCGCTGCCTCAGCACACTGTCCTGCAAGAGAGCAAGCATTTTGTCAGTGAATGTGGTGTAACATGTTTAGGTGATGTGGATAGCATAGTTATATAACTGGTAGTCTGTGTAAACTGGGAGATATGGGTGTGAGGTGAATCTATGAATGAGAGGTATGAGTTGTGATTGATAGAGGTGTTGATAGCTGAGTGAAGGGCATGTGTGAATTGAGCAGTGTGCATGGCTAGTAGTGCAGTTATAAGGATATGCCATTTGAAGATGAATTAACTGACCTTGACCACTTATGCGAGGTCATTAAGCATCCTGTGTCACTGCATCGGATCCTCGGGGTTTGACTCCTAGCATTGACTGCCATTGCTATCTGCTCCCTCTGCCTTCTCAGAGTTTGTCTGGGGGGGCCTCCTGGTCTTCTGTGGATAAGACACATCTCTCATCTCTGCCTCATGCACCCAGGCCTCTAGTGAGGTGTCAGAGAACCTTAGAGCATGTCTTCTACATTGTTATGCCATTAGTGAGTGTTCTTCCTGCTCAGAATGTCTTCCCCAGCCACTTCCGCCATTGACTCCAGCAGAATACAACTTCCCTTTAAGAGGAGTAGGCTGTTTTATGTGCTGCCTAGCTTCAAATGGTGCTAATTTAGCATGAACTGCTGAAGCATACAGCCACTAAAAGCTATCATATAAATCAGCAAGCAGAATGAAGTTTGCATTGGAAAGAACAGGCATAGGTTAATTGTGCATTGTGATCTCCGTGCCCATTTTTCTGTGCACATGAGTTTTGTACCCAGCAGATCTGAATGGGTTTGGATTCTACCAGTTCAATGAGATGTCAACAGGGTCACCAAGATCTATATTATTCTGGTGGGATACACATTCTTCATAAAGGGCTTTGGTCTTCGGGCCTGAGTCACTGTTCATGCGATTGTACTATATTATTGCAAGAGTTTTGGAACTAGGCATTTCCACTTCAATTTCACAGCATTTGAGTAACTGTCGCTGAAAGTGTGGAATTAAAACATGGAAGTAAAATGGAAATAAACCTAGACCTACTTTTCCATTCTCAGCATCACTTTGGTTAGATAGTATTAAAAGCTATGTGCCAATATTTTTGCAGATAGATTGCCTAGACATATGTTGCATTAAAAAAATTCTGATAGAAAGGAAATGTTCAAGAAATGCGAAATGACACCATGTTTTTCGTTGGTGTATGAAATAAATAATGTTATTATGCTAGCATTTTGTTAATTATGAAACATACAGTTTTTAGCAAGTCTTTTATACCGTAGAGTTGCACCTGTGACATGTAAATTAAAACTTATTGCATTGTTTCCTTTTGAAACTTTCCTTTCATTTGTACAAGTAACAGACTGTGAGTAATGAACTCAGTTCCCTTCAACTTACATAAAACAAGCAGGAACAAATATATCGCTGTTCCTTCACTGTCGCTGGGTCAAAATCCTGGAGCTCCCTTCCTAACAGCACTGTGGGTGTACCTAGACCACATGGACTGCAGCGGTTCAAGAAGAAAGCTCACCACCACCTTCTCAAGGGCAGCTAGGGATGGACAATAAATGCTGGCCCAGCCAGCGAAGCCCACATCCTGTGAATGAATTAAAAAAAATGGGGCCTGAGGAAAGCATGGAACCACCTTCCTTCTTTAAGTCTTTGGCCTTCCCTTAGGGGAGGAGTGTGAAATTGCATGGACGGGATTCCCTCCGGGTTCCTGCTCGCCCTGACTTGGTCGCAATTTTACGGTGGGGCAGGCAGGGGCTCGGATGGGAAGCCTGCTGTGGCTACTTAAGGGCATTTTCCCGCTCAGCCTCAATTTTGAGACTGGCGGGTGGATGACAGCTCGGTGGGGGGAAGGCCAGAAATAAACTGAGTTCGATCTCAGGCAGGAAGGCCCCTTCTGACCGGAGGTACCCTCCCCTTAGGGCCCGGTGACCTCCAGCCCTCCCGAGACTCCAATCTCTCCCCTCGTGACCCTCCAGATATTGCCTACGCTCACCGCCCTGAGACCCCTGCCACTTACCTGTCCTCCAGTTCCCGGGACATCATGCAAGGCAGCTCCCTGCAGTGCCTCTTCTGGCCACTGCAGAGCTGTCCGTGATTGGCCGTCAGCTCTCCAAGACAGGACTTTGTCCTGAGTGAGGGCAGAATTCCAGCCTTATGCCAATCAATGCTCATTAGAGTGTAAAATGGCATCGAGGTTGCTGGAGTCTGCAGGGATATTTTTCCCCACCGACTCCCTGAATCCTGAAAATTCAGGCCTTTATCTTATAGATGCCACAAAAATTAAAACTTGACACCATCAAACCATTTATGTATATTAGCGCAGCGTGATTAAGAAAATGCAATTGTAGAAACTTTTCTAAGTGGGTTTTCAGTTTGGGGGCTGTGCAAGTGATCATTAAAATTCACAATAGTTATGTTTTAACAAAACTTGAGGAAATTTAAGGCTTTTCAATCGCCAGCGAATTTATTTCATGTGGGGCCTTGAAATTGCACTTCACCCTTCAAACTTCTATCATGACATCTTTAGCTAATCTGTATCCTGTAATCTACGGGGTATATTTGCTTGTTTTATATCCTTGCAGGTTTCATAGCATTTGTAAACTGCCAAAAGTTTTTCAACAGCTGACCATCACACCTCAGTTTGTTTTTTTTTTGTGTGGAATTCATAAAGCTTTCCGGCAGAATACTACTGGAAAAAGCTGGGTAAATTCAAAGCTTGTTGTGACTGGAATAGAACTTTTCATACCTTCACACCAGCAAAAAATTCTTTGCTTTCAGCAGAGGGTCCCTGAATATCTGGACTATCCAAGTAGAAACTTAAACTCCTGCAGCAAATCTGTGAATTCAAGAATAAATAACACATGATAATAAATAATACAAGCACAGTTCAGGTGAAATCAAAATTAAAACGTGACGAAAACATCTTTTGTCTTTGCTATGTGAACGCCTAAGCAACTGAACAGGATTGACAATTCCACTGAGCAAGTGGGGCCAGAATTTCTGCTTCAGACATAATCAGGAACTTGTGTCCAAAATGGACTGGTTAGGTTATAGTTCAAATTTCTGCTAAAATTAATTTGCATACTCGCAAATGTAAAATCTTCCATGAACCAGTACAACTGGATAGAATAATAGAATGTAATTGTTTCTTTTTTTTATTCCTTCTATTAAAAGTATTCCTTCATATATTTATAAATGGTAACCTGGTGCAATGCTACTGAAATAGCTTAATAATTTTTCATAAGGGTGTCCAGTCCTCTGGCTGTGAGTAACCTCATTTAAAATCACTGAAAATTGCTTAAAAATCAGATGAGCCATTCAATAGTCTCATTGATGTACACCAGCAAGTTTCTTCATAAATTAAATATTTGTTGATATCAAAAAACTTCTAAAACATACCTACTAACAACTGTGTACCCATGGAAATGAGCGCAATTTTAAAAGCCTTCCACAACAGCATAATTAGTCAAATCTTTCAATTCTCACCTGGGGGTTTGGCCAGTTTTGTAGGCAGGACCTGACCCAGGCAAACTGAAAATTGAGTCAGTAGAAAAAGTCGTAGAGAACATGAATGTAAGTGATTTCGGCACAACTCATTTATATTTAAAATTCCCCGAACTGTTGTGCTGATTTGGTCAATTCCACCCAGAAATTGCTGGTATTATTAGCGAAGATAAGCAGAAACTCTATCCCATGTTGTTTAATAAGGGGAAAAATTTAAAATGAAATTCCACATCTTTAAAATAACATCCAAGTTGCTGCCTCTGTGGGTCTGATTTTTAGATGTGAAAGGTCAGCACTTTGTACAATGGGTACGGTAGTATTGTGGTTATGTTACTGGACTAATAATATGGAGGCCTGGACTAATGTCCCAGAGACATGCACTCAAATTCAATCATAGCAGCTGTGGAATTTAAATTCAGTATTGCTGATTGGTAGATGCATTGCCATGGAGAATGTGCCAGGGAACAATTAACTGCCAAGCTTTTGCTGGGATGTTCCATTACTGGTGGACTGCATCAAACAGCACGTCCCTTCGGCTGTTTGCAACAGGCAAAGTACTGAACATACTCAATCAGCCTGTGTTTCAAAATTCAGAGTATAGGGCAGAATATTACGCTCATCAGGTGGACGCACGCCCGACCCAGACGAGCGTAAAATGACGCACAATGTTGGGCATGCGTCCCGACATCATCGCACGCTCACGCGATATTTCGGTTGGCACGTCCGCTAACAATTAAGAGGGCTGTTAAGTCCATTGATAAAATAATTGAACTGAATTTTTCGCTGCCCGTCCAACCTTACAAAAGGCTGAGCAGGTGTAAGCGGCCTTTGGGTTTTTTGCGAAACCTCATCCACGGGTGGGATGAGGTTTCGATCACTGATTAAAAAAAAAATTTTTTTAAATTCAAACTAATTTCTAACATGTCCCTGCTCATGTGACAGAGTCACATGAGAGGACATGTTATTAACATTTTAAAATTGTTTATTTTTTATTTTCAAAATTCTTCAGCTCCCTGAGGCAGCTGTGTCTCAGGGAGCTTTTATTGTGCAAACCTCCATGCATGCATACACTTCCGCGCTTATGTTCCTCCCGCCCCCACCCCGGCAGCACTGAACGCTGCAGTTCGACAAGAGAAAAATTCTGTCCGTAGTGTCCAACATTCGATGTAATTCTGCAGTTGGGCAGCATTTACTAAACAATCCTGAGTGTGCTAAGAATTACACTAACAACCAATTTAAGATTATCAGTCCCTCTTGTAGTGTGGCTCACATACGTGTGCTAGAAGATGCATATATTCACACACACAGAGCCTTGTCCTTTGCACAAAGAAAAAACATGCCCATACATTGTGCCTTTCTCAGCTAAACAAAAGCTTGGGGGCAGGCATTCCCTGGTTCATGGCAATGCCTTGACCAATCAGAGTCGACCTACCTGGTTTGAATTTAAATAAAACCTTGGCAGTTAAGTGCTCCCTGCTGCATTCCTCATAGCAACGCTTCTACCAATCAGATTTCACCTGTCAACCAATCAGCACTCTCTTCTCATGCAGTTTAAGTTGTGGTTCCCTTTGAGATTTGGTGTTCTTGTGAATCTGTCCTGATGAGTGCAAGACGAAAAGCTTTGACAGCATGTCTCTTTTTTCAATAATATTCAAGTCCTGTACCACCAAGCGACTAATTTAAATTCAGTTCATTAAAATAAATCTGGCATAAAAAACTAGTATCAGTAATGCTGACCATAAAGCTACCATGAAACCCATGTGGTTCACTAATGTCTGTTCAGGAATGAAATCTGCTGTCCTTGCCGCCTGGCCTATACGTGACTCCAGGCCCACAGCAATGTGGTTAACTCTTAACTATGCCCAAAAATGACCTATCAAGCCACTCAGTTGTATTAAATCTCTACAAAAAAGTCTAATAAGAATAAAAGTCATCCAACATCGACCTAGGTAACAGACATGATAAAAGCACACCCAGCCCAAAAGACCCTGCAAAGTCCTCCTCACTAAAATCTGGGGAATTGTGCCAGGATCGGAAGATTGCCCCACAAACTAATCAAGCAACACCTTGACAGTCATTCTCAAAGAATCATATCCATCAACAATGTCCCTGACTCCTCCATCACCATCCTTGGCCATATCCTGCCCCCCACCAGCAGGACAGAACCATCAGAGATGGCAGCACAGTGATATACAGATGGAGAGGGGGTGGGGGGGGGTGGGGGGGGGAGAGGTGTCCAGAGAATCCTTAACATTGGTATAAGACCCATAAAGTCTCATGATATCAGGTCAAATATGGACAAGGGAACCTCCTGCTGATTACCACCTATCGGCTTCCATCAACTGATGAATCAGTGCTCCGTGCTGAATATCTCTTGAAAGAAGCACTGACAAAAACAAGAGCATAGAATGTACTCTGGGTGTGGGACTTCAATGTCCATATCCAAGTGTGACACCATTAGAGTGAGGTCTTGTGGCACAGTGGACAGTGTTTCTACCTCTGAGCCAGAAGCTCCAGGTTCAAGTCCAACTCCAGGACCTGATGGCCATGGAAGATGCATTTGTGTAATCTGTAAGCTCATAGCCTGGCATACCCCTCACTCTGCTGTTACCCTCTAGCCTGAGATACAACCCTGGTTCAATGAAGAGCGCAGGAGAACATGCAGGGAGCAGCTCCAGGCATTACTAAAAATGAGGTACCAACCTGGTGAAGCTGCAACACAGGACTACATGCATGCTAAACAGCAGAAGCAGCATGCTACATATAAAGCTAAACAATCAACCAATGGATCAGATCAAAGCTCTGCAATCATGCCACATCAGGTTGTGAATGACAACTAAACAAATAACAGGAGGAGCAGTCTCTATGAACTTCTTCAACTTCAATAATGGTGGAGCCCAACATGTCTGCAAAAAAGACAAGGTCGAAGTGTTTGCAAACAACTTCAGCCAGAAGCAATAAGTGCAAGATCAATCTTCGGTGCTTCTTGAGGTCCGCACCATTACAGGCGCCATTCTTCAGCCAATATGATTGACTCCGCTTGATATCAAGAAACAGCTGACTGCATTGGATACAACGAAGTATAAGGCTCCTTAGAACATCCCAGCTGTGGTGCTGGAGACTTATGTTCCAGAACGGGATGTGCCGCTAGCCAAGCTATTCCAATATAGCACAACACTGGTATAGATGTCGAAAAATGCTCAGGTATCTCCTGCCCACAAACAGGACAAATCCAATTCCACCAATCATACTCGACCTCTCCCTCCAGCAGCACCGCCGCACCCTTTTTCAAAGCTGCGCATGCCCCCAGTTTCATTTAATTCTTCGTCTCATCCGACGCCTCAACAAGCAACTTTTTGTCTTTCTTTCAAGTGCTAAGGAACGCAAGCTCCAACAACTCATCGACACCAACACCCATCTAGGACCCTTCACCCCTGCCTGTCCCTCCGTCCCCACCCCATCTTCCAATCCCAGCCCCGGCCGTGTATTCACTATACACCCTGACCTTCCCCGCTCCGACGCTGAACGTTCAGTGCTCAGCAAAGGACTTAGTTTCATACCCTGACGCCCTCATCTCAATGAATTTCGGGCTCGGCACGATGCTGAATTCTTCTTCCGCCGTCTTCGTCTCCGTGCTCACTTCTTTGGGCAGGAGTCCTCTCCCCGTTCAACGGATCCTTTTACCCACCTCCAATATTCTCCCTCCACCTGACCCCTCCTTCTGGATTCTTACCTTCTCTTGATCTTTTCATTGAGAACTGTCGGCGTGACATTAGTCGTCTCAATTTCTCTGCTCCTCTCACCCATTCTAATCTGTCTCTCTCTGAACTTACTGCACTCCGTTCTCTCAGGTCCAACCCCAACATTGTCATCAAACCCTCTGACAAGGGTGGTGCTGTTGTTGTCTGGCGCACTGACCTCTACCTTGCGGAGGCTGAGCGTCGACTCACAGACACTTTCTCCTACCTCTCCCCCTGGACCATGACCCCACCACTGAACATCAAGCCATTGTTTCCAGGACTGTCACTGACCTCATCTCCTCTGGAGATCTTCCTCCCACAGCTTCCAACCTGATAGTCGCCCAACCTCGGTGCTTCTACCTCCTACCCAAAATCCACAAACAGCACTGTCCCGGCAGACCGATCGTGTCAGCCTGTTCCTGCCCCACGGAACTCATTTCTCGTTATCTTGACTCTCTTCTCTCTCCCCTTGTCCAGTCCATTCCCACCTACATCCGTGATTCCTCTGACACCTTACATCACATCAACAATTTCCAGTTCCCTGGCCCCAACCGCTTCCTCTTCACCATGGACGTCCAATCCCCCTACACCTCTATCCCCCACCAGGATGGTCTGAGGGCCCTTAGCTTCTTCCTTGAACAGAGGCCCCAACAATCCCCATCCACCACCACTCTCCTCCGTCTGGCTGAACTTGTTCTCACACTGAACAATTTCTCCTTTAACTCCTCTCACTTCCTCCAAATAAAAGGTGTGGCTATGGGTACCTGCATGGGCCCCAGCTATGCCTGTCTCTTTATGGGATATGTGGAACATTCCTTGTTCCAGTCCTACTCCAGCCCCCTCCCACAACTCTTTCTCCGGTACATCGATGATTACTTCGGTGCTGCTTCGTGCTCTCGTCGGGACCTGGAAAAATTTTATTAATTTTGCTTCCAATCTCCACCCCTCCATCATTTTCACATGGTCCATCTCTGACACTTCCCTTCCCTTCCTTGACCTCTGTCTCAATTTCTGGTGATAGACTGTCCACCAATATCCATTATAAGCCTACCGACTCCCACAGCTACCTCGACAACAGCTCCTCACACCCCGCTTCCTGTAAGGACTCCATCACATTCTCTCAGTTCCTTCGCCTCCGTTGCATCTGTTCTGATGATGCTACCTTCAAAAACAGCTCCTCTAACATGTCCTCCTTCTTCCTTAACTGAGGTTTTCCACCCACGGTCGTTGACAGGGCCCTCAACCGTGTCCGGCCCATCTCCCGCGCATCCGCCCTCACGCCTTCTCCTCCCTCCCAGAAACATGATAGGGTCCCCCTTGTCCTCACTTATCACCCCATCAGCCTCCGCATTCAAAGGATCATCCTCCGCCATTTTCGCCAACTCCAGCATGATGCCACCACCAAACACATCTTCCCTTCACCCCACCGGCGGCATTCCGTAGGGATCATTCCCTCCGGGACACCCTGGTCCACTCCTCCATCACCCCCTACTCCTCAATCCCCACCTATGGCACCTCCCCATGCCCATGCAAAAGATGCAACACCTGCCCCTTCACTTCCTCTCTCCTCACCGTCCAAGGGCCCAAACACTCCTTTCAAGTGAAGCAGCATTTCACTTGCATTTCCCCTAACTTAGTCTACTGCATTCGTTGCTCCCAATGCAGTCTCCTCTACATTGGAGAGACCAAACGCAAACTGGGCGACCGCTTTGCAGAACACCTGCCACTGCCCGCAAGAAAGACCCAAACTTCCCTGTCGCTTGCCATTTTAACACTCCACCCTGCTCTCTTGCCCACATGTCTGTCCTTGGCTTGCTGCATTGTTCCAGTGAAGCCCAACGCAAACTGGAGGAACAGCACCTCATCTTCCGACTAGGCACTTTACAGTCTTCCGGACTGAATATTGAATTCAACAACTTTAGATCTTGAACTCCCTCCTCCATCCCCACCCCCTTTCCGTTTCTTCCCCCTCCCTTTTGTTTTTTCCAATAATTTATATAGATTATTCTTTTCCCACCTATTTACATTATTTTTAAATCTATACCTTTAATGCCCTGTTAGTCTTTCCACCCCACCTCCACTAGAGCTGTACCTTGAGTGTCCTGCCATCCATTCTTAATTAGCACATTCATTTAGATAATATCACAACCTTCAACACCTCTTTGTTCCATTTGTCTGTGACATCTTTTGATTATCTGCTCCTATCACTGCTTGCTTGTCCCTACAACCACCCACCCCCTCCAACTTCTTTCCCCCCACGCCCCACCTTAAACCAGCTTATATTTCACCCCTCTCCTAATATTACTCAGTTCTGTTGAAGGGTCATGAGGACTCGAAATGTCAACTCTTTTCTTCTCCGCCAATGCTGCCAGACCTGCTGAGTTTTTCCAGGTAATTCTGTTTTTGTTTTGGATTTCCAGCATCCGCAGTTTTTTGTTTTTATCCACCAATCACTGTTCATTATTCTACTCTCAAATGTTAGCAAAGTGATGTCAACAGTACTATCAAATGGCATTTACTCACCAATAACCTGCACATAAATGATCAGTTTGGTTTCCACCAAGGGAATAAGGAACTAAATTCTAAAGTTGAGCTGAGGGTCCTTGTCATCAAGAATTGTGGCATCAAGGAACCCAGGTAAAATTGAAGTCAATGAGATACGGGGGAAATCTTTACACTAGCTGGAGTCATAGTGAGCATAAGGAATGACGGTTGTGGTTGTTGGGGGTCAATCATCTCAGTACCAGGACATCACTCAAGTAATTTCTCAGGGCAGTGTCCTGGGCCCAAAAATCTTCATCTGCTTTAATAATAATCTTTCTACCATCCTAAGGTCGGAGGTAGGGATCTTGCTGAAGATTGCAGAGTCTTTAGTTGTACTTGCAATTCCTCAGGTAATGAAGCAGTCCATGTCCGCATGCAGCAAGACATGGAACAGGCTTGGGCTGATAGTCAAACTTGGGCTGAAAAGTGGCAAGTAACACTTAGAACCATAGAAAAGCTACAGCACAGAAGGAAGCCATTCGGCCCATCTTGTCCATGCCAGCCTGAGGACACCCAGGTGCCCTTTCTAATCCCACCTTCCTGCACCCGGCCCATAGCCCTGCAGCTAACAGCACTTAAGGTGCAGATCCAGGTACTTTTTAAAAGAGTTTAGAGTTTCTGCCTCTACCACCAACTTGGGCAGCGAATTCCAGACATCCACTGCCCTCTACATAAAAAAGTTCTTCCTCATGTCCCCC
The DNA here is from genome assembly GCF_964194155.1 of Cetorhinus maximus. Classification (NCBI taxonomy): domain Eukaryota; kingdom Metazoa; phylum Chordata; class Chondrichthyes; order Lamniformes; family Cetorhinidae; genus Cetorhinus; species Cetorhinus maximus. The sequence goes on from NC_135881.1 coordinate 109,846,845, forward strand.
CTGCACCTTCTGCCACTTATCTTGAATCTATATCCCCTGGTTCTAGAATTCTCCACCAAGGGAAACAAATTTATCCTGCCCACTCTATCTATTCCCCTCATAATTTTGTACACCTCAATCAAGTCACCTCTCAGCCTTCTTTGTTCTAAGGAAAATAACCCCAACCTATCCAATCTCTCCTCGTAGCAATACTTTTCTAACCCTGGCAACATTCTTCTAAACCTCCTCTGCACTCTCTCCAGAGCTATTACGTCCTTCCTGTAATGTGGTGACCAGAACTGCACACAATACTCCAGTTGTGGCCTCACCAGTGTTTTATATAATTCCAACATTATATCCTTACTTTTATATTCTATACCTCTGCCAATGAAGGAGAGCATTCCATATGTCTTCTTTACAACCTTGTCTACTTGAACTGCTGCCTTCAGGGACCTGTGTACTTGTACGCTGAGATCTCTCATTTCATCTACCCCTCTTAGTATATTCCCATTTATTTTGTAATCCCTGTAACTGTTTGACCTCCCTAAATGTATGACCTCACACTTCTCTATGTTAAAATCCATCTGCCACTTTACCGCCCACTCCACCAACCCATCTATATCGTTTTGGAGATTATGGCTATCCTCTACACTATCCACTACTCGGCCAATCTTTGTGTCATCTGCAAATTTCCCAATCGTGCCCCCCACGTTCACATCCAAATCATTAATATATAACACAAACAGCAAGGGTCCCAACACCGAGCCCTGTGGAACACCACTTGAGACAACTTTCCATTCGCAAGGGCATCCATCGACCATTATTACCCTTTGTTTCCTGTTACAAAGCCAACCTTTTATCCAGTTTGCCACATTACCCTGAATCCCATGGGCTTTTACTTTCCTGATCAATCTGCCATGTGGGACCTTGTCAAATGCCTTGCTAAAATCCATGTACAGAACATCCAGTGCACTACCTTCATCAACTCTTCTTGTCAATTCCTCAAAGAATTCAATCAAATTTGTGAGGCAAGACCTTCCTTTGACAAATCCATGCTGACCATCCCTGACTACTCCATGCATTTCCACATAACAGTTAATCCTATCTCTCAGGATTGATTCTACTAATTTGCTCATCACCGATGTATAACTGGCCTGTAATTGTTTGGCATTTCCTTTGATCCCTTTTTAAACAATGGAACTACGTTTGCATTTCTCTAGTCCTCTGGTACCTCCCCTGTATCTAGTAAGGATTGGAAAATCATCCTCAGAGCATCTGCTATCTCCTCCCTGACTTCCTTCAGCAGCCTCGGAAACAATCCATCTGGCCCTGGTGACTTATCAACTTTCAAGGATTTCAACCCTTCCAGTACTTCCTCTCTCTTTATGCCTATCCCGTCCAATATATTGCAGTGTTCCTCCTGGACTACTATATCTACATCCTCCCATTCCTTTGTAAACACAGAGCCAAAATATTCATTCAAAACCCTTCCCACAGCCTCTGCATCTACACACAAGTTTCTATCTTCATCTCTGATAGGTCCCACTTTTTCCTTAACTAACCTTTTAGCATTAATGTATTGGTAAAACATCTTTGGGTTATCTTTAACTTTACTTGCTAATCTTTTCTCATGCCCTCTCTTTGATTTCCTTATTTCCTTTTTTACTTCGTCCCTGCACTTCCTATATTCGTCTAGGCTATTTGCAGTGCTTAGTTCTTTGTGCCTATCGTGCGCTTGCTTTTTCTGTTTGATCTTCCCCTGTATTCCTCTAGACAACCAGGGAGGTCCAGATTTGGCAGTACCACTCTTATTTTTGTAGGGGATATGTCTACTTTGTACAATTAGGATCTCGCTTTTTAGTGCTTCCCACTGGTTTTCCACTGTTTTATCCTCCAGCAGTGCTGTTCCATCCACCTCAGCCAAGTCCCTTCTCATTTCTGCAAAATTTGCCTTCCCCCAGTTCAAGACTTTTATTCCTGTCCTTTTCCATGGTAATGCTAAATCTAACTGAATTGTGATCACTGTCCTCGATATGGTCGCCAACTGTCACTTCACCCACTTGCCCTTCTTCATTTCTCAAGACTAGGTCTAGAATTGCATCTCCTCTCGTTGGGTTTGTCACTAATTGGTTGAAAAAACCACACAAGCGCTAGGTAATTACCAATTCCAAAATGAGAGAATCTAGCCATCTCCCTTGACATTCAATGGCATTACCATTGCTGAATCTCCTACCATCACAACTCTGGAGGGTCATTATTTACCAGAAGCCTAACTAAGCTAACCACATAAATATTCTGGCCACAACAGCAAGGGCTGCATCTCTTGGTCAGCGAGCGGGGGGGTGGAGCCACTCGCCGACATGTAAAATGAAGTGGGGTAATATCGGGCAGGCATCCCGACGTCACCCCGCGTCACTTACATTGTCAGGTTGGCGGCTACGGAGCCGAGTCGGCTGCGCACCCGCCGACCTGTCAACGGCCACTTAAGGCCATTAATAAAGCAATTGAGGTAATCAATGGACCTACCCGTCCAACCTTAAGGTTGGCGAGCAGGCCGGGAGCCCAGGCGAGCTTCTGAAAAAAACATGAAACCTCATCCACAGGCGGGATGAGGTTTCATTAGGGTATTAAAATTTGTATGAAATGTCTAAATAAAAGAAATTGACATGTCCCAGCTCATGTGACAGTGGCACATGAGGGGACATGTCAGTAATTTTTTTTCTCACCATTATTCAATGTTTGAAATCTGAGCCGATCTCTCTGAGGCAGCACTTTGCCTCAGGGAGATCTTTGCGCTCTACGGGGCACATGCGTGAAAGAGCGCAGTCCTGGCTCAGGGAATCACTCCCCCTCTCGCACAGGGAGCGCATAGTGCGTCAGGGCAAGCATCACGCTGGGCGAGCCTTAATTGGCCCACCCCCGTAAAATGTTAGCGCCTCCAACTGCACAACGTGTCTACTCGCACCCGCTCCTGCACAACCCCCTCAACAGGGGGAAGATCCTGCCCCAAGTCAGAGGTCAGAAGCTGGATATTCTGCAGCAAGTAATGCATGTCCTGACTCCCCAGAGACATCTCGCCACTGACGATTCGATTCACTCCATGTGAGATCAAGAAACAGCTGAAGGCACTGAATACTGTGCTCCAGAATTACCCACGCCCCTAGCCAAACTGTTCCAGAACAGATATACAGCACTGACATCTACCCAGCAATTAGGGAAATTGCCCAGGCATGTCCTGTCCATAAAAAGCAGGACAAATCCAACCCAGCCAATTACCACCCCATCAGCCTACTCTCAATCATCAGCAAGTGATGGAAGGATCATCGACTTTGCTATCATGTGGCACGTACTCAGCAATAACCTACTTACTGATGCTTAGTTTGGGTTCTGCCAGGGGCACTCAGCTTGTGACCTCATTACAAGCTTTTCCAAACATGGACAAAAGAGGTAAACACAAGGGCAGTTAAGGGTGACTGCCCTTGGTATCAAGGCAGCATCTGACCTAGTGTGGCATCAAGGAGCCCTAGCAAAACTGAAGTCAATGGGAATCAGGGGAAAACTCTCCGCTGGTTGGAGTCATACTTAGCACAAAGGAAGATGGATGTAGTTGCTGGAGGTTAAACATCTCAGTCCCAGGGCATCGCTGCAGGAGTCCCTCAGGGTAATGCCCTAGGCCCAACCATCTTCAGGTGCTTCATCAATGACCTTCCCTACACCATAAGGTCAGAAGTGGGGATGTTCACTGATGATTACACAATGTTCATTACCATTTGTAACTCCTCAGATGCTGAAGCAGTCAGTGTCTATATGCAGCAAGACCTGGATAACATTCAGATAAGTGACAAATGGTGGATAAGTGGCAAGTAACATTTGCACCACACAAGTGCCAGACAATGAACATCTCCAACAAGAGACAATCTAACCAGAGCCATTGACATTCAATGGCATTGCCATCACTGAATCCCCACCACCAACCTCCTGGGGGTTACCATTGACCAGAAACTGAACTGGGCCAGCCATACCGTGGCTACAAGAGGAGGTTTGAGGCTGGGAATTCTGTAGCGAGTAACTCACTCCCTGACTCCCCAAAAGCCTGCCCATCATCTACAAGGCACAAGTCAGGAATGTGCTGGAATACTGTCCACTTGCCTAGATGAGTGCCCCTCCAACAACACTCAAGAGCTCAACACCATCCAGGACAAGGCACCCCATCCACCACCTTAAACATTCACTCCCTCTACCACCAATGCACAGTGGCAGCAGTGTGTACCATTTTTACAAGATGCACTGCAGCAATTCAGCTCCTTCAACAGTACCTCCCATACCTGTGACCGCTACCACCTAAAAAGTCCACGGGTGGCAGATGCATGGGAAAACTGCCAACTGCAAGTTCCCCTCCAAGTCACGTACCATCCTGACTCAGAACAATATCGCCTTTCCTTCACTGCTGCTGAGTCAAAGTCCTGGAACTTCCTCCTTAACAGCACTGTGGGTGCACCTATACCACATGGACTACAGTGGCTCACCACCACTTTCTCAAGGGCAATTAGGGGTGGGCAGTAAATGATGGCCTTGCCAGCGACACCCACATCCTGTGAAAGAATGCAAAAAAATCTACAAAGCACGAGTCAGTAATGTAATGGAACACTCTCTCTGCCTTCTCTGTGCAATTAAAGATGGGAAACAAATGTTGGCCTTGCTAGCGATACTGACATTCCACAAACAAATTGAAAACACAAATTAGCATCTTGGGCTGAAGATAATTCATTGTGTCAGGTCTAAAATGTGCAACAGAAACAGATTGGAGGCAGTGTTCTCTCTAATGCCACACTGTAACCCGAAAGTCTCGGTCTGGCCACTAATTACGTGTGCAGGCTGCGCAAAAAAAAATTAAAGGGGCCGCACACATAAAGAAATCACCCATGTACTCTGAAAAAAAAATAGGAGGAATGTTGATTGGAGGTGAAATTCTTCTTAGGTAATAGTGCAAATTAAGCAACAGTAAATCAGCAACCTATTTTTCACCTCACTCAATATTCTTTTCCACTGACTTCAAGAGAAAGAAAATGGATGGGTTTTAAAATGGGCTGCCAATTCGCTATTGTCCATTTTGCACTATTGCGAAAGATCAATTTCCACCATCTTGTGGAAAAACATATTGGATGTTTGCCGAAGCAAAGTTAAAGCTTGGCAATTTCTCCTGCCATACATATATACTTTTCTTGTTTTATTGTGCTAAGAATGTTAAGACAATTACCAAACAGGAACTTTGCCAGACATATAAAATGGACTGCTGTAATTCTGATTGCATGTACTCAAGCAACAGTATGAAATTCTGCATATTGAGGACTTGGAGTGAGACATGCCAGTTTTGTACATCTCTCTGTTTTTGGATGTATTTTGATTCTTTTCAATTTTTGATTTGTTGTATTTCTTCTAATGGTAGCTTATTTGTGTTATAAAACTTGGTTTCAAAATCTCATACAAATTATCAGCATGTGTTGATTGCTTAATATGTAAGAACAGATCAAAGAGAATTGGCTTGTTCAATCATGTCATTTATTAAATACATGACCCTTGAAACAGAAACCTTCTAGCTGGAACCACTTTTTGGCAGTGTTTATTGTATGATTCTTACATTCCCTTCCAATTTAAAAATTATTTTTCTACGTTCCATAAGTCCATGGAATGTGCATTGCCCTAACTAACACACCACTCTAACTTGGTGGCTCAGAGCATCAATGAACACAGCAATACATCAATCTTTAAATAAATTTGATTATCAAGATTATCAACAAATCTCATTTGTGTTTCATAAATAAAGCCATTAAAAAAATGAAAGCAGTTTCAATAAATGCAATGAGGCTGAACTCCCTTGGCTATTTCACCTGACTCCTGTTGTAACTGCAAAAGGAGTTTGGCAGAACAGCTTGGATAAAGGCCAGGACCTGGCTCCCAACTTTAGTTGTGAATTCCTTCTCAGTCTTTTGATGTAGCTGCTCCCAATCCCTTACGCGAGGGAGAAACTGTAGGAGGGAAGAGGGACAAAAACTCCCAATGCTGTTACTAAAGGACTCCAACGTAATACTGGAAGCTGAGATGTTAGGTGAGATGTACCAGCCTCAAGAATGATGGAGATAGCCTCACTGGGCATAAGGGAAAGTAGACTGAGCCCAAAAGATGTGTGATCTGAAATGCATAGATCGGCTGCCAATATTTCAAGCAGCATGGAGCAGGGCAGTCACCCAAGAAGTACCAATAGTGGGGTAGATGCTTGCCAGTCCTTTGGAAGCGAAGTGCCTTCCCACTGACCCAGCAAACTCCAAAAGGAAGCATTCCTATGGGTATGATCCTGATATAACTGTTTATGCATTTTGAGGGCTTCAATTTCCAAAAATAATCACAATGGCTTCAAAGCATAATCCATTCTTTTATAAATATAAAAAGTAACATACCCTGTCCCCAAGTCTGAGATTTACGCCATCCAATTCTATAAAGGAAAATGTCTGGACTGATGTTTCCTGACGCAGCTCCTCTTTGGTTCCATCAGGTGACAGTCGGAACCAAGTGATAATAAATCCAAGAGAACTGTTTACTACCGGACTCTCAAAGGAACACTTCAGATAAATACTGCCATTATCTAACTCAGCCACAACTTCAATAGCAGCTGGAGATGGTGGATGTTTAGCTGGTAAATAAAAGCATAAATCATTAATATTGTAAAATTTAATGACAGATATTCTCACATTAACTAACTGAGCAGTGTTCAATTATTACACTAGGAGACTCCATTCCAACTTCTCAGGTCTTGACATCCATGGCCATTGTAATACTCAAACAAATGCATGGAAGGATTCAGATTGTTTTAATATTATTACTTCTTCGGACAGCTTTTCCTCTCTTCTACTCTCTTGGTGGCTTTGGCTTTTTGCTTTCAAGTATGGTTCCATATGCAACAGCTATCATCAAGTACTTTGCAAAAGGTTCATATTTCCATTCTTCAGATGTGACAACAGATGACAAACGTCAGTAGGCAATTTGACCATGATGGTATTGTGGTCACGCATCATCCTGCCTACATTTACACATGTGCACTAGCAAGAGTCACTGCATACTGATCAGAAATGGGAACACAGGATTATTTTTCCCTCCATATCCCAGAGATGCTGGAAATAATTTCGGCATGAATGTCAGCAATAAGCAACTAAGCTGCACAAATCAGCCAGGTCTCTTTTCAATCCCCAGCCTGTGCTCAGTTAGCTGATCTGTGTTAGGTTAGCAGTTGCAGCACTAAAATTAGCCTCAATGTCTCTGGTAAGGTGGTACAGGGAATTAGCGTGATGACTTTCCAGCCATCCACTGAACAACTGTAGATGTGGATATTGTGCCCCTTACGATCCAACATTCTACTGACACTGACTGCTCCACTATGGTCATAAAGGATAGGAACTTGAGCATGTATGCTGGGCAGCCAGTGCCTGTGGAATCACAAGGAATCAAAGACGTTAGGAATGAAGGGAAAAGGAAATAACAGGTGAAAACAAAAGACTATAATAAATATAGAAGAATCACAAAGATTCAGAGGGATTAATTTTAAATTTTATCCCAAGATGAAAGACAGGTGATAGCAGATCCACTCGCCGCCAGATTTAAATCTCATCTGATCTTCTTTTTCTCTGTTTTTCCCAATAATGATTAGAATTACCCTCAAAGAGATCAGGAATGGAGACAAAAGTAGATAACTGGTGAAAATATAAAACAGTTTAGTAAGTATATAAACACTGAGGAAATAATTTTACTGTCACAGTATTATTAAGGATTATTAAGGATTTTTGGGTTGTCGGGCAGGTGAGGTGGGTGGGCCTGGGAATGGCTGGGAAATGGTCCACCACCTGCGATTGGTCCCCGGCCACAATTTCACACTGGCTGGCCAATTAACGGTTGCCTGAGATGCTCAGCGCTGCCGGGGTATGGGTGGGAGGAGTGCAAGCGCAAAAGTCTGCAAATGTGTGGGGGAGCGTGCACTGAAAGCACCCTGAAGGCAGGGAGCTGCCTCAGAGGGCTGAACAATTTTAAAATGAAAAATAAATAATTTAAAATCTGAAAAAAATGTCCGTCAGAAAACCTTGATGCACATTCTCTCTCATTGTCGGCCATTCTTCAATCTTTTGCAATACATATTTCACTATTCAAAAAACTCCCACCACTTCTTGCAGCTACAATGCACCTCTCCTTTAAAAGGTGCAGGCTGCCTTTAAAAGTTAGCTACTAACACTAGCTACTTACGGTATTGGGCTCCCTGCTGATGTGTGCAGCCAATTAACAGCACAGGTAGCGCTGGCTGCACACAGCAAACATTTAAACCACAGGCAGCACAAATTTAATGTGTTGCCTATACCACAATGAATTTTCAGGGTTAGTCAATTTAACTTCCAGGCCCTTAAAGTAATGTTAGCTCTGAGTGAATAAATATAATGAATGAATAAATATTATTAATAGGACAAGATGAATTATGTAGATAGTTACCTCGACAAGTGTTTCCAATTTCAGTCTCTTCTGGACCACAGTTGCTTTGTTCTTTTGTTTCAGGCACGACTGAGACAGAATGAAATTAATATTGTTGTTTTAAGTTCTAATAAATTAACTAAGTCATTATCTTTGTTAAATTACACTGGTTTTACTCTCCACTTTTACAACTAGTTGTATTAAATATCCCAGCACACTGTAAAGCAAATTGGTGCTTCAACCCAATGTTACCTATTTCATCAAGTTCAACACAGCCTGATGAGGAAATTTATAGTTCATTCACTTGTCTTTCAGGGGTAAGAGTAGCCAATCCATCTTCATGATCCCTAATGCCAATTTGATTAATATTTCAAATCATCCAAGTGAAAACTGGGTCCAATTTTTCTTTTGTCCAGATTGGATTTGAAGTAGAATCGAGTAAATTATTTCTCCATGTTGTGCAGCACTGAGTTCTGTCATGGATAATATATATAAACTATAGGGTTTGATATTAATCTGTTGAATTTATAAGTTGTTAGATAACACTCCCACTAACTTTTTGTTTCACTTAACACTGTACATTTGCTTTTAAATGACTGCACATCATAAGAACATAAGAACTAGGAACAGGAGTAGGCAATTCAGCCCCTCGAGCCTGCCCCGCCATTCATTACAATCATGGCAGATCTCATTTCAGCCTCAACTCCAATTTCCCACCCTCTTTCCATAACCTTTCAACCCATTACTAATTAAAAATCTGTCTAACTCCTCCTTAAATTTATTCAGCATCCCGTCATCCACTGCACTCTGAGGTAGTGAATTCCACAGATTCACGATCCTTTGAGAAAAGTAATTCCTCCTCATCTCTGATTTAAATCTACCACCCCTTAGCATAAAACTATGGCCTCTCGTTCTAGAATGCCCTACAAGGGGAAACATCCGCTCCACGTCTACTTTGTCTATCCCCTTTAGCATCTTATATACCTCAATTAGATCTCCTCTCATCCTTCTAAACTCCAGCGAGTATAAGCCTAAACCATTCAATCTCTCCTCATAAGACACGCCCCGCATCTCTGGAATCAATCTAGTGAACCTCCTCTGAACTGCCTCCCGTGCAACTACATCCTTCCTCAAGTAAGGGGACCAAAACTGTGCACAGTACTCCAGGTGCAGTCTCACCAATGCCTTGTACAGTTGCAACAACACTTCCCTATTTTTATACTCTATTCCTTCAGCAATAAATGCCAAAATTCCATTTGCCTTCCTTATTATCTGCTTTACCTGCTTACTTGCTTTCAGCGATTCATGCACGAGGACACCCAAATCCTTCTGCACTGAAGCATTCTTAAGTTTCTCTCCATTTAAATAATAAGTTGCCTTTTTATTCTTCCAACCAAAATGGATAACCTCACACTTATCCACATTAAACTTCATCTGCCAAATTTTGGCCCATTCACCTAACCTGTCCGTATCCATTTGTAAATTTCTTATTTCTTCATTGCAACTTACTTTCCCACCTATTTTGGTGTCATCTGCAAATTTAGCTAGAGTACCTTCTATCCCTGAATTCAAGTCATTAATATAGATTGTAAATAGTTGGGGCCCAAGGACCGAACCCTGTGGCACCCCACTAGTTACAGCTTGCCATCCAGAAAAAGACCCATTTATCCCGACTCTCTGCTTTCTGTTGGTTAGCCAATCCTCTATCCAGGCTAATATATTATCCCTAACTCCGTGTGATCTTATCTTGTGTATTAATCTTTTGTGCGGCACCTTATCAAAGGCCTTCTGGAAGTCCAGATATACTACATCTACAGGATCCCCATTATCTACTTTGCTTCTCACATCTTCAAAGGACTCTAGAAAATTAGTCAAACACGATTTACTCTTCATAAAACTACGCTGACTCTGATGGATTGCATTTTGACTTTCCAAATGCCCCATTACTACTTTCTTAATAATGGATTCCAACAATTTCCCAACGACAGACGTTAAACTAACTGGTCTATAGTTTCCTACTTTCTGCATCTCCCCTCCTCAAGATTTTTGAATAAGGGCATATTATTACCATTTTTCCAATCCACTGGAACTTTTCCAGAATCCAGGGAATTTTGGAATATTACAGCCAATTCATCCACTATCTCCCCTGCCACTTCCTTTAAGACCCTGGGATGTAGGCCATCAGGTCCTGGGGACTTGTCACCCTTTAATCCCAATAGTTTGCTCAGTACTTTTTGCCTAGTGATGGTGATTGTTCTAAGTTCCTCCTCTATATCCGCTGCACTACCTGTTACTATTGGGGTGGTACTAGTGTCCTCCACTGTGAAAACTGAGACAAAATAGTGATTAAGTGTCTGTGCCATTTTTGCATTCCCCACTATTAACTCCCCAGTCTCATCTTCCAAGGGACCAACATTCACTTTAGCTACTCTCTTTCCTTTTATATACTTGTAGAAGCTTTTGCTATCAGTTTTTACATTTTGCGCTAGTTTTCTCACATAATTTACCTTTGCTCTTTTTATTATTTTGTTAGTAACCCTTTGTTGATCTTTAAAAGTCTCCTAATCTTCCAGCCTGCCATTGACCTTTGCAATTCGGTATGCCTTATTTTTTGCCTTTAAATTATCTTTAACTTCCTTGCTTAGACATGGATGCTTTTTCCCCCTCTTAGCATCTTTCTTCCTTATTGGGATATATTTTACTTGGGTTACATTAGTGTAATGATTATATTTCTGGACTAGTAACGTAGAGGCCTGGACTCATAATTCTTGAGTTCAAATCCCATCATGGGTGTTTGTGAATTTGTATCGAGTTAAAAAGTGTCTGAGTCTGGAGTAGAGATAGGCCCAGGTCGCGGGAATTGGGAAATCTCCCGGCTCGTTATAATTACCTCAGGAGAAACTCACCCGAGAGGCAGGATCTTGGAATCTTTGGGGAAAGTCATGGATGGCGGATGTGGATGCAGGATGGAGTCAGGCCGACGGTCCTCCAACACAAATTGAAGGCGGCCACAGGAGTTACCAAGTACCAAGTGTTTAAAAGGTGCACCTTGGTTCACTAGGACTTTGTTCCAGTATTGTTAAATATTAGGCCCCATAGTCATCACATCTCACAGCTCCCCTCACCCCTCTACCCATTTCTCATACCCCATCCATCAAATCATGGCAACCTAAGTTCCCCACCCCTAATGGACCCTCATACCCTCCATGCTGACCAATGCCCCCCACCCACCCCATGGTCAACTTAACGCCAATACATGCCAACTCACCCATCACCCTTTTCCCTTACACCCTCCATGCCAACACACCCAGTATCTACCATGCATGTACCTCAGGAGCCATGTTGAGATGAAATGAAATAAACTTCTAAATATCTATTACAGCCTTTATATATTTTTTAAAAATACTCAGATTCATGAAAGCCCATTCAAAATATTTAAATCACCTCAAGCACTTAATCGAATATTAAAATAAACAGACTTCAGGGGAGGTGGTGGAGTAGTGGTCATGTCATTAGGCTAGTAATCCAGAGGACCAGGCTAATGCCCTGGGGACATGGACTCAAACCCAAAGTTAAATTTAAATTCAATTAATAAATCTGGGGTTAAAAAAAGCTAGCCTCAGTTATGGTAACCATGAAATCAATGTAGATTGTCATAAAAACCCAGCTGGGTTCACTAATGTGCTTTAGGGAAGGAAATCTCCCATCCTAACATAGTCTGGCCTACACGTGAATCCACACCAACAGCAATGTGGTTGACTCCTAGTGCCCTCGGAAATGGCTGAGCAAGCCACTCAGTTGTATCAAACTGCTATGAAGCCTAAAAGGAATGAAACCGGATGGACCACCTGGCACTGACCTAGGCACCAGAAACAACAGAGGCATACCCGGTCCTTTCGACCCTGCAAAGTCCTCCTTACTAACACCAAAATTAGGAGAGCTGCCCCACAAACTAGTCAAGCAACAACCTGACATAGTCATCCTCACGGAATCGTACTTACAGACAATGCCCCAGACACCACTATCACCATCCCTAAGGTGGCAAACAGCGGTATACAGGAGAGACGGAGTTGCCCTGGGAGTCTTCAACATCGGTTCTGAACGCCATGAAATCACATGACATCATGTCAAACTTAGGCAAGGAAACCTCCTGCTGATTACCATCTACCACCTCCCCACCCCTCTCAGTCGATGAGAGAGTACCATGTTGAACACCACTTGGAAGAAGCGCTGAGGGTGGCAAGTGCACAGAATATCTTCAATGTCCATTACCCAGAGTGGCTCGTAGCACCTTTACTGACCAAGCTGGCTGAGTCCTAAAGGACATAGCTGCTAGGCTGGGTCTGCAACAGGCGGTAAGGAAACCAACAAGAGGGAAAAACCTACTTCAACTCATCCTCACCAATCTACCTGTCGCACAGACATCTGTCCATAACAGTAGTTATAGGAGTGACACGTACAGTCCTTGTGGAGAGAAGTTCCCATCTTCATATTGAGGATACCCTCTATCGTGTACTATTTGTGATAGGTTTTAAACATACCTAGCAACTAAAAACTGGGCCTCCATGAGGTGCTGTGAGCCATCAACAGCAGCAGAATTGTATCCAACCACAATCTGTAACCTCATGGCCCAGCATATCCCCCACTCCACCATTACCATCAAGCCAGATGATCACCCCTGGTTCAATGAAGAGTGCAGGTGAGCATGCCAAGAGCAGCACCAGGCATGCCTAAAAATGAGGTGTCAACCTGGTGAACGTGGGAAGGAGCATGCAATAGACGGAGCAACAGACAGATCCCACAGATAGCGGATCAGATCTAAGCTCTGCAGTCCTGCCACATCCAGTTGTGTATGGTGGTGGACAATTAAACAACTAACTGACGGATGAGACTCCACAAATATCCCCATCCTCAAAAATGGGGCAGCACAGCACATCAGTGCAAAAGGCAAGGTTGGAGCATTTACAACCATCTTCAGCCAGGAGTGCCAAGCGGATGATCCATCTCAGCCTCCTCCTGAAGTCCCCAGCATCACAGATCCCAGTCTTCAGCCATTTTGATTCACTCCTTATGATATCAAGAAATGGCTGAAGGCACTGGATACTGAAAAGGCAATGCGCCTTGAAACATTCTGGCAATAGTAATAATAGTAATGTGCCCCTGAACTAGCTGTCCTCCTAGCCAAGCTGTTCCAGTACAGTTACAAAACTGGCATCTACCCGGTAATGTGGAAAATTGCCCAGGATTGTCCTGTCCACAAGAAGCAAGACCGATTCAACCTGGCAAATTACCAACTAGCAGTCTACTCATCAGCAAGGTAATGGAGGACGGCATCGACAGTGTTATCAAGCAGCATTTGGTCAGTAATAACCTGCTTACAGATGCTCAGTTTGGGTTCCCCCAGGGCCACTCAGCTCTTGACCTCATTACAGGCTTGGTCCAAATATGGACAAAGATGCTGAACTTAAGGGATGAGGTGTGAGTCACTGTCCTTGACATCAATGTAGCATTTGACCGAGTGTAGCATCAAGGAGCCCTGGCAAAACTGGAATAAGGGGGAAAACTCTCTAGTAATTGGAGTCATATCTAGCATGAAGGAAGATGGTTGCGGTTGTTGGATGGTCAATCATCTCAGTCCCACTGCAGAAGTTCCTTAGGGTAGTGTCCTAGGCCCAACCATCTGCAGCGGTTTTATCAGTGAACTTCCCTCCATCATAAGATCAGAAATGTGGACATTCGTTGATGATTGCACAATTTCAATACCATCTGCAACTCCTCGGTTACTAAAGCAGTCCATGTCCAAACGCAGCCAGACTGGGACAACATTCAGGCTTGGTCTAGTAAATGGCAAGTAACATTCACGCCACACAAGTGCCAGGCAATGACCATCTCCAACAAGTGAGTCTCTAACCATTTCCCTTTGACATTCAATGGCATTATCATCACTGAATCCCCCACTATCAAATCCTGGAGGTTATCGCTGAGCAGCAACTGAACTAAACCAGCCATATAAATATTGTGGCTACAAGAGCAGTGCAGAGGCTAGAAATTCTACAGCGAGTAACTCACCTCCTGACTCCCCAATGCCTGTCCACGATCTACAAGGCATAAGTCAGAAGTGTGATGAAATACTCTCCACTTGCCTGGATGAGTGCAGCTCCAACAACACTCAAGAAGCTCAACACCATCAAGGACAAAGCTGCCCATTTGATTGGCAGCCCATCTACAAACATTCACACCCTCCACCACCATCGCACAGTGTGGATTCGGCCTTCCAACTCATGGTGGAGAGTCAGCAGAAGTGGGTGGGGAAACAACATCATGCAGAGCTGTTGGAAGCCCTCAACAGAGTGGCACACAAGTCAGAGGAGTGTGTCTGCCTGCTCTCTGATGAAGTGGTGCCCACATGTGCGTATATGGAGGTCTCAATGGGAAGGGTGGCAGACGCCATGGAGACCCTGGTCCAGCAGAACATGGAGATGCACGTAGACCTGCATTCCATTGCAGTAACAATGGGTGGGTCTCTGCCGTGGCAACGCGAGAGAGAAATGGGGCACCTTGATGTCCCTCCTGATGTTCCTTCCCCTCAAGGAGTCAGGCCAGGGCCATCGGGCACCTGAAGGGAGGAAGAGTGGCAGATGGACACCCCTGGGTCACCCACTCAGGAATCTCAGAGGCTGTCCTCTCCTTCTGAGTCCCCTTTGCCTGTGATCCCCTCAACTTCATCCTCTGTCATCGCAGAGGGAGCAGCTGGTCCACAGGAGGACAGCCAAAGCAAGCTGGGGCCCTCAAGACCTTGGCTCTCCCGAGGACCCACACCGGAGTCAGCAGAGGCAACAGGACCAACCGTTCCACAGGCTGTCTCCACCTCTGCTGCGGATGGCAGAACAGCACCTAGCAGAAGTGGTATGCCTTGAAATGTTAAGAATTTCTGATCACAAATGGTTGCACAGGTGAACAAATTTTGTCACTTAATAATCTGAAATATATTCACTTTCACTAAATAATGTGTAATGGTGCCTTTCAGCTTAATTTACAAGCTTCACAAGTGCTCCTCCTGCATTCCCCCCGCACCCACACTAGCAGTTCAGCTGCATGCGGTCAGCCCACAGTGATTCTAGAGGGAGAGGTTTATGTGTGGCAGAGCCTCGTGCTACCATTCTCCTACGCCCATGGAGCCTTCCTCCATCACACTCATCTCACTGTCCACGCTGCCTGCTGGGGTTCTCTTTCAGTTGTTCATCTGAGCTGAGCTGCATCTTCACCCATCCGCTGATCGCACTCCCATGCAGCACCTGTGCCCGCCCAACACGAGGCTCCTTTCACTTTTGATTTTACAAGATGGTTGTTATGAAGTATGCCTTTAGCTCCCCCTTCCTTTCCCCTCCCCTAGTCACCCATGTCTTTTGCCCCATTACTATTGACCCCACTGGCATCACATTCCAACTCCCCACCGTCAACTACCTGCCAGAACCCTTTTAATTGTGGGATGTCCAGGTTAACGTGCACGTTCCCTATCTTCCCCAGAACTCCACCGCGCTCCACATTGACCTCCCCGACCTCCTCCATCCCACGCACCCCACCCCCAACCACCACCCCTCACCGGGTTCTTGTCTGCCTCCGAGTTCCCACCAACCACCCTTGCCGACCCTTCTACCGCTACTGTGGCATTCTCACCTCCCATCCTACCAGCTCACTCTGCTCTCTCTCATTCTCACCATTCCCTCCTACTACGCCCATCTTCATTTTGCTACCCAAAAGGCAGTCATTGACTTCACAGACCCCTCCCTTGCATGTTCATCTGGACATCTGCCCCCTCCCCTTTACACCCTAATTCCATCCTCCCCTTGGTCTCCTTCCCCCCTCCAAACTCCTTCCCCCCTCTGAACACCATCCCCCCTCTGAACTCCTTCCTTTAAACCTTAATCCCCCCTTACACCTACCTGCTCAGTTGCCACATTCTCCCCCATTACACATTCCTCCCCCCATACTCTCTCCCCCACAACTTCACCTCTCCAACACCTTTATTTCCCCCTCCAACCTCACCCCCCCACCCCTGCAGCACATCTTCCCCTCCCACTTAAACCAAGACCTTCCTCTCCACCCCCTCGATGATCATCCATAGCAGACCATGGCCAAGACACTAATGTCCCAAAGCAGACCCCAGACATCAATGGTGACCTTTCACCTTCCGTGAGCTGCTTCACAGTAGAGTCATGTCCATCAAAATCCACCCAGCAAGCGATGCATGTTTCCTCCAGGGTTTGGTAGCTGTAGGGCTCCAGCATCTTCTGCTCCTTGGAGGTCCGCAATGAGAGCAAGGTCCTAAAGGTAAGTCCCGACTTCTGCGCCTCACACTTGTCAAGACATGTTCTGGGCTGGTGTGTTTTCCCGCTGATGTAGGCAGTAAATTTGACGTGGTGGGATGATTCTGGTAAGTGGGGCTTATAATTAGATGTTGATATATTAAAATGACGTTTCCGTTGTGCGGTGGAAGGAATGGTGGCCCGTCACTGACGGAAGGAACTAATGATCGCAAACTGGTCTCATGGCATCATGAAACTGATTTTGGCCTTCCCGCCCTATTGTCCACTCAAACTCACCATGATGCCTGACGCCAACGGGGATGGAAAATTCTGCCCACTATGTTTTTTAGAGGACTGGGAATTTCAAAAACTTGACGACCACAGCTGGGCAGTTCTACACACTTTAGCCACCCTTCAAGAGCATTTACAACTACTTTAAAAACCTGTAACTGCAGGTTAAGGCCCATGCTACAGCCAAAATGAGGTCTGATTAAACTCAGCACAGAGTTCAAATGGCACTGCTGAGCTCGGGTTTCCCTGAAGTGTGAGTCACACCCCAACCCCTTCCCTTACCAAAAATGGAATCTGTCAGAAATGAGGGCGGGACTTCTATACCTGGGTCCCGTTACCACTACCACTTACTTGGTACCACTATCAATCGAGCTGGTGCAGTCCTAATGGACATAGATACTGGACTGGGTTAGTGGCAGGTGCTGAAAGAACAAACGCGAGGGTTGGTTCCCACCTGGTTATACCTTACACAACTTGCCCTGCAAAGACCATTACGGTTGGTCTTATCACCAAATCACAACTTGGCTTCTCCCCTTACTCCTTATTTCAGTATCTCACCTTGTTCCATCCCTCTCATCTTTCAGTTAAAATCCTCATTTTCTACCACACACCCAAGTACAATAAAATTTTTATCACTGAAAAAGCTTCACTGCTTCCTCTCTTAGCCTCTATACCAAGGGACTTCTCATCCTTGGGTAATTTGGAGCTCCATCTCAACTCATCACACTCTCTTTTCTCTGAGTTCAGTATTCCCTTATCCTCCCTTAATCTCTTCCTCCATGGTAAACTCGTCAATGTATATTCACAATTATCGGCTGACTTGCTTGAACTTGCTGTATCACCTGACCTCACTACTCCCAACATATCAATCACAGAAAAGGCCATCTTTGATCACATCTTTGAATCATTCTCCACTCACATCCCCAAACTTTCTTCTTTGTCCGCCCCAGGAAAAAATCTCGTTCAATTAATTTACAACTTACTCACCATGTCCCAAACATCCAGCTTTTGGCCCTCCATTCACCACAACATTTCTGTTGCAACAACCACACATTCACCTCCACCACTGATGGCAATGTCCCCACGAAACTCATTTATCTCTCTCAACCAGCCGTTCCCCCAGATATAGCATCATATCTCTACTCCCTTAAGCCCAAGGGATGCAAAACTGAATGAATATGGTGGACAACTGATTTAACCATTCACCAACAGATCTGACTGGATCACATAAAGCTTATTTGAGTCCTGCTCTCATCTGCATAAACTGCAATATTTTATGATTATCCTGAAATGCAAAAATAATCCCTGGCATCATTTCTCTGTGGCAAACTATCTTCTTAAACCCCTTCCTTTAACCCCTTCACCCTCACCTCCAACCACAAATGTGAATCAGCTAGCTCTGCCACTTCTCTCCCTTATTCTCTCTCAATGGAACTACCTCTAATGTACCCCATTGCCCTAGCGTTGAAATCACATATTTCTCTAGTTTCTCTTCTATCTTCCCTCATGTCCTCTCCGAGCTCATCTGGTCCATGAGACCCACTTTCTGATACTTTGGCTCTATTCCCACTAAAGTGCGAACCACCAATCTTCCCTGCTTGGTTATAAAAACAGAAAATGCTGATATTTATAGGATCTGGCAGGGTGGGAAATTAACCAGGATACACATTGAGCCAACTAGTAGGTAGAACCTGGGAAGGGGGAAGACAGAGGGTCTCAAATAGACTGCTCTGCTGGCAAGCCAGAGGTTAATTGGCAACCCAGGAGGGGCATTCTGATCCCACTAGGCTCACCAAACCAAAAACAAAAGCTTCAATGACCATTGGTTAGGCCATTCAACACCTGGTAGAATTAGATAGAGAGTGCATAGTGTAAGCTTCATCCACCTGAACCACTTGAGGCACCTAAAAGAATTATCCCTATGCCTTTATCAGTTGGAGTAATATTTGTGCAGCTGGAGCGCAGGCTGTCCAATTGTTAAATTGGCATAATGTGCACCCATTTTATGCCTGAAAAAGAGGCACCACCCATACCAATTTCTACCCCATACGATGGGCTTAATTTCTCCTGGCGCTTATGACTGTACCATTGCAAGGTATAACTTATCCTCCTTGCAGCTAGACTCACTAACTCCCTTTCCAATTCCAAATGGTGGTGTTCCCATGCATTTGCTGCCATTGTCCTTCTAGGTGATAGAGGTTTCAATGACATTTAACACTGAAAAATGCAAAGGATCACAAATAGATTGACAAAATGTAGGATTTAAGGATATAATGGGGATAGGAACAGAAGAATATAGCATGGGGAGTAGGCCATTCAGCCCCTCGAGCCAGCTCCGCCATTCCGCTAGGTCATGGCTCATCATCTACCTTAACGCCATTTTCCTACGTTATCCCCATCTCTTGGGCTAGAATTTTGACGTCAGCGTGAGGGGGCGGGTCAGACATGTTGATGCATAAAATGACGTGCGATGACGTCGGGCGTGCTTCCCGACGTCATTGCACGTCATTTAGATATTTCGCTCTGTCAACTTTTGATCTTTTGAACTGCCAAAGGCCTATTAAGGCCATTAGGGAAGTAATTTAGATAATTAACAGCACCTTAAGGTTGGCCGGCAGGCGAAGAGCCCAAGCAGCCTTCGCGTTTTTCAGGAAACCTCATCCACGGGTGGGATGAGGTTTCCTGAAGGTTTAATAAAATCAATAAATAAATTTTGGTAAATTGACAAACATGTCCCAGCTCATGTGACACTGTCACATGAGGGGACATGTGTAAATAATTTTACTCTTTATTAAAAAATTTCAATATCTAATTAATCTCCCTGAGGCAGCTCCGTGCCTCAGGAAGATTTCTGCGCTGTTTTGTGTACACACGCGAAAGAGCTCAGGCCCTGACTCTCCCTCCTCCCCCAACCCGCACAGGTAGTGCTGAGCACTACCAGCTGTGTGTCACGCTGGGTGGGCCTTAATCGGCCCACCCTTGTAAAATGGCAGCGTGCAGCCGATTGCAGGCAGCGATTGGTTCCTCGCCCACCCCCGCCCGATACAGGTAAGGTTCTGGCCTTGATGTCATTAGTATCAAGAAATCTATCAATCACTGTCTTGAACATACTCAATGACTGAGCTTCCACAGCCCTCTTAGGTGAAGAATTCCATAGATTCACTACCCTCTGAGTGAAAAAGTTCCTCCTCATCTTAGTCCTAAATGGCTTGCCCCTTAGTCTGAGACTGTGTTCCCTGGTTATAGCTAGGGAAAACATCGGCCAGGACTTTCCGCCCGTTGTGGGGGGGGGGGGGGGGGGGGGGAGTTGAAGGGCGGGCACGCAGTGGCGCGCCTCTCATTGGCGCCCCCAATCGGGGGCACGCCGCCATTTTAACATGGGCAGGCCAATTAACACCCGCCCAGCGTGATGTCCGCACGGGAGCACTATGCACTCCCTGTGCGGGCGGGGGGGATTCCCGAAAGAGCGCACTCATCTCCCTGTGACTAAGTGCTGCCTCAGGGAGATCGGCTCGACTGTAAAAAAATAATAAAAATAGAAAAAAAAAATTCCCTGACATGTCCCTTCATATGACACTGTCACATGAGTTGGGACATGTTTATAACTTCTAAATACACTTTAAATAAATTTTTGAAAACCTACATGAAACTTCATCCTGCCCGTGGATGAGGTTTCATGCTTTTTCTAATGCCCGCCAGGGCACCTGGCCTGCCCACCAACCTTAAGGTTGGACGGGCAGGTCCATTAATTACTTAAATGACTCTGTCAATAGCCTCAATTGGCCATTGACAGGTCGGCGGGTGCACATCTGAATTTGCTACCTGAAAATTTAAATGGGGCAGAGTGACATCGGGCGTTCCGCCCGACGTCACCGCGTGTCATTTTACGTGTCGGCAAGTGGGAAAATCCTGGTCATCATTTCTGCATTTAACCTGAATAGCCCTTTAAGTATTTTGTAGGTTTCAATGAGATCACCTCTCATTCTTCTAAACTCTAGAAAATGCAGACCCAGTCTCCTCAATCTCTCCTCAAAGGACAGTCCTACCATCCCAGGAATAAGTCTAGTGAACCTCCCCTGCACTCCCTCCATGGCAAATATATCCTTCCTTAGGTATGGGGACCAAATTTCACAACACTCCAGGTGCGGTCTAATCAAGGTTCTATACAATTGCAGCAAGACATCCTTACTCCTTTACTGAAATCCTTTTGCAATAAAGGCCAACATACCATGCCTTCCTAATTGCTTGGTGCGCCTTCATGTTAGCTTTCAGTGATTAATGAACAAGTACACCCAGGTCCCTTTGGACAACAACACTTCCAATCTCTCACCATTTAAGGAATACTTTATATCTCCGTTCCTCCTACCAAAGTGGATAACCACACACTTATCCACATTAAATTCCATCTGCTGTGTTCCTGCCCACTCACTAAGCCTGTCCAAATCCCCTTAAGCCTCTTTGCATCCCCCTCACAGCTCACATTCCCACCTAGTTTTGTGTCATCCGCAACTTGGAAATATTACATTTAGTCCCCAAACCCAAATCATTAATAGGGCCATAACTTCCGAGCTCAAGGGCAGTGTAACTTGGGAGGTACCCCAAAGATTTACTGAGGAACGCACCCCCTGCCCACCGTCGGGAGTTCCCAGGTAAGGTTTGGCATGCCAATTGCCTGGGATGCGCAAACTTCCCTTGGACAATTGCCCTGCACTGGGAACCATCCGAAAATGTGCTTTAAATCACAAAATTCGGATGGTTCCGACTGTGTCACGTGAATAGTTACCTAGAAAAATTTGGAGAATTAAAACCACTTCTAACATCTGGGTAACTATTGTACAGGCCCACACCAACCCCCCCACGGGACTCCCCCACAAGCATTCCCCACCCCACAAAGACTCCCCACTCCCATGGGATTCCTCTCTCCACAGGATTTCCCTACCCTCCACCCCATCCTATAGCATTCCTCTCCATGCCACGGGATCCCCCCCGTCACAGGATTCCCTCCCATGGGACTCCCCCACCTCCTCAGAACTCACCCCTCCCCCAACAGAACTCCCCATACCGCCCCCCACCCCCAACATGGAGCTACCCCTTCCCCGAAGGAACTCCCCCCCACACGATACCACATCCCCAAAATTGGACTCCCCGCTAGACCCAACTCCCGACTTTCAGCAGCCCCCCCCCCTCAAGGCTCAGGCCGACCTGACCAGCCCCAACCCGAGACCCAGCCCGACCTGACACCCCTCCCCTGAGGCCTGACTCAACCTGAATCAACATCACCCCCCCCACCGAGGCTCAACCCCTCTCCGCAAGGCTCGACCCAACCCCCCCACCCACAAGGCCCGACCTGCCCTGACCATCTCCACCCAGCCCCGAGGCCCGACTCGACCCCCCCACCCAAGGCTTGAACTGACTCGATCCCCCGAGGCCTGACCCGACCCACCCCCGAGGGCCGAACCACTCACAACCCAAGGTTGGGCGAGATAGGATCGAAAGAAATTTGAGGTAAAAAACTAGGAACGAAATTGCAATCCAACTGTGATTGCCACTCAGCAGAAGTTTAGGCCCATAGATGGTGAACAACTGGGGCCCAAGTACTGATCCTTACAGTGCCCTACTAGTCACAGCCTGTCAACCTGAGAATGACCTATTTATTCCTACTCCCTGTTTTCTGTACGTTAACCAATCCTCAATCCAAGCCAGAATATTATCCCCTAACCCACGTGCTCTAATTTTGTTTACTAACCTCCTCTGTGCGATCTTATCAAAAACCTTCTAAAAATCCAAATACACCACATTCACTGGTTCCCCCATATCTATTCTGTGATTAACTTCCACAAAAACTCCAACAGGTTTGTCAAACCTGATTTTCCTTTCATAAATCCATGTTGACTTTGCACAAACAGATCATTATTTTCTAAGTGTCCAGTTATTACATCCTTTATAATGGATTCTAGTATTTTCCCTACTACTGACGGCAGGCTAACGGGTTTGTAGTTCCCTATTTTCTTTCTCCCCTCTTTCTTAAACAATGGGGTTACATTTTCAACCTTCCAATCTGCAGGCACCGTTCCACAATCTATAGCATTTTTAAAGATGACCACCAATGCATCCACGCTCTCTATAGCCAGCTCTTTCAACACTCTGGCATGTAGATCATTGGGTTTTGGGGATTTTTCAACTTTCAATCCCATTAACTTCTCCAATAATACTTTTTTTTAGTAATATTAATTTCCTTCATTCTCATTAGTTCCTTGGATCTCTAATCCTGGGAGATTTTTTCTATCTTCCTTGGTGAAGACAGACACAAAGTAATTATTTAGCTTCTCTGCCATTTCTCTATACTCTATTATAAATCCTCATGTCTTTTGCTTGTAATGGACCTACATTTGTCCTTGCTCATCTTTTCCTTTTTACGTACCTATATAAAGTCAATTTTTTATGTTCTCCGCTAGTTTACATTCATATTCTATTTTCCCTTTCATTATCAGCTTCTTGGTCCTCCTTTGCTGAATTCTAAAATGCTCCCAATCCTCAGGTTTACTACTTTTTTTGGGAACTGTTTCACTGTTCCTGTTCCTATTCCAGAACCGGTCAGATTTTCATGCCATCAATTTCAATGAAATAAAAATATGGAGGTTCTACAACAGATGGGAAATCCACTAAAATCCATGCAAACTTTGTGCTGCTTGTTCATTTAAATGATTGCTACATGCAGCCAGTACTAACCATGCTGTTGAATGGTTATACACCTGACATGGGGCACAAAATCATTAGGGGCTGGCACCATTTAATACTAGTTTGCACTACGTAAAACCAGCCTGCATCTTTTAAAGGGGAGCTCCATTCTGGCTACAGCAGGCTATGGAATGGGTTGTAGAAGAAAGTATGATCAAGAAGAATACTGAATGATAGTATTAACATGACTCAGCACACAATGCTACCAAAAAATCTTCATCAATCAGGACTCAAATATAATATTCAAATCCTTCACCTCATCCTCCCACACATAGCACTGCAGATTTTGCTCACACCCATTGCTCATACTTGTACACGCACTGCCAGCTACTCAACTATGATAATCACATTACCCAAATACATTGCAACACACTGCCAAACTTGAAGCCATGGCCAGCAATGGTACTGAAGCTTTTAAAGATAGCATGCCCATACATAAAACTCCTTCTCACATCCCACTTATACCTCATTCCACTAATTCTTCTGATTTACAAGCTGTAGACGGGCTAAGAATGCACCTCTTGCTCTCCCACATTCTCCTCCCCTCAACCCCACCCATATGTCTATCTCCTTTCAGATACACAAATACTGTAACCTGGCTAAGCAGAGGAGAAGGAGATGAAAAAGCAGAAAGAGAGTGATGAGAAAGAAACAGCATCACTTGTTCTCACTCATAGCCATCAACTCAAATACTTTACACGGCAGCTTTGAGAAGGAATCTATGCATGGCAAGACACTCGGCATGGACAGCCTGCAGCCGGAGGGTGAGGTCGCAAATGAGTTCTGCTGCAGAGAACTTACATGAGGACTTTGATGGGAGGCCTAGAGAAAAAGATCGATAGGTATGAACTCTGAAATGCTTGGTGCATTGGGCTTGCTAGAAAGTCTATGGTCCCAGTCAAGGAGCATGGAAGAATCTGGCACAGGCTTTGCATAAAGCTTGAAGCCCATTCTTTGCAGCATGGATTTGGTGACTAACTTGACTGGTACACTACGGACCAAACCAGCATCTGACGGCTGATGTCTCAACTTCAACTGCAGTAGAAATCAAGATGTCTAGCTGAAATGATACAGCTGTGTTACATAGACCGTAAATCTATTATTAGATGACTCTCATTCAACTGAGCAAGAATTAGAATCCTTCCCTGCTCTGATGCTGATTCTAATGTTTCACACAATAAAAAAGGACCTCTTTCTTTCTTTGGATCACTTTTTGATTTAAAGGGGTTGAAACTAATCTTCAGCAATTGTGCAAAAGCATTTTACACAGAGACCGATTTTGAAATCAATGAAAATTAGGAAATAATGGGTTGTCAATTCACCATGAGTCCGTTTGTGCTACTTGCATGGACTAATTTCACTTCCATTGTATTTTGCCCAGAATATTTATGTTTGCTAAGTGAATACTTCTTAGTTTAGAATGGACATTTTATTGTCCAAGGCCAAAAATACAGTTGGTCACCTATTATATGTGTTGTGTAACTTCTATCATTTCAACAATCTACTTAGCTATAATAAGTCAAAAGTAATAACTTTCCTACATAACAAGAATGCCTTAGCAGCCCAATGCTGACCTAACCACCATAGAGATTATACATTCTAAATTTTACCCAATGTACTGCCCAGCAACCCTAAATCCTCCATCTCAGGTTGACCCAAGGAATTACTTCAGCTCAATGCATAATGCTCCAAAAATATACGGGCTGTACAAAAGACGCAATGTACAAAGATGCAATCAATCAGTAGCACGCCAGAACCTAAGGAAGTATGTCAACTTCAATTTAGTAAAAAAAAATGTTAAATAGAATACTGCCATAATTGTAATAATTAAATAGATAGAAAAATATGTACAATTGAAAATTTCTAGTAATATTTAATTGTGAATTTTTAATTAATAAATGCTCCTGGGACCAATTGTTTACATCAGCAGAATCTAGTTTTATGTGACCAAAACCTACCTTTTGCACAATATCCCATGCATCCCTGTGTAGGTTGGAGTAGGTACAGAAAAAAGTCACCACAGTTTCGTACACTGACTGGAATTCGGAAAAGACAGCAGTCCTTTGTTGTGCTAAAAAAAAACTGCCAAGTTGCACAGGCAGTCAAATGCTTAACCTCTCCAGCTTGTGGCAGAGATTCAGTGTCTCTTAAAGACAACCAAACAGGGGCTTGGGTACCGCAGTGATTCATCTAAGGAGGGAAATATGAAAGATTAAAGTGAAGGCAACAAGCAACTACTTTTTTTATCACAATTGATACGGCTGTTTTGCAAATAAAATGCGGCTGGAATTTAGATTTAACACAGTGAGGAACTGTCTCATTTCCGCTGTTAAAAGGTGAAAACTAATTTTTTTGCCTGTCAGGTTTTACTAATGAATATTTGGCTATTATAGTTACCGGGTTTCTTCATCAAAAAATGGCCCCATATATATTATGTACAGTGTTTTTTCGCCCAATGTTCCTTAAGGACATACCTAAACACCACGCAGAATTCTTTCATTATAATATTATCAATTCAGCAGTAAGTTATGTCATTCATAAAATTGTACTTAGTAAAAGTACTCTAGGGAAATGCATTCTCAGATTCAGCTGGTATAGGTTTTCCTAAATGTAAACATTTAATGAGCCAATGTTTTACAATTCCAAAAGTGAGCATTAGAATCTCAGGTCAAATCTCCTAACTGTGGAACATTTTAAAGTTTGATGAGATCAGTCAGCTTGGGTTATGAAAAGGTTATAATTTTCTTGATTGCGAGTAATATTCATAATAGTTGGCTTATAAAACAACATAATTACATTAAAGTAAAAACAACCCACTGGCAAGCAAGTGCTTTGGTCCTAAGGGATGCTATGTAAATATGTTTTAGTTTGTTGTAGTTGAAAAGTTACCAAAATTTAAATCTTACAACATAGCAAAATGAAATGTAGGACACTGTTATTTTTGAAAGACTTCTAAAAAACAAAATTATCTTTTCACCAAATCTCGAGAACTAAAAGTTGCGACCCATGTTGGGTATAGTTTCAAAGGTAAAACCTTCCATGTCTTTCAAACCCATCTATCTTTCTGTAAAAAGCTGCTAACTTTCAAAAGGGGTCAATAGATAACAATTAGGAGAGAGCCAGCATTTCCCTCCTGAGCCCATGGTTACTGATGGCACTTCTGGGGTGCTTCACGACTCTACCAAATAAAATTAATTAACTCAGAATAGAATGACTAAAAATGAGGCCTTCTGGTTTACTATGAGCCAGAACTTAGCAAGGATCATTTCAATTCCAGATATTTTTCATCATGTTTTTCAAAATTTAGCACTACCGGACTGGAGATATTGTATATTGTATCTTTCCATTCAATGAGACAGTTCTGCTAAACATTAACCTTATTTTTATGCAATGAATGCATTATGTGAAAAAAACGACTTATCTCTCTTGCTCACAGCATGCCATAGTATGATCATTTTGAAACACTGTATACCTCCACACATTTTGTTGGCATTTCTGCTGGCTTATCAAAGATCTGGAAACGATACCATCCTGGCATTAAAGAGTGATCACATATTAACTCCTGAATTGCTGACTGTTGCAGTCGGAGTGAATCAAAGTCCACGCTTCTGTAGGGGTTCTGAAGGAGCTGGTGACCACCAGGGTAGCATTCAGGGGCTGTCGGGCATCAGAAAAGGATTTAGTAATGGCTCATCGTAATTGTTCAAGTAATTACTTTATTTCATATTCAACAATTAACTTTATCAATGTTATAATTTGCCAATCACATAGGTAAACATATTTATTTACAAACGTATATACTGGGAAGGCACTGTTCACTGAAGTTGATTAGTGTTCTGCACAATTGAATAGAGATCCTGACATCTTAAGACAAACAGTGCATTTCTGCTACAGTTTTTGTTGTTGAACTAAAATACCTCCATTTGATTTTTAAAGTTGGAGCTAATTTCTACAATGGAAATTCAAATCAATTGGGTTTCAGAAAACACTATCAAACCTCAATCTCAATTTCAGTGGCAAAGTATGTTTTGCTCCATAAAAGTTGAAGTTCTGGATTTTAAAGTCTTCACGATTGAAAGAAATTAGATACATAGATGCATAGAAACATCTATTGTGCAGAAGGAAGCCATCTGCTGATTGTGTATGCCAGCAGAAAAACAGCTATCTAGCCTCACTGCACTTTACAGCTCCTAGTTCATAGCCCTGTAGGTTATGGAACGTCAAATGCAAATCCAAGGGCAGGATTTTTCCGGTCATCGGGCAGATGCGGCGGATGGCCCTGGCAGCGGCCGCGAAACAGGCCGCCGCTTGAGATCGGGCCCTGACTGCGATTTCACACTGGCGAGCCAATTAAATTCTGCCCAGCGTGAAATGCGGCTCCGCAATGAACGGGGGCCTGTCGACCGCCGGGTCCAGTGGTGACCCGGCAGCCAATTTAAAAGCGGCCCAGGCAGCCCCTGGAAGGCTGCCACAAAGGACATCCCTGGAACAGACACTATGGACCTGAGTGCAGCTGGACACGGCAGGCGGAAGGGCAGGTCGGGTGGGTACTTGGCCCCCCCGGCTTCTCTGATGATTGCCTCGCCATCCTCCTGGAGGAGGTGGCTGTCAGAAGGGACACCCTTGCCCAGGGATCGGAGGAAGAGGCCACTGCACCTCATCAAGAGGGCATGGGAGGTGGTGGCAGCACTGGTCAGCAGCCATGATGTGGTGCGGAGCTCCTGGGTGCAGTGTCAGAAGTGCTTCACTGATCTGCTACGCTTAGGAAGGGTGAATACCATGTTGGCATGGGTCAGTGTGCAGATGTGTTAAGGTCTGGCCGTTTCCCACCCCCACCCCCCCACCCCCCACCCCCCCCCCCCCCCACCCCCCGTGGACCTCAGGGATGCTAGTGTTTGAGTGCCAGCTGTCAATCACACCAGAGCTGGCCAAGGGGGTGAGCCCTGGCTGCTTGCACTAAGTGCCTTGCAGCTCAAGGGTAACGGCTTGGATGTGCCTGGCCAGGTGCTCCTCAGCTGGGATTGGTCAGGCTGCAATGGCAGTGCAGGTACAGAGTGGGCTAATCAATGCTCCTCTGTTGTTTTAAGAGAAGACGGCCCATAACAATATAGAAAGGTCACAGACTGGCGGAGGCTCCGGTAGCCTACTAAACCTCTCAAGATATGATCAAGACACGCTGAAGCTCGAGAGCTGGCACGTGCCCCACGTGCAACTGGGCGTGGAGAGGCAGGGGTGCCAGAAGGTAAGAGTGCAGTACACAGAGATGAGAATTTCGGCTTGTACAACCATTTTAGTGTAGTCTTTTCATTGATGTGAGCCTTGAACCTGGAGTCCCCATTGATCATTGGAAGATGAGGGCACCGTGATGCAGATCTCCATTGGGCTGAGTTTTCCCAGAATTGCGCTAAGTGCGGTAGCAGGTGGGTAAAATGGAGTCCTACCCGCCGATGAAAATGGCGGGTTTCCACGCTGTATCTTCCTGACCCTGCCTCATTATATATTCACTCCCACAAAACACGCCCTTTCCAAGGTGGGCGGGCTGTCATTCGCCTGCTCGCCAGCACCCCGCTGTTGCATCACGCCGGGCACCATCTTTAAAGTCAGCAAAGTGCTCATCGCCATCAGCTCACCACCGCTGTCTGGGAGACATGGTCAGCGAAGGAAAAAAGACTGCAGTCCCTCGTTTCACCAATGGGTCCCTCGAGAGACTGCCGGATGCCGTGGAGGACCGCCAGGATGTGCTCTACTCCCGCTCTGGCCGCAGGATGGATAGCAACGTCACCAACCCGGCCAGTGGCAATGGTGGTCAGTGCTAACGCCCTTCAGAAGAGAACAGCCACCCAGTGCCGCAAAAGGATGAATGATCTCTTCCGTTCCACCAGGGTAAGTCACTCTTTTCATCACTCCCAACTCACACACTCACATCACACACCCACAGGGCCCTCATTTACTGCCAGTGCAAGGGACATCACCATTCACTCTTTCACACACATCGTCATTGTCCTCATCCTGTCCATGGGACCACTCACCACACACACAGGCCAGGCATATTTATCATTTGGCCCAGCAGGCGTCCTGATACACTCTCCTCATCTCTATCCATGCAGGACAACAGGAGGGTAATGTCGCAGACAGGTGAAGGGGTGCCAGAATTCAAAGTTCTCACAGACTTTGAAAACAGAGCCAGCCAGCTGGTCGGCGATGACAGGGATCGGTCCTGTGCTGACGGTAAGGTCGGCGCTGCACTACCAAGAGAGGATCCAGGAGTGCAACATCCATCAGACAACCATGCCGTGAGTGATGTGTCCTCTTTCACAAGCCACTGCCATTCGCTAATTATCTCCCCTTGCTTTCGCAGGCACATCTGGGAAGCAGCTGACAGAGCCCTCAACACAGCACCTCCAAGCAAGCTCCGAAGAAACCTCTGAAGAGGAATCTGAAAGCACCCTCCCTAAAGTCTCGTCACAGCACTCACCCACACCCTCCACCAGCGCAGAGACACACACCTCGGTGGGACCTAGCTTTAGAGTAGCTTCGGAATCACATTCTGGTGAGCACATCACACATTCTGACCCACAGCAGGCGGAGGTAGGGAATTTCCAGGTCCCCAGCACTTGGAGGACTGGTGGAGGCCAGAACGCTGCTGAGTGCGAGTCAGATGACAAGCCTCTGGACTCAGTCATGTCACAGTTGCTGAAGCTGCAAAGGCAAGCTAGGGAACAACAGAAAGGGATGTCCACTGCACCCCTCAGATTGCAGGGCATGATGGAGGAGTCCATCCATCTTCGGGCTGTAGTGAAAGCGTCGGCATTGCAACGCACCGAGGTCAACATTGGCAGGCTGGTGGCCACCATGGAGACCTTGGTCTAGGACATCATTCCAGCACTGCTGCGCGGGCTTAACTCCATCGCTGATGCCATAGTTGGCCTCGAGGGTGCTGGGCAGCTCGATCTCGCCCCTTCCACTCACAGAGTCAGCCATGGGCCCTTGGGCACCCACAGGGAGGAGGATCAGCAGTGCACACTCTGGGGCCATCCACCCAAGTGACTCGGGGAGTGACCGGCCCACCCGAATCCCCTCTTCCTGTGACCTCCGCAGATCCCGCTTCACAGGCCGAGGAGGGTGCCACTGCCACACAGGACCCCCAAAACAGGCCGGGATCCTCCAAGGCTCGGCCCTCCAGAGGACGCCCGCCAAAGTCATCACAGAAAGGGCGTCACAGTCAGCAGGCTGCCTCCATCTCTGCTGTGGATGTCCGGGGAGCACCAAGACGTAGCGGCAGGGTTAGGAAAGTTAAGAAGAATTAGTTGCACAGCCTGGGCACAGATGTTAAATCACTTGTACATAATGTTCACTTTTGTCAATTAACTCCTAAGAATGTCTCCCTGCCCATGGCTCCTTGTTCTGATGAGCAGTGTTCTTGTCACTCAGATGTGAATCCTTTCTGCACAAGATAAAAGGCAGGTGTCTCAGTCCAGGGCCTCTTCCCTGTGCTCTGTGCGGCCTTCAGGCCACAGTGATGGTCCAGCCTCACACTCCCTGGAAACATTACTGATATCTGCACTTCGGCAGTGCTGGTCATTGATGCCAGAATGTAGTGGTCAGGCACCACAGAGTTCTCTCATTCTCTCTGTGTGCTCAGCAGCTTTAAGGTGGGGCTGGCCCCCATCACAAAAACATCTGCGACCAGTGATGCTGTGCACCAGCTCCTGAAGGGCTGAGGCACTGAAGGCGGACACAGCATCAGATGCGTCTAAAGTTTCATGGATGGGTCTCTGAGGTGGCCCTGGTCATGGAGCACAAGCGAGCTGCCCTCGGCCAGACAGAAGTCAGAAATTCTCAGAGGCTAAGTGAAGATCTATGGAGTGTCCTCACTGCATGTTCTCATCATCCTCCTGCAATCGGGCGACTATTAGGGCCTCCACTGCATTTCCATGACAAGAGCATTCTCAGAGGATGTTGGTGCTGCGATAAGCCAGACTGGAGTCAAACTTTCACAACTGCAATGCGGGGATCTACAGGGACACCTCAGTGCATGTCGTCATCATCCTCCACAAATCTGGCAGCTATGAGGACCTCCCGAATGCGCCTGCCTCATCTAGCCAGTGCGAGAGCATCATCCCCATCATCGTCACCACCAAGGACCCCCTCACCCTCATCCCTGTCGGCATCCTCCTCATCAGTGGAGACATGCAGCTCCTCCATCTCCTTCTCAGCCAGCTCCTCACCCTGTTGCTGAGCCAGGTTGTAAAGGGCGCAGCAGACGATGACAATGCATGATACCGTCTGCAGACTGTATTGCAGGGCTCCACAAGACTGGTCCAGGCACTGGAACCACATCTTCAGCATCCCGATGGTCTGCTCCACCAAGTTGCGAGCTGCTGCATGAGCCCCATTATAGTATCACTCTGCTGCACTCTGAGGCCGCTGCCACGGCATCAGCCACGGCCTCTGCTGTCCTCAAAGGCCCAACCCTGCAGCCTCTGTGGACCCTGGAAGACTGCAGGGATTTGCGAGCGAGTCAGGATGTAGGCGTCTTGCACTCTCCCTGGAAACTGTGCACATAACCGAAGGATGCGTTTCTGGTGGTTGTATACCAGCTGCACATTCAGTGAGTGGAAGCCCTTGCAGTTGATGAAGTCCACTGAGTGTAGCAATGGAGACCTGAGTGCCACATGAGTGCAGTCAATTGCACCCTGCACCTGTGGGAATCTCGAGATCAGGGCGAATCAATGGCCTTTGCATCCTGGCTGTCCCAGTCCCAGATGAAATGCACAAAGTTGTGTGCCATGGAGAAGATGGTGTCCGTTACCTCATGGATGCATTTGTGGGTGTCGGATTGTGAAATCCCACAGAGGTCACCTGTGGAGCCCTGAAAGGAGCCACTGGCATAGAAGTTGAGCGCCGTGGTCACTTTCACAACCACTGGCTGTGGATGCCCTCCATGTCCCCTTGGCACCAAATCCTGCAGTAAGTGGCAGATGTGAGCCACCAGGACCCTACACACACACAGTCATCAGCGGTACTGGTTGTCAGTCATCTGCAGGAATAGCAGGCGGTGTCTATCAACCCTGGGCGTCCCTAGGCAACGGCCTGCTGTCGCTCCTGGGCAGCGTGTGCGGGAGCCCTTGCTTCCCCTTCTTCATGAGGTTGCTGCTCCTGCCTTTGCGCAGCCAGGAGCCTCAGTCGCTCTCTCCTCCATCTTCTATGGTCGCTGTAAGCAATTAGGCATACAGCTAGGTCACCAGGGTCCATGATCCTGATGTGGTCCTCTGCAGCATGAAAGAGAGGGAGAGGCGTGGTTATCATGGCTGTACTTAGCACCTTTCCTGGCCCTGTGTGACCGCCTCTGAATGCTTCCTGTAGCAGACTTGAAGTCTGTGCTAGGGACGTGGTGGGGGGTAAGATATGGAGTGCTTGATGGCCCTTTGGTGCCTCCGCGTTGCTTGCATGGGCGGGCAGGTAGTAGCCTAACCCCAATCAGGTCGCTGCGGCTGTACCTGATCTGTCTCAGTTGTGGAGGCATGGTAAGCTTATATAAGTGACCCTAATGTGTGGCCACTTCCCTTGCTTACCCTGCACCCCCATGTGTGCGCAGGATGCAGCACCAGGGCAGCACTTGACCTCCCCCCGCTCTCAGCAGTTGCCTCCGAGGCTGGCCTGCACTTGCCCCCGGAAACCCCCACCCCTCAGCAGTCACCTGCTGGGCCATGCATCAGTTTCCCCCGCCCCCGGTGCCCCTGAGGCCTGTAAACAACAGGTGAGCTGTGGAGAACGTTGCTGCTCAGTCACCTCAGTTCTCCCAAAGTGAAGGCTGCCAAGTGCACGTCGCCTGCGTGCTGTTGTGAAACATGTCGAAATGCTTTCCCACCGACGTGGGCGGGTGATACGGCGGGATTCCAAGGGCCTGGTGGGATGGCCTTTTAATTACATGCTAATGTATTACAATTAGCTCCCCTCCAACTGATGTTGGGGAACGTGGCCTGCCATTGGCAGGCTGTGCGTAAGATCACGACCTGCCTTCATGCCATCATAAAGTGGGTCCCACCATATTTTCCGTGCACACCACCTATCATGCCCGCTGCCAGTGGGCTCGGAGAATTCTACCCGTTGTCTCACCAGGGTGCCTGGCATGCACAGTGACAGTGTGATAACTTTAACAAATGACATGTCCTTCTTCTCCCTTTTAGGTTCACCAGCAGGCATTTGCTCTCTGGACCCCAAAGGTCCACGCCTGACACCGGAGGACCACCAGGCATCATTTGTGTCTGCGTCACAACTGCTCTCTGAAGCTGGCACCAGTGCAGATACTAGTACCTCGGTGGGCATTAGAGCAGCAGCTAGCATCTCAGTGCATATTGGTGAGGACAGTTCCCAATCGTTTGAGGTGCAGGCGGAGGCAGGGAGTGCCCAGAGCGATGGCAGTCAGAGACTACTGGGGACCAGGACGATGCTCAGTCAAAGGCTGATGATGAGCCTCTGGAGTTGTCCATTCGATGGAAGATGCTGGATGCGGCAAGATGTGTGGGGGGATCTGACAGAGATCCATGAGGATGTGCATGCCATGGTCTCTGTGATGGAGGAGTCCATGTAGAACGTGAGCACTGCGTTGACCCTCATGGCCAAGTGTACTGCCTCCTCCATTGAGAGAGTGGCGGCTCTCATGGAGAGGCTGCTCCAGGGACAGAATGAGGGGTTCCTGGGGTTGCGCTTAGACCTGCAAGCCCTCACACAGGCACTGACATCAGGTGGTCAGTGTCAGTGTGGGAGATGGATGAGGCACCCAGTATCTCAGCTAGGTGCCCGTCCATCAATGGTATGCAGGGAGATCCAGAGTGCCCTCAAGTTGGTGCAAAAGCTGCTTGTCGTCTCTGTGGGTTCCTCTCAGGGTGCTCTGGATGACAACAGCGGCTCCTCCTTCCCTCCACCAGTGACCGTAGCATCTGATGAGGCTGCGGCAACTGGGGAGATGCCAGCCGTGAAACTGGCTGCTCCCTTCCAGGTGGGGCCAGCACAGGCTCCACTGGCCAGAGGACAACCGCCAATGTCATCAAGGCCAACAAGACAGCAGAGTCAGCAGGCTGCCCCCAATGCCACTGCCAGCAAGGTTGAGCGCCTAGACGTAGCAATCACAAACGTAAGTTAAAGGGACCCTGAGCACAAGAGGGGCACGTCATGGATGATTTTATGTCCAGTTTTGTTTACTTTATGTATACTGGTCTTATGCTGAATACCAGAAACGTTTCTGTTAAGATTATTGAACTGTCAGAATAACATAAATTGTGCTTTTGTTGTCATGGCCTGAGTACGCTTCACCTTTTTATTTCATTGGTGCGGGGAAGGCTAGTATGTAATGCTGGATGTAGGTGGCTCTGAACTTTATTTGATTTGATAAGATGAAGGAACCCTTAGGAGGAAGTGACCATAATATGATAGAATTTACCCTGCAATTTGAGAGGAAAAAGCTGGAATCAGATGTAACGGTATTACAGTTGAATAAAGGCAACTACAGAGGCATGAGGGAGGAGCTGGCCAGAATTGACTGGGCGATGAGCCTGGCAGGAAAGACAGTGGAAAAGCAATGGCAGGAGTTTCTGGGAATAATTTGGGAGACACAGCAAAAATTCATCCCAAGGAAGAAGAAGCATACTAAAAGAAGGACAAGGCAACCATGGCTGACAAGGGAAGCCAGGGACAGCATAAAAGCTAAAGAGAAAGCATACAATGCGGTGAAGAGCAGTGGGAAACCAGGGGATTGGGAAGCCTACAAAGACCAACAGAGGACAACTAAAAAAGAAATAAGGAGGGAGAAGATTAAATATGAGGGTAAACTAGCCAGTAATATAAAAGAAGATTGCAAGAGTTTTTTTAGATACATAAAGGGTAAGAGAGAGGCAAAAGTGGACATTGGGCCACTGGAAAATGACGCTGGAGAAGTAGTAGTGGGGAACAAAGAAATGGTGCAGGAACTGAATAGGTACTTTGCGTCAGTCTTCACAGTGGAAAACACGAGTGACATCCCCAAAGTTCAAGAGAGTCAGGGGGCAGAGGTGAGTATGGTGGCCATTACCAAGGAGAAGGTGCTAGGAAAACTGAAAGGTCTGAAGGTGGATACATCACCTGGACCAGATGGATTACACCCCAGAGTTCTGAAGGGGATAGCTGAAGAGAAAGTGGAGGCGTCAGTGGCGATCTTTCAGGAATCACTGGAATCAGGAAGGGTCCCAGAGGACTGGAAAATCGCTAATATTTAAGAAGGGAGTGAGGCAAAAGACGGGAAATTACAGGCCGATTAGCCTGACCTTGGTCATTGGTAAGATTTTAGAGTCCATTATTAAGGATGAGATTTCAGAATACTTGGAAGTGCATGGTAAAATCGGGCAAAGTCAGCATGGTTTCATCAAGGGGAGGTCATGCCTGACAACTCTGTTAGAATTCTTTGAGGAGGTAACAAGTAAGTTAGACAAAGGAGAGCCAATGGATGTTATTTACTTGGACTTCCAGAAGGCCTTTGACAAGGTGCCGCACAGGAGGCTGCTCAGTAAGATAAGAGCTCATGGTGTTAGAGGCAAGGTACTAGCATGGATAGAAGATTGGCTGTCTGGCAGGAGGCAGAGAGTGGGGATAAGGGGGTCCTTCTCAGGATGGCGGCCAGTGACTAGTGGAGTTCCACAGGGGTCAGTATTGGGACCACAACTTTTCACTTAATACATTAATGATCTAGATGAAGGAACTGAGGGCATCCTGGCTAAGTTTGCAGATGACACAAAGATAGGTGGAGGGACAGGTAGTATTGAGGAGGCGGGGAGGCTGCAGAATTATTTGGACAGGTTAGGAGAATGGGCAAAGAAGTGGCAGATGGAATACAACGTGGGGAAGTGTGAGGTCATGCACTTTGGTAGGAAGAATAGAGGCATAGACTATTTTCTAAATGGGGAGAGAATTCAGAAATCTGGAGTGCAAAGAGACTTGGGAGTCCTACTCCTGGATTCTCTTAAGGCTAACTTGCAGGTTGAGTCAGTAGTTAGGAAGGCAAATGCAATGTTGGCATTTATTTCGAGAGGACTAGAATATAAAAGCAGGGACGTGCTGCTGAGGCTTTATAAGGCTCTGGTCAGACCACATTTAGAATATTGTGAGCAATTTTGGGCCCCGTATCTCAGGAAGGATGTGCTGGCCCTGGAGAGGGTCCAGAGGAGGTTCACGAGAATGATCCCAGGAATGAAAGGCTTAACATATGAGGAACGTTTGAGGACTCTAGGTCTATACTCGATGGAGTTTAGAAGGATGAGGGGGGATCTGATTGAAACTTACAGAATATTGAAAGGCCTGGATAGAGTGGACGTGGGGAAGATATTTCCATTAGTAGGAGAGACTAGGACCCGAGGGAACAGCCTCAGAGTAAAGGGAAGACCTTTTAGAACAGAGATTAGGAGAAACTTCTTTAGCCAGAGAGTGGTGAATCTATGAAATCCATTGCCACAGAAGGCTGTGGAGGCCAGGTCATTGAGTGTATTTAAGACCGAGATAGATAGGTTCTTGATTAGTAAGGGGATCAAAGGTTACGGGGAGAAGGCGGGAGAGTGGGGTTGAGAAACTTATCAGCCATGATTGAATGGCGGAGCAGACTCGATAGGCCGAATGGCCTAATTTCTGCTCCTATGTCTTATGGTTTTATGGTCTTATTGCACAGGCACTGAATGCCCTTTGGGTTTAATTGAAAGGGTTATTTCAGACATCTGGGGTGGAGTCGGCAGCCCTGGCACGTGTTTGAAGCTGATCTTTAGTAGCCTAACTGAAGGAGCATTGGATCACGGTGTCTCTGGTGTCCCTGTCTCCCTGCAGGTTACCAAGGTCTGGCTCCACACCCTCAGCCTTTTCCTCACTGTGCTCCTCTTCAGACTCACTACTGGACTCACCATCTCTGGCCTGTGGAGCTGCTTCAAGATCTTCTTCCTCCAGTGGATCCCCCCTTGCCACTGCCTGATTGTGGAGAGTGCAGCATGCAACCACCATCAGTGATACCCACTCTGCGGGGTATTATAGTGCTCCCTCTGAACAGTCCAGGCATCGGAAGCGCATCTTGAGAAGACCATTGGTCCTCTCTACCACCACCCTTGTGGAGGCATGACTCGTAATGTAACACTTCTCTGCCTCTATTCTTGGGTGACAGAGAGGCGTCATGGGCCACTTCTTCAGCTGATTGTCCTTGTCACCCAGCAGCCATCCATCCATTCAGATTGGAGTTCCTCTGCACTTCTCAGTATTATACCATTTTTTGTGTACTCCCTTGCCTTGTTTACCTTCCCCAAATACATCACCTCACACCTCTCCAGATTGACTTCTATTTATTGCTTTCTGCCCACCTGAGCACTCCACTGATATCTTCCTGCAATTTACAGCCTCGGTCCTTAACATCAAATACACAGGTAGTTTATGTATCATCTGCAAACTTCTTAATCATACCCCTTATATCTAAGTTTAAGCTACTGATATATATCACAAAAAGCAAAGTAATCAGTACTGAGCCCTGATGAACTCCACTGGAACAGCCTTACAGAGACAAAAACACTTATCGACCATTTTCTTCCTGCCACTGATCCAATCTAACTTGCTACTTTCCTTCATATCCTATTAGCTTTTAATTGTTTGACAAGTCTGCCATGGGGAGTGTTGTCAAAAATCTTGTTAAAATCTGTGTAGACTACATCAACCCTCCTTGTTACCTCCTCAAAAGATTCAATCATGTTAATCAGACACGACCTTCCCTTAAAAAATCCATGCTGATTGTCGTTGATTAATCCATGCCTTTCCAAAATGAGGGTATATACTGTCTCTCAGAATTTATTTTAAAATATTATGCCCACAACCGAGTTTAGGATGATTAATCTAATTAGTCCGGCTATCACTTCCTCCAAATGTGCAACATAGGCAGTCTTCTCCTTGTTTCACTTAGTAGCCTGATAAATTTCATCCACCTTGGAGATTTATTCACTTTCAAAGATGCTAAACACCTTCATATTTTCTCTTTCACTAGGTTTATTTCAGCCAATACTTTACATTCCCATCCTTAACTACAATTGTCTGCTTTGCCCTCCTCTTTTGTGAAACTTTAAGAACCATGTCCATATCTTGTGCCTAGATCACATGATCTTAGTATCCAATAGAAGAGTAGCGGGGGCTACCTCAGGAATCAGTAGTCTATAGTTAGAGCCTGTGGTGTAGAGACAAGGTTCGAGTTGAAAGCACACAAGTGTAGCTGCTGAAAACCTTTGTAAATAAACAGAGAGCAGAAATTTTCACTCAGTGGGCAGGCACGTGCCCGACCCGCTCAAGCATGAAATCACGCACATTGACGTCGGCCGACCGTGCTGACATCAACGCTCAGTCGCACGATAGTTCGGTCAGCGGCACACACCAGAGTCAGCAGCGCGCCCGCTGACAATTCAAAGGCTGAGCCCTGATGAACTCTACAGGAACAGCCTTACAGAGACAAAAACACTTGTTGACCATTTTCTTCCTGCCACTGATCCAATCTAACTTGCTACTTTCCTTCATATTCTATTAGCTTTTAATTGTTTGACAAGTCTGTCATGGGGAGTGTTGTCAAAAATCTTGTTAAAATCCATGTAGACTACATCAACCCTCCTTGTTACCTCCTCAAAAAATTCAATCAAGTTAATCAGATATGACCTTCCTTTAAAAAATCCATGCTGATTGTCGTTAATTAATCCATGCCTTTCCAAAATGAGGGTATATACTGTCTCTCAGAACTGATTTTAAAATATTTAGCTCACAACTGAGTTTAGGCTAATTAACCTAATTACTTCGGCTATCACTTCCTCCAGCTGTGCAACATAGGCAGTCTTCCCCTTGTTTCATTTAGTAGCCTGATAAATAGCCTGTCAAGGCCATTAAATAATCAATTAAGCTAATTTTTTTGCTGCCCATCCAATCTAATGGTTGGCGGGCAGGCGAAAAGGCCTTTG
This sequence comes from Cetorhinus maximus, assembly GCF_964194155.1. Classification (NCBI taxonomy): domain Eukaryota; kingdom Metazoa; phylum Chordata; class Chondrichthyes; order Lamniformes; family Cetorhinidae; genus Cetorhinus; species Cetorhinus maximus. The sequence goes on from NC_135881.1 coordinate 109,886,653, forward strand.
CATTTTTTTGGCAACCTCATCCACGGGCGGGATGAGGGTTCCAAAAACAAATAATAATAAAATAAAAGTTCTACAATTAATTAATAACAAGTCCCTGCTCATGTGACAGAGTCACGTGAAGGGATATGTTTTATTACATTTTTATTTTCTTAATTTTTTAAATATATCTCTTCATCTCCCTGAGGCAGCTCTATGCCTCAGGGAGACTATGAGACACTCACTCGCCTGTATGCACGAAGTTCGTGCTTGGCCCATCCCGCACTCCCCCCACCCCCCGGCACAGGCAGCGCTTCACAATGCTGCTCGCTTGCTGGGCGGGCCTTAATTGGCCCGCCAGCATGAAATCACGGTGTGATGCTGATCGCTGGCGCCCCCGCCCGCTGAGCCTGCCCGCCAAATGCAAATTTCTGCTCAGAATGTGTTCCACTTAAGAACTGTCTACTGACCCATTCTGTCTATTGTACCAATTTGGCCACCCCACAATAAGCGTACAACCCAGATCCACACGTCCCACCAAACTGGCGACGAGCAAAAAGCAAGAAAGAAGTGAGGACAAAGCAAAGATACAATAAACTGGGTTGAGAATAAAACAAATTAACAAAAGAAATCAAGAGAATTGAAATCGGGCTGTACCTCACACGGTGATTGTAAGTAGAGATCCTGTCCTAAACGTTGAAGCAATCCCCTCACAGAATGCTGCAATTTAGAAGAATTGATCCTTTTGGTCCAGCCACGGATGATTATATTGAAAGCTTTGCGCTCTTTTTTCAAGCGAGCAATCCTCTTATCCACGTGTGGGAGTAAAACCTATGGGTTGACTCGATAACTAATGGCACCCAGTGCCCCTGATTCCAAAAATTTTGAGGAATTGATGGACCTCATAAAAGATCATTACCAGCCAAAGCCCTCGGTGACATTGCAACAGTTCAAATTTAGCTCAAGAAATAGAGCGCCAAGGGAGACAGTTGCTTGTTATGCGGCAAGTTTGAAACAGTTAACAAAAATCGCGAGTTTGGTACATCTTTAAATGACATGCTCAGAAATCGTTTAGTGTGCAGTGTGAATGAGGACACGATTCAGTAGAGATTACTGTCTGAAACAAATTTGGATTTTAAGAAGGTGCTACAGATAGCACTGACCATGGAAAGCACAGTTAGGGATTTGGAAACCACACAGGGAGTGCAAAATGGATCCGCCCTCCACGTTGGGTGGGAAGCCCCAGTCAAAAAGGGCGTGAAAATGCAAGGCTCTGCTGAGAAGCAAGAAACAGCCACCGCTAGCAGACAAATAAAAGAAATGGCTTAACAGCAAAAGCATGGAACAATGGCAGCAGAGGTGGAAACAGACAACCTTATAACAATTGGCAGTTTAAAAAAATCGAATGTTGTTATTGTCATTGAAACGGACACCTAATGAGTCAGTGCAAGGAAAGAATCAGGAAGACTTTCAAACAAAAGAAAAAACCCTGTGAGATCTACAATGTAGAAGAACCTGGAGTAAAAGATTCAGATATTTATTCATTGTATAACTTGAAGTTTGGAAGAACAGAACCAATATATGTAACTGTCGTGAAGCTATTAATATTATTGGAAATTATTTTTCTTTTAAAATAGAGGTTTAGTCTGTGGTGTGTCTTAATTGGATTAAAGCCAGCTAGTCTGGGTGCTTTGATGTGTACTAGTTTTGAGATGTAAGAGAGGTAGAGTGCATTTGCATTTTTTTGAATAGAGCTTTCAAGAAGTGGGGTGAAATCTGGCACCTAGCTAGCAGAGACCAAGCAATATGTTTATATTACTAATAAAATTGGTACTATGAAAGGGGTTTTATTGTTAGAAGAGGTGGAGTTCAAAGGGGCTGGTGATACAAAGAGAATTTACATTCAATGAGATGTGCTGGGTATAACAAACAGCAGTTTTGTGTGTGCAGGGCAGAGGCAATTTAAGATCAAAGTAGCTGTAAGCCTACAACTGTCTCCACAGGAACCAAAGTGAAAGGTACCTCATTTTGAATGTGTACGATGAAAATGCTTTGCCTGGTGTCTGCTGAAAGGCTATGGGTTGCTGTTGCCTTAATTGAGATTAGTTTGAGAATTTGTTAAAAGTTATGATAGTAGTAATTTGTATCCATGTGTATATATTTAACTTGTGTAAATTCATAAATGTCTCATGCATTTTGATATAAAACCTCTCGCGAGCTGGTGGTCTGATTCCTGAATTTAGAGCTGCATCTAAAACATACAACTGTTGGGTCAAACAGTAACAGCAAAGATAAATGACAGGCCTGTTAGAATGGAAGTGGACACAGGATCTTCCACTACAGTGATTGGTGAACACACCTTCTAATACCTGAATTATGGGGAAGAATTTTCCTCCCGTCGGGAGGGGGGGGGGTGGGAGAAGTGCAGGAGCAGGCGCGGGCAGGCACATCTCCGATCGGCGCCCATGATTGGGGGCACGCCACCATTTTAAGTGGGCGGGCCAATTAGGGCCCACCCAGCGTGCCGTCCGCCAGGAAGCGCTTTGCGCTCCGTGTGGGCGGCGGAGAATCCCCTCAGCCGGGAGTGCACTCAATCGCGCATGCACGCAAAAGAGAGCACGGATCTCCCTGAGGCTAAATGCTGCCTCAGGGAGATCGGCTCCGAATTAAAATTTGCAAAAAAAATATGATAGGAAAATTTCCCTGACATATCCCCTCCTGTGACACTGTCACATGAGTTGGGACATGTCCATAACTTTAACTCAAACCTTTAATAAAAATTTAAATACCCTCATGAAACTTCATCCTGCCCATGGATGAGGTTTCATTCTTTTTCTGAAGCCTGCCAGGGCTCCCGGCCTGCCCGCCAACCTTAAGGTTGGACGGGCAGGTCCATTAATGATTTTAATTAGTGTCTCAATGGCCTCAATAGGCCGTTGACAGGTTGGTGGGCGCACTGCTGACTCGGCTGTGCCCCCACCGACCGGAAAATGGAATTTACGCGGGGTGACGTCGGGAGTTCCACCCGTCGGTGAATGGGCCCCACCCCCCCTCGCCGACCGGAAGATCCTGCCCAAAGGCTTAAGTAGAGTCACTGTCCATTACGGAAGCTAATCAGCAAAGCTACCAGCGTTGATATTGAGAGGCAGAGGACCAAGCCTACTAGGATGAAACTGGCTGAGGGAAATCAACCTTGATTTGTCACACAGGTTTCTAAAGGAAGCCAAAAACGTTCCTGTTTTGGAAAAAGAGGGTGTAAAGACCCAACAACCTAAAGAAATGCAGGACGTTTCAGGCAAAGGCACGGTAGGACAACAAAAAGAACTAGGAGAGAGTATCCTGAGGGACAAGGTCCAGGGTGAGGTGAACAACCCCTGAAAGAAAAGTGAAAACCTGCTGAAAGACTTTCACATGCTACCAGTTTCCCTAAGATAAACGCAAAATACTGCGGATGCTGAAACAAATACAGAAAATGCTGGAAAAACTCAGCAGGTCTAACTGCATCCGTGGATAAAAAAAACAAGAGTTAACGTTTCGAGTCCTTATGACTCTTCAGAAGACACAGAAACATACATAATACCGTTGATCCTGACAGCATAAGGTATACTTTCATCCACAGACCTGGAAGTCAAATTGCAAACTCTGATGCACTAAGTGATTTACCCTTACAAGAAAAAGATGTCTCCCTCCCAGAACCATAATAGGGTCCCCCTTGTCCTCACTTATCACCCCAACAGCCTCCGCATTCAAAGGATCATCCTCCGCCATTTCCAGCATGATGCCACCACCAAACACATCTTCCCTTCACCGCCCCTGGCGGCATTCTGCAGGGATCGTTCCCTCCGGGACGCCCTGGTCCACTCCTCCATCCCTTACACCTCAATCCCCTCCCACGGCACCTTCCCATGCAACCACAGAAGGTGCAACACCTGCTCCTTTACTTCCCCTCTCCTCACCGTCCAAGGGCCCAAACACTCCTTTCAAGTGAAGCAGCATTTCACTTGCACTTCCCTCAATTTAGTCTACTGCATTCGCTGCTCCCAATGCGGTTTCCTCTATATTGGAGAGACCAAACGCAGGCTGGGTGACCACTTTGTGGAACACCTTCGGTCTGTCCGCAAGCATGACCCAGACCTCCCTGTCGCTTGCCATTTCAACACTCCACCCTGCTCTCATGCCCACATGTCCGTCCTTGGCCTGCTGCATTGTTCCAGTAAAGCTCAACGCAAACTGGAGGAACAGCACCTCATTTTCCGACTAGGCACTTTATAGCCTTCCGGACTGAATATTGAGTTCAACAATTTTAGATCATGAACTCTCTCCTCCATCCCCACCCCTTTCCGATCCCCCTTTTTTCCAATAATTTACATAGATTTTTCTTTTCCCACCTATTTCCATTATTTTTAAATGTATTTCCATCCATTGTTTTATCTTTGCCTTTTAGCCTATTTCAATCCCTTCCACCCACCCCACCTCCACTAGGGCTATCTGTACCTTTATTATCACATTCCTTAGATAATATCACCAGCTTCAACACCTCTTTGTCCTTTTGTCTATGGCATCTTTTGGTTATCTCCACCTATCACTGGCCCTCTATCCAGCTCCACTTGTCCCACCCCCCCCTTAATCCAGTTTATATTTCACCTCTTTTCTATTTTTCCTTGGTTCTGTTGAAGAGTCATATGGACTCGAAACGTTAACTGTGTTCCTCTCCGCAGATGCTGTCAGACCTGCTGAGTTTTTCCAAGTATTTTTGTTTCTGTTTTGGATTTCCAGCATCTGCAGTTTTTTGCTTTTATATACGAAAAAGATGAGGATGTCCCCGTTCCACAGAACTAGTTTTATTGTTGTACTTTTTTGATTCATCACCAGTATGTGCTAGACAGATCAGACACTGGGCAAGTTGAGACCCAGTCTTATCCAAAGTATGAGAAGAAGTTCTTCATGGTTGGTCACAAGAGCAGGTATCTGAAGAAATGAAACTGTATTTTAACAGAAGACATGAAATAACCAGCCAAGGTGGTATCTTATTGTGGGGGACACAAGTGATTGTTCCTCCAAAGGGAAGAAAGCCATTGTTAATTGAACTACATAGTGCATATCCAGGAATTTCCCAAATGAAGACCATAGCACACAGCTATCTATGGTGGCTTGGGTGGATGGAGAAATAGAGAGCTTAGTGAAGAAGTGTGTGCAGTGTCGGCAATTGCAGAAGTTACCTTCAACAGCTCCATTACACCTTGTGAGTGGCCAGGAAGACTATGGGTGCGGTTACACATTGACTATGTGGGACCTTTCATGGGAACAATGTTTCTGCTCACTGTTGATGCCCACTCAAAATGGATGGGCATATATGAGCTGAAGTCACCAATGCCTTCTGTTACAATTGAAAAGCTACGTCAAAGTTTTGCCATTCATGGACTACCAGAAGTGGTCGTACCTGATAACGGCATTTACGATTGCTGAGTTTCAATGGTTTATCAGCCTCAATGGTATCACTCATGTAAAAGCTTCACCGTACCACCATTCCTCAAATGGACTGGCCGAAAGGGCGGTTCAAACATTCAAGTCAGGCATGAAGAAATTAATTGGAGATTACATGGCAACCAAGCTAACATGCTTTCTTATCCATTATATGACCACCCCTCAGGCAACAACCGGTGCCACACCTGCAGAGTTATTGATGAAACATCGTCTCAGGACAAGATTGAGCTTAATAATGCCAAATTTAGGGGTGGGAAGGTGGAAAGGAGTCAGGGAAGTCAGAAAACTAGACATGACTGGCATAGTCATGACAGGAAGTTTACTAGATATGTGAAGAATTTTGGAGAAGGACCAACGTGGTTATCAGGTGAAGTAAGTGCAGTGACTGGACCTCTTTCTTACCATATGAAAATGGAAGACTGAGTCATATGGAGACATGTGGATCATATAAGGAGAGAAACAGATCATCAAGAAATGATTCCACCAGTGTTTACGACCGAAGAACCTGATGTTCAGATAACTTCAGAAAAGGAGGCTCCTGACAAAGATCTGAAGCTATAGGACTGAGACATTCTACATGCATTAGGAAACCCCCAGAAAGACTGAATCTGTAAATTACTTATTAATGTAAATAATTTGATATTTTGAGAAAAATGTAATTGTAACTGTAGAATGTATTTCAGAGTAAAGGGGAAGGAACGTGGTAATCTTATGTGTAATATACCTTTGAGAAGAATGTTATAATGGAAAATCACATGACCCTAATATCCAATAGAAGAGTAGCAGGAGTCAGTAGTCTATAGTTAGAGCCTGTAGTGTAAAGACAGGATGTGAGTTGAAAGCACACAAGTGTAGCTGCTGAATACCTTTGTAAATAAACTGAATACGTTCTACCTAAGAACTGTCTACTGACCTATTCTGTCTATTGTACCAATTGGGCCACCCCACAACAAGCATGCAACCCGGATCCATAAGTCCCAACAAACTGGTGACCAGGATCCAACAATTTCCTTTTTAATTTCACCCTGGCATTTTCTATGCTCTTCTAAGTTTTCTGCAGTATTAGGCTCTTGGCATCTGACATAAGCTTTCCTTTTTTTACCCTCTCCTACTCTGCATGCTCTGTATCCAGGTGGGTCAAGATTTGAGAATCCCATCTGTTTTTTTTGTGGCTACATATTTGTTCTGAAATCTCTCCATCTCTTCCCTGAATGCCTCCCAGTGCTCTATCATTGATTTACCTTCCAGTAGTTGTTTCCAGTCTACTTTTGACAAATCACGTCTCAGCTTAGCAAATCGGCTCTCTTTTCTGAAGCCAGACACAAAATATTCAACAAGAAACATACCTTTGGCATCCTTCTCCACAGGTAGGTTACTTTTTTGGTCTCTAACAGGCCCTACTCTTTCCTTAGTTATCCTTTTGCTCTCTATGTATTTATAAAATATCTTTGCATTTTCCTTGACTTTATTTGCCATGAACTGTCAGTACAGGTAATATGAAAACAAAATAAACTGTTCACCTTTTGTTGAATATTACAGATTAAATTGCAAAAACCATCATATGTACAATAAACTATTCTGGAAAGTTTTTGATATTAACATGACTACTTCAAAAAGATGTGAGCTATATTACACAGAATGTAAAAATTCAAGGCGTCACACGCACTAACATTATTTATTGGAACAACTATTGATCAATTATTACATAAAAGGAAACATATTTAATAGGTTCTATATGAGAAGGAGCAATATTTAACAATTCAACCAAAGCTTATGGAGCCAAAATAGTGGAAAGATTATTACTTATCATTTTTAGATCACTATGTTATGTGGCTTCACATCTCAACAGGCATGCCTCAGCCAACAACCAGAAAATATCCCCCCCACCCGACTCCAATGTCCTGGGGAGTAGGCTGGGATGAAAGGGAGGAAAGCATTTTTTATATTGCAAAAAGCATCTGACATGGGGAAACACTGAGGGCAGCCTCTTCCTCTTTCTCTGGTGGAACCTGTCAACCCACCCCACGAGCTGATATACTTATGCTGGCATTTCTGGCCTCTTCAACGTACCGGCGGAACACATGCATTCCTAAATTCTCATGGACTCCCCTTTTGATCCTATGTACTTCAAAGAGCTAGCAGTGTGCGAATGAGTACATCCTGGAAACAAGTAGAATGTGCCCTTCCCCGCCATTGTTTTTTGGTCCTTATGGGCAGAATTTTCTGCCTGCCAGGTAGGCAGAGCTGGAGCAGGCACAGGCGAGTGCGGACCCGATCGGCACCTGCAATCGGATCCGCGCAGCCATTTTACACAGGCGGGCTAATTAAGGCCCGCCCAGCATATTTGCCCACTCCCATGGATAGCGGGAGTGTGCGGGCGGCAGCAGGCGTGCACAGACCGCCGGGTCCAATGGCAACCTGGCAGTCTGTTTAAAGAAGGGCCTGGCAGCCTCCTGTAGGCTGCTCACAATGGCCACTTCGAGGTCACACTGCAGGGGGTCGGCTGAGCAGGGCACGCTGGAGGGAAGGACAGAGGAGCAGGCCAGGCTGCAGGAACTGCCACAGGAGCAGGGCAGGCTGCAGGGTCTGCTACAGGAGCAGGGCAGGCTGCAGGGTAGGCCAGCGAGCCAATGCGCCCCTCACTTTTCAGATGAATGCCTTGAGATGGTGGAAGGGGAGCCTCAAGATGTTGTGGCCAAGAACCATCTGCTGCCCTCGACGCTGCACCTAGTTGCGCCTCCTTGCTATGGGAGCAAAGATCATGTGTTTCCTAAAGTGATGTACACAGAATGTCTCCATGGTGGCCATTGGGGGGTGTTGGGAGCAGACGCACTATCTTTGTGTGATCAGCAGTAGCGGGGAGAGGAGGCACTGGAGGCTTGATATGGCCCACTGTGGTTGGGGTGCGGCATGAGCATGCAGAGTCCATGTGCAAACTGGCGCAATGAACGGCATCTCTTTTTCAAGAGAAGAATGCTCATAATGTGTCGGAGCATTCGAGGACTGGAGGCGGCCAGGCTCACTTCATGATGTTAAGCTGCTTCGAACAGAAGACCCTGGAGCTTGAGCGGCGCCACGCACCCAGGTCAACTGGTGTCGGTGAGGCTGGGGTGGAACAGCCACATATTTGAGGCCAACAGTGAGATCCGCAATGTCCTCCCAACATCCATAGCACAATTGATTGTTTAATTTGTTATTGTTGCAACATTGCTCGGTCATAGAGTGATAGAGTCAGAGGTGTGCATCATAGAAAAAGGTCCTTTGGTCCTTCGAGGATGCGCGCGTCAAATACGTTCCTAAATCTCCTAATCCCATTTCCCAGCACTATGCCCATGGCCTTGTATACCATGGCATCGCAACTGCACATCCAAATACTTAATACATGTTAGGAGGGTTTCTGCGCCCACCACCCTTTCAGGCAGTGCGGTCCAGATTCCCAACACACTGTGTGTGCAAAAGCTGTTCATCACATCCCCTGTCAACCTCATGCCCCATACCTGAAATCAATGCAACCTGGTTACTCATCCCTCCATGAAGAGGAAAAGTTCCTTTCTGTCGACCCTATCTATACCCCTCATAAGTTTAAAAACCTCAATCATGTCCCCCCTCAATCTCCTCTGCTCCAGGGGACATAACCCCAGTCTATGCAATATTTCCTCATAAGTCAAACTCTCCAGCCCAGCCAGCATCCTGGTCAACAACCTCTGCACTCTCTCCACTCCAATCACATCTCTCCCATGAAGCGCATTTCACAACTGCATGCAGAACTATAGCTGTGGCCTAGGCAGCGTTTTCTGCACTTGGAACATTACCTCCCTGCTCCTATGCTCTATGCCTCGGCTAATAAAGGCAGTATGGCATTTGCCTTCTTAAGCACCTTATGTACCTGTCCCGCTACCATAAGGGACCTGTCGACATGCACAGCAAGGTCCCCCTGATCCTCCTTACTTTCCATGGTCCTACCATTCATCGTGTATTCCCGTGCCTTGTTTCTCCTGCCCAAGTGCATGACCTCACACTTATCCACATTCCATTCCATTTGGCATTCATCAGCCCATCTGACCAGCCCATCTATATCTGCCTCTAATGTCAGGCTACCCTCCTCACTATCTGTCACCCACCAATGTTCGTGTCCATTGGTTCTGGAAGATTGAGCGCATAAAGAGCCAGGGGGAAAGCGATGAAATGTGTCACTGTGTGCACGCTAACTGATCCACTGTCTTTGTTGCTCATTTCAGCATCATCAGAGAATGGCCACCAGGAGGCACTGCAGATGCTGCCTCTCACACCGAAGGGCCCTCAAGTGTCATCTGCGTCACACCATTTCTGCGAGGCAGGCACCTGCGCAGATACTAGCACCTTGGTGGGCATTGGAACATCGGCTAGTGTCCCAGGCACAGTGAAGAGGGTACTTCCCAATCGCTGGAGGAGCTGGCAGAGACAGAGAGTGCCGATGGCGCCAGCAGTCGGAGGACTGCAGGGGACTAGGCACATGCTCAGTTGATGCCTGATGATGTGCCTCTGGAATCATCTGGAAATGCGGTCAGGTGTGCAGGAGCATCTGGGACTGTTGCATGAGGCTATGCTTCACTTGGTGTCCGTGATGGAGGAGTCCACGTGGAGCATCACTGATGCAATGAGCCTCATGGCTGGGCGTCATGATTCTTCCATGGAGAGGGTGGTGACTCTCGTGGAGAGGGGCTTCCAGTAGAACAATCAAGTCCTCCTGGGCTTACGCTCAGACCTGCAAGCCCTCACAGCACCAGTGGCTACAGCTGGTCAGTGCCAATGTGAGAGATGGTGTGACCTTCAAGTTTCCCAGCTCGTTGCCCATCCATCCAGGGTGAGCAGGGAGGTCCGAGGCGATCTCACGTCGGTGCAGCAGCTGCCTGTCGTCTCTGCTGGCTCCTTTCATGGCGCTCCGGATGAGGGCACCAGCTGCTCCGCCCCTCTGCCAGCGACTGTATCATCTGGTGAGGCTGCGATGACTGGGGAGATTCCAGCTGCGCAACTGGTAGCTCCCTCCCAGGCGGGGCCAGCACAGGCTCCACGGGCCAGAGGACGACCGCCAAGGTCATCGAGGCCAACAGGACAGCAGAGTCAGCAGGCTGTCTCAGATGCCACTCCGAGCGATGGGGACGCACCAAGACGTAGCACCTGTAAACGAAAGCATAAGGCACCTGAGGCACACCATGGGTTTCTCACTGGTGCTTTTGTGTTGGCCAAGGTTAGGTACTTATAATTGTTTTCTGCTTGGTTAATGTTTTGTTTTGAATTTGTGAGAACATCTGATGTATAAAATAAAAATAAGATGTGTTACCATGGCTGAAGGTGGCTCATTTGTTCTGCATGTGTATGTTTAAGATAAATGTCATGAGTCTTTGTTTGGACGTTCAAATTTATGTCCAAAGCCCTTAGTTCCTGCTGATGACCTGGCAGATTTAGCACTTAGGTGCTGAGTATGGAAGCACCAGGCAAGGCTGGTCCTCCTGATCCATTTGTGTCGAGTTAGCTGAGGGATTGTTGGATAAAGCGTCTCGGGCATCCCTGCCTCCTTGGTGTAGTCCCAGGTCAGCGTTTAGCACCTTAGTATTCCCCTGTGCTTCCTCATCCTCAGAATCGGTGCTGGACTCATCGTGTGCAGCCACATCCACTGCGTCAACGTCTTCATCGTCCACTGCGTCCCCCCCTTTCCAGCACAAGATTGCGGAGAGCACAGCATGCAACCACTATTACCAACATACGATCTGGGGGGTACTGGAGTGCACCCCCTAAGCAGTCCAGGCATCGGAAGCGCATCTTGAGAAGACCAATGGCTCTCTCCACCACAGCCCTTGTGGAGGCATGGCTCCTATTGTACCGCTGCTCAGCTTCTGTTCTTGGATGGCGGAGAGCCATAATGAGCCAGCTTCTGAGGGGATAGCCCTTGTCACCCAGCAGCCAGCCTGGCTGAAGTGCCCCGGCACCTGGGAGTGTCTGAGGATGTAGGCGTCATGGGAGCTGCCTGGGTACCTTGCACAGACTTGTAGAATCAGCATCCTGTGATCACACACTATCTGCATGTTCATGGAGTGGAAGCCCTTCCTGTTGAAAAAGGCACCAGGCTCACCTGCTGTCGCCTTGATGGCCACATGTGTGCAGTCTATAGCACCCTGGACGCGGGGGAAACCAGCAATGCGGCAAAGCCTCTGGCTCGCTCTGTCTGACTTGCCTGGTCCCAGCGTAAGTTGATGAAGGCCAATGCACGCCTGAACAGAGCGTCTGTGACCTGTTTGACACAAGTATGGACAGTTGATTGGGAGGCACCGCAAAGATCACCCACCGACCCCTGGAAGGAACCAGAGGCATAGAAGTTGAGGGCAACTGTGACCTTCAGAGCCACTGGCATGGGGTGTCTGCCCACATAGTTAGTAGAGATCTCAGGGCCAATCATCTGACAGATGTAGTTGACTGTCTCCCTTGACAGTCAGAGCCTCCTTTGGCACTGCACCTCAGTCACAATGAGATAGCTGCTTCGCTGCCTGTATACCCTGGCAGCAAGATAGTGGCGTCTTCTATGACCCCTTCCACCATGTACTACCACTTGGCGCTGCACCCCCTGTGCCTGCGCCTATACTCCCAAGGTGGCTCCCCTGGAGGCTGAATGTGCACACCTGGCCTCTTCCTTATTCTAGCCCTCCCTTCCTCCTCAGAGGAGCTGCCTCCAGTGGACATGTCAGAACCCATACCCAGGCTAAGGGGAGGCCTCCGGAAAGCTGCAGGCCCGATAAAGATTAGTGACTGCAGGGTGCTGACCTGAAGCTTCAAAGTACACTGAAAGCTGCTGGAATTCGTTCTGAATTGTTGCAGATCACACAGGCAAGTTTAAAAAAGTTTTTCCAATAAATACTCCACAAAGCAGATTGACGACCCCACTGAGCCCTCTTATCCCGCCCGTGGATGAGGTTCATAAAATAGTCTCTTACCCGCCTGTCCGTTCCGCCCGAAGATCGCACGGGCACCTGAAAATCGCCGTCGATTGACGAATTAAGGGCCTTAACTATCCCGTTAATTAATGGTGAGCGCACGACGAACTTCATCGCGCGCCCACCCAGCGAAATATCATGATGGCGCGCAATGACATCAGCACGCTCGCCCAACGTCACCACACGTCATTTTACGCGCTGACATACGGGGCCCACTCCCCACACGACAAACAGAAAATTCTGCCCTCTAGTTATGCTATATCCTTTAATAGCATTGCTCATACATCTATACAAATGACCTGTCAATTGCATTCAGATGTGTCTGCAAATACAAACTTCTGATTCTATTAAATTTCCAAGGACCCAATCACTAAACACTTACCTGTTCCTAAGCATATCTGTTATAAACTCCTTCCCAGCTATATAGGTGAACATAGAAACAGCGACAGATCATCTAACCCCTTGAGCCTGTTCTGCCATTCAATGAGATCATGGCTGACTTGTGACCTGATTCCATGGTCCAGATCCTCTGGTCAGCGGCCGAGTTGGGCTGCAGCGTTCACCACGATTGGGACTGGAAGATTTTGGCCCATATATCGCTCTTTGCCTCATTTCCCTTAATACCTTTGGTTAACAAAAATCTGTCAATCTCAATTATAAATTTAACAATTGACTTAGCATCAATTGCCATTTGCAGAAGAGAGTTCCAAACTTCTAATACCCTTTGCGTGAAGGAGTATTTCCTAATTTCACTCTTGAAAGGTCGCGCTCTAATTTTTAGATTATGCCTCTAATCCTGGACTCCCTAACCAGTGAAAATAGGCTCTCCATATCTAATCCGTTCACATTATTATCTCAAAAACTTCAATAAAACCACCCCTTAACCTTCTAAATTCCAGGGAATACAACCCTAGCTTGTTTAATCTCTCATTGTAGATTAATCCTTGGGAGTCCAGGGAGTAATTCTAGTAAATCTAAACTGCACTCCCCCCAAGGCCAATATATCCTTGCCAAGTTGTGGTGCCCAGAAACGCTCAAGGTACTCCAGGCCTGGTCTAACCAGGGCTTTGTATAACTGAAGTATGACTTCTATCTCAGTAACCTGACTGCAACAATTACCAAGGATCTCCTTGTTAAGCATTGTAGGAAAGGTCACGTTGCTCCGAACAGATTGCGGACCCTGGCATCACATATCTACCCTGAGTCTCAATGCAGCAGATTGACAGTTGACAAGATTTTCTCACTTGGGCAGCTGCAGAAGTACCTCAAACGGCACAGACCGCACTTACCTTCATAGACCGCATCAGTTACAAGGGAGCAATATCAGATGTTTTCAAGATCAGCAGCAGGCTGAAGCAAGGCTGCATTCTGGTGCCAACTCTCTTTGGCACGTTTTTCTCCATGCTGCTATTGCATGCTTTCAGTGACTCAAATGAAGGTGTCTACCTGCATGCCAGAGCAGATGGCCAGCTGTTTAATTTGGCAAAGCTGCACGCCAAGAACAAAGTGCATATTATCCTAGTCCATGGGCAGAATTTTGCTCTTGGCGTGTGGGCTTGGCATGTGCTGCCTGCGATCGGCACCACATCACAATTTTATTCTGGCGGGCCAATTAAGGCCAGCCCAGTGTGGAACGTGAACGGCAGCACTGAGCGCTGTTGTGTGGGCGGGGGGAGGAGGGCTAGTGGGCCTAGCGTGAACCTCGCACATGCATGTGAATCTCCCTGAATTTAAAAAAACTAATGAAGAAAATAAAAATGTCATAAAACATGTCCCTGCTCATGTGACTCTGTCACATGAGCAGGGACATGTCTTTAATTCAAGTGTAAAATTTTATTTTATTTTTATTTGCTTTAGGAAACCTCATCCCTCCGGTGGGTGAGGTTTCCTAAAAAGTGCAAAGGCCGCTTGGCGTTTTCACTTGCCCGCCAACCGTAAGGTTGGACAGGCTGCGTAAATTTGAATTTAATGACTTTTTAATGGCTTTAAAAGGCCTTTTAATTGTCAGCGGGCGCGCTGCCGGCTCCAGTGTGCGCCTGCCAAACAAAATATTGCGGGACTACACGATGACATTGGGACGCTTGCCCGATGTCATTGCGCGTCACTTTACGCTCGGCCGGGTTGGGCACGCACCTGCCCACCAAGCTTAATATTCTGCCCCATAAGCTGCTGTTTGCTGACATTCCATACTGAATTTCACTTGCAACAGCTTGTAGATCGTTTTTCCTGGGTCTGCAAGGAGTTTGGACTGATAATCAGTATTAGGAAGATCAAAATTATGGGCCAGGACGTAGAGACTACACCTTCTGTCAACATCGACAACCTCACTCGGGAGGTAGTCCATACTTTCGCATTCCTTGGATCAACAATTATCAGCAACCTGTCCCTTGATGCTGAAATCAGCACAAGGATTGACAAGGCCACAGCTATCAAAGTCGAGTCGTCAAGTGTGGACGAAGAGCAAACTAACTGAAATTACAAAGCTGTGTGTGTACCAGGCTTATGGTCTCAGCACGCTCCTTCACAGTAGCGAAGTATGGACAATTATGCAAGGCAAGAAGCTGAATGGCTTCCACCTCTGCTGCCTCAGATGAGGCCTTATACATTAAAATACATACAGTCCTCATCCACCCAAAGACATGTAACCTCCTGGCAGTGGCAAAAAAAAGACAGAAATCCAGGCAATCCGAAGGGTGAGGGTGAAGGGTGTGGTGGCGGGGTTTAGGCGATGGCAGAAGATGGGGGAAATGAGTAAATTACTCCACGACCCCGTTAGATGATCAAAACCAGCCTGGGAAATCACTTGGCTTGGATGAGAAGGAAGAAAAAGATGTCTCTACCGAAAGTTGCTGAAAAGTAACTTAGAGAATCCTTTCTTAATAGTACAGCTGAGAAAAGATTTTCCCAACCATTTCAAATCAAAGCTCATACTTCTGATGAAGTTTGTAGGCATTAAAATCCTGTGGACTATGTGGCCTAGAAATTGGCTGTTGCCTGAATCTGGTGCAGCAGATCCACTGGGCATATTAGGACAGTGCCAGTGAGCTGCAGACACCATTCATACCCCGGTAATAGCTTGCTGTTCATGAGTAACAGAAAGATTGGTTGATTCAGAGGTCAGTTAATAGGCTCAGGAGAGTTTGTGAAGTGGGAAGAGAGAGCCAACAGTGGCCTGCAGGTTTAAAATGGTAAGTAATAAGGTAACAATAAGGTAAGTAATAAATAGTGTGCCAGCTTCATTAGGTGTCTGCACAAACTCTGGTGAGGTAAGGACTGATGGGCGCCAATGAGTTTGACGCCAGCATAACAACCAGTACTGCAGCCTAAGGATTTTTTTAGTCACAAGGAGTCATTGTAACTTTAACGGTGAGTAAAATCAAATGGAGGGTAAAGCAGGCAAACAATCCAATCCCTTCAGGTAGGTTAGGTTAATTACCTCCCACAGTGTTTACACTTTATCCAAGCCGCAACTCTGCTAAAAATCTTTTAAAATGAAGGTTTGCTTTGGAAGCTTTTGCTTTCATCAGGAAGCTGGACTATACTGGTAGGTGTTCAACTCTGAACACATTGGGCAGGATTTTACGTTCGTCAGGCTGGCACGTACCTGACCCGATCGGGCGTAAAATCAAGTGATGACGTCGGACGGGCATCCCGACGTCATCGCGCACTCTCGCGATCTTTCGGTCAGCAGGCCTGTGCGAAAGTCAGCAGCGTGCCCACGGACAATTAAGAGGCCTATTAAGGTCCTTAAGCAATAAACTAATTTATATTTTTCGCTGTCCATCCAACCTTATGGTTGGCGGGCAGGCGAATAGGCCAGGCGGCATTTGCGTTTTTAACAAAACCTCATCCACGGGCAGGATGAGGTTTCCAACGGTAAATAAAAATCTACTAAATATTTTTCACCACCATTTTAAACATGTCCCTCTTCATGTGACTGAGTCACATGTGGGGATATGTTTATATCATCTCTAAAATCTGTATTTTCGTTTCTCCAAGTCTTGAGCTCCCTGAGGCAGCTCTGTGCCCTCAGGGAGCTTTCAGCGCGCGTTACACTGTGTGCGCGCAGACTTCTGAGCTCGCCCTCCTCCCGCCCCACCCCGACAGTGCTAAGCTCCTCAGTGCGTGTTTCACACTAGCTGGCCGTTAATTGGTCAGCAAGCGTAAAATCACGATCAGGGGCCAATTGCAGTCGGTGGGCCATTTACCAGCCGCTCCAGGGCCCGCTCTCCCACCGCGCCCGCCCGACAAACGGAAAATCCTGGCCGTTATATTCAACAGTATATCCTCAGGCTCATCTTCTGCATTGCCATGGGGGAATCCACTAATATTTCAACAAAATCATGCACACCACAAATAATGCACAACTTCATCTTGCATTTTAAGTGTATTAATTATGATACCTGTTGGCCTTTATTTTCTTATTGCTTTCATACGACATTTTTGAAGTTGTGTATTGCTACTGTCCTAAGCTATTAATATAACTTTGTTACAGCTGGTTCTTTTGACAGGTTTTATTTACATCATCCCTCTTAAGGGTTTTGTAGGTTATTTGCTGAACCAATACAATAAAATTCTTACAAGATTCAATTTAAACCAAGCAGTGCTTATATCGCAATATGTGCTTTTAAAATAAAATTCAATCACTGTGGATAATCTGATTATTTGTTTGGCTGTCATTTATATTTAGAGGCTCATAAAAGTCTTTTAAACTAATAATGAACTACATGTAACTCTCTGAAGTCTTGAAATATGATAATAGGAATTATGTGCATATTCTAGTTTCACTACATTTTCCAAGACACAGTTTAAAATAGAATTCCATCTCTTTGACAATTAATTCGTATTACAGCACAGTAAATACGCACAAAGTATCAGACATGCTGGTTTATAAAGGTACCAGTTCAAAAGTAATTTAGATGAATTATGGACCAGCTCATGGGATCTGACATGAGGGTTTTTAATACTTAATGTGAGATGAAGGCTACAAAGGCTGCTGCAATTGCATTAACACATTGAAGTGTAAGCAAGTAATATGAATACTTATTCACAAAATTCGTATAGATCGAAAAATAGTATTTTACTATAAAAGCACAGCTAGATTTATTTTGAATTTTGAATGAGTTCTTATATTGATTTCTTCAAGTAACCTGAAAAACAATGAATTATATATATGTAAGTATAATTTGAAAATCCTTGGAAAGGAATGCATGGTGAAGGAAATCTTCAAGATTCCTCTTAAAACCTTTGATGGAGGAATTATTCAATGTAGAAAAAGAAACAAAAGAAAAAATTTTCTGTGAACAACATTACAATGGCTGCTGTATGCGAAGTAAAACTATCCAATCACAGTTTTGTATAACTATCCCAACATAATAAGTCAACAAATTGGAAATAAATCCTCTTGACCTCCATACGAAATGTTCACTGCTCCAAACATGTCAATTGAAAAACTTTAGAGCTAATGTTAGGATGATTGTGAAACATCTGTTTCAACAATCTGACATATGCAAGAAAATGTAATCAGATGTGCAACTCACATCGAAAACCTCTATCGCCAAGTTAAATTACAAAAATTAATACTCAAGCAGTGTCTCACACTCACCCCCACTCACTCAGTCTCTTGGACTCACCCCCACTCAGTCTCTCCCACTCACCCCGACTCACTAACTCAGTCTCTTGCACTCACCCTGACGTACTCACTCGGTGTCTCACACTCACCCCGCTGAGTGAATGTGTTATCCACCCTTACACATCACTCATTGGATAATCCACAGGATCACACTGGATGGAGGATTACATCAGGAACTGAATGTCGCCACAAATCTCAGGCTTACCTTGAGGGCACTCCGAGGTACAGCTGATTAGCAATTTGAATAGCCTGATGTGGTCGCAGAATGTTCACTGACGCTAAGTTTAGGTTCCACCAGGGTCACTCAACTTCTGACCCCGTTCCAGCCGTGGTTCAAACATGGACAAAAGACCTGAACTCCACAGGTGTGGTGAGAGTGCGTGCCCTTGACATCAAGGCAGCAGTTGATCGAGTGCGGCATAAAGGAGCCCTAGCAAAACTGGAGTTAATGGGAATCAAGGGGAAAGCTCTTCCCTGGTTGGAGTCATACCTAGCACAAAGGAAGATGGTTGTGGTTGTTGGAGGTCAATCATCTCAGTTCCAGACATCACTGCAGAAATTCCTCAGGGTAGTGTCCTAGGTCCAACTATCTTCAGCTGCTCCATCAATGACCTTCCTTCCATCATAAGGTCAGAAGTGGGGATGTTCGCTGATGATTGCGCAATGTTCAGCATCATACGCGACTCCTCAGATACTGAAACAGTCCATGTCCAAATGCAGCATGACCTGGAAAATATTCAGGCTTGGGCTGACAAGTGTCAAGTAACATTCGCGCCACACAAGCGCCAGGCAATGACCATCTCCAACAAGAGAGAATCTAACTATCGCCCCTTGACATTCAATGACATTACCATCACTGAATCCCCCACTGTCAACATCCTGGTGGTTACCTCATATTCCACCCCTTTCCTAATTTTACTCAGTTCTGTTGAAGGGTCATGAGGACTCGAAACGTCAATTCTTTTCTTCTCCGCCGATGCTGCCAGACCTGCTGAGGTTTTCCAGGTAATTCTGTTTTTGTCCTGATGGTTACCATTGACTAGAAACTGAACTGGACGAGCCATATAAATACTGTGGCTACAAGAGCAGGTCAGAGGCTAGGAATCCTGTGGCGAGTAACTCACCTCCTGTCTCCCCAAAGCCTGTCCATCATCTACAAGGCACAAGTCAGAAGTATGATGGAATACTCTCCACTTGCCTGGATGAGTGCACCTCCAACAACACTCAAGAAGCTTGACACCACCCAGGACAAAGCAGCTCGCTTGATTGGCACTCCTTCCACAAACATTCATTCCCTCCACCACCGTCACACAATAGCAGCAGTGTGTACCATTCACAAGATGCACTGCAGAAACTCACCAAGGTGCCTTAGGCAGCACCTTCCAAACCCACGGCCACTAGCATCTAAAAGGACAAGGGCAGTAGACACATGGAAACACCACCACCTCGAAGTTCCCTTCCAAGCCACTCAGCATCCTGACTTGGAAATATATCACCATTCTTCACTGTCACTGGGTCAAAATCCTGGGGCTCCCTCCCTAACAGCACTGTGGATGTACCTACACCAAGTGGACTGCAGCAGTACAAGAAGGCAGCTCACCACCACCTTCTCAAGAACAATTAGGGATGGGCAATAAATGCTGGCCTAGTCAGTGACACCCACATCCCATAAATGAATAAAAAGAAATCTTCCTCTGCATGCGCTTTTGCCATGTGATGAGGATAATGAAGAGCTAGTGGTGAACTCTCTGGCTTACAGAGTTGGAATTAAGAAATAACTGCTGAAGACAATGTCATGGCTTCGAAGACTGTGTTTGTAGTGTACAGTTTAGACCAGGGTTCCCTTCTGTCTGGTGTGTTTCCAATGACAGTTGATCTTTGGTCTTCTTCAATTACACTGTTACACTTCCCCAACCTCCCCACTACTCGCCTCCCGACTCCGTCTCTCCACCTTCCCAATTAGTGTCCAAAAGAGTCCTAGCTCATGGGGAATTTTTCTTTTCATGATAGATTCCACCCTGGAACCGCTAAAAGCTGAGACGTTTGGACTTTCAACTGCTCCCTTATACAGGCAGCAGGGCATCCACCCTATGCTGACAGAGATATCAGGATAACGGTGCTGAGTAACTGCTGTGTGAGGCACATAACCATGTTTTAGAGGTAGTGAGCTCCTCCGCAACTACCACTAAATCCAGTAGGGTGCTCTGGACAGGCCCAAATAACAGTAGGTAAGACTAATACTCTTCTACACATAGGTTCAATGACATCCAATTCCAAGAGGGCTGCAGGCAAGGAAAGATACAAACTGGCCCTCCGAGCCAGGCCGTTTCCATCCCCACACTGTCACCAACATAAGTTACTGCTCACAAGTTCTTAATGCTTCACCTGTGCTCCCTTTTTAAACTGCCTATCCAAATCTCCTAGGATAGATATACATGTACAGGTACTCGCAAGAGTTGGAGCAAGAATGAGTGCTACAAGGTGCTGGCTTCTTTGGGGCACTGGGAGCTGCAGCTAGTTCTTCAGAGACTCCTATACAAACAAAGAAGGGATATACGTTAAAATACTGGCTTCATGACACTTTTCAAATGTTATATATTGTAAGTATAATAATATCTAATTGTGTGCCCTGGTTTTCTGCTTGAGTGGATACCTATGCATGAGAATATGGAAGTATTTTTGTCCATGGTGAATTATTTATTGGGTTCTTTCTTGTTGGCGACAGTACGAATAGGGTTAAAGTAGATTACTGTTAGTTCTTTGGCAGACTAAGACAATACACATTTCAGACTAGATCACCATGGGGCAAGTAGGCTACTGCCATTGTTCTGGGATGGGGACCTGTTTCGTAACTCATTTAAAGAAATTCCTGGCCAAGTCCTTCCATCCAATGATGACAGCATACATGTCTGGAGCAACAGCAACAAGAACTTAATTTTATATAGCCCCATTAACATAATAAAACATCCCAAGGTGCTTCAATGGAGCATTAGAAAACAATGTGTGACACCAAGCTACATGAGGAGATTTTAGATCAGATGACCAGAAGCTTCATCATAAAGGCAGGTCTTAAGGAGTGTCTTAAATCGAGGTAGAGAGGTATAGGGAGGTTATTCCAGAGCTTGAGGCCTTGGCAACTGAAAGCCAATGGTGAAGCAATTAAAGTCAGGGATACATAAGAGGCCAAAACGAGAAGAGTTTGGATACCTTGGAGAGTTGTGGGGTTGGAGGAGATTACAGAGATAGTGTGGGGTAAGGCCATGGAGGAATTTGAAAACAAGGGTGAGAATTTTGAAATCAAGATGTTTCTTGTGTTAGGAAATAGAAATAGTTTAAGTAGGTTATTTGTGCATTTGGATGTGTAGGAATAAGGTATATCTTTACGTTTAAATTTAATATGTATTTCTGTATTTTGTGGGTTAAAATGATAAAACCTGAGTTTTAGTTTCACTTTAAAAGATGCCGGCATTTTTAATGAATTTTATGACCCTTGAAGTGAAGAGCTGTGTTATCAAGTAGGGTAGTGGTTTTGGGAAGTTAAAACAAAACAGAAAAAAACTGTGCTATTGCCTAGCAACAGGGGTCCAGAGAGGGAGGCCCCACACACACACACACAAGACAGAGAAACTGAAAGCAGATTGAATTCAGTTGGTCAGTGTGCTCTAAAGTTGAAAAGAGTTGCCAGCAGAAGCAGTACAGGAGAGGTACAGATAGCAAGTCCCAAACTAAAGCTGAAACCAGCTGCCAGGAGAAGCTGGACAGGAAGGAGCTGCAGGAAACAGGTTTCCCCAAAGAACAGAAGAGGGGTCCCGAGAAGACCTTCTAATCAAAGGAATTAACAGAAATCAGGAAAAGGCCCGATTAAGTGAAGTTAAGAGTGAGAAGCAGAGAAAGGCTCCAAGCTTAAAGGGAGAAGCTGCAGGATGCAGATTTTAAGCAATATAGGCTTGCGAGAAGCCAGAAGATCCAAGGAGACAGCTGAAGACCTGTAATTCTTTACTATGGGCATGTGAAATAGTAGTGTTCTGTTGGCACAGCTGAGCCAGTGAAAGAGAGTGCAAAGAAGGAAGCTTGAATGCACGTGCTGATCCAGGAGAGCTCGATACCCTGGAGGTGGACCCTTGTGGAAGGCATCTGAGAGAAAGCGTGGTGTGGGAGAAGATTCCAAAGCGAGTTCCTCGAGAATAGAAATTGGAGACCCTCATGTGAAAGACGGAGTTCAATGAGACTGGTTGGCTCATGGTGTGACAAGCATCTGGGGGGGGGCTGAGTTGATGAGAGATCCATAGCATCTGTTTTTGGTGGCATCTGTCACTTGGTTTCAGAGTGTGAGATGCCTGCCAAAAGGCCACCTATTGGTTTACATGGGCTGTGTACTTACTATAGACATTAGAGCATAAGATAGCTTTTGTAAGTTGCGTAACCCTTACAAATCCGTATATATCTGTAAAGGCATTGGTGTGGGTGAAGGAGTATTGCAATATAGTTTATCTTGTTTAATAAATGTTTTATTCTTTTGTTAAAAGTTCATCAGCTGACTCCTGTGACTCTGTTCAGTAGCCGCTCTCCATGTAACTAAACAAAAAATAAAAGTTAGGATCTATCAAGCCGGATTCCACCCTGGAATCTGGCCTGTCCTGTAGTAATATTAGCTGGAATCATAACATTTGACCAGGAGCCAATGTCAGTTAGCGAGCACAGGGGTGATAGAGCTGGTAGGGGAATAGGACTTGGTGCAAGTTAAGTCACAGACAGCGGTGTTTTGGACGACCTCAGGTTTATGGAGGATAGAATGTGGAATGCAAGGAATGAAACAGACCGTACTGTTATCTAGGCACTGTGTCCCACCTCCCAGACATCATTCTGGCATGGTGGGACACAGTGCCCCCTAGACAATGGCACAGTCTGTTTCACCCCAATGCTTCAATCAAGGGTTGGTCAGTTGGAGCTGGACATACACAGGTGGGAAACAAGTGTCCCAAAAGCCACTGAAAATTTGAGAGGTGCTGTTACTGTGCTGTTACCGTGCCACCTCAAACAGCAGCAGAATTGGTCATACAATGAGAATTGATAATATTTGTCTGGATACATCTTTCGTGGAAAACCCTGTGCTGTTTCAACCAGCAGGAGCTGATGACATTTGTCTGGACTTTGCGTGGAATCAACGAAATGGACATTGGAACAACAGGAAATATGTTTTGACATGTCACCGAGTTAAATTATTATAAAAGAAGAGCAGATCTGAGTATCTGGGCTGCAGTTGGAAGGAGGGTCAGGGCTAGTCACCTTGACTCAGGTCTACATTCTACGCCTGACAGACCAGCCATGTTGGAGATTGTAAGTGTTTCCAGCCATATTGTGGTGATATTGACCTGAAGGTTTTGGGCTGCAGCCGGATGAAAGGTTGAGTTTGGTCACCTTGACTCAGACCTACAGTCATCACTGGACAGGCCAGCCGTGTTGGAGATTGTAAGTTTCAGCCAAATAGTAGTGATATTGGTCTGAGGGTTTTATGAAGGTTTGGGGTGAAAACTTGGTTTTTTTTTGCTGGTATCTTGTAACTTGTTTTTGCCATATTGGTCTCAGGGTTTTTTCTTAAGGTTTCAGGGAAAGACACGCGGGAGGATTTTCCCCTCGTCAGGCGGGCACAGTGCGCGGGCCCAGGAGCAGCCGCACAATGGTCCGCTGCCCGCGATTTCACTCTGGCTGGCCAATTAACAGCCAGCCAGAGTGAATCGCACACTAAAACGCTCAGCGCTGCCTGGGTTGGGCGGGGGGGTGAACACGGAAATCAGCACATGCGTGCGGGTGCGCTCACAGAAAGCTCCCTGAAGGCACAGAGCTGCCTCAGTAAGCTGAAGATTTTTCACACAAAAAATAAAATTTTATGTCACATGAGCAGGGGCATGTTAAAAATGACATTTAAAAATTTCTATTTTATTTTTAATTAACATCGGAAATCTCATCCCGCCCATAGATGAGGTTTCCTCAAAAAACCAAAGGCCGCTTAGCCTTTTCACCCGTCCGTCTACCGTAAGGTTGGACGGACAGGGAACAATTCAGTTTAATTAATTTATTAATGGGCTTAACAATCCTCTTAATTGTTTCATTAATAATTATTTTTCCATAGTTAAAAAAAAAATCATTTGCCAGAAATCCAACAACTAAAGTATTATAAACCTCTATATTTTTTTCTGGCCATGTAAGGATTTTTTCTGAGTGGGAGGGTATTGTGTTTCTCTACAAATAGACATTCCATTATGTGCTCCACAAATATCTCCATCCTCAATGATAGGGGAGCAGAGCACATTAGTGCAAAAGACAAGGGTAGCATTTGCAACCATCTTCAGCCCAAAGTGCTGGGTGGATGATCCAAGAATCACAGAAGCCAGTCTTCAGGCGATTCAATTCACTCCACATGATATCAAGAAACAGCTGAAAGCACTGGATACCGCAAAGGCTATGGGTCCTGACAACATTCAGACAATACTACTGAAGACTTGTGCTCCAGCATTAGCTGTGCCCCCAGCCAAATTATTTCAGCAGGGCGACAGCACTGATATCTACCCAGCAATGGGGAAAATTACCCAGTTATGTCCTGCCACAACAAACAGGACAAATCCATCACTGCCAATTACTGCCCTATCAGTCTATACTCAATCATCAGTAAAGTGATGGAAGATGTTGTTGACGGTACTATCAAGTGCTATACACAGCAATAACCTGCTCACTGACTCTCAGTTTGGGTTCCACCAGGGCCACTCAGCTCGTGACCTCATTACAGCCTTGGTCCAAACTTGGCCAAAAGAGCAGAATTCAGTGAGAGTGACTGCCTTTGACATCAAGGCTGCATTTGACTGGCATCAAGGAGCCCTAGCAAAACTGGAGTCAATGGGAATCAAAGGGAAAACTCTCCACTGGCTTTAGTCACACCTGGCACAAAGGAAGATAGTTGTGGTTTTTGGCAGTCATTCATCTCAAACTGGGACAACCCTGCAAGAGTTCCTCAATGCAGTGTCCTAGGCCCAACCATCTTCATCAATGACCTTGCCTCCATCATAAGGTCAGAAGTGGGGATGTTCACTGATGATTGCACAATGTTCAGCACTATTCACGACTCCTCAGATATTGAAGCAGTCCATGTCCAAATGCAACAAGACCTGGACAACATTCAGGCTTGGGCTGATTGGTAGCAAGTAACATTCACACCACC
This sequence comes from Cetorhinus maximus, assembly GCF_964194155.1. Taxonomy (NCBI): domain Eukaryota; kingdom Metazoa; phylum Chordata; class Chondrichthyes; order Lamniformes; family Cetorhinidae; genus Cetorhinus; species Cetorhinus maximus. The sequence continues at coordinate 109,911,923 of NC_135881.1, forward strand.
CAAGCGCCAGGCAATGACTATCTCCAGCAAGAGGGAATCTAACCATCGCCTGATTGGCACCTCCAACATTCATTCCCTCTACCACTGACACACAGTGGCTGCAGTGTGTACCATTTACAAGATGCACTGCAGCAACTCACCAAGGTTCCTTTGACAGCACCTTCCAAATCTGCGACCTCTACCACTTAGAAGGACAGGGGCAGCAGAACTATGGGAATATCATGCCTTCAAGTTCCCCTCCAAGCCACACACCATCCTGACTTGGAACCAACACCCCACACCTGGCAATCCTAACTTGGCCAGCTCCATTGCGGAAATAGGCATGTCCTATTCCTCCACAATTTCCATGAAGTCAGGACAGCTTTTTAAAGAGTCATGGACCACAGCATCTCAGAGGTGTCATTCACCATAATCTGCAGGAGGGAACATTTTGAAAGGTAAGTTCAGAAGTTCTTCCTCATGCACCCTATACCAGGCTATGCATACCCTCCAGGGCTCTCAGGTCCCCCATTCTAGCCTATGCCTCCGTCCTTCGCCATGGCCCCATCATGAGCCCCCACGCACAAGGCTATATCCCACCACCCACCCCCTCAGGGTACTTAACCCCCTATGCCAAGCTATGGCACTTCCGTGCTCATTGACCCATTATACACTGTATAGAAGCAATGAACCCTATTAGTGACAATAAGATGTGTAAACATACAAACATACGAATTAGCAGTAGGCCACTTGGCCCCTCAAGCCACCATTCAATAAGATAAAAAACGCTTTAAAAATAATAATTCATTCATTTCTTTCTACTATGTTAAACAAAAGCCCTTTTACTACCAGGGCGCTAAAGGTGTCATACATCCAGGTCCTTTAAAGTATCATAGCAGAATCTGCAATCACTTGAAGCTTCTTAACCTTTTGTAAATAGACATTGTGCAACTAGCAGCAGAGATCAGAGAGCCAGAGCTGTCAGTCAAGAAATAGTAGTAAAAGAGCTTCTTTTAACATAGTTGAAAGTAATGAATGAATGAATGACTTTTTAAAAAGTTTTTCTTTACACATTCTATTGTTCATTGGTTCTATACAGTGTATGGTGAGTCAGTGGGTGTGGATGCACCATAGCTTGACATAGCCGGTATGGGCATAGTGAGATAAGGGAGCCATAGGGGTGGGTGAGGGGGCATAGCCCAGCACAGGGGGGTGTGAGAGGCCATGGTGGGTGGGTGGGGGACATAGCCTGGCATTGGTGGTCTTCCCCAAGTCAGCGGAGAATACATCCTCACAGATTGCTTGCCCTGCAGCCATTTTAAGCCCTTCACTGTGGAGGTAGTCCCACCTTCGAGAGCTACAGACCAAAAGCTGATTGGGACTGCAAGCAGTCCCCAGGCAAATCCTGGGATTCCAGGAAAAAGTTAAGTTTTGAGAGTCTCAGGGCAGGGAGGCCTGGGGGTAGTGGACAGTGGGGGATTGGAGGTTCGGAGGAGAGGTGGTTGGGGGGAGGTTCAGCGGTTACCGGATCTTAAGGGCCCGAAGTTATAAGGGGTCTGCTGATGAAGGCGCCCACCCCACTTCCCATCCGAGGCCTTGCCCACCCCAGCGTAAAATTGCTGAGAGGTCATGGGAGGCGGGAACGCAACTGGAAGCCCATCCGTGATATTTCACGCACACCACCGCCTATAAACCCACTAGCAGGGTAGTATTAAATTCAGGCCTTAGGGTTCAGCACCTCAAGGGTTGGGGCTTTATACAGACATCGCTTGAGGGCTAAGTTCAACCACCACTGGTCTAAGTAAATCCTGAGGTCGCCATCTTTACTTTAGCACATAGGTGATGGAGCTGCACCAATTGGTATGCTGGGGCCCCAAGGCTGGTGTCTTGTGTTCCATCTCATTGAGCTTCACTTTGAGCTTCCCTTGAATGTGCATGCTGAACTTTCTTGGTGCATCAATAGATGGAACTGCAACCTCTCTTACATGACATCTCCCTTGAAGTCACCAAATATATCAAACCTGTCGGTATACAGGAATTGCAGATCTCTACTCGACTCAATGCATTCCGTGCTGCAACCTTCCACACCCTTTGGTGCAGTACTGACCTCATGTATTGTGACAATCCATAAAGCTTGGCATATTAGAGGTCTTGCTACAACTAGGCCAGCTGTATTTACAATATAAAACATTTGTGGCACCCATTCCAACTTCCCACAGCTACAATGTAAGGTTATCATTCCAATACACTTGAGTGGTGAGTCATTGTGCACCGTCAGCCTAGCCGTGTTGGGTCACATCATTGATTCCCTTTTCTCCATATGCACAGTTTTCAACATATGGTGAGGTGAGATATTAGTACTTGCTTTTGTATTGATTTTAGCATTACGTGAATGCTTACCACTCTTCTGTGGACATACAGCTCCAATCGTGGTAAATGTCTCAGATTGCATACTAGTATCAACATGTCAATCACATTGACAATATGGAACGCTTGTTCAACTGGCATCTGAACATCGTTCTCATTCAGATCCTCTTCACGTTTCACTTCCTCGCTAATCTGGTGCACCTTCTTAGACTTCTGCTATGTGTTGGCATTCCTTTGAGTGCAGTTGCCACTGTGCCTTGCAAGCTTTTCCGCTCCATGTAGCTTGTCGCCATTTTCAGATGCATGCTCTAAGCTTGACCTCCTGCATTGCCTTGCCAAATGTCCATGCATGCCACGTAATTTCCACAGATCCTGATATGTCAGTCAATTATGAATTGCATGATTCAGGCCACATTTACCACAAGGCGTGGCATACTTTTGAGCCTTGGTTGGTGTCCAGCTACAATGGCTTCAAGTTTCCTTTCATTGTTAAGTAATGCATCGATGCATGTACCGAAGTAGGTCTTTTTGAAAGGCCATTATTGGGGCAGACATGAAGACCAATTCCCAAATCTATTCGAACAATTCAATGTCTAAAAAGTCCTGGACTTTGTTTCAGCACCTTGCAAGAAACTGGTCAATGGGCTCATCTTGTCATTGCCAGTATGCCATCAGCTCTAACCTATGGATCTGGAAGTTGACCATTCCTTTGAGTTGATCTTCCAGGAGTGTCTTATCTTGTGGGTCCTTCTAATCCTCAGCCGTCAATTCTGATGTGTTGATCAGATGCAGTCTCTCATTACCGAAGTGCGATCTTGATTTTTGCAGCCTGTTTCTCTGTTCACTCACTCCTTGATCCAAGAACCCACATATTGATTGTATATTGTTTCTATGTCTGTGACTCCTAATTCAGCCGCACACTAAAGGAGCAAATAATATAACATGGTGGCACGAATGAGGATTTATGTTCCGTCCATTGGTGAAATAATTTGAATTTGTGCACTAGGTCTGATGTCTTCCAATTCATGCTGTTCTGCACTGTCTGCTTCAACCTGCCCAAAGCTTCAGTCTACCAGAGCGCTGTGAAGGCCCATCAACTGAGGAAAAGGCAAGTGATCTGTCTGGAGAAATGTGAAGTGCTTGAGCCATCGAGAATATTAGTAATCTATGGGTTTCCAGTTGATCAATTTCAACCTCAAAACTCATGAATAATACTTTTTTCAAATTAACTGTTATATTTTAGTACATAAGATCTTAAATGGCACTGCACTATGGCAACATGGGATTTCTGTACCCACAACAAGTTTCCAAATGGACAAAGTTTGAACTGAATTGAATGAGTGGGTATTTAAGTGCCATTTTCTTGATGTGTCAGCTTCTTTAAAAATACTAGCTTCTTCATAGGTTTTCCTTGTACAGGAACAGTGTTTCCACAGGCTTGCCTTTTTTTGTTAGGCTTTCTCTTCACAGGCTGATGTATTTTTTAGAAGCTCCTCCATTTTTCTACCTCCTTTGCTGCAGTGATTCTCATTCCAAATCTTTGATCAAGGATGTGATGCTGGTGTATTTCCCATTGAGATTGGAAAAGAATCATGCTGCATGTCTTTGGATTGCTTCAATCTTATTTATATCTCTCACCATATATGGATCCCACACAAAACTTGCATAGTCCAGGATTGGAAGAACAAATGTTTGGTAAGCTATAACTCTGGTATTTTTGTTGCAATACCAAAGACTCCTCCTCAGAAATCCAAGAAGCCTGTTTGCTTTGGATGTTATCTGCTGAATTGGAATCCCCATTGAAGATTGTTTTTAAAGATGAACCACTATCTATGGTTGTGTATCCACCTGTTGGAGTATTTGATACAGAACTTAAAACTATCTGCTGGTGGATGCTTTCTATTGGTAATGCACATGACATAGAATTTTTTGGCATTGAATGTCATCTCCAATTGTTCCTGCCATTTTTGCAATTCCATAAGATATTATTGCAGTGAATTCATATGATCTTGAGTTTTCCCTGATGCGTAAACCATGCAGTCATCTGCAAATGGTTACACCTGTTTATTAAGTTGCTTGGAAAATTGTGTATGTATGTCAAGAAGAGTAAAGGCCCCACCACTGTTTCCTGGGGCACTCCAGAGAGGACATTTCTAGGAGAGGATGATTCCCCATCACAAACTACTCTTCATCTTCTGTTGCTAAGGAAGTGCCAGATCCAATTTAATAATGTCCCCGATTTCATAGTAATGAAATTTGGACAAGAGGTTTTCATGAGGAACTTCAAAGGCTTTTGAGAAATCTAGTATTGCCATGTGAGTAGTTTCATCTCTTTCAAGACTTGAAGCTAGGTCATTGTCAGTCTGCAAAAGCTGTGTTTTGGTAGATCTTTTCTACCAAAAATCATGCTGCCCATCTACCAGGATATTGTGAACTTCAATGTGCTTCATGACATGAGAATGTACAATATGTTTAAGCAATTTGCAACTGATGCTGGTGAGAGACACCGGTCTGTAGATTTTCTGCTGAATTTTATGCCCTATTTTTGAATGTTCCACAAATGCTAGCTTGTCTCCAATCATCTGGTAAGCAGTCAGTGTTGATTGGAAGAGATTGGTTAATATTGAAGCTAGTTCATCAGCTGCCAACTTTAAAATCCAGGGAGATATTTCATCCGGACCTGGAGCTTTATTTGGATTTAATTCTTGCAATAGTTTAAAAACACACTTTTTGCTTGTAATGAAGTTTAGTATGTCTGATATAAACTGAATATAATATATATTCAATATAAACTGAACATATGAGGGTGGGGGTGATTTTTTCTGCTCCTGCTCTGTTTTTCACATACTATCAGATTCCATTTTTGAGTGGGCCTTGAAATAGATGTGCAGAGCTCCTGCTCACAACTGACTGAGCTTTATTAAAATGTTTAAATGGGTTTCCTATGTCATATGCAGGACCCTGCTGCAGTGGTGACCACAGTGAGGCCAAAACAGTGATCCTTAAAAACTGCTTTGCAGGCTGCCAAGGAAACTCCTTTAAAAAAAGCTATTCCACTAGTCTTGCTCCTTCTGGCCTCAAAAAAAATTCCAACTTGTTGCCAGTCTGTCTGTGAATCCACAAGACTGTCTCCCCACAACCGGGAAAACCCCATTCCCGCGTTTCCCACCCTAACTGATTGTCAGAATTCATCCAGCACTGGCAGCCCTCCAAGCAAACTAAAATAGCTTGTGTCTCTCACAGGTGGCATCAGGCAGCTGGTAAAATGGCTCTGCCCAACCCATCCAAAGAATATGCATCCAAATTGAGAATTTACCTCATGAACTCTTTTGGTAAAATCATTGAAAAAACAATGATAATAGGATGGATATTTCACTCACAGTAGCACAGTTTACACAGTCCAGTGTGCAGAAAACTGGTATTAGAGACCTTCCCCAGTATAAGAAGATAAGAAATAGGAACAGGAGCACAACATACAGTCTGTGGATCCTGCTCCGCCATTCAGTATGACCCAGGCTGATCTTGGGCTTCAGCTTCACATTCAAACCCACTCTTCATATACCTTGATTTCCCGAGACCAAAAGTCTGCCTCTCTCAGCCTTAAATATATTCAACGCTGGAGCATTCACAGCCTTCTGGGTAGAAAATTCCAAAGATTCACAACTCTTTGAGTGAAGAAATTTCTCACCTCAATCCTAGATGATCGGCCCCTTGTCCTGAAACTGTGCCCCTTTGTTCTAGATTCCCCAGCCAAGGAAACAATGTCTCAGGGTCTACCTTGTTAAGCAGCCATCATAATTTTGAATGGCTCAAAGAGATCACCTCTCATTCTTTTAAACTCCAGAGAATATAGACCCAATCTACTCAGCCTCTCATCACACGATAACCCTCTCATTCTAAGGACCAATCTACTGAACATTCACAGTGCCACCTCCAATAGAATTATATCCCTCTTTAAATATGGAGATCAAAACAGCACACAGTTTTTCATGTGTGGACTCACAAAAGCCCTGTACAATTGTTAGTAAGGTTTCTTTATTCTTGTACTCCAATGGGAAAAAGGCACAGTCTGTATTGTAGCCAAATTTACTGATGACAAAAAGATAGTTAGGAAAACAAGTTGTGAGGAGGATACAGTGTCTTTGCAAACTAAGTGAGTGGGCAAAATATTGGGAGATGGAGTATAATGTGGGAAAGTGTGAGGTTGTGCACTCTTTCAGGAAGAATAAAAAAGCAGCATATTATTTAAATGGAGAGACACTGTAAAATGCTGCTGTACAGGGGAATCTGTATGTCCTTATACATGAATCTCAAAAAGTTAGCATGCAGGTACAGCAACTAATTAAAAAAGCAAATGGGATGTTGAACTTTATTGCAAGGGCGATGGAGAATAAAAGTAGGGAAGTCTTGGTACAGCTATACAAGGCATTGGTGAAACCGTTTTGGTCTCCTCGCTTAAGGAGGGATATACCTGCACTAGAAGAAGTTCAGAGAAGGTTCTCACTGGGCTGATTCCTGGGATGAAGGGGTTATCATAGGAGGAAAGGTTAAGCAGGTTAGGGCTAAAGTCATTAGAGTTTAGAAGAATATGAGGTGATATTATTGAAACATAAAAAGATTCTGAGGAGGATTGATAGGGTAGATGCTGAAAGGATGTCTCCTCTCATGGGTGATCTGGAACTAGGGGCACAGTTTATAAATAAGGGGCCCCCATTTAACACAGAGATGAGGAGGAGTTTATTCTTTCTGAGGGTTGTTAGTCTTTGGAGTTCTCTTTCCTAGAGAGCAGTGGAGATAGGGTCATTGAACATATTCAAGGTTGAGTAGACAGATTTTGATCAACAAAGGAATTAAGGGTAATGGGGGACAGGTGGGAAAGTGGAGTTAAGGTTCCAATCAGTTGAGCCATGATCTTATCGAATGGCAGAGCAGGCTTGATGGGCTGAATGGCCTACTCCTGTTCCTATTTCTCCTGATCTTATGATCAATGCCCTTGCAACAAAGCCCAACATGCAATTTGCTTTATAATCACTTGCTATGCCTGCTTGCTAACTTTTTGTGTTCTCCATACAAGTACGCCCAGGTCTCTCTGAGCATCAACATTTACAAGTCACACCTTTTAAAAAATATTCTGTTTTTCTATTCTTATCTTTTCTATTCTTACAAACAAAATGAATAAGCTCACAATTCCCCAAATTGCACTTCACCTGCCATCTTGTTGCTGACTCACTTAACCTGCCTATATCTGTTTGCAGCCTCTTTGTATCCTCCTCACAGCTTGCATTTCCATCCAGCTTTGTATTGTCAGCAAACTTAGATACATTACTCCATCTCTTTGTCTAATTGATTAGTATAGGTTGTAAATAGCTGAGGCCCAAGCTCCAAACCTTGTGGCATTCCACTGCTAACAACCTCCCAACTTGAAAATGCCCTGTTTATCCCTACTCTTTGCTTCCTGCCTATTAACTAATCCTCCATCCATGTTAATATATTACCCCAACTCCATGAGTCCCTATCATATGTATTAATCTTCTATGTGGCACCTTATTGAATGTGATTAGGAATTCCAAGTATACTACATCTTCTGGTTCCCTTTACCTACCCTACTAATTACATCCTCAAAAAACTCATGCATACAAAAAGTATTTGGGTGTCTCCATGCTACCCAGTATACCACCATTTATTGTGTATTCCCTTAACTTCCTTGTTGCACTTCCTAAAATTAATTACCTCTCATTTCTCCTGATTGAATTCCATTTTCCACTTTTCTGCCAAACTGGTCAGTCCATTTATATCTTCCTGCAGTCTAAAGCTTTCCTCCTCACTGACAACCCGACAGCCAATTTGTGTATCTTCTGCAAGCTTCTTTATCATGCCCCTTTATATTCGAGTTTAAATCAGTAATATAAACTAGAAAAAGAAAGGACTGAGTACTGAGCCCTGCAGAACCCCACCTTCCAGTTGCAAAAACACCCATCAGCTATTATCCTTTGCTCCCTGCCACAAAGTCACTTCTAGATTAGATTTGTCATTCTTCCTTGGATCCCAAGGGCTTTTATTTATTTGATCAGCCTGCCATGTGGGACCTTGTCAAAAGCCTTGTTAAAATCCAGATAGACTACATCCATTGCGCTGCATGCTGCACTTATCAACCCTAATTGTCCCTTGATATGTCAAATTAGCCTGACATCAGTCATTGTAGAAGAGTAATCTGATAGTGAGGTCAATGGGGCACCGGGATCTTGGTGAATGATAGGACGAAGAGTCTACCTCCTTAACCAATGATATTTAAGGCTAGAGAAAGAAATATAGGAACTATGGAGCAGGAAATAGGTGAATTAAGAGTCAAGTTTGTTGCTCTACGCCTTTAAAGAAGCATGCCATCACCAGATGGGAAGTGTATCATGTGATCCTTCCTCAGTTTCACTTCTTCCTGTGAGCAGAACATAGCAGGCACAGCCCTGCTACTGATGTCTTCAACCTTTCTGTCCATGTATATACGTTCTCATGTGCCTAGCCTTAATAAATTATCCCACAACATGTTTATACCATCCCTTCTGAGTGATTGGTGCCTTTACTTCATTGTAAGAACATGACATGGTGTTCAATGGTGGGAAAACAATGTGGCAGCAAGATTAAATACAGATATGACATCATGAACAGCCTTTGATCATGCTATATGGCGCGAGATGATTCTCAACGTTCTGGTCAGACCACAACGAAGCCACAACATCGGAGAGTGTTGAAATCACAGCACGGTGGCAGCACAGAAAAACTTTGAAATTACAATGCTCAAATAAAGAGCTGGTAAGCAGACGGATCCCTCATGGTGAGACTGCAGTGCATAGCCTGTCAGTTCAGTGAGTGGGACAGCACACCAGGGTGTGAGCTGGATTGATAGTGAGTGAGGGAGAGTGAAACAAAAAAAAACACACAAAATCGGGTCAGACAAGGCTTATAATTAGTGGAGCTTCAGAAAAGAGCACGGAAGCGGCGGCTACAGCGACACTCATCCCAGGTACTATAAGAGAAGGAAGGTCAAAGGGATATTGTCAGAATGTCCTCAAAATTCCCCAGTTTGAATTGGGATACATCTGACCTACTATCTGAATGCAAAATCTTTAAACAGCATAATGAGGTATGGATTCTTGATTCAGATATATCTGAACCAGACAACCAAGCCATAAAAATTTGTCTAGCAATTGAGAATGAAGGTCTACACAGGCTTCCACATCAGGATTAACAACAGAAGAACTGAAGGATCCCCAAAAGATATGGACTACATTGGGAGACTGGTTCAAAATCAGATTAAGCAATATTCATCATTTCGACAACAGCCTACAGAATCTATTATCTCTGCAGATGCAGAATCTATTATCTCTGCAGAGAAAAGGGTACGTACTGTGATTTTTCAAAAGCAGAGTTAGCAGACAGAATTGTTGAGTCGGCGTTTGCATCTACTCCCATGGAAGCATTCCACGAAGATCTGCTAGACAAGATCAAAACATATAGCATCGAAGACCTACTCAAGGATGGACATAAGTACAAAATGATCCTCGCAGGTCAATGAAGTTTAGAGGTCCTAAGTACAACCCCAATTATTGATGCACTTACATCTAGCAAGACATATGGAAGATGTGGCCTTCCACATGTACCAAGGAAATGCCCAGTTTTCCAGCAATTTTGCAAGGCATATGGCAGAAAGGGCCATTGGCAGTAGCAGTGCACTAGAGCAAAGTCTGATGCGGCTACAAAGAGCCGTGCACTGATCCAAACAGACCGTACACATGGGTAACTTCAGGCTATAAGAATAACCATCTGGTATCCTGTCAGAAACATATACATGAGGTGACTGACAAACAAGATAATGATGATAAAGGCAAAATAATGCGGATGCTGGAAATGTGAAACAAAAACAAAAAATGCTGGAAAAACTCAGGTCTGACAGCATCTGGGAGAGAAAGACAGAGTTAACATTTCAAGTCCGTATGACTCTTTTTCAGAGCTCTGACAAACAAAGATAATGATGATGATGTGCACAATGGGAAGAAGAGCGGTGAACATATGTTTCACACCGTCAATCTCGTGGAAAACACAAATACGTCGCTTCATCCGAAGCGTTTGCCAAGATTATAATGATCTGTTCTTAGAAAGTTGGCAACTATTCATTATTGGCCAGGATTGACACAGGGACAAATACCAACATACGATCCCTGCGAATTCTAAAAGACATGTATCCACAGACATAGATGGCCATGGTGAAACCTACTACTGCGCAACTTTCAGTATACAGCAGTTCACGAATGCCATGTGCAGGATCCATTGTCCTGGAGTGCAAGTACAATCAATCCTCCCGGATGTCACAGTTGTTCTACATCGTGGAGGCGAAAGACCCAGGAATTGCAGGTCTACTAGCATGCCGTGACCTCGCAGTAGTGACAATACATGGAAACAATCAGACCTCATACAGCAAATCAACATCAAAAACTACTCCTATCACCTCAGTTCATGATTTAACATCAAAATGTCTAGAATATTTCCAAAAAATTGGCAGTTTCAAGGGAGCTGCAAGATTATACTTGCAGAAGAATGAAAGTCCGTCAACTGATCCACGATGTAAGTGCAGCATCCACTTACAAGACAAATTAAAGGCCAAACTAGATAAAATGGAGAAAGACGGTATCATCAGAACAGTACAAGAGCACATTAATTGATGCAGCTCAATTAAGTGTGTCAAAAGGAAGGACACATCATTGAGAGTATGCCTCGATCCATGACATTTAAACATAGCTTTGCAATGTTGTTCTTACAAAATACCCATATTAGAAGAGTTAAATCCGAGATTTGCTGGTGCAAAATTCTTCGCAAAGCTTGATGCCAAGCATGGCTACTGGTCAATACATCTCACAGAGAAGTCCCAAGTGCTTACTAAATTTTGTACCCCGTTTGGATGATACCATTTTCCATGACTTGCTTTCAGGCTATCTGTTAGCCAGGATCTCTTCCAAGCCCACATTGATTACATTACATGCACTGTCCAAGAAGCATCTGAACATCGATGACAATGCTGTTTGGGAAGAACAAAGCAAGAACATGACCATAATGAGCTTATTGATGAAAGCAGCACGTAATGAATGACTGGTGTTCAATAGTCTGAAATGTGACATCAACGGGCAGCAGGTCAATTTCTTTGGTTCTATTTATTCCAGTGCTGGCAAATGTCCCGATCCAAGTAAAATAGAGGATATTAAAGCCATGCCAACTCCTCAAGATATGGGTGATCTTCAAAGATGTCCAGGTCTCTTTAATTTCTTGTCTCCATACATTCCCAATTTTGCTCAAAAATCCTCATCGCTAAGAGAGTTGTTGAGACAGGATGTGCCTTTCCTGTGGCACAAAGACCACGAATACCTCTGAAGCGCTGAAACAGTCATTATCAGAAGCTTCGCTATTGCAATTTTACTATCTTAGGGAGACCAGTACCCTGGACTTAGATGTCACACAGAAGGGCCTGAGAGCATGCATACTTCAAAAAGGCAAACCTGTTGCATTTGCTTCAAATTCTCTGTCCGCAACGTAATCCAACTACTCCAACATCAAGCTAGGAAACATTAGCTTTAGCATTTGGAATCATATGTTTTCATACCTATCTATTTGGCAAAAGATTTGTGGTAGAGACCAACTACAAACCACTGTAGATGATTTGGTGAAAACCACTGATTAATACGCCACAAAGATTGCAACATCTCTTGATAGAGATTCAAGGTTACGACTGTGAGATCAGGTACAAGCCAGTTAACCTTATGGATGCACTGGGCACACTTAGCAGATTGCCTATCCCAACAAAACAGAAGATACAAGTTGACTTCACTGACATCGGACTTGAAGGTGTTCTCAGAATTGATCTGGTACATTTTTTGCAATGCAAATGCCAGCAGCTAGAAGAAGAAATGGTGGAAGATTCCACACTACAGAAACTGTGGAAAACCAGCATTGAAGGATTGCCTGATTTAATTCAGCATTTCCACGAACATGTGAGACAATTTTGGCCTGATTGAGACGAGCTAGGCATCTCCCAGAGAGTCATTTTTAAAAGCAGGCAGGTCATCATATTGAAATCTTTGCAATCTGGTATTCTTCAATAGCTTCATCAATCACACATGGGCATAGATTGGACAAGGAGACTCACAAGAAAGACAGTCTATTGGCCAGGTAGGAGCAATGATATTGAAGTCATCATCAAGAAGAGAATATAAGAAGAGAATATACCAAGTCAGCACAAAGAGCCACTGATTCCACATAAAGTTCCTTGGTCCAATATCGCATCTGATCTCTTTCATGTCCACGGCACTGACTTCATCGTCATCGTTGACTACTTTGCCAAGTGCCCCATTATTCAACAATTGCACAATATGTCAATCACAAGTGTCACATACACTCTACGTGCTATTTTCAGTTTATCTGGTGTGCCTAGACAGATCATTATGGATAACGGTCCACAATTTATTGATAAGCCATTTCAGCATATGTGTGAGAAGTGCAATATCGATCACATTTCTCCCCTTTACCCTAGCTTAGCTTAGCTGAACAAACGATTCACACAGTGAAATTCCTAATTCTCAAATGTAGACAGACCAAGCAAGATCTACATAATACAATGTTACATCTGAAAGTGACACCTTTGAGTGCAACTATTCCATCACCGGCAGAGCTCATGTTCAGCAGACCTGTGCATAGTAATTAACCTGTTCTTACCCATTCTACTCTCTCAGAAACTAGAGAGCAACTTTTAAAACTACAAGAGAAGACGACCAACAGGCATGATAAAAATGCTGGTACAGAATTGCCAAGTTTACAGTTTACCGCTCAGAAGAAGTCATACGGACTCAAAATGTTAACAGTTTTTTTTCTCTCCACAGATGCTGTTAGACCTACTGAGTTTTTCCAGCATTTTCTATTTTTGTGCCAAGTTTACAGTTGGGGCAACTTGTTTACATCCAGGATTCCACTGGAAGTACATGGCAATCAGCCGAGGTGACAACGATTTGTTCAGAACCAAGGTCTTATGAAATCATTACACACAAAGGCGCAACAGTGAGGCCTAACTGAGGACAAATCAGATCCTTTCCAGCTCCTCCATCACTGCACAGTCCTATGGCATCGTATACAAGATCCCAAACGTAATCAGGAACAACATCCAAAATTGACAATCCCACAGATCAGTGAGCAATTAAAGGCACCTCCAGACAAGGTTACCATCACAAGATCTGGGCGTACCAACAGATTACCTTAATGCTTTAGAGACTCATAGATTCATCAGTTCTAAACACTTATGCAATGGTAACTAAACAGCAACATGTATTGTAAATATTTATACTTCGTTGGAAGGAGGAAAGTATCTTTAAAAAGAAATAGGCATGTTGTAGTATGCCTTTAAGGGATAGCAGCTTGCCATCACTTGATGGGAAGTGTGCCATGTGACCCACCCTCAATTTCACTTCGGCCTGTGAGCAAAACATAGCAGACAGAGCCCTGCTGCTGATGTCTTCAAGCTTTCTAGCCATGTATATATGTTCTCATGTGCCTAGTTTTAATAAATGAAATCACAGCGTGTTTACACCATCCCTTATGAATGACTGGTGCCTTTAGATCATATAAAAACATGACAAAATTAGAATAAGGAAGATAAATAAATAGAGGGAAAGAAAAACTGGGTTAAGAGAGAAATAAAAGAGACAGTAAGAAAAAAATTAAAATGTACAATATTAAATGTTAAAAGTTCCAGGAGTAATTTACTAGCTGTAGGAATGAAAGCATCCATTTCAATTCTTCCCTTTCTGGGCCAAAGGTTTTGAGTACGATTGCAGAAACATAAATCTTGCCATTAAAAGGAGTCTTACATCATCAACAAACAGCCCTAACCTTCCACGATGAGTCTAATTCATTTTAACAGAAATTTCTTCAAACTCATGAGAAAGCTGATGGCCAACTCCTTTTTTCACAAAGTCTACGGCAGAAAGGTCAAAACTGTCCAGCAATTTGTGATGATTTGCAACTCACGCTATATCTTTTCCTTGCCACAAACTGCTGGGTTATTTATACAATAATAACGGCATGTGCTTTAAGCTTGCCATTACATTCTCAACATATTCTGGTCCAATGAAGTTAGTAATAGTATTATTCTTACGTAGTGATCAGTAACATTTTTTTGAGTCTCTGCTAATAAACAGTAAAATTCTGCAGAGACACACGTCACTGCAAGTGCAATTAAATGCCATTCAATGCTGATTAGAATGAGTTATTTATTTGTAATTTCTGGCTCATTTGTAAAACCATTATTGCAAAATCGGAACAATTTTTTAGACAGCTTAATTACTGGAAATAATGTATTTGCTCTTAGTTGTAATTTCCTGACCATTATTATCTGAATGTTAATTTAGTGGGTGGAATAATCAAAGTCATTTGAAACCATTTCTGTTTCCGAAGTAAATGCATTCCGTTTCTGAATTTTGCCTTTAGCTACATCAATAAAATTAAAACAGTGAAACATTAATCTAGCTGTCATAGTCTGTACATTGCTTCTCAGAGTAGTACCAAGAATATTGCTGAAAGAGACATTTTTGTCAAAGCTTTACATCTTCCACTCATCAGGACAATTCGTAAGAAAATACCAAAGGGCAGAATCATCCCAGATTTGCACTGAGTGCAGTTGCAGGCGTGAAGAAAGACGTTTTACCCACTAACCGCAATGGTGGGATTTTGCAACGTATTGTCCCCATCCCGGCACGTCTTGCCTCATTAATAATACATTCATGGGAAACACGGCAGATCGTTGGCAGGCGGGCTTGGATTTGCCACCATGCCATGACTTCAGCACTTCCTCACTCTGGGTGCCATATTTAAAGCGCACCATAGCGCAGCCTACTTCATGTTTACAGACCAGGACTGCTCCAGGGAACAGATGGCCCCAAAAGCAAAGCTAATGGTAGCCCCAGATTCAGTGACACCTCTCTGGGGAGCCTGCTGAATGCAGTGGAAGGGCACTGCGATGTCCTCTACCCCTGCTCTGGCCACAGGAGGTCCACCAGAGTCACCAATCCAGCCTAGGAGATAGTGGCAGCAGTGGTCAGCGCCACTGCAGCAGAGAGGTGGTCAGCCAAGACATCCAGTGCAGGAAGAGGATGAATGCTTTCATCCATTCTGCCAGGGCAAGTCAACCACCTCAACACTCAACTCACATACTCACAAACCTATCACACATCACAGGGATCTCACACCTCAAGGGAAACACCACTACCTCTCACACACACCCTCACATCTCAGTAAGGCTCATTTCCTCTGCAGCTTGCATCCTCATCCTGTCCATGGCATCGCTCACCACACAAACATTCCACGCAGGGCCATGCATCCTGCTCACATTCTCTCCATCTGTTTTCATGCAGGAGAAACTGGCTCACAACAGCAGAGAGAGGTGGGGTGGCCCACATTCGGCCCTTCACTCACTTTGAGCAGTGTACCATCGCACTGACTGGTGAGGATGTGGACCATGCCTGCAGCGACAGTGAGGTCGGCGACTAACACCCATGTTAGGATCCTGCACCACATCATCTCTCTCTCAATGCAAATGTGGTGCTCTCCTGTTTTTTACTCTGCTGCCATACACTAGTTATCTCTACTTTGGTTCACAGTGAGCTCTGCCAAATGACCAACACCCTCAGCCAGTCAGTCCTTCAGCTCCATCCAGGTTCTCACCTCCAGCCAAGAGGACCTTTGCCATTGAAGAGCTGGAAATTTGCAGCCTGGAAGACCCGTCACAGCGCTTACCAACACCCTCCACTAGCAGAGAGACACACACCTTGTTGGGACCTAGATCCAGAGCAGGCTTGTGTTCACAATCTGGTGGTTGCTGCACGCACATGTGTCTACAGCACGAGGAGGCAAGTTCAGCCAAGATCCCCAGCACTTGGAGAACTGCTGGGGAAGAGGCATTTGTGAGGCTGGTGAGCCTCTGGATTCAGCCTTCCAACTCATGGTGGAGTGTCAGCAGAAGTTGGGGGAACATCACACAGAGCTGTTGGAAGCCCACAACAGAGTGGCACCTGAGTTGGAAGAGTGCGTCCTCCTGCTCTCTGATGACATGGTGCCCACATGTGTGTATATGGAGGTCTCCATGGGAAGGATGGCGGATGCCGTGGAGATCCTGGCACAGCAGAATGCAAAGATGAACGCAGACCTGCAGTCCATCGTGGTAGCCACGGTGAATTCATGCACTGGCAACGCGAGAGAGAAACGGGGCATCTCAATGTCCCTCCAGGTGCTTCTTCCCCTCAAGGAGTCAGGCGGGGGTCCTCAGGCACCCGAAGGGGAGGAGCAGCAACTGGACACCCCTGGGTCATCCACTCAGTAATCTCACAGTTCGGTCTACTCCCTCGAGCCCCCTTTGCCTGTGGCCCCCTCAAACTTATACTTGGTCACCACAGAGGGAGCAGCTGGCCCACAGGAGGACAGCCAAAACAAGCCAGGGCCCTCGAGGTCTAGGCTCCCCAGAGGATGCATGCTGAAGTCATCAGAGGCAACAGGGCCAACCATTGGACAGGTTGTCCTAACCCTTGCTGTGGATATTAGGGCAGCAACAAGAAGTGCTAGGTGTAGAAAAGTTAAGAAGTTCTGAACACAAGTGGTTAAATGGATGAACACATTTTGTCATTTCATAATCTGAAAATATATTCGACTTTCACTGAATAATGTGTAATGGTGTCTTTCAGCTTCATTGACAGGCTTCATGCGTCCTCCTTCTGCATCACCCACCACTAGCAGACCAATGCACGCAGCCGGCCCACAAGTGATTCTGGAGGGAGAAGTGTGTGTGTGGGGCAAGGCCTTTCAAACCCTTGTGCAAGCGCTTTCCCACACACGCAGAGCCTTCTTCCAACACACTTATCTCAATGTCCTAAGCATTTTCAATGGTGCCTGCTGGGGTTCTCTTTCAGTTGACCATCTGAGCTGAGCTGCATCTCCATCCACTGATCGCACTCCCATGCAGCACCTGTACCTGTCCAACACGAGGCTCCACTCACTTTCGATTTCTGTGAAATGGTAGTTGTCAAGTATATCGTTAGCTCCCCTGTCCTTTCCCCTCCCCCAGTCACCTATGTTGTTTCCCCCATCACTGTGGACGCCCCCACCCCCGGCATCACCTTCCAACCCCCCACCATCACCTACTGACCCATCGAGCTCCCTCCTTCCCCCAGCCACCTTCCCCCCTCTGAATTCCCTCCCGTACACCTCCCTTCACCCTTGCCTTTCCAGGAAGTCCAGGTGAACGTGCACATTCCCTACCTTCCTGAAAATGCCACCCCCATCCACATTAACCTCCTCAGCCTCCTCCTTCCCGCCCCCAGGGTCTGTGCCTGCCTCTGAGTCCCCACCAACCACCCTCATTGTCCCTTCTACCATTAGCGATGCACCATCACCCTCCCACCCTACTGGCTCCCTTTGCCCCCTCCCTCACATTCACCATTTCTTCCTACCATGCCCATCCTCAGTTCGCTCCACAGGAGGTGGTCATTGGCTCCACAGACCCCTCCCTTGTATATTCACCTGGACATCACCCCACCTTACTCCCTCCTCCAAGCTTACACCCTCCTCGACCTGCCTCCCTTCTCGCTTCAGACACCTTCCCCTCTCCGAACTCCCTCCTCCTCACGGACACCAACCCCCCACCGAGCTCCCTCCTTCCCCCAGTCACCATCACCCCCCTCTGAATTCCCTTCCGTACACCTCCCTTCACCCTTGCACC
Organism: Cetorhinus maximus; assembly: GCF_964194155.1. Classification (NCBI taxonomy): domain Eukaryota; kingdom Metazoa; phylum Chordata; class Chondrichthyes; order Lamniformes; family Cetorhinidae; genus Cetorhinus; species Cetorhinus maximus. The sequence continues at coordinate 109,930,068 of NC_135881.1, forward strand.
TACCTCCTCACTTGTCGCATTCTCCTCCATTACACCCTCCTTCTCACATACTCCCTCCTCCCCCTGGACATCCTCCTTCCCCCTCCCAACTTCATCCCCCATACCTTCATCTCCCACTCACAACCTCACCCCCCTGACACCATCATTCCCCCACAACCTCACCCCCACCGAAATCTTCATTCCCCCCACCAACCTCACCTGGCCGACACCTTTGTTGACCCCTCACCAACCCCACCCCCCTAGTACACCTTCCTCTCTCATTCACACCTAGACTTTCCTCTCCCCATCCTTTCGACAATCATCCATAGCAGACCACGGCCAAGACTATGGGGCAGAATTTTTTGCTCGACCTGCTCGAGCGTGAAATAACGCGTGTTGGCGTCAATCAAGCATGCCGACGTCCACACGCACTCTCGCGATATTTCACTCAGCAGGCACGTGAGGGAAACGCCATTAATTAAGAGGCCAGTTAAGGCCCTTGACACACCAATTGTCTCCAAATTTATGTAGCTTGTGCAAATTTTCGGCCGTCGCACAGGCTAAACCCACAATTTGCAAAAGCTCATCCACGGGCGGGATAAGAAGGGTCAGCAGCATTGTCAATGTGAGCAGTGAGGAGTTCTGGACATCGTGTGCTGCTGGTTGCTTATGTGAACTGGACAGCTTCATCTCGGTTCAGAGCTGCATTCTGAGCATTTCTATGCTTCATTTCAGGGCTCATTGTTTCCTTCCAGGCCCCTGGAGGATTCAGGCTGTGTGGGCCTTTCCAGGTATCTGACAGCCTTCCATAACCCTGGTAATGGGGATTGTGGTCTCTGCTGATGTCACCTCCTCTGAAGAGGAAGAGGGGCAGAAAGGGAGAGGAGGCCAGATGTCCCAATGCAGCTTTCAGGGGAGCGACCCTGGGGGGAGAGGCGCAGGCACAAGGGGGGCAGGGCCAGCAGATAGTCCAAGGCAGAAGGGGCGCAGAAGACGGCAGTATCCCACTGCCAGGGTTTACAGGCGGCGATGCAGCTACCTCAATATGTCCGAGGTGCAATGCCAAAGGAGGCTCCGTCTCTCAAGGGAGGCAGTGACCTCCATTTGTCAGAGGGTCGGTCCTGAGATCAGCTCCGACTGTGGACACCCATGCCAGTGGCTCTGAAGTCACAGTGGCCCTCAACTTCTATGACTCCGGCTCTTTCCAGAGCTCAGTGGGGGATGTGTATGGAGTCTCCCAATCAGCTGTCCATAGTTGCGTCAAACTAGTGACAGCAGCTCTTTTCAGAGCATTGACTTTCATTCATTACCAGACGGACGAGGCCAGTCAGGCTGAGCGAGCCACAGGCTTCGCAGCGATTGTTAGGTTCCCCCAGGTCCAGGATGCCATCGACTGCACACCTGTGGCCATCAAAGCGTCAGCGGGTGAGCCCGGTGCCTTCACCAGCAGGAAGGGATTCCACTCCATGACCATGCAGATAGTGTGTGATCACAAGATGCAGATTCAGCAAGTCTGGGCAATGTACCCTGGCAGCTCCCATGACGATTACATCCCGAGACACTCCCAGGTGCCGAGGCTCTTCAACGCTCCAGCCTGACTGAATGGACGGCTGCTGGGAGACAAGGGCTAACCCCTCAAATGATGGCTCATGATGCCTCTCCGCCACCCAAGAACAGAGGCCAAGCAGCAGTACAACAGAGGCCATGCCTCCACAAGGGCGGTAGTAGACAGAACCATAGGTCTTCTCAAGATGTGCTTCCGATGCCTGGACCGTTCAGGGGGCGCACTGCAACATTCCCCAGAGCGGGTGTCATTGACAGTGGTTGCATGTTGTGCTCTGCACAATCTGGCACTAGCAAGGGTGGACCCAGTGGAGGAAGAGGATGTTGACGCAGCTGCACAGGCAACAGATGATGAGTCCAGCGGAGAGACTGAGGATGAGCACAGTAAGGAGAATGCTGAGGGCATGGACGCTGACCTGGGTAACCTCCAGGGAGGCAGGGACACCCGGGACGCTTTGATCCAACACTCCTTCAGCTATCCTACCAAATAAGAACCACCACCACATGCCAGGGCTGCAGGCACCATACTTGATCCCAGAGAGGACTATTTCTTTAGTCAACAATATACACTCTGTGCCTGTGCAATAAAGTTTCAGGAGACACACGTCCATCATTACATAATGGCCTACCCTGCAACTACAAAACAAATGAAGCATACAGAGGGTAATAGCACAAAATAAAATCTCATTTAATTTTGCATGTGAAACATAACTGAAATAAACATGAACCAGTGTTGTTTATCACTCCATTAAAAAAGTTAAAGCAAAATGGGGGGACAAAAATCACCCACGATAAGGCCGTCTTGTGTTTAAGGTGCTTTACATTTACGTTTGCAGGTGCTATGTCTGGGTGCTCTCCCTCTCACTGGCACCAGCATTGCAGATAGCCTGCTGATTCTGCAGCCTTGTTGGCCTTGAGGACCTTGGCAGTCGCCCTCTGGCCGGTCGAGCCTGTGCTGACCCCACCTGGGAAGAAGCAACCAGTGGCACGGCTGGCATCTCCCCAGTCGCCACAGCCTCATCAGATGCCATGGTCACTGGCAGAGGTGCAGAGCAGCTGCTTCCATCATCCGGAACGCCCTGAGAGGAGCCCGCAGAGATGACAGGCAGCTCATGCGCCAACGTGAGATTGCTTTGGATCTCCCTGCTCACCATTGATGGGTGGGCACCCAGTTGGGATACTGGATGCCTAATCCATCTCCCACACTGACACTGACCAGCTGAGGTCATTGCCGGTGTGTGGGCTTGCAGGTCTGAGCGCATCCCCAGAGATCCTTGATTGTGTCCCTGGAGTAGCCTCTCCATGAGAGTTGCCACTCTCTCCATGGAGGAGGCATTGTGCTCAGCCATGAGGGTCAACGCAGTGGTCATGCTCCGCAGGGTCTCCTCCCAAACAGACACCATGGTACACATTCCCTGATGTATATCTGCCAGATCCTCCCGCACACCCCACTGGACTTTCAGCATCTGCTGCCTAATGGACAACTCCAGAAGCCCATCATCAGCCATTGTCCTGGTCTCCAGCAGTCCTCCAATTGCTGGCACCCTGGGCACCTCAAGCAAGTGTGAAGTGCCCTCACCAATGTGCAAGATACTAGATGGCGATCTTATGCCCACCGAGGTGCTGGTATCTGCGTTGGTGCCTGCTTGACAGAGAGGGGATGGCGCAGGTGTGTGCTGAGCATGGTGGTCCTCCGGGGTCGGGGTGGCCCTTCAGGGTCCTCATTGCGACTGCCTGCTGGTGAACCTAAAAGGGAGAAGAAGGACATGTCATTAGTTTAAGTCATGACACTGTCATTGTGCATTCCGGGCACCCTGGTGAGACAACAGAGATCTGCATCATGGTGCCCTCGTCTTTCGATTATCAATGGGGACTCCAGTTTTGAGGCTCACAGTATAGAGACTGCACTAGAATGATTGCAATAGCCAACATTCTCACCTCAGTGTATTATACCCTTACTTTCGTCTGGTACCTCAACCTCACCGTGGCCGGTTGACCAAGGTGCATGCAGCCTCTGGAGCTCCAGGGTCTCCTGCTCATAGCATGTGAGGATGAGGAAGTGTGGGGTCCCCCGCCAGTCCGCAACCTCTCAATATTGTCATGGGATGTCTTCTCCTGAAAGGACTGAGGAGCATTGATTAGTCCACTCTCTACCAGCAGCTTCATTGCAGCCTGGCCAACCCCACCTGAGGAACATCTCTCAGGGCTCATCCGATTTGTGACCCTTGAGCCGCAAGGCACTTAGTCCAAACAGCCAGGGCTCACCCGCTTGGCCAGCTCCAGCGTCATTGGCAGTTGCCACTCACACTCTAACACCCCTGAGGTCCAAGAGGGGATGGCCAGCACTTAACTGTTCTGTACATTGACCTATGCCAACACGGTACTCACCCCTCCCGATCGCAGGAGATTATTGAAGTGCTTCCAGCACTGCACCCACGTGGGCTTCACCACGTCTTGGCTGTTCACCTCCTCAAAGGCATTCTTGTTGAAGGGCAGGGGCCTCCTCCTCCCGTCTCTGGGGTCAAGGGGTTCCCTCTTGGCTGCCACTTCCTCCAGGAGAGCTGCGAGGCACTCATCAAAGAAACGTGGGGCAAACTGTCCCACTGACTTGCCCTCCCGCCTGCCGTGTCCAGCCGCACTGGAATCCATCAAAAGTTCAGCGTCCTTCTATGGCAGCCTTCCACGGGCTGCCTGGGCCACTTTTGAACCAGCCGCCGGGTCGCCATTGGACCTGGTGGCCAGCATGCCCCTTTTTGGTGCTTCCCCAGCCACCTTTCACGCCGGATGGGCCTTAATTGGTGAAATCGCGGTCCATTCCTGATCGCGGGCGGCGGTCGCCTTCCTGATTGCCCTCACCCGCCCCCACCGAGCCCGCCCACCAAGGGCAAAATTCAGCCCATGGTGTTCCAAAGCAGGCCTGAAGCATCAACGGACACCTCCCACCTTCCGAGAGCTGCTTCACGGCAGAGCCATGTGCATGAGAATCCACCCAGCAAGAGATGCACGTGTTCCTCCAGGGTCTAGTAGCTGTCAGGCGCCAGCATCATCTTCTCCTTGGATATTTGCGTTCTGAGCAAGGCCCTAATTCTACACGTCACACTCGTCCACACGTGTTCTGGGCCAGCGTGCTTTCTTGCCGGCATAACAGTAAATCAGGTGTGGGGGGGATGATTCCGGTCAGGCCTTACCTTGCATCCCATTATCGGGATGCAAAACAGGTTCACGCCGGCCTACAGCACGATTTGTGTTCCGCCATGGCGGGCACCTTCAGATGATTTGACGCTAACGTGAAACTGATTTCTGAGCCTCACACCAAATCGTTCCCCCCTGCCCGTCACGATGCCCGCCGCCAACGGGAACGGCCGATTCCTCCCAATGTCAGGAAAAACACCAAAGACCCCTGACATTGGTATTTTATTGCAAATTGTCCTGATGAGGGCAAGATGAAAAGCTTCAACAAAATTGTCTCCTTTTTCAACAATACTCAAGTTCTGTACTACCAAATGATCTAGAAATTAGATCATTCTCAAACTGGGGTGTGATCCTCGTGCCGCTCACACTGAACACATCCAATGAAACCAGTAGTAGGACCATTGTAAATTGCTCCACCAGCCTCCTTTCCTTATTTCTGGCAAGTGGGGTAGTTTTCTAGTTCCAGGGGCACCCAAATCAACTGACTCAGATGTCAACCAAGGCTATTACGAGAATCTGGGGTGTGGGCCAAGTGGCAAGCAGTGACCGTCAGCTATCCGCTGATTTAATAAGAAGCTAGGAAGAACGCTACTGTTCCTTTCAGCTATTCAACGAGGCAAGTAAAAAATTCAAACTTTTGTGCTGACAGATTCCAATGGACTGCTAGTTTGGCTGCAACATGTCTGAAGAAATATGGCAGAGGAGAATGGAGCAGTTAACCAAGTGAAGAACCTGAGAAAGAATGGTAATGCACCATGATTTCAGCTGCAGGCATGTGTCATTGATGCCTATGGGAATAAGCAGTGTGCTACCTGCCATTTGGACCCTTAGGAACTCATTTTATACAGGCACAACTCAATCCAATTTCTAGGTTATATTTTTAGAACAAAGTTGCATGATCTTCAACTTTTGAAAGATTGAGTGCCACTTACCTCTGACCTGAATTTTCCCTGTTGCAATTCTGCCCATTTTTCATCAGTATTTTAGGATTTCTAGCATAACCTGTTAGAAAACTACATTTATCTATGAATCTTGTCACTAAGTTTAATTTTGAATGTGGTGTTTTCTTTTGCTGTTTTCAAGTCCGTGCCACCCTGCCTTCCAACTCTGTAGTCCACCCAATAACATTCTGTAACTTCTCCCCATCTCTCCTTCAGGCTTCATGTCTCATGTCCTATAAGGTGACATGAGTTGACCCACACTCAGCTCCTGATCATTTGGCTACCTCTTTTTGATTGCCAACAAGACCAACGCTACTGTGCTCAAGAATACTGTCAATTTCTCTTTGAAAAGCTTTTCATATATTTCCATTCTCTATAATAATTGACAGATCATTAACCGCCCCTCCTCTTAATGTTCTCCAATTAAATCAATTCACTCTGGTTTCTGATTTGCCCAAATATCAAGATTGCCCTGGCCAAAGTTACCAGGATCTTCTGTGCAACTGAAACAATTGTACATTATTGCTCTCTAGGGTTTTTGACTTGGTTAACTGCCTTTTCTTCCTGTGTTACATTTCCCCTGTGGTTTACCTCCAAACTTAGACCACGCTATCAATATCCCCTGAAATGTTTTCTCCTTACCCTCCTGTATTGTTACTTTTGAGGTTCCCCTTTTGAATCTTCTGCATAAAGCCTCTCACTCAATCATATTAAATCATATTATCCAATTTAGGCCCAATCTTACAGTGCTTAATTCCTGTTTCGCCCACAGTTCAGCTTCAAACCTTACATATTTTTTTACAACCACCACTACCACATGTCTTCAACAACTGAAGGGTCAACTTCTCTAATGTTCTTCTCACCAGTCTTCAATTTATATAGAATTCCACTGACCACACCCTATCCTGTCAATAGTTCCATTTGACAATTTACTTGCAGCATACACTGGCTCCCTGTCCTTATTTATAAATTTATTCATGGAATTGCCTCACCCTTTATCAACTCACATTCCTATGGAGCTCTTCATGGATACAGAGACATCATAAAGGGAAAACAATGGACACTGAAGAGGAGAGAAAGGGAAGGAAAGGAATAAATTAGTGCAGGGGAAGTCAAGGGTACAACTGAAGATAAAGATTTTGAGGATGTTATTTGAAAGTAGGGAGTGAGTATGCAAAGCTGAGAGATGTGGGGAAGTAGTTCTAAACAGCAGGAATCCGGTAAGGTGGGGTGATGCAAAACATTGAGGGATTTGAAAATAAGATCAAGGATCCTGAATTAAATTTATCTTATCAGCTAATTCTAGGTGAATAAGACCACCAAAGCAAAATGATGAATTTAAAAAATACATGTTTGTATGATTATTTATGCAATCGATCTATTATTAATTTCAGTTGCATGCTATCCAATCAATTGGCCCTACCATATCTCTCCTTCTCACTAGCTTCATCAAAAGCTGCCCCCTGCCCTAGCCTGAAATTGTATATTTCTCCAGTTTCTCTCCTATCCCCCCATTCCCTCTCTGAGCTCATCTTGTCCATGAGACCACTTCCTCCTCCCTCAATTGTAACCCCACTAAACGGCTGTCCCCTCCTGCTCTCATGTTAGCAGATATTGTTAATAGTTTCTTCTCTTTTAAATCTGCAATCATCACCCCTCGCCTGAAAAACCTAACCTTGGCCCTAACGCTCTTGAAAACTACCCCAGCCCCAATTTCCAATCTTTCTTTCCTCCCCAGAGTTCTTGAGCACATTGTTGCCTCCCAGATCTGTGCCTATCTTTCCCAAAGCTCCATATTTGAATCACTCAAATCAGGTTTCCACCCCCTTCCACGGTACCATAACAGCTCTTTCAAAGTCAAAAGTGGTATCTTATGTGACTGTAATAAAGATAAACTATCCCTCCTCTTCAACCTGCCTGCAGCTTTTGACCACACCAACCATCCTTCTCCAATGCATCTTCCCTGTCGACTGGTTCTATTCTTAGCTATCGAATTGAAGCCAGTGTTTCAGTTGCAATGGCTTCTCTTATGCTCCCACACCATTGCCTCTGGTGTCCCCCTAGGATCTATCCTTGGTACTCTCCTTTTTCTTTTCTATATGCTGACCTTCGGTGGTATTATCCAAAGGCACAGCATTAGATGGTTGTGGTTGTTGGAGGTCAATCATCTCAGCTCCAGGACATCACTGCAGGAGTTCCTCATGGTAGTGTCCTCAGCCCAACCATCTTCAGCTGCTTCATCAATGACTTTCCTTCCATCATAAGGTCAGAAGTGGGGATGTTCGTTGATGATTGCACAATGTTCAGCAGCATTCGCAACTCCTCAGATACTGAAGCAGTCTATGTCCAAATTCAGCAGGACCTGAATAATATCCAGGCTTGGGCTGACAAATGGCAGGTAACATTCGTGCCACACAAGAGTCAGGCAATGACCATCTCCAATCAAGAGAGAATCCAACCATCGCCTCTTGATGTTCAATGGCACTACAATCACTGAATCCCCCACGAACAACATTCTGGGGTTACCATTGACCAGAAACCGAACTGGACTAGCCATATAAATACTGTAGCTACAAGAGCAGGTCAGTGGCTAGGAATCTGCGATGAGTAACTCACTTCCAGACTCCCCAAAGCCTGTCTACCACCTACAAGGCACAAGTCAGAAGTGTGATGGAATACTTCCCACTTGCCTGGATGAATGCAGCTCCCACAACACTCAAGAAGCTTGACACCGTCCAGAACTAAGCAGTCCCTCCACCATCAATGCACAGTAGCAGCAGTGTGTATCATCTATAAGATTCACTGCAGGAATTCACCAAGGCTCCTTCAAAAGCACTTTCCAAACCCATGACCACTACCACCTAGAAGGACAAGGGTAGCGGATAGATGGGAACACCACCACCTGGAAGTTCCCCTCCAAGTCACTCACCATCCTGACTTGGAAATATATCGCCATTCCTTCACTATTGCTGGGTCAAAATCCTGGAACTCCCTTCCTAACAGCACTGTGGATGCACCTACACTACATGGACTGCACCAGTTCAAGAAGGCAGCTCACCACCACCTTCTCAAGGGCAACTAGGGATGGGCGAGCCAGTGAAGCCCACATCCTGTGAATGAATTTAAAAAAATATGCTGATAACACCCAGCTTCACTTCACTACCATCTCTCAATTCCTCCATTGATACATTATCAGACTGCTCATCTGACATCTGTACTGGGTGAACAGAAATTTCCTCCAATCAAATATTGGGAAGACTGAAGCCATTATTTATAGTCCAGAATCAAAACTCCCTTCCTTAGCTACCAACTTAATTCCTTTCCCTGGCAACAGTCTTAAAAAACCAGACAGATTGTAACTTGATATCATTGTTGACCCCAAGATGAGTTTCTGACAACATATTTGTGCTATAAGACCGCTTTTTTCCACCTCCATAAAATTGCCTAACTTTGCCCATGCCTCAGCTCATCTGCTGCTGAAATCATCATTCATACCTTTGTGGCTTTGAAACTCAACTATTTCAATGCATTTCCATCTGTCCTCCCACATACCACCCTTAAACTTGAGGTGAGCCAAAAATCTGCTGGACATGTCCTAACTCACATCAAGTCTTATTCATATATAACCCCTGTACTCGCTGACCTACACTGGCTTCCGGCCAAGCATAAGAACATAAGAAATAGGAGCAGGAGTAGGCCATTCAGCCCTACGAGCCTGCTCTGCCATTCAATGATATCATGGCTGAACTTCACCACCATTTTCCTACACTATCCCCATATCCCTTGTTGTTTTTAATATGTAGAAATCTAACGATCTAAGCCTTGAACACACACAATGACTGAGCCTCCACAGCCCTCTGGGGCAGAGAATTCCAAAGGTTCATCACCCTCTGAGTGAATAAAATCCTCCTCATCTCAGTCCTGAATGGCCTGCCCCTTATCCTGAGACTCTGTTCCCTGATTCTAGATCCCTCCCCACTCCCCAGGAGAAACATCCTTCCTGCATCTACCCTCTTGAGCCCTGTAAGAATTTGATGTGCTTGAATGAGATCATATCTCATTCCTCTAAACTCTTCTAAATTCATATGGCATTCCCCTGTCTATTATTTTAATGGTGGCTTTAGCCCAATTAAAATAAACAGATTAGTGCATGTTAATAGCAGACAGCAACTTCTTAATTTTAGAATTATCAACCTTGTTTTTAAATTTATCTCTGTAATCATCAGTCCCATAACCCTCTGAAATATCTACGTTCATCTAATTCTGGCTACTTCAGCATCCCAGGTTTTAATCACTCCACCACTGTGATAGTGGTACCTTCCTGTTACTGAGATCCTAAACTCTGGAATACCCTCCCCTACATCTCTCCCCACTCTTTTTAAGACATTTCTTAAAACCTACCTCTTTGACCAAGCATTTGGTCATCTGCCCTAACATCTCATGTGGTTTGTGTCATATTTTGTTTTATAATGCTCCTGTGAAGTGCTCTGAGGTGTTTTATTACATTAAAGGTGCTATATAATTATAAGTTGTTGCTGGTGGTGAAATAAGCAATAGAGTGAGGCTGAAACTGTTCCACAAATTTCATTCTTTATATTCTGAAATCACTGGTTGTGATATTAATACTAGTAGATAAAAGTTCAACACGTTCTTTTAATTATTCTACTCATAACTTTGACTGAGACATTAAATTATTTATTTTAAACACTTCAGTGACTTCACTAAAGTAACATGCGCTTATCCATCCGAGTATGAATTAGATCACGAACTACATCAAATAGGTACTATTGCCACCAAAGTTTTTTAATTAAGTTTTGCTGGTAACTTGTTAAAACATATAAATATATTGAAGTAATATTAATTTATCAATCTTCACCACATGTTAAATTAAAAAGTTACTTTTCTATTTATTGAACAAGCTTCACACATATATTTTTGATGAATAACTGACAATGTCAGTATGACAGTGTTAGGAATTGGAACATGCTTTCACTTTTGCAGTCAACATCTAAATCAAGTACTCACAGGTTATATATATCATGGCTCAGATACCTTGCAAAACTCCATCTGTTCTTTCCTATTAACGTGCTTTCACTGTGGCATTAGAAAAAACAATCCCTGCTGTGCCAGTGTGACATTTTCATTTCCTACATCTGCCATCCTTGTGGCCTCTAAAGAGGAGTGCCAAATATGACGATTTATGAGCAATTTTATACTGTAAACCCAGACAAAGACTGCAAAAACCCGCTTCATTTAAGATCTCTACGGAAATAAGATAAGGAATTTTTATGCTTTCTGACTTTTTAACCAAGGGTTCAAAAGTAAAAAATGCAGTTTTAGACAACGATTTAGTAAATAAATCCATTATAGCTTTCAGCCTTAACATTAGGCCTGCAATTTGAAGCAACTTCATTGTATCAAGTTTTTGTAGAAAACATTTAATTGAACAACAATCTAGACACTATGCATCATTATATGCATATTTAGCTTATCATGGCTGAACATTTCAAATGAATTTTACAATTGGTTGATCAATTGCCTATTTTTATTTTTGATATTTGTCCATGCATTTCAGGTTAAAAGAGAATAATTCTTCTTAATACACTGCTTGCCACTGGATTCTTTATTATAAACCAGACAACAAACCTCATCGCCTTGACCAATTCTTACTGTATCATAGATGTTCTTTTGAAACAAAATGTGTTTATTATTCTGTCTTCTCCCTCTCTCTTGGTCTACCTATATATATTAGCATTCCCAGTTGAGTCACACCCGAAAATTTAACAATACTGCACAATAGCCACCCAGAGATACATGATGGCAACCTGGATAACCCCTTCTGATTCTCCTTACTTCTCCTGAACACAAGTGATACCATGAATAGGATGCATTTCACTTTCAATGTTGCATTAGTGACAGGACGGAGGTTTCGCCACTAACCCACTGCTTTATCTGGGGATGAATCTAATGAATTTAGAGCAGAAACACTACTGGCCACTGGCAGATCATCAACAAAAGAGGCTGAAGTTAGGTTGTGCTGCAGGTAAAGAAAAAAAGATGCAGCTAATTGAAAAGGCAAATGCTTGTGGGAATTTGGGAAAAATACTGAGAAAGGTTAAGTCAGTTAGAATGCCTGAAGGAAAAGCAACCTTGAGGGATGCGGGATGGCGGGGGGGGAGGGGGGGAGCAAGATGGGGGAGGGACCAACAGCAGAAAGGGTCCTGCCCCCACCCTCTATCCCATGAAAAGATTTGCTCAGAACTCACGTTAAGAGTCAGGAGAACTTTTCAGTGAAGTACAAAATATATTAAATCTCTGCCCTGTTAAGTTGCAGTAAGTTCACCAGAAATGCTATTCTCTGGGCAGTGTCTGCCTCAGGGATACCACTGTGCAGTACTTAAGTAGTATGTTGTATTCAATAGCTGGGTTGACGATGGCAGTTAGATTATCCCAGACAGTAAAAAGAACCCCTGGCTTCTTTTCAACACCAACAACCATCTCCTTAAACCTCTTTACTGTCCCTCTACCCTTATCTTCAACAATTTCATATCACTAAGAATGACACCATCTTTCCCATTATCCACCTAGCCAAAGCTTCCTCCAGGTTCCTCCATAGCTTCACCCCAAACCTGTATGCCTCTCTATTTTCCCTCCCATCTTCCCTACATGCTCTTCTTGTCCATGAGGACTACCTCCTGCTCCCAACCCCAATTCCACAAAACTGCTAACTACTCAATTTTTGTGTCTCATTCTACCTGTCAATGAAAATAGCTCCCTTTCTAAAATATCATCACTACCTCCTTAAAAAATCCTTGACTCCTTTATTCTTGGAAACTACCATCCCGTTCTAACCCTTTCCTCTCCAAGGTTCCTGAACATGTTGCTGTCTCCAAAATTTGTACCCTTCCTTCTCATAACTCCATGCTTGGATCCCTTCAATCAGGTTTCTACTCATACCACAGCACAAAAATGGCCCTAATCAAAGACAACCTCTGTGACTGTAGCCATGATGCACTATCTCTCCTCATCTTTCTCAACCTCTTAAGACATTCAATTGCACTATCCTCCTCCAAAGAAACTCCTCCGGTGTCCTCAGTGTGACTGACAGTCGTCACTTCGTTCCATGCTTACCTATCCACACTTCTTTGTTACCCCACAAGTGTGGGATGGGGCAGGGAAACCCATCGATTGCCTGCTAGTGATGGAACCAGAGCAGGCAGGATGCGATCTAGTGCTGCACTCAAAGAGTTAAGTGGCAGAGGGAAACCAAACTGGGCAGGTGAGAAAAACTTTACACTAAAAATACACTAAGCAAGATAAAGGAAGCATAGAGAATGGGAGACAATGTAACTTTGTGTGCGGGGCTTCAGTATGTTATTTCAGAAGAAGCCTGAATAGGACTCAATGCCAGCATCTTAACACCACAACAGGAAAGAGTGGGGGTGAAGAGATCAAAATTTACCTTATGAGGGAAAATGGAATACAACAGACCTTTTAAAGCCATTAAAATGTAAATTTGTTCCATTTCCTTGGAGAAAAATTTCCTAGGAGTTAAGCAGGAAAAACTAAAAAGCATTTTGCAGTGCCGACTGGTGACTAGAGCCTGAATGTGTCATAATATTGGAATATCCTATTAGAAATGGGACCTACAAGTATCACAGACACAAGGGCAGATTAGAAGAGTCGGTGTGAAATTCAACATTGATGCAGAACGGGTGGTAGCAGATCTGCAGCCTGCTCAACACTCTGCTCAATTATCCTGTGTGATGTATGGAGGTAGAAGGGGAAAGGTTAGGAGGGAGGGTAGCGAAGGCATCCAGGGATTTGAAAGAGTAGGAGGGAGAGGGGGAGGTTGTTTCAACTGCAAAATGCAACCTGAATTAGAGTTGCATCTCTGATGAGCTTTAAAGCAGTCTTGTTTCACTGCAAAACCACAGATATTACTGGAGAATGAGCAAAGATGACTAATTTGAATCTCAGTTCATTTAAGTTATGTCTGGAGCATCTGACCAAAATGGAGCATATTGTACAATTGAGATGTACTTTCTGTGGCTGTTCTCTACTCTAACCGTACTGTGCAGGTAGTTGGGGGCGGTGGATTTTTCTTCCTCACTCAGAATAATATCAATCACAAACACCTTTCCCAATTGTTCAATAGGATGCTGTTACAATCTCGGAACAGGCTTCTCTTCTTCCAATCCCAAATGCTGTGCTATTGTCTCAAATATATCCACTTTTTTTTAAGCCCCTGTTCTCATCTCTAACTTCAATTCTTTTGCTAATTCTATTAACCTAACCTTGGTTAATTGTTGCAAAACACACAGGGATAAATCTTCCCTCTCCAGAAAAGTCTTAGGGCAGAATCGTCCCAGGTTTGCACTAAGTGCGGTAGTGGGTGTGAAAAAAATGGCTTTACACACCAGCTGCAATGGCGGGTTTTTGCGCCATGTCATCCCCTTCCCAGCAGGTCCCACCTCATTAATAATGCATTCACGGGAAACTTGCCAGATCACTAGCGGTGCGGACTTTGATTCCACCTGCCCTGCTGTCACCTCAGGCCTTTAATAATTCAGGCACCATATTTAAAGAGCACCCCTGCACAGAGCTAGCATACTTTAAGGGATCAGAAGCTGCTGGAAAGTCATGGCTGCCAAAAGGAGGAAACATGCTGCCCCCAAAATTAGCGACGCCTCCCTTCTGCGACTACTGTACACAGTGGAGGCTCGCCGTGACGTCCTCTACCCCCACTCTGGGTGAAGGCCAGCAAACAAGGTGACAAATTCAGCATGACAAAACCCTCTGCCTATGACTACCTGAGAAGGGGAAGCTGGAGTAAGATTGAGCTGCCCTGCACCCCTCTTGGGTTGATACTGTTGGAGACCAACTGTGGCATCGGCATTGGAGTTCAGTCCACGCAGCAGACCAATGTCCTGGACCAAGGTCTCCAAGGTCCGCCATCTTATCAGTGTTGACCTCACTGCGTTGACATGCTGGCACTATCACCTCAGACTGAAGGCAGACAGACTGCTCCATTGTGCCTTGCAGTCTGATGAGTACAGCGGATATCCCTTCCTAATGTTCCCAAGCTTGCCTTTGGAGCTCCAGCAACTGAGGTATGACCGAGTCCAGTGGCTGCTCATCTGACTCAAACTCTGCTAATTTCTGGCCTCCAGCAGTCCTCGGAGTTTCGGACACCTGGGAAGACCCTGCCTCCATCTGCTGTGGATCAGACAGTGTGATGTGCTCAGCAGATTGTGACCCTGGGGCTACTCTAGAACTGGGTTCCTCTGAGGTGAGTGTCTCTGCACTAGTGGAGGGTGTGGTTGAGCGCTGTGACAGGTTTTCAATTCTGGTGTCACCTGATTCTTCTTCCATTATGTCTTTGGGGCTTGAGTCAAGGGCCTGGGTCATGGACCCCCTTGTGCTTCCCAGATGTGCCACGAAAGCAAGGTGAGATAATTAGTGCATGGCAGGGGACTGCAGAACAGGATGGTTGTTCCTTCCGTATATACCAGCCCATCCGTATACCCTGTTCCTGTGACCCCAAAAGCTCCAGTTCCATAGGCCAAGGAGAGTGCCACTGCCACACAGCGGACCCCTAAAAGGCCGGGGACCTCCAGGTCTCGGCCCTCCAGAGGATGCCTACCAAAGACATCACACACATGGCGCAGCATTCAGCAGGCTGCCTCCACCTCCGCTGTGGATGTTGGGGGAGCACCAAGACATAGTGGCAGGGTTAGGAAGGATAAGAAGGTGTATTGCACAGCCTGGGTACGGGTGTTAATCACTTGTACTTAATGATCACTATTGTACATAAACTCCCAAGAATATCTCCTTGCTTATGGCTCCTTGTTATGTTGAGCAGTGTTCGTGTCCCTCAGATGTGAAATCTTGATTCCTGCACAAGATAAAGGCAGGTGTCTCAGTCCAGGTCCTCTTCGCTGTGCAGTGTGCAATCTTCAGACCAAAGTGATGGTCCAGCTTCACACTCACTGGACCGATTAGTAATGCCTGCACCTCGATGGTGCTTGTCATTGCTGCTGGAATGGCGTGGGCAGGCATCACAGAGTTCCCTCATTCTCTCTGTGTGCTCTCAGACCTTTGAGGTGGGGCTGCCCCCACCCCCCACCCCACCCCCCCCACCACAATCTCTTCAGCACCATGACCAGTAACACTGTGTTCCTGAAGGGGTCAGGTGCTGAAGGTGGGCAAAGGATCGCGTGCATTTAAAGTTTCACGGCTGTGTCTCCAAGATATGACCCTGATCACAGAGCACAAGCGAGCTGGCCTCAGCCAAACAGGAGTCAGATATTCACAGAGGCAATGTGACGATCTAGGAATGACCTCACTGCATGTCGTCATCGTCTTCCTGGATTCTAGTGACTATTAGGGGCTCCACTGCGTCTCTGTGACATGAGCCCTTTTTAAATAGTGGGGTTACATTAACTACTCTCCAATCTGTAGGAACTGTCCCAGAGTCTACAGAATCCCAGAAGGTGACCACCAATGCATCCATTATTTCTAGGGCCACTTCCTCAAGTACTCTGGGATGTAGATTATCAGGCCCTGGCGAATTATCGGCCTTCAATCTCGTCAATTTCCCCAACACTATTTCCCTACTAATACTAATTTCTTTCAGTTCCTCCCTCTCACTAAGCCCTGTGTTCCCCAACATTTCTGGTATGATATTTGTCTCCTCTTTTGTGAAGACAGAACCAAAGTATAACAAAAGAATTTTACTGCACAAAAATCCCAGAACATGAATACTACTAACTACACTCTATCTTAGTCAAATATGTTAAAGATATCAAAAGTACATTGAACACAGTTACTTATACTCTAAATCAAACTCCTTAACTCAAATGTCCTTCTACGCCCATTTGAGTTGCATCCTCAAAACCAAAAGTCATATGCTTATCAGAAATTGAAAGCTTAATCACTTGGTCTAAAGTGATGTTACAAAGAATAAGTGTCAAGGCTTTCTGGGCCTTCAGCTTACTTCTGGCAAGGTTGACACTTCAAATCTCCTCAAACCGTCCCACAGTTGTAGACTCCCAGTTTGACACAAGGGTTGCTAGGGTGTTAAGTGTAGCCACCCTGGGTTAGAACTCTCCTAGTTTTGATGTTCTTTAGCTCTGGGGACTTGCATCTAGGAAGTCTCTCTCTTCTCAGCTCGGCTATCTTAGAAATTCAACTCACTGTTAGCAGAGTCCTTCAGTTATCAAGTGTTTTAAGCCCTTTTAGCCAGCCCACAGAATTTCAACTGAATTCTGCTTCAAAGAGAACCAGCTTGTTCTAAATTAAACTATTTGAACCACACAGAGGAATCTATTCCCCCTGTAATTAACTTCTTGTTTACCCTTTTGTTTTACAGTTGTTTATCTGCCAGGCAGCTTGGTCACAGGATCAGTTTGTGGAAGCAAGTTGCTTTTCATCCTCCAGGGAAACCAAGTTTTTAAAGGAACCATCACCCCAATATAAAATATAGATTTTTCCCAAAAAGCACATGGGCCATCACAATGCATTGTTCAGACGGTTCACAGTTGCCTTGTTCTTATACAACATCCATTCAAGCATACTTTTTAGCAGGAGTCACTAGACAACTTTTAGAAGCAAGCGGAATACTTGAATTTTTTTTCTTTAGCCCAAATATAACAGCCAAAATACTCTCACTGCTTTTCTCTCCTGGCTGAGACTGCCGAACTTGATATAGATCAAGAAATTTACTAGCCTATATGATATACTACTACATCATCCAAAGAACTTACCTACTGAGCCAAAACCTTTCATGTTACTTTACCGTTATATTTTTGTCTTTTCCAAACCCACCTTCAATCTGCTCAAATAGGTGTAAACAACAACAGAAGCACATCAATTCAGAATATCAGCTTCAAGTATGCAGTTATTTATGCACTCAGATTTAGCAGATTCTGCCTTTAAACTTGCCAAATAAGCATTAATAGGCAGAGGTTTCTTCTCCGTAGCCTTTTTGAAAAAAACTCCATGGGCGGTATTTTCCCTGAATTTCACTAAATGCCAGAACGGGCATGAAAATCAGTGTTTAACCCGCCAGCTGCAATGGCGGGTTTTCACGCCATATCGTCCGCCTCCTGCCTCATTAATTTTGCAGGAATGGGAAGCGCACCATATCGTTGCCAGGCAGCCTCTGATTCACACACCACACTGTGACCTCGCCTCTTCCTCACTCTAGGAGCCACATTTAAACTGCAGTCACACGCACAGTTCTCAATGCCAGCCGCCCAGGAGTGCTTCACTCAAGACATGGCCCCGAAAGCCAAGAAGATGGCAGCAACAAAGTTCAATGCCGCCTCACTGGAACGTCTTTTGGACGTTGTGGAGGCCTGCTGCAATGTTCTCTACCCCCACTCTGGCCACAGGAGGTCCATCAACCTCACCACAAAGGCTTGGGAGGCAGCGGCAGCGGTGGTCAGTGCCAACGCTGCGCAGAAGAGGTCAGCCACCCAGTGAAAGTGGACGAATGATCTCATCAGTGCCACCAGGGTAAGTCAAACATCTCATCACTCTCAACTCACACACTCACAAGCCCATAAGACATTCACAGGGATCTCACTCACTATCAGCTCAATGGATATCACCACTTACACTCTCACACACACCTTCATCTCCTCTGCAGGTCATGTCATTATCCCGTCCATGGCACCACTCACCACCCACACATGCCAGGCATCCTTCTCATCTGCCGTGGCATGTGTCTTGCTCACACTCTCTCCATCTATCTTTATGCAGGACAAGATCATGCACAAATACAGGGAGAGGTCCCAGACCAGGGATGGATTGCTGGAGCTCAAAGTCCTAACGGAGTTCGAGGACAGGGCGATTGAGCTGGGCGGAGAGGATGTGGACCATGCTTGCAGTGATGGTGAAGTCAGCGGCAAACGCCCACGTGAGGATCCTGTTCCAGAGAATGCAATCTCTTGCTTTTTACTCTTCTGACATGCACTAATTATCTCTACTTTCTTTCATAGGCACCTCTGCCAAGCACTCAATGCCCTTACCAGCCAGGCCCTCAGCTCCACCCCCAAGGACACCTCGGATGCGGAACCAGAGCACAGTAGCATTGAAGACCCATCACAGTGCTCACCCACATCCTCCACCAGCACAGAGACTCACACCTCGGTGGGACCTGGATCTAGAGGAGGCGCGCTGTGACAATATGGTGAGCACAGCGCACAATCTGGTCTACAGCAGGCAAAGGCAGGAACATCCGAGGTCGCCAGCACTTGGAGGACTGCTGGAGACCATGATTCAGCTGAGTCCAAGTCAGATGACAAGCATCTGGATTCAGCCCTAAATCAGTTGCTGGAGCTGCAAAGACAAGCATAGGAACATCAGGAAGGGATCTCAGCTACATTCCTCAGATTGCAATGGACGATGGAGGTATCCATCGCCTTCAGTCTGAGGTGATTGCGCTGTCATGCCAACGCACCAAGGTCAACACTAGTGGGATGGCAGCCGCTTTGGAGACCTTGGTCCAGGACATCGGTCCTGCATTACTGCAGGAGCTGCACTTCATTGGTGTAGACATTAGTGGCATCCATCAGTGTCAACGCGAGAGGGGTGTGGGGCACCTCGATCTCACTCCAGCTGTCCCTTCCCCTCAATATGTCAGCCAGGGGCTCTAATGCACCCATAGGGAGGAGGATCAGCAGCTGGACACCCCGGGGCCATCCACTCAGGTGACTGTAGGAGTTTCCAGCCAATCCCAATCTCCTCTTCCCATGCCGAATCACCTCCAGCTTCACAGGCCCCACAGCAGGAGACCCAAAGCAGGCCGGGGCCCTCCAGATCTTGGCCCTTCAGACGAAGCCCACCAAAGTCATCACAGGCAACAGGGCATAACAGTCAGCAGGATGCATCCACCTCCACTGTGGATGTTGGGGATGCACCCAGATGTAGCAGTAAGATTAGGGAATCAAGAAAATAATAGGAGCACTATGGTTTCATGGGTGTTCACAACATGTATGTAATGTTCATAATCACAAATGTAAATAGAATTACACCCATTCCACATCTCTTGTGTATGCCTCCTTGTTATGATGAGCTGTTTTGCAGTCACTTTCAATTGACACACCATGGTCTCTATCCCCACTTATCGCACATATCACTATCATGGGCCTCTCCTCAAAGTAATGTGATTCCATATCACCACAGTATGTGCCCTGTTTGCACATCATTGTTGACATCAGTGATGTCTTGACCTTAATGTTAAGTGTGCTTGTGGAACAAATCTCATTCACATGCTTTGCAGGTTCATGTCATCTTATTCTTGGCTGTGTAAGGTTGAGGCAGAGGTGTTCTCCTATCTCGTCTGCAATCTTGAAAGGTGAAGGCGCAGTGTATGAGGAGAGATGTGTGCACGCATGGAGAAAGGTCATAAATTGTGCAACTACATGTGCTCTCTGTCTCTCGGCAGGGTTTTCATGCTATGGGCCCATGCTCAGAGCTCGTGTGCGCTGCTGTCAGCCAGCCACATTTTCCACTTTCAGAGTGTATATCTGCTAAGCTCACCAATAAGTGGAGGAACATTGCCACCTCAAGCTGACAAAGCTCAGCCCCTCAAAGCCACATTATTGTCCTCGTACTCAAACACCAACCTTGTGCGCCTTTACCCCTGTAGCTGTGCACCTTGCGGGTACATGGTTCTCTTCACAAACTAGGGATGTAGCGCTGTGCGTCCCCTCACCTGAGCACTCGCTGAGGTCACTTATGCTAATTCCAAATAGTCATTTCTGGCAGGCAATAGAGGCTTTCAGCAGGCTCTGTAAGTACACATGGTTGCTTTAGACAATGTGGAGGGGAGCAATGGGATACGAGTGAGGGTGTACTGAAGCAGAAGTATGCTCTTTATTAGCAATGACGTATGCCCTTGAGAGATTCATGGTGATTGTGCATCGTGGACTTGGCAAAGGTCACTGGCCTTGAGAACACAATGTCTGTGTTAAAGAGGAGGCATTTTAATGTGTGGCAGGCAAGTGTTTGACGTCATCAGGCTCAGGTGGTCCACATCCATAACAAGCTGAGGATAAATGCAGTCCAGGATCACTAACTGAGAGTGCCAGGAGTCAGTGTGATTTAGAAAAATGCACCACAGACAACTGAGTCATCTATAAATTGATTCACAGCAGTTAAACGTCATCGGCTGCCTTGCCCAAGTGTGAATTATCTGACTCACCATTGATGTTACACAGGGTGCCTAGTCCCATTGCTTCAGATGGATCTCCTTGAGCAGCCTTGTCATAATGAAGGCATACAACTATAAGATCACTGAGGATCGGCCCACAGCTCCTGGCTCTTGTAGGGTGTCATTGCAACTGGGATGCTGAAGAGATGCTTGAAGAGGCAGCACCTTCTGTCGTCTAATGCCGGGACACCCTCCTCCAGTTAGCACTACACCTTGGCAAGGACGCATGCTGCCAAGGGTTCATCATCCTTCGAAGGATCAGGGCAATGTGAGCCTTATGTGTAACTATTCACTTTCATATTGAAGTGCATGTGCGAAATAAGAGGAATTGTGATGCTATTGCTCATGCTGGCCCATGAAGGAGGGCTCATGTCCAATAGAGTACTCATGACAACTCATCATTCCTTCCCCAGTGCAGCCCTAACCCTGCAACCCATTAAAAGCCACCCTCACTTTACTGCTGGTATGGTAGGTAGTGACTTGCCTATGACACCCCCCTGAAAAGTGATGTGGTGCTGCCTGCAAAGCCTGGTGCTGATTCCTGTGAGTGCTGCGTGATGCAAGGTAGGCAAACTAATTTCAAAGTCACAAGTGAAGTGCAGGTTGCTAGGTGCACACCGACATGGCCTGATGATCCAGTGTGGGGGGATGATTCCAGCGAGCGGGAGTTATAATGAGATGCAAATGTATTAAAACGACTTTCCCAACATGCTGCAGTGGGAAACGCGGCCCGCCATTGCCGGGTGGAGTGGATGATCGCAAACAGGCTTCACAATGACATAAAACCGACTTTTGGCACTCTCGCCATATTTTCTGCTCCTGCCCATTATGACACTTACCGTGAACGGGGGGTGGAAAATCCCAGCCCATGTCAGGATCTTTTTGCAAACATCTAAGAAATAGAATAAATTGACATGGTAAAAAGGGTAAAAGAAATTGCAACCACATCTTTGAAATTGGAAAAAAATGCTCTTAAGAAAATTATATTGGATAAATTTGAACTGGGCCTTTCAGCAGAATTTTTCGTTCCCCTGTCGGCGTGTTTGTAGTGGCCATAAAATTTCTCAGACGGCCTTCCCACCCGCCTGCCTCCACCTC
Source organism: Cetorhinus maximus (assembly GCF_964194155.1). NCBI lineage: Eukaryota > Metazoa > Chordata > Chondrichthyes > Lamniformes > Cetorhinidae > Cetorhinus > Cetorhinus maximus. Next base: position 109,952,064 of record NC_135881.1, read on the forward strand.
TCCACAATTTTATGCTGGGACAGGCGAGGCCTAAGCCGGCCTGCTTATCCTTGTTCCAATTGAGGCCCTAAAGAGGCCATTATTGATCACTTAAGAGCCATTTCCCTCCCAGCCTCAATTTTCAGGCTGGCAGGAGGAGTTCAGGGACAGGGGTGAAGCCTGAAAAGTAACCTATTCAGGCCGTGGGAGGGAAGTTGGGCGGGGGCACGGTGGGGGCCATGCAGGTCCTCCCTTCTCCCCTCCTCCGAGCTCTCCATCAATAACTCCACCCACCTCTGCCGAACCCACTGGGCTCACCTCCCCACCCTGCCCTGAGACCCTCAAAACTTACCTGGTCTTGGGCTCCTGGTTGCAGTCCCAGTCCTGTCTACTGCAGCTTCTTGCGCTGCAGGGACTAGAGAGCTGATGGCCAAACTGATTGGCTGGCAGCTCTCAGAGATGGGAGTTCCTCCCCATTCAGGGGCAGAAGCTCCACATCCAGCCAATTAACACTCATTGGAGCGTTAAATGGCTGCGGGGCAGGCAGCATCAGCGGGGATCTATCTTCCGCCGACTCTTCAGATGGTGGGAAGGAGAACCCTGCCATCTTAAAAATCTTAGCCTATGTGGTTTTGTTGTTTGCAAGAAAATGGTCCAGAGACTAGTTTCACAAGTATCGTTGTACCTAGCTGTTACTAGCTAGCACTTACATTTGTGGCTTTTATTCAAAAACCATTCCAAAATAATAGGATGAGTTGATGGCACAGCAGGCTTAATGTTCATTTTTTGAAAATATATCAGTAATACTAGTCCCGCTGGACTGAATGAGTGAATACTGTTGCCTATTTTTAATTTTTCAGAACTGATTAAACCACAGGGTTTAGACATGGTCTCCTCTTAAAATGTCAGACAGAGCTGTTATGCACATATCCATAGGTTATGCAGTACCAGGAGGCAGCATTTAAGCACTGGTATTTAATTTATTATGAAAAATTAATAGACAACGTGATTTAACTTCTCCTCTCAATGACCTGATCAGACTTGCATTATTTGCTTTGCAAAGAAAGCTTCAATGGCATTCTCCAAATCTTTCCTGACAACAAGAGCAAATAGGGCTTTCAGTATCCTACTACGGAACTATAAAAGAATGGCCTGGGTTTTGCAATTCTGATGACAGTGAAACGGTCACAGGTCACTGCCATTATAATTGTGGAACTGAAAGTAACTTCTGGCACCCACACATGCATAGTTAAATGCAGAAGTCCAGAAGGCGCTGTCGATGATTCGCTGCTCCTCCGCAGTTGGAGTCTTCGCAAACAGCTATCTTTAGGAACCACTGAACTGACAAGGCTGTCCCCTTTTACACCATAATACACTTTTAAGAACATAAGAACATAAAAACTAGGAGCAGGAGTAGGCAATTCAGCCCCTCGAGCCTGCCCCGCCATTCAATACGATCATGGCTGATCTCATTTCGGCCTCAACTCCAATTTTCCGCCCTCTTCCCATAATCTTTCAACCCGTTACTAATTTAAAATGTCTACTTCCTCCTTAAATTTATTCAGCGTCCCGGCATCCACTGCACTCTGAGGTAGTGAATTCCACAGATTCATGACCCTTTGAGAAAAGTAATTCATCCTCATCTCTGATTTAAATCTACCAGCCCTTAGCCTAAAACTATGGCCTCTTGTTCGAGAATGCCCCACAAGGGGAAACATCCGCTCCACATCTACTTTGTCTATCCCCTTTAGCATCTTACATACCTCATTTAAATCTCCTCTCATCCTTCTAAACTCTAGCAAGTATAGGCCTAAACTGCTCAGTCTCCCCTCGACAAGCCCCGCATCTCTGGAATCAACCTAGTGAACCTCCTCTCAACCGTCTCCAGTGCAACTACATCCTTCCTCAAGTAAGGGGACCAAAACTGTGCACAGTACTCCAGGTGCGGTCTCACCAATGCCTTGTACAGTTGCAACAACGCTTCCCTATTTTTATACTCTATTCCTTTAGCAATAAATGCCAAATATCCATTTGCCTTCCTTATTACCTGCTGGACCTTCATACTAGCTTTCAGTGATTCATGCACGAGGACACCCAGATCCCTCTGCACTGAAGCATTCTGAAGTTCTATTTAAATAATAAGTCATCTTTTTATTCTTCCGACCAAAATGGATAATCTCGCACTTATCCACGTTAAACTCCATCTGCCACATTTAGGCCCATTCACCTAACCTGTCCATATCCATTTGTAAATTTCTTATTTCTTCATTGCAACTTACTTTCCCACCTATTTTGGCATCATCTGTAAATTTAGCTATAGTACCTTCTATCCCTGAATCCAAGTCATTAATATAGATTGTAAATAGTTGGGGCCCAAGGACTGAACCCTCTGGCACCCCACTCGTTACAGCTTGCCATCCAGAAAAAGATCCATTTATCCCGACTCTCTGCTTTCTGTTGGTTAGCCAATCCTCTATCCAAGCTAATATATTATCCCTAACTCCATGTGATTTTATCTTGTGTATTAATCTTTTATGCGGCACCTTATCAAAGCCTTCTGGAAGAACTACATCTATAGTATCCCCATTATCCACTTTGCTTGTCACATCTTCAAAGGACTCTAGAAAATTAGTCAAACATGATTTACTCTTCATAAAACCTGCTGACTCTGATGGATTGCATTTTGACATTCCAAATGTCCCATTACTACTTCCTTAATAATGGATTCCAACAATTTTCCAATGACAGACGTTAAACTAACTAGTCTATAGTTTCCAACTTTCTGCCTCCCCTCCCTTTTTGAATAAGGGTGTTATATTAGCATTTTTCCAATTCACTGGAACCTTTCCAGAATCCAGAGAATTTTGGAATATTATTACCAATGCATCCACTATCTCCGCTGCCATTTCCTTTAAGACCCTAGGATGTAGAGCCATCAGGCCCTGGGGACTTGTCACCCTTTAATCCCAATAGTTTGCTCAGTACTTTTTCTCTGGTGATGGTGATTGTTCTAAGTTCCTCCTTCTCTATACCCTCTGCACTACCTGTTACTACTGGGGTGGTACTAGTGTCCTCCACCGTGAAAACTGAGGCAAAATATTGATTAAGCGTCTCTGCCATTCCTGCGTTCCCAACCAGTCTCATCCTCCAAGGGACCAACATTCACTTTAGCTACTCTCTTTCCTTTTATATACTTGTAGAAGCTTTTGCTATCAGTTTTTACATTTTGCGCTAGTTTTCTTTCATAATTTACCTTTGCTCTTTTTATTATTTTTTTAGTAACCCTTTGTTGATCTTTAGAATGTTTCCCAATCTTCCAGCCTGCCATTGACCTTTGCAATTTGGTATGCCTTAGTTTTTGCCTTTATGTTATCTTTAACTTCCTTGCTTAGCCATGGATGCTTTTTCCTCCTCTCACCATTTTTCTTCCTCTTTGGAATATATTTTACTTGGGAGGAATTGAATATCTCCTTAAATATCTGCCACTGTTCACCAACTGTTCACCTTGTAGTCTTCCTGCCCAGTCCACTAAGGCCAAATCTGCCCTCATGCCTATGTAGTTACCTTTATTTAACTCCAGAACACTACTGTGGGACTCAAGTTTCTCGCTCTCAAACTGAACTTGAAATTCTAGCATGCTACGATCACTCTTCCCTACAGGATCCTTTACTCTGAGATCATTAATGAATCCCATCTCACTACACAAAACCAAATCCAGAATAGCCTGCTCCCTGGTTGGTTCCACAACATATTGCTCCAAGAAACAATCTCTAATACACTCTATGAACTCCCTCGAGGCTACCCTAGCCAATTTGATTAGTCCAGTCTCTATGCATATTAAAATCACTGATGATTATTTCAACCCATTCTGACATGCTCCCAGTATTTCCTGGTTTATATCGTGCCCTACTGCTGAACTACTGTTTGGGGACCTATAGTTTACTCCCACCAAGGACTTCGTTCCCTTGCCATTTCTTATTTCCACCCAGATTGACTCTACGTCTTGCTCTACGGTGCTTATATCATTCCTCACTATAGCATTTATCTCTTCCTTTACTAACAAAGCTACACCACCTCTTTTTCCTTCCTGCCTATCCTTCAGAAACATTGAGTACCCTTGGATATTCAACTCCCATACCTTTTCTCCCTATAACCACGTCTCAGTAATCGCCACCAAATCATACCTATTTATCTCTATTTGCGCTGTTAACTCATTAGTTTTATTCCGAATGCTACGCGCATTCAGATACAAAGCCTTTAAGTTTGCCCTATTGTCAATTTTCCCTACTCTTTTAAAAATTTCCAAGAAAAATTTCCTTGTTAATAAGGTGTAACTGGGTTTTTAACAGCATCCTAGGTCATAACTGCTACTGTACAACCTCTCTGGTCTTAGAAAAATAATTTTATTTGCGTAATCTCAATTTTTCCCATGTTGAACAGATAAAAATTTCACAGTGTTTGATATAATAAAAACATTTTTAAGTTTATGGTGTTTCAGCTTCTAATGTCTATATCCCAAACCCTTGTTTCGCTCTCTGTGAAATTTATAAAGGGTGAAGGATGATCGGTGTAATTTAGTTTCTGGATTGCTGAATGTGAGAATTCTTCAATGTGACTGGCTGCTTATCCTGCTTGATGACATCACTGTTGTTGGATCGCTGGAGGCCCCCTTGATTTGGCACCAGATTCAAATGAATGTATGGAAAAGGGAAATCCACGCCACAGAGATTACTAGATTGTTGTGGGCCACTTTCTTCTAGGTCAGTGGTGAGTGTTATTGCTTTATCACTGACCAGACAATCCAGACTCATGAGGAATCTGAGACAAATTCGACAAATAAAAGGGAAAAGAGACCAGCCTATTTATTGGACAAATTGAGGTCAAGTATTCCTGATTTTTCTCTGGAAAATAAACATGGCCTGAATTTTTCCGGCAACGGGTGAGGTCAGCGGGAGCAGGCGGTCATGCCACCTACAATTAGCACTGCACCACCATTTTACGCAGGCAGGCCAATTAAGGCCTGCCCAGTGTAATACGCGAGCAGTAGCGAGCGCTACCTGTTCAGGCGAAGGAAGGAGGGAGAGTCGGGTTCAGCGCTCTTGTGTGTATGCGCGCGAAAGAGCGCTTCAATCTCCCTGAGGCATGGAGCTGCCTCGGGGAGATTGAAGTGCTTTTGAAAAAAATAAATAAATGCAATAAAAATTTAATGAAACATGTCCCCTCATGTGACTGTGCCACATGAGATGGGACATGTTTTTATTTTTTAGAAAAAGTTTTTATTTAATTTGTAAAAGCTTTAGGAAACCTCATCTCGCTCGTGGATGAGGTTTCCTAAAAAACGTAAAGGCCACTTGGCCTTTTCGCCTGCCCGCCAACAGTAAGATTGGATGGGCAGCATGAAATTAATATTGTATACCTAGTTAATGACCTTAATAGGCCTATCGATTATTGGCGGGTACACAGCCGACTCCAGCGCATGCCCGCCAAACGAAATATCATGAGACAGTGCGATGATGTCGGGACGCACACCCGACGTCATCGTGCGTCATTTTACATGCCGGCATGTCGGGCCCGCCCCACATGCCGAATGTAAAATCCTGGCCCATGTGATTAAGAAATTTTGCACAGCATTGACAGCACCGTCAAGCAATTATTAAGCACTGACAACATTCCACAGGGTGGAAAACAAGCAAGCATGGTGCCCATATTTTAAAAAGGCAATAAATCTGATTCAAGAAACTACAAATCCATTAAACCAACTTCAACAGCTGTTAACATAATACAGCAATTTTGAAGGGTAGGCTGAAGAAGTCAATTACAGTAATAACTTAAGAAACTACTAACATGTACTTAAAAGGAATGATCCTCACAGAGAAACCTTCTTGACTACTTTAAAAAGGTTACAGAAAAAGTAGGTAATAGAAGCTCCTAGGTTATGGGCCTGCAATATCCTGGGGACTGGATGGTCTGCCAGTGTAATTTCTGATAAAGTTATGGTACTGAACTGGGAGCAGTTCAAAGTAAATTCACAGCCAGAGTATTCTGACTTTTAGAAAGCACATGACAAAGTTTTGTAAAATGGCTCCAAATTAAACTAAAAGCTACAGGAATCCCGGATGAAATATGGAACTGCAAAATAAGTTGCCTAAATTAAATAGAAAAACGTTTCTGTGAAGGCTATAATGTTTGACTGAGTGAGAGTATTAAATGAGATCACACAGGGCTCAGTGCTTAGATCCCTCTTGTTTCTCATTGGTATTAACGGCCTGAACATCAAAGTAAAATGTGAGTTGGTTGAATTACCTGAGTACTTTAAAATATAGGGATCAGTAAACACAAAGGATACAATGAAAGATTTCAGAAAGATGTTGATCAGCATTGCAATTGGGCAGACAAGTATCAAATTAAACATATAAATAAATGTAAAGTACAATCAAAAACATAGGTATCATAAGCAGACAATAAATATAATTAATTTGGCAATGATAGACCTAGAAAGGGAGCAGTGAATAATAGTAGAGTAATACTAGTGTTGTAGTAACAGTAGTCATGTCACTTTCAGTGTCGAAATAGCACATATTAATAAAACAAATTAATTAAGAAAATTGGGATGTATGTCCAGATCAATAGGGTATTAGGTCTTGGCTTCCTGCTAATTCTCCACCAGTGTAACAGTGTAGCCTGGGTGGGTAAGGGAGGAATCCATACAGTTTCTCAATAGCTATTGAGCCATCCTTGGTGATGGGCATTCAAGTACCCCACCAAGAATGCATGCCATGCACTTGCTATGCTCAGTGCTCCTTCTAAGTGGTGTTCATCATGAAGGATTACTGACTCATCAGTTTAGGGAGGATGGTAGGCGGTAATCAACAGGACGTTTCCTCGCCCATGTTTTACTAGATGGCAAGAGACTTCATAGGATCCAGAGTCAACACTGAGGACTCTCAGGGCAACTGCCTCCTCCTGTATACCATTGTGCCACCAATTCTGCAGGTCCAGCCCACCTATGAGACATTGGCTGTAAGGCATGCTTCTGTAAGCATGGCTATGTCAGTCTGTTGATAAACAATTCCCCTAGTTTTGGCACAAATCCCCAGATGGTAGTGAGGAGGACTTTGCAATGCTAACTTTGTCATGTCCAGTGCCTAGTTTGCACAGTTTTATTCTTAATGCAGTTTTTCGAACCTTTTGATTCAAGTGGCTTGTGAGGCCATTTCGAAGAGCAGTTAAGAGACAACCACATTGCTATGCATCTGATGTCATCGAGTAATGCTGGCAGATTTTCTTCCCTAAAGCTCATTAGTGAAACAGAAGGGGTTTCACACAATGGTCACCATTAATGATTTTAGCTTTTTATTTCAGATTACATTTGATGGTATGAATTTAAATTCCCTAGCTGCCATGGTGGGATTTTACCTCATGTTTCCAAAACATTAGTCAAAGCCTTGGGTTTACTAGCCCAGTAACGTAAACGCCATACCAACACACCAAATTTGGAAGAGAAGATAGTCCGGGATGGATCATTCATGAAAACCTCAAGTGATGGTGAAAGAGTAGGAAGAAATGGCATTGTGAGAATGCTTTGGAGGCATTTGACTAGTTCAGAAGTATGGAACCCAGTTAAAATTAGAGGGCAAAGCGCTTTTATGCTTAATAATTGATAGCCTTTAATCTTTTACTAAAGGAAAATCGGTGTCATTCAGATTTTAAGCAAACTAATCAAAACTTACCTCAACCATCACTATCACACAAAACCTTAAATGTTGATTCATACATATCTGTGTCACAATTAGCTGAGGTAACCCTGAGGAGAGAGTGGTCCAGCAGAGGTGGAGGCAGCCTGCTGACTGCTACTGTGATGACCTTGGTGGGCATCCTCTGGAGGGCTGAGACCTTGAGGGCCTCAGCCTGCTTTCGGGGTCCTGCTGTGTGACAGTGGCACCCTCCTCGGCCTGTGGAGCTGGAGCTGCTGTGGTCACAGGAAGAGGGGATTCGGATGGGCCAGGCACTCCAAGGGTCACCTGGATGATGGCCCCGGAGGGGGGAGTACATCTGCTGATCCTCCTCCCTATGGGCGCCCAATGGCCCCTGGCTGACTCCTTGAGAAGAAGGGGTAGCTGGAGTGAGATTCAGCTGCCCCGCGCCCCTCTCGCATACACACTGTTGGAGGCCAACTATTGCATCAGTGATGGAGTTGAGGCCATGCAGCAGTGCAGGAGTGATGTCTTGGATCAAGGTCTCCATGGAGGCCGCCATCATACCAGTGTTGGCCTCGGTGCATTGGCATGTCAGCGCTATCACCTCGGTCTGAAGGCGGACAGAGTCCTCCATCGTGCCTTGCAATCTGAGGAGAGCGGCAGACATCCCTTCCTGTTGTTCCCAAGCTTGCCTTTGCAGTTCCAGCAACTGTGACATGACCAAGTCCAGAGGCTCATCATCTGACTCAGACTCAGCAAATTTCTGGTCTCCGGCAGTCCTCAGAGTGCTGGACACCTGGGAAGTCTCTGGCGCCGCCTGCTGCGGATCAGACAGTGCGATGTGCTCATCAGATTGTGATCCTGAGGCTACTGTAAAGCTAGGCCCCACCAAGGCTTGTGTCTCTGCACTAGTGGAGGGTGTGGGTGAGCGCTGTGATGGGACTTCAAAGAGGGTGCCTCCAGATACCTCCTCAGAAGTTTCTTCAGGGCTTGTTTGGAGGTCCTGGGTCGTGGACTCCGTCGGCTGTTTCCCAGATGTGCCTGCGAAAGCAAGGGGAGATAATTAGTGCATGGCAGTGGCCTGTGAAACAGGACACATCATTCACAGCATGGTTGTCTGATGGATGTTGTACTGCTGGATCCTCACTTGATAGAGCACTGCCGGCCTCACCATCAGCACAGGAACGGTCCAGATCCTCGCCGGCCACCTGGGTGGCTCTGTTTTCAAACTCCATGAGGACCTTGATTTCAGGCACTCCTCCATCGGTCTGTGACCTCTCCCTGTAGTTGTGTGCCAGCTTGTCCTGCATGAGTAGAGGTAGAGAGAATGTAAGCAGGACGCCTGCCAGGCCAGATGATAAGGATGCCCGATATGTGTGGGCGGTGAGTGGTCCCATGGACGGGATGAGGGCAATGAAGCTGTGTGTGAGTAAGTTAATAGTGATGTCCCTTGAACTGGCAGCGAGTGAGGGCCCTGTGGATGTGCAATGGGTTTGTGAGTGTGTGAGTTGAGAGTGATGAGAAGAGTGGCTTACCTTGGCGGAATGGAAGAGATCATTCATCCTCTTGTGGCACTGGGTGGCTGTCCTCTTTTGAAGGGCTTTGGTGCTGACCAACACTACCACCCCCTCTCAACGCGGATTTATGAGGTTGTTGCCCATCCTGCAGCCAGAACGGGGGCAGACGGCATCACGGCGAGCCTCCACTGCTTCCAAGAGGTGCTCAAGGGACGCACTGAACCTGGGCGCTGCAGTCATTTTGACTTTCAGGGCCATGTCTTCTTTGCAACAGGCATGGGCTGGAAGCACTGAGATGTGTGCGCGCAGCTGGACTTTAAATGTGGCAACCAGCATGCTGAAGTGGTGAGGTGATGATATGGTGGGCGAATGAGAGCCCACCTGCCAAGGAAACAGCCTGTTTCCCAGGAATGCATAATTAATGTGGCGGGTTTGGGATAATACGGCATGAAAAGCTGCCATTTTACCCGCCCGCTACCGCACTTAGTGGGGAGGATCATCCCAGGTTTGCACAATCTGTTTCTCCCTCCACAGATCTGCTATTGCCAGAATATTATTATTTCATTTCAAATTTCCAGCATCAGGAGTACTTTGCTTTTGTGTAGGTCAGTGAGCGTCGGGGTGATTGGTGAATGGAGTTTAGTGCTAGTTAGCATATGGACAGCGGAGGTTTGGATGACGTAAGTTTACCTAGGGTGGAAAATGGTAGACTGGTCAGGAGAGTATTTGAATAATTGAGCCTAGAAGTAACAAAGGCCAGAATGAAGGTTTTAATAGCAAGTCAGCTAGGGCAGGGGAGTCAGGTAATGGTACTGAAAGAGGCAGCTTTGGTGATGGTGCAAAATATGGTTGAAAGCTGATCCTGGGGTCATATATGATATAAAACGTTAAGATTTTTGAGTGGAAAAGTCCTTAATTAATATGGAGAGGGGTTTCATATCCACTTACAGCTAGTGGGGGTGGGAATGGATGTGGGTCACATCAAGTTCGGACTCATTTAGATACCCCTGGGCAGATATCACTGAAGCTGCTGGTTAGCCGAAGGGAGAAATTTTCCACGGTACCAGTGGGAAGTGAGCTATGATAGGAGGGCCAAAGGCCTGTCATCCGAGGCAGGGTTGTTCCTCATTTCATTGATGCTGACCTGGATCGGATACTGGAGGCCGTAAGGTTGGGGAGGTAAGTCTTCTTGCCGAAGGGTGGCAGGAGGCCACCTTGTCGTGCAGCCGGGGCATCTCTCTGTTCAGCATCATCTCCCTCTGCATCATCTTCCTCCTTCTCTCTCACTTCTTCTCTTGCTCCTCCCGATGAGCAGTCTCCTTCCAGGGCCACATTATCCTCAAAGTCCACACTTCTCTAAAGGCAATGTTATGGTGAGCGCAGCAGACTACCACGATCGCTGAAACCCTTGCAGCAGGGTGTTGGAGAGTATCACCTGACCAGTCCAAGCATTAGAATTGCAGCTCCAGAAACCCAGTGACCTGCTCAATAGTTGCCCTACTGAGCAGGTGGCATTGGTTGCATTGCCTCTGTACCTCTGCCTGGGGCCCCCATAGAGGAGTCAGTAGCCATTTCTTCAAGGGATATCTCTTGCCACTAGGATCCATCCATGCAATCTCGGGGTTCAAGTGAAGATGTAAGGCACCCTGGACTGCTGGAAGATGAAGGAGTAATGGCAGCTGCCAGGTAAGTAGATACACATATAGCAGAAGCTCTTGCTGTGGTTGCAGAGCTTTTGGAAGTTGAGGAAGCCAAAGCCCTTCCTGTTGATGGCTCTCGCTGGGCAGTTACTGGGTGCTTTGATGGGTGCAATCGAAGTTGCCCTGCACCAGCGGAAGTCCAGCGATGGCAGTGAAACACAATACCCACTGTCCCTCCAAGGCTGTGTCTGTCAAGAAATGCATGCATTATCCAGCACTGGAAAAGAGGCCATCAGTGACCTGCAAATGGTGTGTAGCTGCTTGCAAAATGCCACCAAGGTCTGCAGCTGATCTTTGGAATGAACCAGAAGCGAATAAATTCAACACATTGATTTTGATGGCTACTGTCAGGGCACAGTGACCAGTGCCACGACGTGCATGGTCTTTGGCCACAAGGTCTTAGATGTCTGTGACCATCTGGCTGGAAAGTTGTCTTCTGCAGTTCTGGGTCTCGGTCTTTGGCAGTAGATGCCATGTTAATCATATGGCCTCTGTCATGAAGCTATTAATGTATATATCATTGTAATTTTTTTTTAAATAGAGGCTTAGTCTGTGGGTGTGTCTTAATTGAATTAAAGCCAGCTAGTCTGGGTGTTTTGATGTATATTAGTTTTGAGATGTAAACAGAGAAGTGGAGGTGCATTTGCATTTTGTTGAATAGAGCAATCAAGAAATGGGGTGAAATCTGGCACCTAGCTGGCAGAGATCAAGCAATGTTTATATTACTAATAAAATTGGTACTATGAAAGGGGTTTTATTGTTAGAAGAGGTGGAGTTCGAAGAGGCTGGTGATACAATGAGAATTTAAATTCAATGAGATGTGCTGGATATAACCAATAGCAGTTTTCGGGTGTGCAGGACAGAGGCAATGTAAGATTAAAGCAGCTATAAGCCTCCAACTGTCTCCACAGCAACCAAAGTGAAAACCTCATTTTGAAATCGGAAGGTGAAAATGCTTTGCCTGGTGTCTGGTTAAGTCAATGGGTTGCTGTTGCCTTAATGGAGATTGGTTTGGGAATTTGTTAAAAGTTATGATAGTAGTAATTTGTAGCCAAGTGTATAAATTTAACTTGTGTAAATTAATAAAATGTTTCATTTAGTTTAATATAAAACCTCTCGAGAACTGGTGGTCTGATTCCTGAATTTAGAGTTGCTTCTCAAACATAACACTTAAAATTATAGGTTATGACAGTTGTTTAAAGTTTCCCTCTGGGATTTTTAAATAACTCCGCTTTGCCAACTGCTGGGTCATAACAGCCTCCGTGACCATTCTGCTCCTCTTTCCTTTCCCACATGCTCTTGCTGCTCAGGGTTCTGCCTTTCCTACAAAAGGAACTGGTCCCACAAGTCTGAGAGTCATATCTCCTTTGCCAGGAGATGCCATTGGAGGTGATTCTCTTCCTATGGCTAGATGATACGAATGGAACCAGGTGAGAACAGTTCCACACAGCTGGAAGATGGTGGAGAGATGTTGGGAGGACGATGGTATAGTCAATGGTGTCAAGGCTGCAGCCAGGCCAAGAAAGATGAGGAGGGATAACTTATGTCACATTCATACAGGATGTTATTTGTGACTACGATAAGGATGTTTTAAGGATAGTGGAGAGGCAGAAGCTTGACTGGAAGGATTCAAGTATAGAGCAGCGGGAAAGAAGGCACGGATTTGGAAAAGAGCGGAACATTGGAGATGTGGTGGTAGCTTGCACAGACAGAGGGGTCAATGCTGTTTTTGTTTCTGAGGAGAAGAGTGATGATGGGCAGATTTGAAGGAGAGGGGGACAGTACCTGAGGAAGGAAACTGTTAACAATATCAGCTAGTGCGGCGCCAGGAAGGGAAGTTGGGTAGTCAGCTATTTGGTGGGAACTGGTCAAGGGAACAGAAGGTGGGTCTCATGGACAAGATAAGCTCGAAGGAAGGCATGATGGGGGATAGGAGAGAAATTAAAGAAAGATGTGAGTTCAGGGAGGCACATCAGGGCAAGTTTGGCCCAGTGGGCTAGAGAAGAGAGGGAAGCAGCAGAGGCAGCTGAACAGAAGATCTCAATTTTTGTGACAATGAAGTCCATGAGGGCCTCAGGCCTGTTGTTGGAGTTGAGGGTAGAAGTGTTTAAGATGATGGTTTGTAGCGAAGAGAAGCTGGGGGACATCTTTACCTTCCAAGGTGATCCTGGAATAGTGAGCAGTTTTGGCTGAGGAGAGCAGGACCTTATGGCGCTCTATGTGGCCCAGCCAGATCTGACGATGAATGGTTAAATCAGTTGTCCACCATAGGCATTCAAGTTTATGTTGCTTGGACTTGATGAGCAGAGATTAGGGTGATAACAGAGGGAATGACCAGGTGAGAGAGCAATAAGTTTAGAGGGGACAAGAGCATCAAAGGTGGAGGTAAGGGTATGACTGGGCAGATCAGTAATGCAGACATGTTGTGGTGAATGGAGGTAATGTACTTTTTAAAATTACTACAAGTGACAATGTTACATACACGCAAGTTATAATCTCATTAAAATCTACTAGCATTTGGATGGAACATCCTCAGGATATCTTTAATATCCTCTTCGCCAAAAATTTATAAAATGTTTTACTTTTGAGAGACTTAAATTTAAATAACAAAGGAAACATACTAACAAAATACATTTTTTTCGATTTGATTTTCTATCCATTTTCTGTTATCCATAGGAATTATGAAAGGCATAAACAAATGGCTGTAGCATCTGCAAATGTTATTAGGACCACACCCGTTCATGATATCAGTTCTAAATAGAGAAACTGGAGAATGACACTTTGAACAATGGACTGCTCCACCTCGAGAAGAAAGGTAAAGCAGTATAGTGAGGATTAGTCCCGCTAAACAGAATTACACATTTTGTCAAGTTATCACTGTAAAATTAATAGAAGACACTAAAACAATTCTATGACTCAGAGTGTCAACCAAAGAAGGATGGTTGAATGCAGCAACCAGCAATGGAAGCCTTCATAATTGGAATATATATATATATTAAGCCTGTCATTGTAAATATGTAGATTTTTTGGGTTTTCATAACATTCCTAATGACAAACATTCATCATCTCAAAGAGGGTGCATAAACAATATAAAGGAAAAAAATTAAAGAACAACAGATGCTGGAAATCTGAAGCAATAGCAGGAAGTACTGTAAACAGATCAGTTAGTATGTGTACAAACAGCAAATCAACTAATGAGGATAAATTCAACACTGTTCAACAGTATGTTTGTAAAATGGGTGCTGCAATAACAAATTTAGCAGTGCAATAGCATGCATGGGGTCTGCATGTGCATTTGGGTCACTGTTAAATTCATCAGTGCTTTCTCTCAGGTGGTCCTAATGGTTGCCAGAAACAAGTGTAGGTTTCATTCCTAAATTTGTTAAGACTACTAGTTTTTCTGGATCTACAGTGGCCACGTCAGCATTACTTAAAGGCCAGAATCTTCCATCCGACGTGCGGGGGTGGGCCCGCATAAAATGATGTGTAGTGATGTCGGGCGTGTATCCCGATGTCACCGCGCATCATTCCAATCTTCAATTCAGCGGGCGTGCACCGGAGTCAGCACGCCCGCCGAACTGTCAAAGGCCTGTTAAGGCCATTAATTGCCAACTGAAGTGATTGTCAGGGCTGCCCGTCCAACCTTAAGGCTGGCAGGCAGGCGAAGAGCCCAGGCGGCCTTCGCATTTCTCATGACACCTCATCCATGGGCGGGATGAGGTTTCATGAAGGGTTTATAAATGAAATAAAATTTTTTATTAAAAGTCATAAACGTGTCCCAGCTCATGTGGCACTGTCACGTGAGGGGACATGTCCGAATAATTTTATTTTTTTACTTAAGTAATCTTTTGAATTTAACTTAATCTCCCTGAGGCAGTTCCGTGCCTCGGAGATTTGTGCTCTTTCACGCACATGCACGCGAAAGAGCACAGGCCCCTAATCTCTCTCCTCCCCCCACCTGCACAGGTAACGCTGAGCGCTTCCGGGTGCGTGTCACGCAAGGTGGGCCTTAATTGGCCCACCCACGTAAAATGGCGGCATGCAGCCGATCGCGGGCGGCGATCAGCTCCGCGCCCGCTCCCGACTGGCCCGCCCGACGGGGAGAAAATTCTCCCCAATGGCTGGAAGTCACCAAAGGAGGTTTTTTATACTTATCTCAATGTGGAGTCAGGGGGGTCAGGATGTGCCTTCACATTGATACTGTGGGGTACTGCCAGGCCAAACTTGTCTCCCTTCCGACCACCTCAGTCCAACCCCCAAGGTTTATCTGAGCACTGAAGCCAGAGTTACAGTTGACTGAAAGTCGTCAGGCTCCGACCAGTGGACTGCATTGGGTGTTTGCAAATCATGATTTGAAGATAATGATGCTTGAAGGCTAATTTAGGAAGGTTCTAGGATCTGCCATGGCTGTTACCAGAAAAGTCAAGTGCTCTCCTTTGATATGTAGTCTAATATAGAGTATTGTAAAATATAACTGTAGTACGCTAATTGATTGTGTCATTTTAGATAATTACCTTTTCACTTGAGGTTTGGAGAAAAAATTATTTGGTGATAATTATCAATGAATATGTATCACAAATGGCATAAAATTTTCTTCCTGTAAATGTGAAAGCAGAATAAAAAACTTCTAACAGTAAACTATTGTTTCTTTTTTCTAACCAATTATCCTTCATTCAGACATCTGCCTTGTCCCTTGGGGAAAATTATGTCAAATTAGTGAGATATCGCAGTGTTAAACTCCTTTGCCTCACCTAGGAATTCAGCTGCAAATATTGTCATTTCACCAGAACTGAGCATCAAACTATTACATTAAGGCTACATTGTTTTGGTCAATTCCTGCACTAATTTAAAATTCATACATAATTCATAGCAGGTTAGGTTGTTAATTTACAGAAGTAGTTAAAATCCTCAGCTCTAATAATCATTTGTTTGGTGGTAAACCTTTTTAGAATTGGTTCAGCAAAGCTTTATTTTGAAAGTAGAATCTGCACAAACATTGAGAAAGGGTCAACCACCCATTCACCAGCAACACCTTGATCTGTGACCCACACCTATGATCACGACTGTGTTTTCTCCTCAAACCATGGCCTTTCTTTGAAATGAAACATCCATTTCTATTATCCTTCTGAATCTTAGGTTTTTATCTTCCTAATCCCTCCTGCAACAAATATCTGTAATTTGTTTTAATGAACCAAAGATTACTGGCAAACCGCATCTGGCTATAAACTCAATCCCTGCATTGAATTTACACAGAATTACTATAAAATTATAGAGTGGTACAAAACAAAAGCAACTCATTTAGTCCTGCGCTAGTATTTTTCTCCCAGGTTAACCCCGTTATCCTGAACCTTTAATAGGCCTCTTTTCCAAGAAACAACAGCCCCAACATTGACACAGGCGGGTTGAGTTACTGAGGGGGAAATTTGGAAATCTGGGGGTTTCTGCTCATGCTGTGAAGTTATAAATCCACCGTTTGTGATTTTTCTCCTTGAAACCAGCCCATCCAGATATCAGCCTGGCTTGGCTTCTAGTTGGACAGGAAGTACACCACAGCAGGCCAGGCCCACCCATTTTTGAGAGTTAGAATCACCAGCTATCTAGATCCTTTCTTAAACAAGTTATGGACCCTGCTTCAATAGTCATAGCAGATCATTCCAGATTGTACCTACCCTGTGGGAGAGAAACTGGTCACCATATTGCCTATTTTCCAAGAGAAAAATGGGCACCAAAAAACATGTTTGCAGGTTTGTGGTTCAGTAAGATGTGCCTTGGAACCTGCAAGTTTTATTTTGTGGTTTCACTGAGAAGTCTGAAGAATTAGATTTCTATAATTTTGCAATCCTTTACCACTGAGAGAGGTGAAAGTTCTTAGCAACTGACACTTTTCAGATTCCTGCTGGTGCTGCTAGTGGCATTACTCAGACAAGATGTCAAAGTACATTGCTCAGGTTATCACTGCTTTGTTTATGGATGAGTTTGTTATTTTCCTTCTTCATGATTCCTCCCTCCCCAGTAACAATAGGACAATAGAGAAGTTTGGAGAAATCATAGAGTCAATCAATATCCCAGGTATAGCAAAGCATTTCACAGAGGTCCTTGAGAATTATCTTTCCTGTTGTCATAAGCCCTGAATTTTCACAATTATCCTTACTGTGACTGTTCAGGAGTGATGAAATATAAGAAAGCTGGTTGATCAGTTTTCTTTGCAGAAGTATATGTTTTAAACATAGGTTAGCTTCTTGTTCCATTTGGTAGCTGATCATGGCAACAGACTTAGAGATGCCTCCTACAAAATCTAAGATTCCTGAAGGGGAATTGTAGCACTCCAGATCATATTTTTAGTGAGTGAGCTTAATTTTCCAAGAAGGCTTTGTCAAACTGGTTTGATTTCCATGATGGCTGATTAGTATTCCAGACCACAACAAGTAGGTGTTCTTTGTTATTTTCAGTGGTTACTCTTCTTTCATCTGCTGGGGTCCTATTTGTAACTTATTTCTGTGGTGGTTTCTGATTTTAAATGCATTGAAAAATTTGTGGCTGGTACGTTCAAAGTGATTCAAGTTCATATGACTAAGAATTCAAATGCACCCGACTCATAAACTATCATTTATTTAGGCATTCCTTGAGACTGAGGACAACAACTCAATTCTGCCAATGCCCTAGACAACATTCATCCCTCACTCAATATCACTGAAAAAGATAACCTGGTGATTTATCTTATAACGAATTGTAACATTGGGTTCAATGGAACTGAGAGGTGGAAAAGCCTGTAACATGGCAAGGGAAGGTGCGGGTTGAGGCCTTCCCACCGCCATGACATTTTACCAGCGGCGGAGAAGGTGGAGAACAGCCATGCGTTCAGGGGCCAATTGAACCATTTAAATTGCCAATTAAGGGCCTCTTGTCCTGTTCCTATCGCCTCTGACATTTTACCAGGGCCAGTGGGTCCTTCACTGAATGGGGAGGCCATCTGGTGAACCCTGGCAGTCGCCCTATCAGCTCAGGGTTAGGGGAGGGAGGGGCTCCCAATTAGGCACTCTGTAGCCCGTGGAAGGGCCCTAAGCAGCAATGGCTGCAGCCCCACCCTGCCCCCACTTACCACTCCCTCCCCCTCAGCCTGACTGGCCCTGCTGACCCCAGACCCCATTATCCTTATTGCGAAGGCAGCGTCCTTCCTGCATCTTCTCAACTGGGTTTAGTCCCAGTTGTGGCACCACTCCCAGTGTTGCTGAGACTCAAGAGGTTTTCTCGCTTGGATTTTCATCCTTGAGGCAGGTAGGTGAGGTTGGGAAAATTCCCAACTCAGCCCACTCGCCCCACGTAAAAGTGCCTGCCAAGGTGGGTAAAATCTTCATTGCTGGGATCAAGTGTGAGCTGGAGTTGGGCCACCTGACCAGAAAGAAGTGCAGAGGCAGTAACAGAAGCTGCCGGGTGCCACGACGGGCTATTTAAAAGGCCCACCTCGATGCAGAGGAACTTTTACCCAAAGAAAAAAAACATAAAGGTCCTCCAGCCCTCAACCTTCATACTCCTTCACCCTCCAATCACTCACCAGGCCCCATCCATGCCACCTCATGCCCCATACCCACCCCATGTCTCCTCAGACATAATGAGGCTTGCCTGAGAACCCAGACATCTATTAGAATAACAGAACACCAGAAGCATTGTTTGATTGATCAGGGTCTCTGATTTCTGTGATCAATTTCACAGTGTTTGGTAGTACAGACTTGAATATTGCTGAAAAAACAGACATGCTGTCAAAGCTTTTCACCCTGCACTAATCAGGATAGCTCGCAAGAAATTGTAAACTATAATGAGGGAACAACAATGTATACTGCATGAGAAGAGAGCTGATTGGTTGGCACATGGACTTTGATTGATGAAAATGTTGCCATGATGAATGCAGCATGGAACAGTTAACTACCCAGCTTTGTTCAAATTCAAACTGGCAGGTCAACTCTGACTGGTCAAGGCATTGCCCAAGGAACGACTGTTCACTAAACTTTAGTTTAGTTGAAAAATGTTCAAGGTGTGGACATGTTCTTTCTGTCTGCAAAGGACAGGGCCCTCTGCGTGAATATATGTGCCTTCTAGCATGCATAGGTGAGCTACACTGCGAGCCTGACTGACAATCTTAAATTGGTTTTCAGTGTAATTCTTAGCAGAATCAGGGTTGATTAGCAGGTGTTGTCCAATAGCAGAATCACATCCAATGTTGGACAATATGTTTTGAGTTTTGGAAGCATGGGCTGGGTATGGTCAATATTTTGCCTGTTGAAGGTGTAGAAGGCTCAAAGGGCCAAACAGCCTACACCTGCTCCTTTTTCTAATGTCGTATGGCCACAGTACAATATATACTTGCCTACTATTCTTTTTTGTGGGCTTATAAGTGCTTGGAACATCTCCACAATTATCTAAGATTCTTTCAGAAGAAAGAATGTCTATTTACATAAAGCCTTCTGTGACCACATGATATCCCAAAGTGTTTCACAGCCACTCCTGTGTCTTTTCTGCCAATGTCAAGTAATTCTTAAATTTCCTGTGAACTTCATTCATCCAAATCTAAGATTATCAGAAATCAGCAAAAACAATTGTGACCAACAGTAAACACGGTCCTGCAATTCAGATACAGTATTAGCAACAACTCTATATCGGAATAGGGCTGTTACCAATACATTTTATGTTGCTAGATTTATACCAGTGGCAATGATGGCACGTTAGTATTAAACTCTACTGTTGACACGAGACCCTGGTAAGATAAAACAGAAAGAGAAAGCTTTTGACAGCCACAAAAAGCTTAATACTGTAGAAAGCCTAGAGGAGTATAGGACGTACAGGGGTGAAGTAAAAAAGGAAATTAGGAAAGCAAAGAGAGGATCTGAAAAAAATATTGGCAGGTAAAATCAAAGAAAACCCAAAGATTTTTTAACAGCTAAGAACAAGAGAATAACTAAGGAAAGGGTAGGGCCTAATGAAGATGTATATGGTAACTTATGTGTTGATGCAGAAGATGTGAGCAAGGTTCTCAATGAGTACTTTGTCTCTGCCTGCACTAAGGAGAGGGATGATGCAGACGTTCTAGTTAAAGAGGAGGAGTGTGACATTTTAGATACAATAAGCATATTGAGAGAGGAAGTACTGGAGGGACTGACATTCTTGAAGGTGGATAAATAACCAGGGCCAGATGGATTGTATCCCAGGCTGTTAAAGGAAGTAGGGAGGAAATAGCGGATGCTCTGAGGATCATTTTCCAATCCTTATTAGACACAGGCGAGGTACCAGAGGATTGGAGGTCAGCGAACATTATACCATTATTTTAAAAGGGTATGTGGGATAGGCCAGATAATTATAGGCTGGTCAGTCTGACTTTGGTGGTGGGCAAATTTTTGGAATCAATTCTGAGAGACAGGATAAACTGTCACTTAGAAAGGCACGGACTGATCAGCAATAGCCAGCATGGCTTTGTTAGGGGAAGGTCGTGTCTTGCTAGCTTAATCTGATTTTTTGAGGAAGTAACAAGAAGGATTGATGAGGGTAGTTCAGTGGATGTTGTTTACATGGATTTTAGTAAGGCATTTGACAAGGCCCCACATGGCAGACTGGTCAAAAATGTGAATGGTCAAAAATGTGAAATTTCATCGGATACAGGGCTGGATCCAAAATTGGCTCAGTGACAGGAAACAAAGGGAAAGGGTCGATGGATGTTTTTGCGAATAGAAAGCAGTTTCCAGTGGCGTTCCACAGGGCTCAGTGTTGAGGCCTTTGTTTTTTGTTGATAGTATTAATGATTTGGACTTAAATGTGGGAGACATGATTGGGAAATTTGAAGATGACACAAAGATTGGCCATATAGTTGATAGTGAAGAGGATAGCTGTCGACTCCAGAATGATATCAATGGTTTGGTTGAGTGGGTGGAACAGTGACAAGTGGAATTCAGTCCAGGGAAGTGTCAGGTAATGCATTTGGGGAGGGCAAACAAAGCAAAGGAATACTCAATAAACAGGAGGATTTTGAGAGGGGTAGAGCAATTGAGGGACCTTGGAGTGCATGTCCACAGGGCACTGAAGGTGGCAGGACAGGTGGATAAGGTGGTAAAGAAAGCATATGGAATGCTTTCCTTTATTGGACTAGGTATTGAATACAAAAGCAGGGATAATGTTGGAACTGTAGAAAACCCTGGTTAGGCCACAGCTGGAATTTTGTGTTCTGGTCACATTACAGGAAGGACATAATTGCTCTGGAGAGAGCACAGAGGGGGCAGGATTTTACCGTCAGTGAGCAAGGGCGGGGCCCACTCGCCGACGCGTAAAATGATGTGCGGTGACATCGGGCAGAACTCCCGACGTCGCCACGCCCCATTTAAATTTTCAGGAAGGCGGGGGCACAGCAAAATCAGCTGCAGGCCCGCCGACCTGTCAATGGCCAATTGAGGCCATGGACAGATCAATTAAAGTCATTAGTGGACCTGCCCGTCCAACCTTAAGGGTGGCGGGCAGGCCAGGAGCCCCGGCAGCAACTAGAAAAATCATGAAGCCTCATCTACCGGCGGGATGAGGTTTCATGTAGGGTTTTAAAAATTTTAATAAAGTTTCCCTGGAAATTATGAACATATCCCAACTCATGTGACATTGTCACATGAGGGGACATGTAAGGGAATTTTTTTTTTCTTTTTCTAATATTTTTAAAAGTAGAGGCGATCTCCTTGAGGCTGCACTTAGCCTCAGGGAGATGAGTGCACTCTTTCGTGCACATGCGCGAAAGAGCGCACTCTCGATTTTGGGATTCCCCCCGCCTGCACAGGGAGCGCATAGTGCTTCCCTGCGGACGTCACGCTGCGTGGGCCTTAATTGGCCTGCCCACGTAAAATGGCACCGTGCCTCCGATCAGGGGCGCCGATCGGAAGCGCACCTGCACACGCCCTCCCATCAACATCTCCCACAACGGGGGGAAATTCTGCCCAGGAGATTTACAAGAATGTCACTACAGCATGAAAATTGCAGCTGTGAGGAAAGATTGGATAGGCCAGGGTTGTTTTCCTTAGAACAGAGGAGGCTGAGGGGTGACCTTAATTAGGTGTACAAAATTATGAGGGGCCTAGGTAGTGTAGACAAGAAAGACCTGCTTCCCATAGCTGAGAGGACAACTACTGGAGCATAGATTTAAGGTGATTGGTAGAAGGATTAGAGGGGACATGAGGAAAAACTTTTGCACCCAGAGGGTGGTGTACGCCTGGAATTCACTGTCCAAATTGGTGGTTGAGGCTGAAACACTTGATTCACTTCAAAGGTACCTGTATCTGAATCTGAAATGCTGTAACCTGCAAAGTTACGGACCAGGTGCTGGAAAGTGGGGTTAAAATGAGCAGCTAGTTTCTTTTTCTTTCTTTTTTGTAGCTGGCATCTATGCCATAACTTTTCTATGTGCAGAATTTTGCCCTCGTTGGACGGGCTCAGTGGGGGCAAGTAGGAGTGGTCGGGAAGCCAACCGCGATCAGGACCCGGCTGTGATTTCATGCACTACCTGTGTGTGGGGCAGGGAGGAGGGCAAGCGCACAAGTTCACGCATAAGCATGGGTGCACGCAGGAAAAGCTCCCTGAGACACAGAGCTGCCTCAGGGAAATGAAGATTTTGAACGACGAAAATAAAGAATTTTAAAATGTTTGTAGTATATCCCCTCATATGGCTCTGTCACATGAGCAGGGACATGTTAGAAATTAGCCTGAAAACGTTTACATTTTTTAAATCACTGAACGAAACCTCACCCGTGGATGAGGTTCCGCGAAATATCCAAAGGCCACTTGGCCTTTTCGCCTACCTGCCAACCATAATGTTGGATGGGCAGCGAAAAATTTAATTCAATTGGTACTTACGATGGCCTTAATAGGCCTGTTAATTGTCGGCGATGCCCGCATGCACCCACCGACTGAAATATTGCGCGAGTGCGCAATGATGTCGGGACGCTCGCCCGACGTCATCACGTGTCATTTTACGCTCATTCGGGTGAGACACGTGCCCGCCCGATGAATGGAAAATTCTGGCCTATGGTTCTAACTCATGTCAATTGAGTAAATTTAATGTTTTCACAACAAAATACTTGTTATTCTGATTAAACAAGAAAGTCTTATAATAACTTGTAAACATAGCTCTAATGCCATGGTGGGGTACATGAGACAGGGGCACATGTAGTTCACAAACCTTGCAAATCTGGCCCACAAACTGAGATGATTTAGTTCTATTTATTTAGTTAGCTCTATGATTATTACATTTCTTACCACTGTTTTAATTTCTTGTGCCTGAAAGGCTGTTTTTAGCACAGTTGCCTCATTGGTACATTAAAAAAAGAACACCAAGATCTATTAGTGTCAGCAGCTGGAGATCTATACAAATTAATGGAACTATTGATTTAAACTTTATACGTGGCCTGTAAGTTCCATTATATGCACTTAACTGCTCACAAAGAAAACTTGCACACTCCACTTCTAATGAATTAGATTAAGACCAAGACTTTTGTTACTTAAATCAACAGTAATTTTACACACATTAGACGTGGCCACAGCAAAGAAAGCAATCATTGAATGATAAACTTCTTCGAGGATGAATGTCACCTGCAACTCCATGCAATTTTTAATTAAATTGAAATAATTGAGAACGAGTTTCCTGAACCATAAAGACACACGGAAGAATAAATGGAGAAATGCAATTTTATAAACTTGCTGGATGTTTCATAGATATTGAACATAGTAATAAATGACTTCACTGGCAATAAGAAAGGGGAAGCTTAGTACTTAAGAGCAGGAGTAGGCCATTCAGCCTTTCAAGCCTGCACTGCCATTTGATAAGATCATGGCTGATCTGGTTGTGGTCTAAACTCCACTTTCCTGTCTGCCCCCCATAACCCTTGACTATCAAAAATCTATTTAACTCTGCCTTGAATAAATTCAATGGCCCAGCCTCCACTGCTTTCTGGGGAAGAGAATTCCACAATCTAATGATCCTCTGAGAGAAAAAAATTCTCCTTATCTCCATCTTAAAAGGAAGACCTCTTATTCTTAAACTGTGTCCCCTAGTTCTAGTCTCCCCAACTAGAGGAAACATCTTCCCGGATATCCATCCTATCAAGTCCTCTCAGGATCTTATATGTTTCAATACAATCACCTCTCATTCTTCTAAATTCCAATTGGTATAGGTCCAACCTGTCCCAATCTTTCTTCATAACATAAGCCTTTCATTCCAGGAATGAGTCGAATGAACCTCCTCTGAACTGCTTCTAATGTAATTATATCCTTTTCCAAATAAGGACACCAAAACTGTACACAGTACTCCCAACGTGGTCTCATCAAGGTCCTGTAAGCAGCTGTAAAACTTCCCTACTTTTATATTCAATTCCCTTGGTAATAAACACCAACATGCCATTTGCCTTCATACTCATTTGCTGTACCTGCATCCTAACTTTTTGTGATTTGTGTACCAGGACATCCATATCCCTCTGTACCTCAGAGTTCTGCAATCTCTCTATTTAAATAATATGCTGCCTTTCTATTCTTCTTGGCAAAATGGACAATTTCAATTTTCCCACGTTCTATTCCATCTGCAATTTTTTTGACCACTCACTAAATATATCTATAACCCTTTGCAGACTCTTTACCTCCTCTTCACAACTTACATTCCTACCTATCTTATTTATACAAAATATATAGGCTTCTTATATATTTTTAAAGTTTGCATACAGGTTGGAGGGCCCAGTAGGTGAATATCAGCTCAGGGGTGATGTGCCAGCTTGTACAAAATGTAATAAATTATAAAGTTGGATAATTTGTTTCTTACCCTCAACTAGGCACCTCTGAAGGCTAAGAAATAGAGGCTCTCAACATAGTTAATCATAAAACCTCCCCAAGATTATTATCTCTCAATTTTTAAACAACTTTCTTCATTGTCTTTTCCTACCTTTGCATTTAGCTTTTAGTTATGAGGTAATTATTTTTTCTTTGTTCTTCTACTTACTTAATATAACCCCATTAAAGCTCTATTTTGTTCTTACCAATTTTCTGCCTTTCTCTAAAATGTCTCTTATTGAAGTGCAGTTCCACAGGACAAACAAACCTCCAACATTTCACCTAGACGATCATAATTCATAGGTGATCTCAATGTGCAGTTTACCCCAAGTTACTCTGGAAGAAAAAATTTGAGCAACTGTTGAAGCTTGCCATTTCATGCTGCTACATAGTGGTCTTCTCCATTAACAGGATACTGCCATCAAGCCAAAAAGACATTCTGACTACCACACAAATGAATAATGTGGTATATGAATGTCAGTGCTGGTGTGATGCCAGGTATATAGGTCATATGCCCCACCGACTGATCGATCATATCAACAACATGTGCCTTTGGCTGTTCGCAACAGGCAAAGTACTGACTGTATTCAACCAGCCCATGCTTGCAAAACTCAGAGCAAAGTGTCCAACATTAGATGTGATTCTGTGATTGGACAGAACTTACTGAACAACCCCGAGTATGCTAAGAGTTACACTAACAACCAACTTGAAAATATCAGTCAAGCTCAAAATGTGGCTCACTGATGCTTGCTAGAAGTGACATATAGGCCAGAATTTTGCCCTTGACAGGCGGGCAGGCCCGACCGACTCAGCGGCGGGTGGGCCGCCAATTGCCACCGCCGAAACGGGCTGCACCACTATTTTCCGCGGGCGGGCCAATTAAGGCCCGCCCAGCGGGTTAGTGACTCCCGTGGAGAATGGGAAAATAGTTGCGGAGGCGGGCTGGCTCAGACCGCCGGTTCCAATGGGGAACCAGCAATCTGTATAAAGAGTGGCCAGGCAGACTGCTTGAGGCAGTGCACCATTACCACTCGGGGAGAGAGAGAGGCAGCTGCCACAGGACAGGAGCATGAGCAGGAGGAGGGGGACAGGCTGCAGGAGAGGCCAGTGTGCCCCTCGCTTCTCCGATGCATGCCTCGCTTCCTCCTCCAAGAGGTGTCCAGCCGTCGGGATATATTGTATCCAGATGATGGGAGGGGGAGGGCCCCTCATGTCACCAACCAGGCGTGGGAGGAGGTTGGTGACAGTGTAAGCGCCCATGATGATGTGCGGCGCACAGGCACGCAGTGCCACAAGAGATTCAATGATTTGCTGCGCTCTGGAAGGGTGAGTACCATGTCGGCCTAGGCCATTTTACCCAGAAGGTAGCCTTAGCCTTTGAGCCCCACCCCAAGTCTTTCTGTCCTTACTGCATTGGGCATTTGGTGCACACTGGGTGGGCAAACAGATAGTGACCATGCTTACATCAGCCTTAGTGGTTGAGAGAATATGGGTGCTCCCCGCAGCATATGTTGGTGTTTGTCACATTTGAGTAGTCTGGGGGCAACCTGCAGGGGAGGCCGCTAGACACATACTCAGAACTCCAACACATGTCATATTGATGGTGATGAGATGTTGGAAGGAGAGCCTCAAGGTGTCATGGCCAAGAGCCATCTGCTGGCCTCGGCGCCGCACCTAGTTGCGCCTCCTTGCCATGGGCACGAAGACTCGTGTGCTATTCAAAGTGATGGACGCCGAATGTGTCCTAGGTGACCGTTGGGAGAGGGGGTTGGGAGTAGCCGTACTATCTTCTGGGGACTGATCACCAGTAGTGTGGACAGGAGCCGCTGAAGGCCTCAGATGGGCCACTGTGGTTGGGGTGCTGCATGCGCGTGCAGAGCACATGAGCGATCAGCCCCAATAAATCCTCTTCTCTATTCTGCATGCAAAAACTGAACACAACCAGCGGGAGCGCCAGAGGACTGAAGGTGCGCACGCCCTGCTCCAGCGCCTCAAAACCTTTGAGGAGCAGGCCATGGAGCTGGGGAGGAGGCAGGCGACCAGGGCGACATGTGGCGGCAAGGCTGGGGTTCAGCGGCCAGATATTTGAGGTCTACAGTCCATCCACTCTGTCTGACCACCATCCAAGCCACTGATGGCTGCTGCAATCGTTAGTGCTGCAACGCTGCTCATTCACAGACTGAGACATTCTGATGTGTGGGTCATACACAAAAGGTCCCTCATCCCCTTGAGGAATCGCGTCTCCACCACCTTCCAAAGTCACCTTATCCCATTTGTGACCACTGTCCCCATGGCCTAACATGCCATGGCACTGCTGCTGCACAGCCAAAGACTTATTGCATCTTAGGGGGGTTGGAATCTCCACCACCCTTTCAGCCAGTACGCCCCACATTACTCTGTCCAAAAGGTCCTCAGAACCTCAGCTGTGAACCTCATGGCACTCAACTTAAATAAATGCCACCACGTTACTCATCCCTACGCCAAGGGGAAATGTTGCTTTCTGCCCACCCGGTCTATGTCCCTCCTAACGGTATGAAGGTCAATAATGTGACCTGTCAATCTCCTGTGATCCACGGCAAACATCGCAAGTGTTTATGATGTTTCCTCAGCACCGCAACTATCCAGGCCAGCATGCATCCAGGTCAGGTACCTCTGTACTCTCCCCACTCCAATGGCACAAAATATGCCATGTGGCATTCCTGAGGCCATCTGACCAGCCTGTCTGTATGCGCATCTAATGTTTGGGCCTCCTCTTGACTCATTTCCACCC
Source organism: Cetorhinus maximus (assembly GCF_964194155.1). Lineage (NCBI taxonomy): Eukaryota > Metazoa > Chordata > Chondrichthyes > Lamniformes > Cetorhinidae > Cetorhinus > Cetorhinus maximus. The sequence goes on from NC_135881.1 coordinate 109,979,560, forward strand.
CACCAATGTTCGTCTCCTTAGGGTCTTGAAGGGTGAGCGACTTACGAGGCTTGGGGGGAAAGGGATGAAAGGTTTAACTGACTGTACGCTAACTCGTGCACTGTCCTTGTTGTTAATTTCAGCATCACCACCACATGGCCACGCCCAAAGACACCGCATCCCCCCCCTCCACACCTGAGGCCCAAGGTGTGCAACTTGCGGCACATCATTTCAACCAGCCAGGCACCAGCGCAGACACAAACACTTCAGTGGGGAATTTACCGTCGGCTAGTGTCCCGGGTCACAGTGGAGAGGGCACTTCACAATCGCTGGAGGAGATGGTAGGGACAGAGAGTGCCGATGGCGTCAGCAGCTGGAGGGCTGCAGGGGACCAGGCACATGCTGAGTCTGGCACTGATGACGTACCTCTGGAGTTGCTACCAACGCAGCAGCTGCAGGACAAGCGGCAGGAATCGCGTTTGCATCTGGCAGGGTTGCATGAGGGTGTGCTTCAGTTGGTCTCTGCGATGGAGGAGTTCAGGCAGAGTGCACATAAAGGCATGAACCTCAGGACAGAGCTTCATGCTTCCTCCACTGAGAGATTGGCGACTCTCATGGAGAGGGGGTTCGATCGGATGGAGAATCTTCTGATTGGGTTACGCTCTGATCTGCAAGCCCTCACAGCGGTACTGCCACAGGTGGTCATTCCCAATGTGGGAGATGTTGTGGGCACCAAGCGTCGGCGCTCAGTGCCCATGTATCTGCGATGAGCAGGGACAATGGGACCTCACGTTGGTGCAGCAGCTGCCTGTCATTGCTGCGAGCTCCTCTCAGGGCACTCCGGATGAGGGCAGCAGCTTCTCCGCCCCTCTGCCAGTCAACATTGCTTCCGTTGAGGCTGCGACAACTGGGGAGATGCCAGTTCTGGAACTGGCCATTCCCTCCCAGGCGGGGCCATCACAGGCTCCACGGGCCAGAGGACACCTGCCAAGGTCATCGTGCCAACAGGACAGCAGGGTCAGCAGGCTGTCTCACAAGTCACTCCGGCCGATGGGGCGGCACCTAGAAGTAGCACCCGCAAATGAAAGCATAAGGCACGTTAGGCACTCAACGGGTATGTCACTGGTGATTTTGTGTTGGCCTTAGAAATGGGAAAAATATACTTATGTTTGCAATGGAGACACTTCTGTTATATTTTGGACATAATAAAGTCCACTTTTCTGATCATGGCTGAGGGTATCTCCTTTGTGCTGCATTTGTCTTTTTCACAGAAATATCATGAGTGTTTGAGTGGACATTGGTGTTTCTGTACTAAGCCCTTAGTTGCAGCTGATAAGGTGGAAAATGTAGCACCTAAGTGCCACGTGTGGAAGTGCCAGGCAATGCTGTTCCTGCAGATCCATGTGTGTGGAGCTAGCTGAACGTTCTTTGGATTAAATTGTCCCAGGTGTCCCTGCCTCCTTAGCATAATAGCAGGTCAGCGTGCTGCCCCTCATCATCACCCTGTACTTCCTCATCCTCTGAGCCACTGCTGGATTCATCATGTGCAGCCTCATCCAGGGCGTCAAGTTCTTCATCATCAACTGCATCCCCCCTTTCCAGTGCAAGATTGTGCAGAGCGCAGCATGCTACCACTATCAGAGAGACGTGATCTGGGGGCTACTGGAGTGTGCCCCCTGAGTGGTCCAGGCAACGGAAGCGCATCTTGAGAAGACCGATGGCTCTCTCCACCACAGCCCTTGTGGTGCCTATTGTAGCGCTGCTCAGCTTCTGTTCTTGGACGGCAGAGAGGCGTCATGAGCCACCTTCGGAGGGGATAGCCCTTGTCACCCACCAGCCAACCATCCAGCCGAGCCGGAGCACTGAAGAGCCCCGGCACCTGGGAGTGTCTGAAGATGTAGGCGTCATGGGAGCTACCTGGGTACCTTGCACAAACTTGTAGAATCAGCATCCTGTGATCACACACTATCTGCACGTTCATGGAGTGTAAGCCCTTCCTGTTGACGAAGGCACCGGGCTCATCTGCTGGCGCCTTGATGGCCACATGTGTGCAGTCTATAGCACCCTGGACGCGGGGGAAGCCAGCAATGGCCGCGAAGCCTCTGGCTCGCTGTGCCTGACTTGCCTGGTCACAGCGGAAGTGGATGAAGGTCAATACCCGTCTGAACAGAGCATCTGTAACCTGATTGACACAAGTGTGGGCAGCTGATTGGGAGACACCGCAAAGATCACCCACCGAGCCCTGGAAGGAGCCAGATGCATAGAAGTGGAGAACAACTGTGATTTTGAGAGCCGCTAGCATGGGGTGTCCACCCACACAGTTAGGAGATATTTCAGGGCCAATCATATCTGACAGATATAGTTGACTGTCTCCCTTGAGAGTTGGCGCCTCCTTCAACACTGCACCTCAGTCATATTGAGGTAGCTGCTTCGCCGCCTGTATGCCCTGGCAGCAGGATAGTGGCGTCTTCTGCGGCCCCTTCCACCTTGGACAACTTCTTGGCCCTGCGCCCCTTGTGCCTGCGCCTGGCCTCCCAAAGGTGGCTCCCCTGGAGGCTGATTGTCCACTCCTGGCCTCCTCCTTATTCTATCCCTCCCTTCCTCCTCAGAGGAGCTGCCTTCAGTGGAGATGTCAGAACCCATATTCCCAGGCTAAATGGAGGCCTCCGGAAAGCTGCAGGCCCAGGAAAGATTACTGTCTGCAGACTGGTTTGCAATGTACACAAAAAGCTCTTGGAAATCGATGTGAATTGCTAACAATCACACAGGCAACTTTAAAACACTTTCTGCAATTAAAACTTCATGGAAAGCATGAACAACCCCTCTGAGTCCACATATCCCGACATTGCATGAGTTTTATTAAAAAATCTCCTACCCGCCTGCCCGTTGGGCCCGTGTGCCGACCCAAAGTTCGCACGGGCCCCTCAAAATCCTCGACAATTGGCAAGTTAAGGGCCTTAACAAGGCCTTTAATTATTGGCGGGCGTGCATCCCGCTGCTGTGCGCTCCCGCCGACCAAAATATCGCGCTGCCGCACGCTGACGTCAGGACGCTCGCGCAACGTCAGCGCGCGACATTTTAAGCGCTGATGTGCGGGCTCCACCACCCGCACGTCAGCCAGAAAATTCTGCCCATATTCTTATGCAGGGCCCTGTCCTCTGCAAACAAGAAGAACCTATTCAGGCATTGCGCCTTTTTCAATTAAACAAAAGCTTGTTCCCTCATGCATTCCCCATGGCAATGCCTCAACCAATCAGGGTCTACTTACCAGCCAAACAGCACCCTTTTCTCATGCAATATAAACTGTCCCCTTTGAAATGTGGTATTCTTGTTTCTGTCCTGATGAGCGTAAGACAAAAAATTTCAACAACATGTATCTTATTCAGCAATACTCAAAGTGATCTCCCTTTGATAGCAATAGGAATGGTTACTCTACCTGAATTTTTAACCAACCTAGCTCACAAGTACTGTGTCCAATTCTGACATTCCAACTGTTGCCGATTTGAAATATGCTGGCACAACACAAGATTTGCACTTCGAAGGCACCCACCTGCCTCTAACTTTTATTAACCATGGGCAAAATTTTTAGCTCAGTGGGTGCCCGACCCGCTTGAGTGTGAAATAACGGGCGTTGACATCAGTTGGGCATGCCAACGTCAGCGCACAGTCACATGATAGTTGATTGGCGGACTCACGCCGATTTCGGCAGCGCACCCGCCGACAATTAAAAAGGCCTGTTAAGCCCATTAAACAAGCAATTAACATAAACTTTTTGCTGCCCGTCCAACCTTACGGTTGGCAGACAGGCAAAAAGGCCAAGTGGCCTTTGCATTTTTTTGGAAACCTCATCCACGGGCGGGATTTCCAAAAGCAAATAAAAAGAAAAGTTTTAAAATTTAATTAATAACCTGGCCCTGCCCATGTGACTCTGTCACATGGGGGGGACATGTTTTATTACATTTTTCAAATCTTTATTTTTTTTTTAAAAACGCAATATCTCCCTGAGGCAGCTCCATGCCTTAGGGAGATTTTCAGGTACTCACTCGCGCACATGCGTGCTGTGCGAAGTCCGCGCTCACCCCGCTCACCCTCCACCCCCCTACCACACACAGGCAGCACTCAGCGCTGCCGCTCGCATTTCACGCTGGGCAGGCCTTAATTGGTCCGCCAGGGTGAAATCGTGGTCCGACCCCAATCGCATGTGGCGGTTGGCTTCCTGAACACCCCCTTCCGCCCAAGCTGAGACTGCCCGCCAAGGGAAAAATTCTGCTCCATGTTATTTCTTCCAAATGGTCATATATTCTTTCACGAGGGGAAGTACATGACAGGTTACAGACAGTCACTATTTTTGGTATTGAAAACCGTCTTCTTTGAGAACCAAACCAAGTTTCCAAAGCGCAACAGACATAAATTCCTGAGGGTAGCATTTCTCATAACTGTAAAAGGTTACTTTTTTTTATTTGTTCTTGAGATGGGTAATTAAAAGTTGCATGGGCCAGGATCTTTAGGTCGGTAAGCGGCGGGGCAGGGCCCGCTTGCCGACGCATAAAATGAGGTGGGATGACGTCAGGCTGAACTCGCGACGTCACCCCGCGTCATTTCAATTTTCAGGTTGGCGGGGGCACTTCCAAATCAGCTGTGCGCCCACCGACCTGTCAACGGCCTATTGAGGCCATTTAAGAAATAATTGATATAATTAATGGACCAACCTGTCCAACCTTAAGGTTGGCGGGCAGGCCGGGAGCCCTGGCAGGCTTCAGAAAAAGCATGAAACCTCATCCACGGGCGAGATGAGGTTTAATGAGGGTTTTAAAAATTTTAATAAATGTATGCTTTAAAGTGATGTACATGTCCCAACTCATGTGACAGTGTCACATGAGGGGACATGTCAGGGAAATTTTATTTTTACACCTGGCCCATTTTTAAATTTGGCGCCGATCTCCCTGAGGCAGCATTTAGTGGGGGGAAAATACTTCCCATGGAGTTGCAGGTAACATACTTCATCATAGAGTTTCATTATTCAGTGATTGCTTACCTTATTGTGGCCAAGTTTAATGTGAGAGTTTAATGTTACTCCCATCATATCAATCATAGATAAGTCCATCTCTGATCACTTCCTTGTATCGCTTTCCACCCACATCCCCCTTCCACGTCCCAATCCTACTTCCTTATGTGTCTGCCTCTGGAAAAGACTATCCCCTGATTCACATACCCCTGCACTATCGAAATACTAACTGTCTAGACTTTGGCCCCCTGTTCACCATGACATTTCTACAGTGACTAATTTGCTCAATGACACCATCACCTCCACCTTTTTATAGTTCCTACTAAAGCCATTACTCTCTCTCACTCTGGCTGTTACCCCACGTACAGTCCTCATCTCCATTTCCCAAGAGTTGCACGCTTGAATGGGTATCGTGAACTGGTCTCGTCATTCACTATCAGGTCTAGTTGATGCCAGACTTCAGCCAATTCAATTCACTCCATGTGATATCAAGAAACGGCTGAAGGATGCTGCAAAGGCTATGAGCCCTGGCAATATTCCGGCAATAGTACTGAAGACTTGTGCTCCAGAACTTGCCACGCCCCTAGCCAAGCTGTTCCAGTACAGCTACAACACTGGCACCTACCCAGAAATGTGGAAGATTGCCCAGATATGCCCTGCACACAAAAAGCAAGTGCCAAGCAATGATCATCTCCAATAAGAGAGAATCCAACCATCACCCCTTGACATTCAATGGCATTACCATCGCTGAATCCCCCAATATCAACATCCTGGGGGTTACCATTGACCAGAAACTGAACTGAACTAGCCATATAAATACTGTGGCTACAAGAGCAGGTCAGGGGCTAGGAATTCTGCGGCAAGTAACTCACCTCCTGCCTCCCCAAATCCTGTCCACCATCTACAAGGCACAAGTCGGGAGTATGATGGAATATTCCCCACTTGCCTGGATGAGTGCAGCTCCAACAACACTCGAAAAGCCTGACACCATCCAGGCCAAAGCAACCCACTTGACTGGTACCCCATCCACAAACATTCACTCCCTCCACCACTGACGAACAGTGGCAGCAGTGTGTACCATATACAGGATGCACTGCAGAAAGATATCAAGGCTCCTTAGGCAGCACCTTCCAAACCCACAACCACTACCATTTAGAAGGACAAGGGCACCAGGTACATGGGAACACTGCCATCAAGGCACTCACCCTCCTGACTTAGAAATATATCACCATTCCTTCACTGTCGCTGGGTCAAAATCCTGGAACTCCCTTCCTGACAGCACCATGGGTCTACTGACATCACAGGGACAACTGTGGTTCAAGAAGGCAGCTCACCACCACCTTCTCAAGGGCAATTAGGGATGGGCAATAAATACTGGCCTAGCCAGCAATGCCCACATCCCGGAAATTAAATTTTAAAAGAGCACTATCAGGCCCTGCTCTCATCTGCCAAAACTGACCATTACCCTAGGATCGTCTTGGAATAAAAAATAAATAAATCCCAGCTTCTTTTCTCTACTACAAACCATCTTCTTAAAACCTTCTCACCTCCAACATGTGTGAGAAGCTCATGGACTTCTTTGTCACAAAGACTGAGACCATCACATTAGCTGCCTCTGCTGCTTCCCTCTCTTCCCTTCAGCCACCACATCAAACTTCCTCTACAGCTCCCCACTGCCCTGTGCTCTGATCCCATCTCATTATTAGTTTCTCTCCTATCTCCCGCACCACCACGCCCAGCTGTCTCCAGGTTTATCTTGTCCATAAGACCCACCTCCTGCTCCCTAGGCCTTATTCCTACTAAACTACTGACCACTCAACTTCTCCTGCTGCTCCCCAGACAAGCTGATATTATTAATAGTTAATACTAATAGCTCGCTCTCCTCAGGTTCTGTCTCTCTCTGTCTCTCCTTCAAATCTGCCATCGTAGCCCTGCCCCTCAAAAACCAACCCTTAACTCCACCATCCTTGCCCTCCCCCCATCCACCACTAACAACCTCCTTTTCTTCTCCAAAGTCTCTGAATGTGTTTTCACCTCTCAAAGCTGTGCCCATCTTTCCAGGAACTCCGTTTTAGAACCCCTCCAATCAGGTTTTCACCCTGCCATAGTGCCAAACAGCTCTTATCAAAGTTAGAAATGGCAAATGTGAGAGTGTGACAAAGTCACACTTTCCCTCCTCATCATTCTTGACCTGTCTGTATCCTTTGACATAGTTGACCCCACAATTCTCCTCCAACACCTCTCTGCTGTCATCCAGCTGAGTTGGATTGTGCTCACCTTGTTCCATTCTTATCTAATTGTAGATGAGAATTGCCCACAATGGCTTCTCTTCTCACTCCAGCTCCATTACCTCTGGTGTTCCCCAAGGATCTATCCTACCCCTCTCGTATTTCTCATCCACATGCCTGCTCTTCAGCATCATCATCTGAAAACACAGCATGAGTTTTCACACATACGCTGATAACAACCAGCTCTACCTCACTGTCACCTCTGTCGACTAATCCACTGTCTCTAAATTATCAGACTAATTGCCTGACAAAGCAGAAATTTCCTCTAATTAAATATACAAAATCTATTCCCTAGCAACCAACTCCATCCCTTTTTCTAACAACTGTTTGAGGTTGAAGCAGACTGTTTGCAACCTTACTATCACATTTGAATCCAAGGTGAGCTTCCATCACATACATGCACCATCACTAAGACCATCTATTTTCCCTCTGTAACACTGCATGACTCTGTCCTGGCCTCAGCTCAGCTGCTGAAATCCTCTAGACTTGACTATTCCAGCACACTCCTGACCAGCCTACCTTCCATAAACCTGAGCTCACGAAAAGCTCTACTGCTTGCGCCCTCGCTTGCACCAAGTCACATCACTCATCACCCCTGTGCTCGCTGACTTACATTAACTCCCAGTCAAGCAATACATCTATTTTAAAATTCTCATCCTCATTTTCAAATCCATCCATGGCCTCATCTCTTCCTACCTCTATAGTGTCCTCCAGCCCCACATTCTTTTGGAAGATCTGCACTCCATTAATTCTGGCCTCTTGAGTATCCTCAGTTTTAGTTGCTCCACCATTGGTGTCCATGCCTTCAGCTGCTAATGCACTAACTTTTGGAATTCTTTCCTTGAACCTATGGAATTTCTTCCCTGAACCTCTTTGGCTCTCTAACTCTCTTTCCTCCTTTCAGATGCTACTTTGGCCAAGCTTTTGGTCAGCTGCCTTCTGGACTTGGTTTCAATTTTCTTTATAATGCATCTGTGAAGCATCTTTGCAATGTTTTAGAATTTTAAAAGCACTTTATATGCTAGTTGTTTTGTATAAAATTATGTTTGTTTTAATTAACAATAAATCTTGATCTTAATCTAATTCAAGGCTTTATATCTGCAAAAGTGAAAATAAATTATACTCAGCATAATCTCAAAAGCAGGCTTATTCTTGCTTCCAAAGTTAGAAAGTCAATCTATTCAGCATACTCCAGTGTATGCCCATTTCACCCTTGGATAGAAATTTGGAGATGACATTGCAGGTCAACATAAGCGATGCTAAGGGTGGAGCAAGGGGTTGAGGCTAAGCTTTTTAAGGATGAGATGCTGATGACACCTTTGAAAAGATGGGAGGAATACTGACTGGGGAGAGAGATTCAATGTTGGCAAGCACTGGGTCAAGGAAAGATAGCTGAGTGATCAGCAGCTGAGTCAATTGGAGGTCAATAAAGCAGGTTACGGGTCTCATGAAAGACACAAGTCTGGTAAAGGCTAGCAAGAACGGAGAGAAGGAATGTTGCAGTGATTTTATCCTCTTGGCATGGGTAATAAACGCAAACTTACTAATGTTACCCACATCCCCAGAAGAAATATAAACAAAAATATTCACAGTTACGTTTCACAGAAATTAATACTGAGATCATGGGCAGCATTTTCCCCCCCCGTCAGAGGGAGTTGTGCGGGAGCGGGCACGAGTGGGCAGGTTCCCAATGGGCGCCACCGGTTGGGGGTGTGCCGCCATTTCACATGGGCGGGCCAATTAAGGCCTGCTCAGCATGACGTCCGTCCAGACATATGCGGGGGGGGGGGGATTCCCTGAGCAGATCTGTGCACTCTTTCGCGCATGCACAAAACAGCCTACAGATCTCCCTGAGGCCAACTGCTGCCTCAGGGAGATCATTTCACCTTAAAAAACTGTGATGAATGGAGAAGAAAAAAATTGACATGTCCCCTCATGTGACACTGTCACATGAGCTGGGACATGTCAATTACTTGAATGTTAAGACTTAATAAACATTTCTAAAACCCTCATGAAACCTCATCCCACCCGTGGATGGGGTTTCATGTTTTATCGGAAGCCCACCTGGGCTCCTGGCCTGCCCGCCAACTGTAAGGTTGGATGGGCAGCCCTGACAACAACCTCAATTAGGTGATTAACAAACCTTAATAGGCCTTTGACAGTTCGGCATCCGCCAAAGTGAAAATCTAAATGACGTGGGGTGACATCAGGATACCCGCCCGACATCACCCCGAGTCATTTTACGCATCGGTGTGCAGGTCCCGCCCTGCCCCATAGGAAAGTTCACCTTTGGAGGGGGACGAGTTGAGCCAAATTTTCATGTGTGCTTGGGAAAATCTGACCAGCGTACATACCAGCAAAGGGGGACCAAGGGATTGATTAAGAAGGGAAAAATAGAGTACAAGAGTAAGCTTGCAGAGAACATAAAAACTGACTGTAAAAGTTTCCATAGGTATGTGAAGAGAAAAAGATTGGTGAAGACAAATGTAGGTCCTTTACAGTCAGAAACAGGGGAATTTATAATGGGGAACAAAGAAATGGCTGACCAACTAAATACATACTTTGGTTCTGTCTTCACAAAGGAGGACACTAATAACATACCAGAAATGTTGGGGAACACAGGGTTTAGTGAGAGGGAGGAACTGAAAGAAATCAGTATTAGTAGGGAAATGGTGTTGGGGAAATTGATGGGATTGAAGGCCAATAAATCCCTGGGGCCTGATAATCTACATCCCAGAGCATTTAAGGAAGTGGCCCTAGAAATAGTGAATGCATTGGTGGTCATCTTCCGAGATTCTATAGACTCTAGAACAGTTCCTACAGATTGGAGGATAGCTAATGTAACCCCACTATTTAAAAAGGGAGGCAGAGAGAAAACAGGGAATTATAGACTAGTCAGCCTGATGTCGGTAGTGGGGAAAATTCTAGAGTCCATTATAAAATATTTAATAGCTGGGCACGTGGAAAGCAGTGGCAGAATTGGACAGAGTCAGCATGGATTTATGAAAGGGAAATCATGCTTGACAAATCTACTGGAATTTTTCGAGGATGTAACCAGTAGAGTTGATCAGGGGGAGCCATTGGATGTGGTTTATTTGGACTTTCAGAAGGCTTTCGACAAAGTCCCACATAAGAGATTGGCATGTAAAATTAAAGTGCATGGGATTGGGGGTAGTGTATGGATAGAAAATGGCAGACAGGAAACAAAGAGTAGGAATAAAAGGGTCTTTTTCCAAATGGCAGGCAGTGACTAGTGGGGTACCGCAGGGATCGGTGCTGGGACCCCAGTTATTCACAATATATATTAATGATTTAGATGAGGGGATTAAATGTAATATCTCCAAATTTGCAGATGACACAAAGCTGGGTGGGAGGGTGAGCTGTGAGGAGGATGCAGAGATGCTTCAGTGTGATTTGGACAAGCTGAATGAGTGGGCAAATGCATATCAGACGCAATATAATGTGGATAAATGTGAGGTTATCCACTTTGGTAGCAAAAACATGAAGGCAGATTATTATCTGAATGGCTATAAATTGAGAGAGGGGAATGTGCAATGAGACCTGGGTGTCCTTGTACACTAGTTGCTGAAGGCAAGCATGCAGGTGCAGCAGGCAGTAAAGAAGGCAAATAGTATGTTGGCCTTCATAGCCAGAGGATTCGAGTACAGGAACAGGGATGTCTTGCTGCAATTGTACAGGGCCTTGGTGAGGCCACACCTGGAATATTGTGTGCAGTTTTAGTCTCCTTATCTGAGGAAGGATGTACTTGCTATAGAGGGAGTGCAGCAAAGGTTTACCCGACTGATTCCTGGGATGGCGGGACTGACATATGAGGAGAGATTGAGTCGATTAAGATTATATTCACTGGAGTTCAGAAGAATGAGGGGGGATCTCACAGAAACCTATAAAATTCTAACAGGACTAGACAGGGTAGATGCAGGAAGGATGTTCCCGATGATGGGGGAGTCCAGAACCAGGGGTCACAATCGGAGGATATGGGGTAGACCATTTAGGACTGAGATGAGGAGAAATTTCTTCACCCAGAGAGTGGTGAACCTGTGGAATTCGTTATCACAGAAAGTAGTTGAGACCAAAACATTGTATGTTTTCAAGAAGGAGTTAGATATAGCTCTTGGGGCGAAAGGGATCAAAGGGTATGGGGAGAAAGTGGGAGCAGGCTTTTGAGTTGGATGATCAGCCATGATCATAATGAATGGCGGAGGAGGCTCGAAGGGCCGAATGGCCTACTCCTGCTTCTAGTTTCTATGTTTGTGGCTCACAAACTGCACACCCGACCCACATGTGACTTTACAAGGGGTTTTCATTTTTTCATACAGTGAGCAGGTTCACAGTACATTTTGTGAGCCACGATGGAGTGCGTGACGAGTGTGGGTGCAGAGGAGGACAAGTTAGAAGACGTGCTCAGTTGTCCAACACAGCAGCCAGCTCCCAACATTGTTTAAAGGCCCCTTAAACCTCACCTCTTAACCACCCCAATGCCCCTATGTCACCTCACATTCCTCAATGCCATCCCATGCTCCCTCAGATTCCCCATGCCATCTGACATTCCCCAATGCCACCTCATGCTTCCTCTATTACCCATGCCATCCCATGCCACCTCTATGACCTTCCCCATGTATCCTCCATAGCCAATTACCCAGTATGCATGCACTATGTGCAGTTCTCAGGAACCATGCAATAACAATGGGAATTATTTTTAAATTATTGGAAAATCATTAAACCTCGAACAATCTAAAAAAAAAAATCACTGAATGAAAACTCACTATTATTGATACCAGATCAAAAAAACCCATGGGGGGGATAAAAGTTGCAATCCTTTAAGTGCCTATTAGGTTTACAAACAAAAACAAAATTACATGAAAGATATATTCTGTTATTATAGGCTGGTAAATGCTTCAATAGTTCTTAGTTCAATAAGACCACCTGCTGAGCATGAACTTTTGAAACCCAGCCAAGTATTCACAATGAGACAGCTGTCTTAACAAAAGCTTCCAGCTCTACTGACAGAGCAGATATCTATTTCCATTTCAAAGCAGAGTGCCTGTCAATCAACGGAGGGGGAGCAGGTGCAGACCATTTTTTCTTCTTCATTTTTTTAAAATCAGCCAAATCTGCCATTTCAATTAAAACAGAGCACAAAAACATGACAGCAGAGGACTTTTTATTTACATTTTTTAATACGTTATGGTACTTGCTCCATTGGAAAAGTTCTGTAATGCATGTGAACAGTTACACAATGCTAGTCTGATTGAAACATATAAGATCCTAAAGGGACATGACAGGGTAGCTACCAGGAGGATGTTTCGACTTGTGGGGCAGGCTAGAACTAAAGGATATGGTTTTAGAATAAGAGGTCTCCCTTTTAACACTGAGATGAGGAGAATTTTTTTTCTCTCTGAGGGTGGTTAGTATGTGGAATTCTCTTCCCTAGAGAGCAATGAAGGCTGGGTCATTGAATTTATTCAAGGCAGAGATAGGCAGATTTTTGATAGACAAGGTTTATGGAAGGCATACAGGAAGGTGGAGTTGAGACCACAACCAGATGAGCCATGATCTTATTAAATGGCACAGCAGGCTCGAAGGGCTGAATGACCTACTCATGCTCCTAAGTCCCATGTTACTTTACCCTATATCAATCAAGGATCAGCTTAGTTTTGCAGAACAGATCCCTGTAATGAATCACTGCATTGAAGCACATCCATATCACAATACAGCATCTAATAGTGACATTTGAAGGCATCAAACCATTTTACACTTACCTTTCAGAATGTTCCCGACTCCTCAGCAGGCTTTCCATTTTCTTCATGAGCTCTCAAATCTGACATGCTTTTAATGGGCTTCCAAAATCCCACACCACCAGATGAAAATGGTTTGTGGGAGGAAATCCAATTTACGCCCCTCATTTAAAATGGGAAACCCAATCTCAGTGGGGACGGGTATGTATTTTTGCATACTATGCATTCCCTACCCGCAAAAAGGCCAGAGGAAAATGGTGTGGGGTTGAGAATGTGGAGTAAAATCAAATTTCCTCCAAGAATAAAACTAAGTGTAGCCATTCACACACTGGAATGCATCTCTGCACCCAGATGAAAATTCAGCCCTTTGTTTCCCATCTATTTACATGTTGAAGTTCTCATTCACTTCAGGCTATGAGACTATCCTTTCCCCTCCTCCATCCAGGAAATCTTCTTTGACACAGGAATTGTTAAACTGCTGTGAAGTCTATAAAAGGGCAGCTTTTCACAATACTGAGCATCTATCTATCCTGAAGGACACCAGATGGTTTCCCATTACTAACAGGACTTTGTTCTACCTTTTGGGACTTTGACCAGTTAAGCAAGAAGCAGAAAAATATTTTAATATGTTTAGAAAACACTGAATGATGTTAATCCCAGCTTCCTCCACCTGGCCCGACCCACATATATAAATTAATACTTATATGCCTAATACCCCTGTCCGGATTTGCCTTACTACCCTACTTAAATGCTTTCAACCAAAGCCTGGTCAACCCAGGCAGAGCTAAGTTATAGTTGTGAGTTTTTTTTCCAATGATCTTGCATACTGTTCATATTGGGTAGCAAAGGAATTCAATGTAACTGAGTTCCGAATATATAAATAAATGGCATATGAAAAATAAAATGATTACTCCTTCCGATTCACTGCATTAAACTACAATGATTCCAAGTGCCACTTGCTCTATTTCAAAGGAACTAATATCGAAGGAAAAGTTTTCCTGAGTTTTTTCCATGTATTAATATATCTAGGAATGTGAAAACTGCTTGGTATGGCCACTTTTTATAGCAAATTCATACTCTTCTTTTTACTGACAATTGAGAGGATATTATAAATGCATTTTAACCATACTGCAATGGCATTCATGTAAACACCATCATTGCTTCATTGACAGAAAAAAATCGTAATGGAATTCCCAAAAGAGTTCCTTATCAAGCAATTACCTGCCTACAAGAGTGTAATGTGCCAACAACAGATGAAGTACACTTGGAGTTAATAGATTTGGAAAGTCATACATACAGATTGAATGGAAATTCTTAATTCCATGAGACTGGTGACAAAGTCATGGAAATGTATGTAAGATGCACATTTAAAACATTTCATATTAATACAAGCAAACTGCTGTACCAATTGATATCTAGTACAGTTCATTTGTAAATGTCCTCATTAATGTACCTTTCTAAGCATATGGTATAATTTACTGCTGCGTTAAAAAACAGAAAAATAGTCTTGGTCAGTAAATCCTTCAATACTAAATGATTTGCTGAAATGTTTGGAGAAATGTCCTTTCTTCAAATGTTATGTGTCGCTTTTCAGGTCATATAAGGCACCATCAATGCTATTTGATGAAATTACAATGAAATTCTCTGTTTCTTGGAACCACTGCAAGGTTACTCTTTTCAACTGCAGAGGCAGTGGTTGATGTGTTGCACAGGTTTACCAAAGTCCAGTATATAACACAAACTGCTGAAACCCAGGTTAATCATATGGGTTAGCTACTACATGTGGTACAATATGGATAAAAGAAAACAAATCTTGTATGATTATAATGCTGGCCACAAGGGAAAGTGAACATTATAACATTAGAAAATGAATACAATGAAATGGGACGTAAGAAATTTGGATTACAGCAAAACTGCTAGAGTAGATCAAGAAGAATGTCAATGTGCTACTGATACTACCCTGCAATTCTAGTCCCAAGAGAGCACAGGAGACACTTCACTGGGCTCAAAGTATGTTGACTTAAGCAATGCCTTCAGGCTAGGAAAAGCAATCCAATAAGTGTTGATATCTGAAATTACTGCTGTTGTAGAGGATAGATCATCAATATAACTGACATACGGAAAGGCCTTTGCCATTTTCATTGCTACTACCTATCATTTGCAGTTATTACACCGATTTGTACCATAAGCATTATTTTCTTCCACGTGATATTTAAAGCGGTTTTTAAAGTTACTTTTAATGGTAATCTTTAACTGTGTCGATCAAGTGAAAGCAATGCTACAAACATAGGCCTGTTTTAAAATTATCCAAATTTTCCTGGATTGTTTTCAGTTGTAAGTGAAAGCTTGGGAATTCCGTTTAGTGCTGGAATGCTTACACATAAACCAGATGGGGTGATGATAAATGACCACCAATACCCTAGAAATTTTCAGTCCCAAAACTCTCAGTTCTGCTTTGACCACTCAGGGCTTGTCAATTTTACAAACCAGAAGTTTAGCCTTTTTACAACTATGAACTGTTTTAATGGTTTCTGTAGATTTTATGTCCAAGAAGAAAACAGCTCAGATACAGCACATACATGCCTTGCAGCAGTAAATTATCTGCAACGCACATCAGTGCTTAGCATAAAAACTATGGTGTTTAACATGTCAAGAAAAATGTTGCAGTCAATAAAACATAAATCAGTTAGCAACATCATACATGGAGAAACATCATTGTCTATGTCCTACAGCTTGCAATATCAAATCTTCTTGATCCACGGGACCATGCAAAGAAATAAAATTTACATAGAATGTTGATAATAGTTTGTAACTCTACATCCAAAAAAGTGCTTTAAAAATATTGCACTTGACTGGATTATTGTCTAATCATAGATTTATTAACCCTCTAAACTGACACTAGTTTCTGCAGATTTAGAAATACTCTGCAACATACTTTAAGAAGTATAGTTGTATCCTTTGAAACAATTTCGATATTTATTAAATAAAAGTGCGATTTTGTGCTATTTTGATATTCAATATTTTAAAATCGATAGAACACGCGACCCGAAGGCCGAATGGAACAGAACAAATCAGAAAAAAAAGACTGTTGAAAGCGATACCGCTACCCAGGGAAGATTAAGATTTTTTAAAAACTTGCACACGAATACTAAAATAATTTATTTCTAAAGTTACATTCTCCTGAATTCAGTTTAACATTTCGCTCGTTGTGCATAAATGTCGCTAATTAAAATCGAAATGGTTATCAGGGTGTGTGTATCTTTAAAAGTACAAATAACATTTTCCAAGCAAATAGCAACTGGTAAATACTTCAGATATACGAAATGTTCAAGAAAACAAAACATGCACGTGTTTCATTGAGAATAACACGACTTCGAAGATTGAATGATTTGTACTGGAGACAATGCAAATCGCATTGTTTGGTGTATCTCAAACTCGCTGAAATTACCAAAATACTTTATTTTACGAAATACGATTTCCCCCTTTTTTAAAGAAAAGGCACGATAATTGTAGTCTGGTTAACTTAAATAAAAGTGACAAAAGGCAGATGGCCGCATATTTACTTCTAACCAAATAAAATAATAATTGCATCCGAACAATTTAAATGCTGTCAACATATTAATTATTGATGATCATTTTCTGTCCTTTACAATGTCTTTAAAAAATCGCTTACCTAACTGACAGGAGACATCGTGAAAGGACAGCAGCAGAGTCCAGAAAATGTAACACGCCCTGAGTGCCTTTAGTGCCATTGCCAATAAAATCGATTTTTTTGTTTTCTACGGGACGATTCGCACACAAAAGTTTTTTTTTCCCTTCTTCTTCTTCAGTGGGGAGAAAAGGGCGTTGAGCAATGTGACATTAGTGCCTCTGCCTATTGTGGATGGTAGCGCAGGGGCCCGCTATAGCTCCAGCGCTCTGATTGCGTTGCAGCAGTTGTGGGGTCCCAGGCGCCGATTGACACAGGAGCTCGAGCTTGGAGGCGGGGCGGTCAATGGACAAGGGGCAGCCGCGCGCGACTCACCACCACTCCTGGCTCAGCGCGCGGGGAAGGCAGGAGGCGACACGCGCGCACACGTGCACGGGGATCAAGTTGGAGCGGGCGCGCCCACGAGACAGGTGGGCGCGCGACCGAATTCGGATTCTTTCCCCTCGGGCCGCGGGTGACAACTTTCATCATCTGCGTTGCCTCCTGTTCGGGGTTTTATGCAACTGGTTGAAAACTATCTTTTAAAAAAAAAATGTACTTTTCCCATTTACGTTTCATAGTCAGTTTGTGCTGTCCAACTTGATTTGTCTTGGTTTGTTCTGTTGAAGGGTCATTCGGACTCGAAACGTTAACTGTGCTCCTCTCCGTGGATGCTGCCAGATCTGCTGAGTTTTTCCAGGTGTTTTTGTTTTTGATTTTGATTTGTCTTGGTGTGTGCTCGTTCAGATTTTTATGTAGTGGGTGTTTGGATTATTATCGTGTTCAAACTCAGTCTCCCTCTGAAAATTGTTCTCACTTTCTGCAAAGCATCGTCTCCTGATGAAGAGCACAGCGCCACAGTTTGGACACTGGGAACAGTGGTGAATAAATTGAATTATTACGAAGGAGGTTTTTAGCTGTTGCTCCAGACCTGTGTTATGTGTTACTCATTTGGAGGAAACAACTGCTCTGTCCTCACTAGTCAGAAGCAAATGTTTGCAAAAATAATGTGTTCATGTAGCCACACAGTAACCTGAGACACTTTGAGCGAGACTCCTCAGATTCGGTTTTCGAAAAATGAGGCCTATTTTGATGTATCTCGTTCAGAAAAAAAAAAGGTTTTGTAAGTTTGCAATCTAGCTCTTTTTGAGACCTATAGTCTCACTCTTATTCCAGGTGTGAGAATCTCACGAAATCCCGTATCTAAATCGAGATCATCAAATTCTTCTGCTTTCTACCCTGTCTTCTTCCATGCTCCCAATTCCTTTAACCCTCCACCCACATAATTCTGCAGTTTTCCTCCATCCGTCCCAATCCTCGTCAAATTTAATCACCCTATGAAGTCCAATACCACAGCTTTAGACTTACACCATACCAGCTTCTGATCAACCAGTTTCAATTATCAACCCCATGCTGTCATTATAAACTGCTTAATTTCTATCCTTATCTTCCCAAACTACTGCCCCATCTCTAATCTTTCCCACCTCAATGTTCTTGAATGCCCCTTTGCCACCCAACAGTGCACTCAGGTTTCTCAATGTTCCATGTTCTCATCTGTCTAAGCCATCTCCCGCCATCCCACAGCACCAGGACTTCTTAAAGTTGTAAAGGAAGCCCTGGTGTGACTACAATCATGACTAACTATCCCTTATATAAAAAGGACAAAATGATTAGCTGAGTAATTACAGATCAGTCAGCTTAACCTCAGTGGTGGACATATTATCAGAAAAAAACTCAAGCAAAAGTATGAATTATCATTTAGAAAGGCAATGGATTAATCAAGGACAGGCAACATGGATTTGCTTAAGGCAAGGTCATGTCTGACTAACTTGATTGGAATTTTTTAGGAGGTAACAAGGAGAGTAAATGAACACTTTTGATGTCGGTTACATGGATTTTAGCAGGGCTTTTGAAAAGGTCCCACATAGTAGATGGGTAAGAAAATTAAAAGCTCATGGGATCCAAGGGCAGGTGGCAAATTGAATTCAAAATTGTCAGGAGCCAAGGGTAATGATCAACACGTGTTTTTGTGACAGGAAAGCTGTTTCCAGTGGGGTTCCCCCAGAGCTCAGTACTATTACCTGCAGTTCATGGCAAATAATCAATGATTTAGACTTAAATATCAGGCAGGATGTTTAAGAAGTTTGCAGGTGATGCAAAAAATAGCCATGTGGTTGATAGTGAGGAAGAAAGCTTTAGACAAGAGGAAGATATCACTGGACTGGACAGGTGGACAGAAAAATGACAAATGGAATTCAATTTGGAGCAGTGTGAGATGATGCATTTAGAAAGAGCAAACAAGACAAGTGAATATACAGTAAATGGGAGGATACAAAGAAGTGTAGGGGAACAGATGGACCCTGGAGTGCATGCTCACAGATCCCTGAAGGTAGCACGACAGGTAGATAAGGTGGTCAATAAAGCATATGGGATACATTCCTCACTTGGCCAAGAAATAAGGTATAAGAGGAGGGAGGTAATGCTAGAACTGTATAGGCCACTAGTTAGACCACAGATGGAGAACTGCATACAGTTCTGGTCACCAGATTATTAGAAGGGTGTAGTAGAGATGGTACAGAGGAGATTTCCAAGCATATTGCCAAAAATTGAGTTTTAGCTATGAGGAAAGATTGGATAGGCTGGGATTGTTTTCTATGTAACAGAGGTGACTGAGAAGAGATTTAATTGAAATGTATACAATGATGAGGCGGATAGAAAGGATCTATTTTCGTTAACAGAGAGGCCAATAACCATGGGACCTAGATTCAAAGTAATTGGTCGAAGAATTAGAGGGGAGTTGAAGAGATTTTTTTCACCAAAAGGGTGGTGGGTTTGGAACTCGCTGCCTAAAAGTATGGTACAGGCAGAGACCCTTGCCACATTTAAAAAGATACTTGAAGATGTACTTGAAGTGATGTAACCCTACAGTTCTATGGACCATGAGCTAGAAAGTTGGATTTTTTCAGCCAGCACAAATGCTGTAACATTTTTGTTTCTTTATCCTCTACTGCTTTCAATATTGCAAATCATTTTATTCTCTCCAGCCTCTCATCCTTCATTCACATTTATGCCAATGTTCTCTAATCAATCAAAAGGTTTCTACTCCCACCTAAATCCATGCTTAGTCCCCTCTGATTCATTACCTCCATGCAACTTTTAAAGATCTTTCACAAGCATGCATTTGTATACCAATGGCACCAACTGTACCTCTCCTCTGCCATTGACTCTAGGCTGTTGATCAACTCAAAGCCCTAGAAAAAAAAAACACATTGCATTTATTTAGTGCTTTTGATGTAGAAGAAACATCCCAAGAATGGGGATCAGGCAAAACAGATACCAAGGCAATGATGAGATATTAACAATTGCAATTAAAAACGCAATCAAAGAGGTGACTTTAAAGGAGAGCCTGAAAGGAAGAGAGGGAGGTGAATAGGAAAAGAGTTTTCGGGATGTAATTCCCAAGCTTATGCTCTAGCCAGCTGTAGGCATAGGTGGGGCAAAGGAATTTTGGACCTCACAGGAAGCCAGAGTTGGAGAAATACAAAGCTGAGAAATACAAAATTCTCAGTGGGTTTTAGGGTTGTAGAAGATTTCAGAAATAGCGGGAGGAAAGATCATAAAGGAATTTGAACACAAGGCTGAGAATTTTAAATTTGAATGTGTGGTCAATGTAGGTCTGCTGCAACAGGCTTTTGGATGAACTGACATTTATGGAGGGTGGAAAATGGGAGGTGGTCCAGACAGTATTGGAGTAGTCGTGGTGAAAAAGGCATGAAACAGATGAGCTGAAGGAGAGCAGAGTCAGGCAATATGGCAGAGGTGGAAGTAGTCAATCTTTATGATAGAGAGGATATGGAGTCTGATGCTCAGCTTTGGGTCAAATAGGATGTTGAGATTGGAAACAATCTGCTTTAATCTGAAACGGTGGCTGGAAAGGGGGATGGAATTAATGGTTTGTTGAGGGAGCCAGTCTTCCTAATATTTAGTTGGTGGGGATTATGCCTTATCCAAGACTGGATATTGGACTCGTAGCTTTTGCTGCACAAAGACAGTGGAGGCTTAAGAAAGGTAATGGAGATGTAGAGCTGAATACCATCAGCATCCATTTGGAACTTGACCCCCATTTCTTTTGATGATGTTGTTGAAGGACAGTATGTAGATGAGGAAAAGGAAGGGGTCAAGGGTAGTTACTTGGTAATTCCAGAGGTAACAGTGCAGCAATGGGAAGGGAAACCATTGTTGACAATGTTTTGGCTATAGTTCAATTGGTAAAAATGAAACCAAGTGAGGGAAATCCCACCAGTGGAGTCGAGGAGTTGGAGGAGGATGGTGTGGTTGACCATGTCAAATGCTTCAAATGGGTTGTGAAGGATGAGGAAGGATAATGCACCATGATTACACCCTTGAAGGATATCTTTTTGTGACTTTGATTAGGGCCTTTTTGGTGTTGTGGGAGTATGGAAACCTGTTCAAAGAGATTCAAGCATATAGTTATGCCAAATATTGTCACAAATTTGAGAGGTGGCAACATATTCAAGGACTTTGTAGAGCAAAGAGAAGTTAGAGCTAGAGTGCCAGTTTACGAGGACAAAGGGATTGTAGGTCACACCCACATAAAGTAAATTTCACTGGAGTAGCGCTTCACTTCTAAAATGTGCATAAGGATTGATCTCTCTTTAGGCCATTTTCTGAACTATGTAAAAGCATCAAATTAATATTAAGGTCAGAAAAACCATCAAGGTTAATGCCTTTTGTACTTTCTCAACCAAACCCTTATGTTTATGGAGTATGAAGAGTTTCTGGCTAGTGATTAGACTAGGGAGAGAATTAAAATTTTCTGTTGTCTGTGGCGATTCAGCATCTTGCATGGATTAGGAAAGTGACAATAGTTACTGATTGTTAGGAGTTAGGATAATACAACCACATTCTTAATCTCAGAACACTGGACAGATTTCAATAAAAATGGAAACATTACTTCATGAATCTGGAAGCTTGATTGGCCACAGTAAATCCAAGGGTTTGTTTCATTGCCAATTCTAAGATCTATCTCCAGGGTGCGGATTACTCCAGCTCTGTATTTTATTACGATTTTCGCAGAGACCGAAGACTTTTTAAAAAATATTTGAATTTCCAGTGACTGAGTGGAAAGATCACACAAGATTTCAAGTCTTAAGGCTTTTACTGTAACAAACAAACTAAAAACAACATTACCAACCACTATTTAGTAGGCAACTTGCACTTTAAATTACAGAAAAGATCCCCCATGTGATTTTAAATACAACTGACAATTCCCACTCCATGAGTAAAATTTTTCACTCGACGGGCGGGTGGGCGTGCGGGCGCGTGCCCAACCCAACCGAGCGTAAACTGACATGCGATGACGTCAGGTGAGCATTCTGACGTCATTGTACGCTCGCACAATATTTCGGTTGGCAAGCGCACACCTGAGTCGGCAGCACGCCGGCCAACAATTAAAAGGCCTATTAAGGCCATTAAAAAGTTAATTAACAGAAATTTTTCACTGCCCGTCCAACCTTATGGTTGGCGGGCAGGCGAAAAGGCCAAGTGATGGGATGGGGTTTCGAAAAGCAAATAAAAATAAAATAAAAACTTTAATTTTTCATTAATTACATGTCCCTGCCATGTGACAGAGTCAAATGAGCGGGGACATGCTTCATTACATTTATATTTTTTTTAATTATATTTTTTAATATCTCTTCATCTCCCTAAGGCAGCTCTGTGGATCAGGGAGATAAGGAAGCACACACTCGCGCGCATGTGCAAAGGACGCGCTCGCCCGGCTCACCCTCCTGCCCCTGCCCGCACAGGCAACGCTGAGCACTGCTGCTCACGTTTCACGCTGGGCGAGTCTTAATTGGCCCACCACCGTGAAATTGCCTTCCAGTGCCAGTCACGTGCAGCGGTCGGCTTCCCACCGAGCCCGCCCAACATGTGTGAAATTCTTCCCCATGGGTATACTTTACTCTGTCACTAAAGAGGACACTTTATTCTCCTGGAAACAAGTGCAAAGCTATTCTCCACTCCCGATGGCCTGCTTCTTTTTCCCTTTCCCAGCTGGGTAACATCTAATCTCAAGACTGATTTTCACTGTGAGTGTTACCCTGGAGATTCCTTCTCTCTAGCCCATGATTGGCAAATTTTCTAGCCTCCTTTAAATCCTTACAAACTCAGTCTCTTCAATCTGAATGCTAGCTCCCACCTGCATTCTGCCTGGTGAATAATTGGGTCAGATTTTCTCTGCTTCAGGTGCAGGACCAGCTGCCTCTTTCTCTCAGATTCCTGCAGCCTCCTTTGGGTCCATGAGGTTCAGTGTTAACTTAGGAAACCTTGTAACCAGATACTATAAGTCTTGCTATGGACTCTTCCCTTCCAAAAGCTCACCTCCATGGCAACATGAATCACTTGGGCCATGCATCCAGATAGAAATGATAATTAACTATCCTCTAGACCCGCAACTCTATTCTAGCTTGGAATTAACTAGGCAGTTTAAAGTATAACCATTTATAAAACCTGACATCCTTAACATCTCCCTGTGTGACTTGGAGACTAACAATCCACACAATGACAGCACAAATGTTCTTGGCATTGTTCACAGGTGCGAACATCTTGCACCTTCTCAGCAAGCCTTTTGACATTGGCCCCAATTGTTCCCATAGCAACCAAGTCACCCAGCTTGTTGTCAGGCAGGATTCAGAGCAGGCCACATGAACCCCTTAATTCCTCCATTTTACTTTAAGTTAAAGACACAGCCCCAAAACATAACAATTTAATAAATTTTTGTATTTGTAAAAATTTTTGATCTTTCACATTGTACTGGATTAGTGTCAGCATTCAAAAGTATCATGACATGTGTTTATACTCAGTTTTAGGATCATGGCAATTGTCCAGCCTTCAGCTCCTATACCTTTTCAAAATGCCTATATATAGTTGCAGCACATCGCAGGATATGGTAATTTCACATATTTCTCTTTGTGACACTACTGCTGTGCTAAGTGGGGCAGACTAAGGGCAGATCTAGTGCTTCAAAACTGGGCATCAGGGAAGCACTAAGAGCATTAACAGCAAAACAAATTACATATGAACACAATCTGTACCCTCATGCTAGGGAAATCCATCACTCCTCAAAAATCAAGGTAAATCAAACCTGTCCAATTACCAACATAACAATCTCCTCCAATTATCAATAACATTTTGAAAGAAATTATCAATAATACCATCAAGCGTGTACTACTCACCAAAACAAGTCATTGGTGCTTAGTTCAGATTTCATCAGGACTACTCAGCTCCATACCTCACTGCCACTGCTGGGAAAAAAAGACTTTTTTGCTGTTTTCCTGTGAGTGCCATGAAGGTGGTAATTGACAAAATCATGGCTGCCACAAGGAAATGAGAGCTAAATTCAGAAGAAGATCCAACACTAAATTTCCCTCCCTTTCCGCACTTGTGTTGCAAAATAGATGCCTGTATAAAAGAATTTTTTGAATTTGCAGGTAGCTGGAATCAAGTGGAAGTGAAGTTAATTTTAAGTGCGCTGTTGAAGACTCATTTTTTCACCTGCTTTTGCCATCTCACGCTTGCTGATAGATTCAACATGTAGTTCTGTGATATTTGACTTCTTTATTGTACATCTTTCACCACGGAAGACTAAAGTATTTATTTTAGGAATTAATTTTTACCTCTGTTATGACGAAAAACAAAAAAAGAATAAGGAAGAGCTACAAAGAGATGCCTGGATAATCATACAGAACTGAAAACCTGACACCCACCTACAGGTATCTAGAACTTACTAATAACACTGAACTTTTATACCACTGTTTCTATTTAGGCAGCATTCGGGAGCATCTGCAGTATGAACCAATTAGCTACCTAACAAGTAATTGATACATTATTTGTCCAAGTAACCTTATTCATATATTTCCTATGGACGCCATGGACTATCATTGGAGAGCTGTCAACCTTTACAGAGTGGTTGTATTTTCCCATGTACAAGGTGTAATTGATTGCAGCTTCATTGTCAGATATGCCATATTAGGGTGTGTGAAGCAATTCAAGCAAATCACAAACCTTTGGAACTCATAATTTAGGCACCCACCATTATTAATCACCATAAGTATACAACATACACTTTGCTGCTGATAGGAACATTAGTAAGTCTACATTTGTGATTAGGTGAGCTACAACGCTCTGAGGTTTTTTGAAGAATGCAAGATATGTCAGGGATCAATATGGGGAAGCGTACTGTTGGATCCTAGTCACCAGTTTATTGGATCCTGTTTGCACGCTTGTTGTAAGAGGTAGCCGATTTGGTACTAATGATAGAGTTGAGTAGCAGACACTTCATTGGTAGAAACTCTGTGCTTATTTACAAAGGTACTCAGCAGCAACTAAACATGTGCTAACACTTGAGACTCTATCTCTATACTACTGCTGCTACTAACTACAGACTACTAACTACAGAGGTAGCCCACGCTACTCTGCTATTGGATACTAAGATCATGTGATCTTCCATTATAACATTCTTCGTAGAGGTATATTACACGTTAGATTACCACATCCCTCCCCCTTTACTCAGAAATACATTTTATATTTACAATTACAATTTTCCTAAAATAGCAAAATATTTATACTTATAAGTAATTTACAAATTCAGTCTTTCTGGGGGTTTCCTTATGCGTGTAGAGCATCTCAGCTCTACAACTTCAGATGCCTTGTCAGGAATCTCCTTTTCTGGAGGTGCCTGAACATCAAGTGCTTTGGTGGGCATCTGCAGATCTGTATCCTCCACTCTTGAAGGAACAAAAGAGGTGTCTGAACTGGGTTGAGTTGAGTTCTCTTAACAGGAAACGCTGACCCGGTCGTGAACGCTGGTGGAATCATTTCTTGGTGCATAGCTTCTCTCTTCCTTAGATGATCCATATGTTTCCGTATGACTCAGCCTTCCACCTCCACGTGGTAAGATAGAGGTCCAGTCACTGCACTTATTTCACCCGTAACCACTTTGGTCCTTCTCCAAAGTTCTTCATGTATACCTTTTCTCCCACAGTATATTTCCTCTCCTGACTATGCCAGTCATGTCTTGTTTTCTGACTTCCCTGACTCAGTTACTTCCCCAGTAAATTTGACTTTATTAAGCTCAATCTCGTCCTGAGACGGCGTTTCATCAATAATTTTGCAGGTGTGACGCCTGTTGTTGTGTGAGGGGTAGCCCTATAATGGAAAAGAAAGCATGCTAGCTTAGTTGCGAAGTTTTTATATGAGTGATACCGTTGAGGCTGATAAACCGCTGAAACTCAGCACTTGTAAATGCCGTGCCGTTATCAGAAACGACTACTTCTGGTAGTCCGTTAATGGCAAAACCTTGACATAACATCTCAATTGTAGCAGAAGACATTGGTGATTTCACCTCATATATGTCCATCCATTTTGAGTGGGTATCAACAATGAGCAGAAACATTGTTCCCATGAAAGTTCCTACATAGTCAATGTGTAACCGCATCATGGTCTTCCTGGCCATTCCCAAGGGTGTAATGGAGCTGATGAAGGTAACTTTGCAGTTGCTGACATTGCACACAATTCTTCACTAAACTCTTTATTTCGCCATCCATCCCAGGTGACCATAGATAGCTGCTTGCTATGATTTACATTTGGGATATTCCTGGATGTGCGCTGTGTAGTTCAATTAGCAATGGCTCTCTACCCTTTGGAGGTACTATCACTTGTGCTCCCCACAATAAGATACCATCCTGATTGGTTATTTCATGCCTTCTGTTGAAGTACAGTTTCATGTCATCAGATGCAGGCTCTTATGACCAACCATGAAGCACCTGTTCTCGTACTTGTGATAGGACTGGGTCCCTACTTGTCCAGTCTCTGATCTGTCAAGCACATACTGGTGATGAATCTAAGAAATGTAACAACAAAATCAGTTCTTGTGGAACTGGGACTTACACATCCTTCTCTTGTAAAGGCAAATGACTAAGTGCATCGGCATTTTCAATTTGACTGCCAGGCCTATGTATGAAAGTATACTTGTATGCTGCCAGGATTAAAGCCCATCATTCTATTCTTGCCGAGGCTATGGATGGTATAGCCCTGTCTTCGCTGAACAATCCTAACAAAGGCTTGTGGCCTGAAACAATAGTAAAATGGTAGGCGTGGATGTACTGGTGAAATTTCTTAACACCAAAGATGATTGACAGGCCTTCATTTTCTATCTGCAAGTAACTCTTTCCCACTTTGGTGAGTGCTTTTGTTACATAACCAATAGGCCGTCCCGTGCCATCATCCATCCGATGGGAGAGCACTGCTCCCAATTCGTAGGGGGATGCGTCACAAGTCAACACTAATTCTTTCCTCTGGTCATAATGGAACTAATAGGTTGGATAAGTGCAACAATTGTTTGACCTTCTTGGAAGCTTCTTTCTGGGGTGCATCCCAAGACCAACGTTCATTCTTTTTGAGTAGATAATGTAAGGGTGCTAGTCCTGTGACAAATTTGGTAAGAAGCGTCTGCAATAATTGATCATTCCTAGGAATGATTTGAGTTCTGAGGCATTCTTTGGCGTAGGCGCTTCTCTTATGGCTCTCACTTTCTCCTCAACCAGGTACACACCCTGTGAATCTACCCAGTGACCCAAATAGACTACCTTCCCTGCTTGGAACGTGCACTTTTTTTTAAAACACACTCCAGCCTGTAAGAAACATTTTAAGGCTTCTTCTAAGTTTACCAGGGGTGAACCCTGTCACCAAAACATCATCTAAATAGACTACAACCTGGGGCAGTCCTTGTAGTAAACTTTCCATTGTTCTCAGGAAGATGGCACAAGCTGAGGAGACGCTGAAAGACAATCAAGTGTCCTGGTACAACTCTTTGTGGATATTAATTGTGACGGATTCCCAGTAGGCATTATCTAATTCTAATTGTTGATAAGCATGTCTC
The DNA here is from genome assembly GCF_964194155.1 of Cetorhinus maximus. Taxonomy (NCBI): domain Eukaryota; kingdom Metazoa; phylum Chordata; class Chondrichthyes; order Lamniformes; family Cetorhinidae; genus Cetorhinus; species Cetorhinus maximus. The sequence goes on from NC_135881.1 coordinate 110,007,236, forward strand.
ATATCAAGCTTAGTGTGGGTGGTTCCACCTGCCAGCTTGGCATACAGGTCTTTGATTTTTGGTATGGGGTGTCTGTCTTGCTTAGCCACTTTGTTAACTGTCAATTTATAGCCCCCACAAGTTTGGACGCTTTGGTGGGATTGAGGATTGGAACTATGGGTGCTGCCCATTCTGAGAACTGCACAGGTTGTATAATACCCAGTTTTTCTAGTCTGTCCAGTTTGGTGTCAACCTTTTCTCTCAATGCATAAGGTACTGGTCTGGCCTTCATGAATCGGGGGGATGGCCTCTGGATCCACATGAATTTTTGCCTGCAGCTCCTGGATCTTCCCAAGTTCACCCCTGAAGACTGTGGCATACTTTTGTAGTAGCTCTGGTAACCCGCTTGCTCGCAATTAGAAAATTTCAGCCCATTCCAATTTGATCTCTTTCAGCCAGTTTTGCCCTAGGAGGCTTGGCCCCTCGCCTGCTACCACCATCAAGGGTAGCTTTACCGATTAGCTCCCTTAATTAACAGTTACACTACTTATGTCTTTGACTTGGATATCTTAACCCACGTATGTTTTTAATTGGGCAGCTGTTTCTTCCAAATTTAATTGATGTTCGCCATTACTCAGATATTTGAAGGTAGGTTCCCCAATTACTGTAGTGGAAGCTCCAGTGTCCACTTCCATTCGAACAGGCCTACCATTCATTTCACTGTTATATAATTTGGTTCTGTTCTTCTAACCTTCAAGTTATGCAATAAATAAATATCCGAATCTGTTGCTTCAGGCTGTTCTAAATTATAGGTCTCACTGCTTTTTTCCTTTTGTTTAAAAGTCTGCTTGACTCTTTCCTTACACTGGCTCATTATGTGGCTGTTTTTATGACAATAAAAACATTCTACTTTTTAAAAATGCCAATCATTAAAAGGTTGTTTATTTCCACCTCTATTCATATTGCTCCTTGTTTCTGCTGCTAAGTCGTTTTTTCTCATTTTCCTGCTAGTGGAGGATGTTTCCCACTTCTCAGTAGACTTGCATTTTTGCACCCTTTTTGCCTGGGGCTTTCTGCCCGATGTGGAGGACGGCGCCATTTTGTGCATCCTGTATGGCTTTAGAATCCCTCACTTCACTTTCCATTGCCAGTGCAATCTCTAGAGCCTTCTTAAAATCCAAATTTGTTTCGGATAACAATTGCTTCTGAATCATGTCTTCATTCACACCACAACTAAACGATCTCTAAGCATATCGTTCAAGGCTATCAAACTCACAATGCTCTGTTAGTTGCTTCAAGCTTGCCACATAGCTTGCAACTGTATCCCCTGGGGCTCTAATCCTTGAATTAAACTTGAACCTTTGCATTGTTACTGAGGGCTTTGGTTGGTTATGGCCCTTCACCAGGTCCATTGATTTATCAAAATTTCTCGACTCTGGGGCACTGGGTAGCGTCAAACTTCGAATCAAGCCATAAGTCTTATTCCCACATGTACTTAAGAGGATCGCCCGTCTCTTCGCTTCCCTCATAATCTCATTTGCTTGGAAAAAGAATGAGGGATGCTGAATATAGTGGGACCAATCGTCCATTTCTGGATTCTTCCGAATTGTGGCTTGCTGTGAGGGAGTTACTTTGACAGTTTCAATGTAATTTCTACTTACAATTGCTGTGCGAGGTACAGTGCTGGTTTCGTTTCTCTTGCTTGCTTCTGTTTAGCTTGTTCAATCCTCATCGCCAGCTTGTTGGATCCTAGTCACCAGTTCGTTAGAACCTGTACATGCGTGTTGTAAGGGGTGGCCGATTTGGTACTGATGATAGACTTGAGTAGCAGACACTTAATAAGTAGAAACTCTATGCTTATTTACAAAGGTACTCAGCAGCAACTAAACATATGCTCATCTCTATCCTACTGCTGCTACTAACTACTGACTACAGACTACTAACTACAGAAGTAGCTCACGCTAAACTGCTATTGGATACTAAGATCATGTGATCTTCCATTATAACATTTTTCTTAAATCAGATTATCACACGTACCTAGTGATAGAGTGAGCAAGGTTTAGACTTCCCCAATGGAAATGTATGCATATAAATTCAAGGTCAATTATTTTGTGTGAAAGCACTTGTTCCAGGTATATCATATCATACATATGCACATATGGTAGCTTGACAATTGTGGGGAGTGGGATGGAGGGAAATAAATCCTGCAGCTTCCCTGTGGGGCTGAGCCAGTCAATTTAATTAAAAGGAAGAGAGCAAGGAGTCAATTAATGTTTCTCCTGGCCCCACAAAAACCTCTTCAAAGTCTACGTTCCCCATTTTTGGAACAGTCTCCAATGATTCTTTTAAAAACAGCTGATTTAGCCACTCTACATTCAGTGCCACACAGTAGAGCATGCATAGTGCACACTATGCCCTCTAGTACTTGAAAATTCCATTGGCACACTACTGATGTCATAAGACCCCAATTTGTGCTGTATAATAAGGTTCTTGCCTGTTTCTTGGTGGCAACTACTGTGCTCTGATTTTGAGCGCACTGCTACCCAATTCCTGCCCAAAAATGGAGCTGATAATCAGTGCCAATGCAACTCAGTGCTGGCTATACTTTGGTTAAGTTCTGCATGATGGAAAAATTCTGCTGTCTCTGAGTGGCCTTCTAAGTGATTGTCCTGTTCCTTAGAGATACAGCATTTATCTGCTCAGTGGCATCATCCCACACAAATTTTACTGCCCCTTGAGTCCAAACACAATGGTGATTCTTTGTTACACATCGCACAGCATCACCTGCAAAGAGAGCCGCTGTAACCTATCAAGCTTCTAAATTTTGCAGCTCATTTGTTGAAACAATTTTAAAACTGGCCACTTCTCCTTCAAGGCACAACAGCAGCCCACTAAACTTGTCCCTGAACAAGATATCTGCATGGGAATCCTGCAGGCACCTTTAGGTAGTGGCATCCACAGATATAATGACAGTAGTCTGAGTCTGTAAGGCATCAAGTTGTGCTTGCATGGCAACATGCATATGGATCTCATGACCTCTGAGTTTCCACAGCAGCATGCTGTCATTGGGTGACTTCTGCTGTGGCGTAATGGAAACTAAGACATTGGCCATCAGACATTACAGGCAAAATTTAATAGTCGCCAGCTGGAGAGCAGGTGGAAAACCTGCCATGGCCATTTCTGGAAGCCCGGTTGGGATTAATTTCCACTAGTCAACCTGCTGCTGGCTGCCATCCGGTTTCCCAGCTCCACCAGGGGCAATTTCCCGCCACACTTTCTGGTGCGAGGTGGGTGTCCCGCCTCTCAGAGCTGCTGGCCAATTGGAGGCCAGCAGCACCCAGGTATCAGCAGCGCCACCATTGGTATTGCAGTGGGGCCGAGTGGAAGGATTGTTTCTGGAGTCCCTGGACCAAGGTGAATGGGGTAGTATTGCCAGTGCCAGTCAGGGAGGCGGGAGACCAGGCTTGATGGGGGTGGCTATCTGAGAGTCCCCCCTCTTCTGCCAGTCGATCCCTCCTTTGGGCACAAGGTTCCTGAGAAGGTGGGACCCCCCGAGGCCTCAGGCACACTCGACAGACACCTGGTCCTTCACCCACATGATATGGCCCTCAGCTGCTGCTAGTTGAATACCAGCGGTGGTGTGATGAGGCCCTTAAAGGACCCCCTGCTTAGTGTGTATTAAGTCAGCAGTGTGTTTCGCACTGGGTTGCAATCATGTAGATAAGCAGGCAACATGAAGCTTGCCTCAATGGGAATGAGTGTGGGGTAATTGAGGATCATGATCTCCACAGCTGATGTTGGGCCTAATCTAATTTTTCCCACCAAAAACCTAACTTGCCTTAATTAATGACATTTTGCCAAAGTGTTTGGCTTTAGCTCACATGGACTCAGAATTCAGCATTCTGTCAACTATGGGACATTTTGTTTAAATTTGCAACATTGGGCAGGAAATCATGCTACACAACAAGTGGATTAATTTGTATTAACTAAACTAAATCATTTGCCCTAGTCTTAGTCAGCCACAAAGAACCTATAATCAACATAAGCAACTGCAGTAATAGGGAGACTCTTTTGAGTTACCAACAGTCACAGATTGCAACTTCTTTCGAGTACAATCACAGTTCTTGGTTTTCCGGGAGTGGGACATGAACCCACAACCCTCTGATTCAAAGGCGAGGGTGCTATGAACTGAGCCACAGCTGACACCTCACAGTAATAGGGAGGGAGAACATGCCTGAAATTTCATATAAATCTGTCAGGTTGACACATTTGTTTGCATGAAGGTCACATCAATCTCGGAACTTAATAGAGCAGTTATGATAAAGTTGAAGAAATATGTTAATTAATGGCACCAATTAACATAAACAGCAAAGCTGATAAGAGCTCATTATCAGTTTCTTTTCTTTGACTTGACCTTTTCTCATGTGAGAGCATCTCTAATTGGCACCCGACAAAAAATAAAAAAGAGTTTGGATATTCGGCTTCTCAGGTGACAGTTTTAAATTACCAAGTTTATTAGGAAGTGGACATCAATTGCCAAAAGCCACAGGTTATCTTATTATCACATAACACTAATTAGTTAAGCTACTTTGTTTGACAAGTTTCTTTTATTCTGATTTGAATGTGCTTGGATTGAAATCATTTTGTTATTTCTCGTTAGCAGTTAGAAAACAGCTTTTGATTCTGATAGGCAAAAGTACAGCTCCAGCTTAGGCATAGTGCCAGGCAAAGAAGAAATACTTGTACAATTTATTCTCTCACCTTTAAGAATTCACAAGTTATGTGAGGGTTACAGGAATTTTTGAATACCAATTTTTACAATCACTACTTGCATAACTATAATAGGCTACCTGTATAATCAGGACTATTCCTAAACAGAAAATACAGTGCAATATTGAGCTAGATTTTGCTGACGAACTATCAGTGGGGCTAATAGTGTTCATATTATTTATGTATAAATGGTACAGGAACTTCAAATGAGAGGCAGATGCACAATTAAATGCTACTGCCTGAAAGTTGCTGTCTGAGTTGTGCCACTCTACTGATAGCTTTGCAAAAATACTATTTCACATTCTGCCTCACCATTGAAATGCATTGAATGTTATGAGATTGCAGTATTCGCACAGTAGACACAAACTGAACTTGCCACAAAATGTTAAGCCTTGCCTTTAAAAGAACATGTACCCTTTAACATTACGATAGCTGTTAGTTACAGTCAACCAACCTCTCTAGCACTGAAAATTCTCAGCCCTTCCTCTGTTCATTTCTCCATCCTTTAATCTGATTGGTCAAGAAGGTTTATGGTTGATTGTGTTGCTCACAAAGGTCCCAGGTGCCCGCTTCCCTCATTGCAGTGTTATCACTTCGCACTGTCAGCAATTTGTGAATAAAAGTATTTCAAAATTTAAAAGTGCATGAACCAGCCTACTTAATGGCATAATGCTGTTAGATGCCCTTCTTCAGCAAAATCTGGACCACTGTTTAATTGGTTATTGTCATAAGATACTTAAATTCATGCAATTCAAGACTTCCTGTTTTACATTTCATTCTTGTTCTGATCCCCAAGAGACTGATAACTTTTAAACAGAAATTCGAACTTCCAGTTAATAAGATCTATTAAGAATAGATCTTAATTCCAGTTAAGATTTCACGTTTTAAGGCTTTTACTCTATAAATGACTAAAAACAATATTGACTAAACACCGTCTTCCGGGGCCTTGCCATCCCAGCTTTCACAGAAATGCGCAGTGCAGCGGCCCTCGGGGAACTCCATCAGAGTAGACTGGGACATGCCTCCTTTTTATAGCACTAGTTGTTGTCTCGTAAGTTTAAAGGTCCAGTCTGAATGTTAGTGAATAGGTGAGTGAATGGGTGAGTGGATGAATGGATGAGCGGGTGAATGGGTGACTCTAGATAGCACCATCTCTCTAAATGCCAAATCTCATGCGTGAATAATGCAGAGGCTGTAGCTTGATAGTGAGCCCCAGGATGTCATCGGACATCATGATGCAGTGATCTGTGACACGACACCATGGACGCAAACCTGCGACTGACATTAACATCATGTGAGCAGTACCATCATGTGATTTTTTATAAACAATCATTATCCTGTCTTTGTTTGAAGCCTCCCAAGTTTACGCCCTGCATTGCCTTGGCACGTGGAAGAGACGTTGACACAGCATTCAATGATAACTTGTTTCCCTCACAGCTACTGAGCACTCAAGAGATGCGCCAGAGCAACTCTTTCATACCATAACAGTATTCCACATTGCCCATATCACAAAGGACAATATTTGCTATAAAGCCTATGACACTGATTGCACAGTCATGTAATTAAATCCATATTGAATGGTGTTCTGTAACCAAACATAGGGATTCTGTAAAGCAGTGCTAGACTGCCATTCAGGAACAAAGCAATATCCTCAGAGGTCATTGGCCAGCCTCCTCAGGATCAGCACACAACAATAACACCATACATTAATTCCAATCTAGCAGACATTTCAAATGTCATCAGGTAAGAACAATTTCCATCACTCAGTGTCATACATTGGGAGATTGGGAGCTATAAAGGAGTAATGTTCAGCCTTAAAAACATTAATGAAATAACGCTGCAAAGAGTTGTGAAAGGCTATGGTGCTCGGCAACAATTAGTACTTTAAGAAAAACCTCACAGCCATAAAATGAAGGCCATTGCAAAGTGCAGCTGTATGAAAAGATTGTGATGTGGCTCACGAAACATACTTCCAACCGGTACAAATAGTAGTCTTCCGTTCTGCAGTATCAGGATAATCATTAACCTAGCAGGAACAATTTGCATGAGGTGATAAAATGTGATCCTTAGATTCAAGGCTTACATGTGCATTGTCTAACATCATTCTCATTCTGGAAGCGCCTTTGTTAATGTCATGGGTATGGAACTAATTGCAATTGACTGACATGAGATTGAGCCACACTACATGGAACTCGAGGACAAGATGGGAGATCATTGAGGTGGGGGGCATCAGGCACCCTTGAATGAACTTGGGACATTGCATCACATCGATAAGCCATTCAGTACCTGAGACAAATGCAAAATATATTTACAAACGTTAACATTATTTACAGTGACTGGACACCCATGCCACCATTCTGCTTTCAGTGCTTCTTAATTTTTCTAACTCTACCACTATATCTAAGTGCAGCCCCAACATCTGCAGCAGAAGTGGAGGCAGCTTGCTGACTGCTGTGCCCTGTTGCCTGAGATGACTTTGACAGGCGTCTTCTGGAGGCCCAAGGCCTGGAAGCCATTGGCCTGCTAAGGGTCTCCTGCTCTGGGGCAGGTGCACCCTCCTCGGCCTGACCTGCTGGAGTTAATAGGGTCATGACAGAGGGGACTTGGAGTGACAAGACAACCAAGACTCATGGATGGAGGGCCCCAGGGTGTCCAGCTGATGTTCCTGCCCCCTTTGGGTGTCCACCTTGAAGAGAAGAGGCAACTGGAGGGAGGGTGAGGTGCCCTGTCCCCCTATTGCTTAGCTATTGCTAGAATGCACCGATGGCTACAGTAATGGAGTGCAAGTCTGATCACAAATCCGGCAGAAACTGCTTGTTCTGGGTCTCCAAGTCTCCTTCCCATGGGAACTTCGATGCGCTCACATGTCAGAGCCATGACATCAGACAAAACATGGATGGACTCCTCCATCCTTTGTTTCAGCCTGTGACAGCCTCTGACAATTCTGCCTTATGTTCTCCTGCATGTCTCTGCATCTCCAACAAGTCTCCGAGGGCCAATTACAGAGGCTCATCATCAGACTCAGACTCTGCAGGGGCTTGGTCTCCAGCAGTCCTCCGAGTGTCAGAGACCTTGGCTGTCTCTGTCCCCGTCTACTGTGGACATGTGTGTGTGAGTGCATCAGATTGTGAATCTGAACCTGAACCTGAACTAGAATTAGGGCTCATTGAGGTGTGTGTATCTGCGCTGGTGGAGGGTGCAGGTGAATGCCGTGATGGGCCTCCTACAGATGAATCCTCATCTGAGGTGGACTTAAGGCTGCAGCCGAGGTGCTGGCCTGAAACCTGCCTCTGCTTTTTCTTGCTGGTAATTGGAATAGAGAGAAGAGAGAATAAATGATTGACTAGGCAGGCTGCTACATTCTAGATCACTCACATTCATTGGTCACGTGTGGCCGATGTACCCTGGATGCATCCTCACGTGCTAGTTGGAAATGGTTGATCTCGCCTCTACGCAGGAACGATCTTGATCCTCTTCAGCGAGCTCTGCCACCTCCCCCTCGAATATGGAGAAGTCACACAACCCTGGGGTCCCCCCTCCAGTCTGGGATCTCTCACTCTTGTTGTGGACTGGCTTGTCCTGCATACAGACAGATGGATTGACTGTGAACACTACAGATGAAAGAGGAGTTCAGAAGCATCACCTGCTTGCTCCTTGTGCTGAGCCCTCCCCAGTAAGGGCTGAAGACGCCATTTGTGCAGGATCTTACATGAGGTGACGATGTTAAAGTGACTGTCAGGCAATCGGTGCTGATGTCCCATTTGCTGGTAGTGTGTGACATCCCTGTGGACTCTAACGCTTAGGCTGCCTAATGCTCTTATTAGAGTGTGAGTTTGGAGTGAAGAGAAGGTTGACTTACCCTGTTGGAGTGGATGAGATCATTCATTCTCTTCCTATACTGCAGGGCGGTCCTTTGTTGTTTGGCACGGGCACTGACCTCCCTGGTGACTTCCTCCGAGGCCAGCAATATTAGGTGGGATGGCCTCCTGCTCCCATCCTTCAGAAAGAGGACCTTCTGCCTTTCCTAGATGGCCTGGAAGAGGCCTTGCTCAACAATGGAGCAGAGGATTTAGTCCTTTTTGGTGCCATTTCTTTGTTCACCCCAACAACACTTGGCCTGCAGTAAGTGAATGTGTGTTTGAGTGCCATTTAAGTACGGCACCAGGACCTTCAACCCCATGAGGCAATGGCGGGATGGATGGATCACTGCCCACCCAGCACAAGATTTATCGAGCCCCTTGCTGGTGCATAATTAATTAGCTGAAAAGCAGAAGATGGGGTGCGAAAACCCAACCTGATTTTCCCATCCACCACTGCACTTAGTCTCCAAAATGGAAGCTTTCGCCCTATGTCTATCCGATGATGAAGTCCAACCACATGGATAATTGCAGGATGCCTCATTGTAAAAGGAAGTCTTCTAAAGTAAAGATTGATTAATTTATTCAGTTGATAAATCATCGCTGAAGATATTGTACAACAATTGTTTGGCTGCAAAAAGAATTGTCAATTGCCATTGTCAAAGGCTACCACCAAAGTTTGATTAAATAAAAAACATTAGCAAAGTATGTTTTGAGCTGTTAAGCCATTATCAGCGGATTTAATATAAAATCCAGAAATATAAAAATCTGTCTTCCACTTAAGTGTTACACTTTCTACGTCCCACAGGAGGTATTATCTGAGGTATCACAACTGACCTGCAAAGTCTGCAAAATACATGCACCTGATTAGTTGAAATGTCACATTCATAAATGTGAACAAATCACAGCGGGACGCATAAGTTCCAAACAGAAATCAAAGTAATTAATTACAAGTTCAATAAAAACTACAATTTCTGGCTGTTGAGTAACAGCTACTAATGAAAGAAACATGAAGCCAAACCAATCAAATTGCTCTAAACATTTTTACAGTTCATTTTTCTATTTGCTGAGCACTTCCAACTAGGGAAACAGGAACTGTTACAATAATGAAGATATAAGACATTTGGAGAAATGCCATTGTGCAGTGTGGCCATAGGCTTGCCATAGTCATGTGACCTCGTATGTCATCCTTGGCGAGTAAAGACTTGAGAGCAGAAGCCATTTCGCCCACCAACTGGAACATGGGCCTGGATTTTGCCCTCATTGAGCAGGCTCGGCGGGGGTGAGCGGGAGCGGTCGAGAAACCGACCGCTGCCCGCGATCAGGGCCAGACTGCGATTTCATGCTGGCGGGCCAACTAAGGCCTGCCCAGTGTGAAATGGCGCAGCAGCGCTGCCTATGTTGTGGGAGGGAGGAGGAACTTCGCACATGCGCATCGGGGCGTGCTGGAAAAGTTCCCTGAGGCACAGAGCTGCCTCAGGGAGATGAACAGTTTTGAAGATGAAAAATAAAGAATAGTGATATGTTAAAAAACATGTCCCCTCATGTGATTCTGTCACATGAGCAGGGGCATGTTATTAATGAAATGTTTAAATTTTTATTTAATTTTTAATAGCTTTTGGAAACCTCATCCCACCTGTGGATGTGGTTTCCAAAAAAACCCAAAGGTCACTTGGCCTTTTTGCTTGCCCGCCAACCATAAGGTTGGACAGGCAGCAAAAAATTTCTTTCAATTATGACTTTAATGGCCTTAATAGGCATTTTAATGGTCAACGGGTGTGCTGCTGACTCACGTGTGCACCCGCTGACCGAAATATTGCGCGAGTGCATGATGCCATAGGGACTCTTGCTCGATGTCATTGCGCTTTATTTTACGCTTGTTCAGGTCAGGCGCGTGCCCGTCCAATGAGCCTAATATTCTGGCCATAGTGTCAGGAACGTGCAACGGAAATTGCGTGGGTTTTGATAGCTGTAGGAGAGCCAGCCACTATAAGAAACAGCAGAGAATAATTAAAACTTCAATCAGCATCTTTGTACAGGACATTGGTCACTGGGTAAGTCAGTACGGCTTTGAATATTCCAGTATTGGCTCCTATGGAGATGAAGGTAGATTTGAAAATAAATTGGAAATTCTTCCAGTCCCAATGACAAAATTATGAAATTGACATAGAGTCAAACAAGAAACCTGAACAAATAAGAGGAGCAACTCTGTTATCAGTGTTGGAGAAAGAGGGCTATAAGCTATATTGCTCCCTAGACATCACTGAGGAGCAAACTTGTGAAATTTTGGAAGCCTCGAGGACCCACTTTGAGCCCTCTACTAATGTTATTGATGAATGCTACATGTTCAAGACCATAGCTTGGGAAGAGGGGGAGGACATTGATCAGTATGTGACTGCATTGAGATGCCTAGCTGAATGTAGTGAGTTTGAGCAACTGGAACATGGTCAGATCAAAGATAGGATTGTCTTAGGAACAAGAGCTTTGAAAGCATGTCTGCTGACAGAAGGGACCCTTACTCTCAAAAAAGCTATTGACATGTGCAGAAGCTCTGAAGTGGTCAATCATGGAGAGGCAGTTCAGGCCTTCCAAGCAGAAAACAATGGAGAGAAGGAAGAACTACTTGCAGAAAGGGCCAGCAGAAAAATCAAAGCCATATTACTAGATGTAAATAAGGTTGAGGATACCAAGTAAAAGAAAAGGAAGCATGTCCAGCATGGGGAAAACAGTGCTTTAACTGCAAGAAGCTGAATTACTTTGCCCGTAAGTGTTTTGTTGGAAAGAAGAAAAGTAAGCCTATAAAAATGGTTGCTGGAGAGGAGGGTGATCCTAAAAAATCACTCTATACCCTTGAAGAGATGGCATCCTTAAGCCTCAAGGAAAAAAATAGTTTGTGACTATTGGAATAATGACTGCGGAAGGAGAAATTAATATGAAGTGTCAGATAGACACTGATGCTATGTGCAACATCATGGGTTTTGCAGACCTGTGTGAAGTTGCTCAAGATGGTGGTCTGAAAATGAAGCTGTCGAAGGTAAAGTTGAGGCTATATGATGGAAAGATGCTCACTTCAAGAGGGCAAACCCAGCTGAGCCCAATGCAATGCGGAGAAAGAAGATTTGCAGTTCCAAATGGTAGATATTAAGCAAAATCCACTCTTCTCAGCTGAAGCAAGTCAAAAGCTTGGACTGGCAAGAGGTTTGCAGTATTTCACACAGCACAAAATCATTGCCTGATGAACAAATCCTAAAAAATTACAAAGATGTTTTCACAGGTCTTGAATGTCTTCCTAGTGAAGATCGTATTAAAGTAGATGAGAGTGTGCGATTAACTCAGTATTTTCCGAGAAGTGCTCCAGCTGCCCACAAGTCCAGCCTTAAAGACAAGCTAGAGGAGTTTGAAAAGGAGTGAGTAATCAAGAAAGTGACAATGCCTACAGCCTGGATTAGCAGCATGGTAGTAGTGAAAAAAATCAGGAAAGCTGAGAGTATAGACCCAAAGGACCTCAATAAAGATTTGAAGAGATCTCACTACGCCATGCCACCATTGAAGAAATTTTGCCACAACTTGCAAAGGCAAAGACCTTTATTACTTTAAATCTGAAGAATGGATACTGGCAAATGAAGTTATATGAAAGCAGTCGTTTCCTGACTACGTTCTGGATACCATTTGGGAGGTACAGATGGTTGTGCATGCCGTTTGGCACTCTACTGCTCTGGATGAACGCTAACAAAATGAGATAGTCAATGATCTTCCAGGAGTGGAAGCGATTGTGGATGACCTGCTAGTCTATGGATGTGGAGATATGATGATAGCCATTGCATACCATGATCAGAGTCTAGTGAGACTGCTGGAGAGAGCTCACCAGATGAACTTGAAGCTGAATAAGAAACTGCCACTGAAGATAACTGACGTCAAGTAAATAGGTCATTCCTGACAGTGAAAGGAGTTCCCCTAATCTTGATAAGGTGAGAGCAGTAGCAGAGATACAGCTACCAATAGTTATGAAGACGGTGCAAAAATGTGTTGGATTTGTGAACAGAAAGCTAAATTTCATTTTGATAAAGCTGCCAAATCATTGCCATAGCTGAGAATTGAGAGCCGGTCAGAGTGCAAACATTCAACACTCTCAACAAAAATTAGTCTGCATGGCAACTTGGGACCTATGCGGAGAAGTTGTCAGTTCGATCATACATGGTGAAAATGAACGACCAGATATATCGTCGTAACTGCAGACATATACATACAACTGGAGAAGTTGCTTCTTCATAGCAGACAGCTGATGAGCAAGATGCGAATTCATCAACCGCACAAGGAACTGAATGACAATCAGTACCAAAGGCCAAATATTCCCCAACAAAGGCAATGGATCAGCACCCACAATTACCACAGCAGCAACACTCACATAGCAGCAAAATTCCCCGGAGAGGCAACATCACTCCAGGAACGAGCAGACCCCAAATGAACAACCAATAACAACCTGCATGCATGCCATTAGAAGACCTGAATGCTTTAAAGATTACATGTACAATGTATGTGTAGGGACAAACGAAAGGGGGTCAGACTAGAATGGCCAGTTTCCTGTACGTGTGTGATGATTTTCATCGTACACCATGTATGTGCCTGACTTGTAACTGTAAATGATAGTGTATGAAGTTTATTCTTTTACTGAAAAGAGGGATGTTTGGAGAAGAGCACTCGGAACATAGGAAATTACATGCATGTATTTTACAAGAAAATTATTCAACATATACATACAAAAATATTTTCAGTATTTGCAATAGCAGTAACATTTTGCATTTGAGTCTCTTACTATGTGAAAAACTTGAGCTTGAGTTTATCTAGGTCGCTAGATCCAGCACTCTTAGCTGAATTGGCTCAAGCTCGCAAACTGTATCTTGCAGTTTGAAACTTGCAGCTATGTTTACAATTTTTAGAAATAGTTTTGATTGAAAGGAAACTGGCCATTTATAGAGTGTGGCTTTGCTGTTTCTAAGTTTATCCCTCCAACTGGACTTAGTGAGAACAAAATCCTCCAGGGAAATCAATTTTAGAACAGTGAAAGAAACCAGATTTGTTGTTTTTATTAAACGTCACATGCAAGGTCAAGTGCAAATTATTGAACTTTCTCTTGGAAAAAGTAAGTTTGGGTACTGCATTTAAGTGGCTGTTTATATTATATCCTGCAAATTATATTTGTGACCAAAAAGCTTCAAACAATGCCATGATTCCAAATAAAATTTGAAACTGTGATTATTTCAAAAATAATCACCAGTATATTAAATAAGAACTTTTTTCCACTTTTATAGAATCTTAAAATTTTTTTTAAATACAGAATATCTCTACATTTTTCATTACATTTCCTGTTTCTATTTCCAACAATAGATAATGTAAGAGCATTAACGTAATGCAATTGAACACTTTTTAAAGTTGTCAGTCAGAGGACTGAAAAATGGAGATGACACCAGGGCTGTGGAAAGGTAAGACTTTAATAGATTCAGCAGGTAATAAGGGTCATAAGAACATAAGAAGTAGGAACAGGAACAAACTATTGGCCCTCCAAGCCTGCTGTGCATCAAAAACCTATCTAACTTAGCCTTGAATATATTCAATGATCCAACCTCCAATGCTCTATAGCGAAGAGAATTCCAAGGATTACCACCCTCTGAGAGAAGAGATTCCTCCTCATTTCCATCTTAAATTCCTTATTTTTAAACTGGGCCCCCTAATTCTCCATTCCCCCATGAGGGGAACCATCCTGTCAACATCCACCCTATCAAGCTCCCTCAGGATCTTATATGTTTCAACAAGATCACCGTTCATTCTTCTAAACTCCAATAAGTAAAGGCCCAAACTGCTCAACCTTTCCTCATTAGACAACCCTTTCATTCCAGAATCAGCCCAGTGAACATTATCTGAACTGTTTCCAATTCAAAGGTATCCCTCTTTATGTAAGGAGACCAAAACTGTACAAACTTTGTGTACTGCACTGAGAAAAGACTAAAACATGTTCAACTGCAAGCAGCTATTATTGAACTAACTTTATTTACACCTCCCCAACAGAAACTGAAAGGGCAGCAGTGAGGCAGCTGTACAATATACTAAACTCCCTTGCTAATTAAAATAAAACAACGAATACACTTAAATGTAAAATGGTTCATATACATTTTTTTTTGTTCATAGGATGTGGGCATCACAGGCTAGGCCAGCATTTATTGATTAATCCTAATTGCCCTTGAGAAGGCCCTTGAACTGCTGCAAGCGTAGGTACACCCACAGTGCTGCTGGGAGGGAGTTCCAGGATTTTGACCCAGTGACATTGAAGGAACAGCGATATATTTCCAAGTCAGGATGGTGAGTGGCTTAGAGGGGAACTTCCAGGTGATGGTGTTCCCATGTGTCTGCCGCCCTTGTCCTTCTAGATGGTAGGTGTCATGGGTTTGGAAGGTGCTGTCTAAGGAGGCTTGGTGAATTCCTGCAGTGTATCTTGTAGATGGTACACATTGCTTCTACTGTGTGTCAGTGGTGGAGGGAGTCAATATTTGTGGATGGGGTGCAAATCAGGTGGGTTGCTTTGTCCTGGACGGTGCCAAGCTCCTTTAGTGTTAAAGCTGCACTCATCTAGGCAAGTGGAGAGTATTCCATCACAAGCCTGACTTGTCGGCCGCGATGGTGCCTCAGAATCGAGGATGACGTCTGTCAGGTTTGGTGAGACTGCAGATGACTAAGATCCCCAATTCTGGATCCAGATGTTCTTCCGCAGTGGGAGCACATTGTTGCACAGGGGAATGGAAATCACAGCTATGGGTTGGCTTCCATCTCCTTCCTCTGCTGCCGCTGTTCCGCTTTGCTGTCTAGTCACTGAGCCTTGAAGTGGTTTGTGCCTTTATGGACCAGGTGGTGCGATGTAGAGTGATCGGCAGCATTCATCTCCCGGTCAGAGGTGTTAATGCCTCCATGCTTTAGGGCGACCATGAGCATATGCTTATATCTTTTCCTTTTGTCGTCCTTTGAGCGTTGGAAAATGGGGAGCTGTGAGAAAGGAAACTACTAAGGGAGGTGGTTTTTAGGCATCCAGATGCAATGGCCCGTCCATCGGAGTTGGTTCCGCAAGGGCAGGACTTCAATGCTGGTAGACACAGCTTCATGTAGGGTGCTCATGTTAGTCCAGTGGTCCTCCCATTTGATCCCCAGGATTTGACGCAAGCACCGCTGATGAGTGCTCTCAAGGATCTTAATGTAGCAGCAGTAGACTGTCCATGTTTCACCGCAGTAGAGGATGGTAGTCAACACAATGGCCTTATAAACCAGAACCTTTGTTGACTTCCAAGGGTCCATGTTGCCAAAAACAAGTTGGCTCAGCTTGAAGAAGGCTGCACTGGCAGAGTTGACTCAGTGTTGGACTTCCTCATCGATTGTAATCCCTTGAGAGAGGTGGCTGCCGAGATAAGGGACACACTGCACATACTCCAGAGCCAACCCATGTATGTGGACGGTGAGGGGGATGCTCAAATGGCCCAGATAAGGTTGGTGAAGGACCTTCGTCTTGGTGATATATAAAGCCAATCCTTTTGCCTTGTGGATGGTGGAGATGCTTTGAGGAGTCAGGAGGTGAGTCACTCACAGTAGGATTCCTAGCCTCTGACCTGCTCTTGTAGCCCCAGTATTTATATGGCTAGTTCAGTTTAGTTTCTGGTCAATGGTAACCCCCAGGATATTGAAAGTGGGGGTTTCAGCGGTGGTAATGCCATTGAATGTCAAGAGGCGATGGTTAGATTCTCTCTTATTGGAGATGGTCATTGCTTGGCACTTGTGTGGCACGAATGTTACTTGCCACTTGTCAGCCCAAGCCTGGATATTGTCCAGGTCTAACTGCATTTGGACAAGGACTGCTTCAGTATTTGAAGAGTCATGAATGGTGCTGAACATTGTGCAATCATCAGCGAATATTCCCACTTCTGACCTTATGATGGAAGGAAGGTCATTGAAAAAGCAATTGAAGGTGGCTGAGCCCAGGGCACTACCCTGAGGAACTCCTGCAGCAATGTCCTAGAACTGAGATGACTGACCTCCAACAACCACAACCATCTGTTAGGTAGGACTCCAACCAGTTTTCCCCCTGCTTCCCATTGACTCCAGTTTTGCTAGGGCTCCTTGATGTCACAATCAGTCAAATGCTGCCTTGATGTGATGTCAAGGGCAGTCACTTTCACCTCATCTCTGGAGTTCAGTTCTTTTGTCCATGTTTGAATCAAGGCTGTAATGAGGTCAGGTGCTGAGTGGCCCTGGCGGAATGCAAACTGAGCATCAGTGAGCAAGTTATTGCTAAGCAAGTGCCACTTGTTGGCACTGTTGACGACCCCTTCCATCACTTTATTGATGATGGGGAGTAGAGTGATGGGGCAGTAATTTGCCAGGTGCTTTTTGTGTACAGGACATACCTGCACACTTTCCACATTGCCAGGCAGATGCCTATGTTGTAGCTGTACTGGAATAGCTTGGCTAGGTGCACAGCAAGTTCTGAGCACAATTCTTCAATACTAATGCTGGAATATTGTCAGGGCCAGCAGCCTTTGCGGTATCTAGTGCCTTCAGCTATTTCTTGATATCACATAGAGTGAATCGAATTGGCTGAAGACTGACACCTATGATGTTGGAGACCAGCATCAGCATAATTTCCCAAAATACAATATGGCTGAACCAACATCAACTTTACCTGAAATTTAACAGGTTGAGTTACATATTTGTTTTTTCTGCAATCACAACTAAAACATATATATGACCTATATTACCAAAGTGATTCAAATGTAAAAAACATGTCTTTCAGAAAACCAGTATGTATTTGACAAAAATATCAACAGTTAACAAGAAATAATGAAACAAACAATTTTCTTTGACCTTCAAACATACTTTTAATTAACCTATCAGGCTTCTTTCTCTTTCTGTCTGTGTATCTTCTTCTATTTCCATTTCCATTAGCTTGACCCTGCTTTTTCAATGTCTCTAACTGCATCAACCTTGGACTTTGATTTGACTATAAATTCCACTTAATGGTTGGAATTGTGAAATTGATTGATTAGCTTTAATCAAAGACATTGACTCTCTTGGCTCTACCGGTGGATTCCGTGATAGCAGAATGGCCAGTTTCTTTGTGACTTCCACTTTCTTTCTGTCTTTCACTCTGGACTGTAGGTGGTGTTTGGACTGCAGGAGGGTTTTCATGATCTCCTTTTATCAGATTTTTTCTTTCAAGCAAATGATCTATATGACACTGACAGAATCTCTCTAAAACCTTCACTAGATATGTGAATGCACCCAGTCTCTTTACAGCAGCTCCAATCACCTCAATAGTTTTTCACCATGACCGTCTAATCAGCATTGAATTCTCTAAGGTTCAAGTCTAGTATGCCATATCTCATCTTCACTTTGTCTTGCTTTTCTCTTACTTTGATATTGACATTGGGCTTAAGCAAGCTAAACCTTGTCCGAGGAGTGTGTTTAAACATTAACTCATAAGGTGCACAACCTGTGGTAGATAGTAGGATTACTCTGTAAGAGAACAGAAAATTGTCTAGCCTGTGTCGAAGATAAACTTGGAAACATGGAAATTACTGTCTAAATTGTTACCTAGCAAATACTTCTGCAAAGATATCCTCACAATCTGTATAGTTCTTTCTGCAGCACCATTCGATGTTGGGTGATATGGTAGTACCAGAATGTGTTTGACTCCATTCATACTCAAAAATATTTCAAACTTTTTTGATGTAAACTGTGGACCATTATCTGATATCACCACCACTAGCAACCCATTAATTGCAACCCAACTTCTTAAAACCTCCATAGTTTTGGGTACTCTTTCCTTTCCACCTCAAAGAAATCAACAGAGTGCAACTGAGAGGCAGCTGTACAATATACAATACTCTAGGCGCGTCTCAACAATGCCCTGTACAGCTGTAACACAATTCTCTGACTTTTATAGTCCATTCCTCTTGAAATTAAGGCCAATATTCCATTTGCCCTCCTAATTACTTGCTGTACCTGCATGCTAAACTTTTGTCTTTCATTTTCAAGGGCAGCCAGATCCATCTGTGCCACAGCATTCTGCGGTCTCTTATCCCTTCTCTTCTTCTCACTAAAGTGGACAACTCATATTTTCCCCCATTATACTCTATCTGCCAATTCTTTTCACACGTAAGCTATCTATATCACTTTGCAGACTCTTTACATCCTCTTCATAACCTGAGTTCCTATCTTCTATTTTATCATCAGCAAATTTGGCTGCGATCCTTTATCCAAGTTATTAATTTATTCATTCATGCTCTGCCTGAAGGCAGGTCATTGGCTCATTGTCTCCTGATAATTCATGCTGAGCTATTTTCATGGCAATTTATTTGTGAGTGCTGTTTTGCCATTGCCTTTCACTCTCAGGGACAGGGCAAGGAGGCAAGTCCCAAGCCAATCTCAGCCAGAATGGGAATTGAGCCCACGCAAATGGCATTATTCTAAACCGTACACTAGCTATCTAGCCAACTCAATGTTTCTGCAAATCCAGCAGCTTTAATTGAGGTAGAAGACAAGAAAGTGTTTGTGAAACACACACCATCCAAGAAATTGGAAGTCAGGATAAAGGCCGGGATTTTCCGGCCCCACTGCGGGCGAGGTGATGGTCTGGCCAGAAGTCCATTGACTTGCAGTGGAACAGGAAAATCCTGCCAATAGTTGAAATTACACAGTTCTCAGGGGAAGTTGATAGCCTTAGTTCAGGCTATTGGTCAGTTACAGTGCAAGTTAAAGGCTTCAATACACCTTTAAAATTGATACTGGAGCTGGTATTAGCATACTAGCAAATGATCTCGACTGGCTTCAGCCAATACCCCTTCGTCCCTTAGACATTAAATTACAGGGCCCAGATGGCACAGACTTCCAATTAAAGGCAGGATTATTGCTTCTCTTTGTTATAAGGGGCAACAGATCATTGATTCTCTGCACGTTCTCCACAACCAATATACATCCTTATTAAGTGGTGATGTTGGCATGATTCTAGGAATTCTGGAAATACCAGATGATGTCCAGCATTTGAACAACTCAATGTATTTCATGGAACAATCTTCAACATTTTATTTAGAACCAGTGGAACTTCAACCTATAGCAGCTGAGGAAGTTTATTCAATCAGCAGTAAGTTTCTCTCTTTCACAGAGACACCATCCACGAGACCCCAGGCAGAGATTGAAGTTATGAATTTCTCAGTTCTTCATGAAGTAAGGCCAGAAGGCACTGCAGCAGACGGCGAACATCCGCATGAAGATCTGCTGGACCTAAACTGGCTCTTTCCAGAAGGAAGTGATGAGGAAGAAGCTATTGCAGCACTGACTAGTCTGTTGGAGGATGAGTTCTAGCGGTTGGACTGTCTTTCCAATCAATAGATGCACCATATGAAGAGTCTGTTGTCTTTTTCAGGAGTCAGCTGTGTTTCTAGCAGCTGAGCAGCTTCAGATCTTTGCTCCACTGAACCTACCAACGTATTGCCTGCTTTATCTCCTGTTGTCCATGAAGAGTCTTTCAGAGTGGATGCCTTGGGTCACTGACTGCAAATGACTCTGACAGAGCCCTGGATGGAACCAGAGGCAAAAAAATTGAGGGTGGTGGTGACTTTGACAGTCACTGCTAAAATGTGTCTACCAGGTCCACTTGACTGCAAATGTCTGCCAATACTTGATGTGAGACCCTGAGCCTCCTGAGGCACTGGTGTTCTGACCTGTTGAAGCTTATCCTCATGCTTTGTTGTGGGCATCACCTCCTGTGGGCTGTATCTCTTTGGCTTCAGTACTTATTGCCATATTTCCTGCCATATCATCAGCCTACTTAATTGCCGTTGCGGTCTTGACTGCTGCTGAATTCCAGGAAGCCTAGAAAATTGATGGAAAATGTTCTCTCTAAGCTGTGCGCAACCAGCTTGTTCCCTTTAAGATTGATAAGCGGCAGCTCATGCACACAACTTGAAGGGAACAATTCTTGTGTCTAGCCTGTTTGTTTCCTGCATGGCATATTCCCAATTGCTGTGTGGCTGCACACCCGCCCACCTTAGAAGGAACATTGCCCATGAACCCTCAGTTTAATTTCATAAATCATGTTAATATGTTGCAATTGAAGAATTAACATATTGAAATTGACAACTCACCTCTTTTCTATGCAGCCTAATGTGCTGCAATTAAAAGCATAATTCACATTCGGGTTGGAGGGGGTGTCCCAACGAGCTATGAATTTCTGTGCTTTTAACATCCACTTGGTCCACACACTCCTGCAAGTTAAAATTCAGCCCTAGGTGATAAGCCATTCACACTCAAAATGATGTTTCTCCACATAAATATTGCCAGTTAAACATAAACGAGAAAATATCATTTAAAATATAGATACACATGGCTAAAAATTCAATTTCACCAAAAGCTCAGCTGCACACATGGATGCAGGCACCATGGGAAGTTGGTGTTTGCAGCTCATTGTAAAATCATAGATACTGTTCACGCTGCTTATTGGATAATTACCTCTACAAGGGTGGGTTGTTGTAGCGGGGGTGGGGGTGGGGGGTGGGGGTGGGTGTGGTGGAGTGGAATAACAAGCATAATAATAACATAATTAAGTATTTAAATAGGGCAGGATTTTGCAGTCAACAATAAAGCAACGGTACTCACCACTGTCCTTGAAGAAAGCTTTCCACAAATATTTAGCAATCTCATGGGGCATGGATTTCCCAATGCCAGTTTGATTCTGGTGTCAAGTCAAATGGATCTCCAGGGGTCCAGCAGCATTGATATCATTAAACAGGGTAAGCAGCCAATCACATTGAAGTATTCTCACAGACAGCGAACAAGGAAGTTAAAAAACACTGAATTCCTTAACTTACAATATTAAATGTTTACAGTGAGCAAAATAAATGCTTGGCATGTGCACATGGAATTAAGGTAGAAGATAAAGTAACTTAAACAAACTTATAAAGAAATACTATTTTAAAAATATAGAAATACTTAGAATGGGGAAATTTAATATTTAACAAATATAACAGCTCTTTCAGGGCCAGTGAGGCTGGTTAACAATAATCATAAACTTCTCATTAGAAACCCAGTTACATGTCATTCAACCAACCAGAATCTTTTCAAGTGTCTTTACAGAAAACCTAAGAATGAACGTGTGGAGATTGTCAAAAGTTCATAGATTTTCATTGAATGCAGCATGGGGGAGCTTTAACAGCCCATACTCAGAGAAGCATAGAATTACTGACAGTAACTTCTGTATTTCTGTGTTTTACTGTGTATTTGTGGGCTCCAGAAGTTGCTGACAGTTTCAGAGGAGTAATATCAAAGAGTGGTGACAGTTCCACCACCGCTCCACTAAACCTAGGGCATTGAAGATGTTCAATGCCACTCTGGAAATCAACCAATCTGGTAGACAGTGCACTTTTGGTGCAGGATAGGCATGTGTGCACCACCTTTTATATTAGCCTCATAGGCAATAATTTCCAGGCAGATAAACAGGCGCGCTGCAATCTAATTTCAAGATGACAGGGTCTTGAGCAGAACAGAAGAGCTTTATCAAGTTGCAGTCAGCGTAAAATCGAATCAAGTATTGGCAAGCCACTTGGAATTATATAGGAATTACAACAAGGAAATAGGCCATTCTGATCAGCAACATCACATAAATCCACCCACCCTACCACTGCTTCCCCTTCACCCCCACCTCACCCCAGTCTCTAGCGGCATGAGGGAATTAGCAACATTGTGAACAGCTGCCTTTAGAACAATCAGAAACCAATTTATTTTAGCCTTTCAAGATCAAACATCTCAAGGACCATCATTTATCATGGATAGACATTTCCTTGTCGGTCCTCTCTAGCAGGCAGTTCAATGATGTATTATCAGCATGTTTTTCTAATTCAGTTATAGCCTAAGGCAGACAGAACACTCAACCACCATTTGGTGAAAGTGACATTAGAGGTGTAGAATATTTCTTCGCCTAAACATGTCAATCAAGATTTATCTGACCAAGTTTCTTTCAGTTAATGAAAGGTTAATTTCTGTCATGTTTAAGAACCTATGTTATTCTATTCAGTACAGATGCAACAACTTCAGACTTGATAATAAATATTTTTGACTTTAATTGATTCTTTTTAAATGTAATTTCAACCCTAAAATACAATCTGCACTGGTACATAATGGGCAACATTTTTGCCCCCATCGGGGGAATGTGCGGGAGCAGGCACGGGCGGGTGGGCAGGTTCCCGATTGGCTCCCCCAATTGGGGGCATGCCGCCATTTTACGTGGGTGGGCCTTAATTGGCATGACGTGTGCCAGAAAGTGCTATGTGCTCCCTGTGCTGGCAGGGGGGTGGGGGTTTCCCTGAGCTGGGAGTGCGTGCTTTCACGCAAGCGCACAAAAGAGCGCTCAGATTTCCCTGAGGCAGAATGCTCAGACTTGAAACTTTAAATAAAGATGAGGAAAAGATTTTGCTGCCATATCACCTCATGTGACACTTTCCATTACTTTTATTTTAATCTGAAATTTTAAAATCCCTTATGAAACCTCATCCCGCCCGTGGATGAGGTTTCACACTTTTTCAGAAGCCCGCCAAGGTTCCCGGCCTGCTCACCAACCTTAAGGTTGGATGGGCAGGTCTATTAATGGTTTCAATTAGTTTTTTGATGGCCTTAATAGGTCGTTGACAGGTTGGCTGCACGCCTGCCAACCTGAGAATGTAAATGACGCGGGGTGATGTCGGGATGCACGCCCAACATCACCCTGCGTCATCAAACGGGCCCTGCCCTTGCTCGCCAAACAGAAGATTCTGCCCAATGAATACTTTCAAGTACAGGGGGTGAGGTTTGATACAACTGAGTGGCTTGCTAGGTCATTTCAGAGGACATGTGGGTCTGGAGTCACATGCAGACCAGACCAGGTAAGGTAGATTTCCATTAGTGAACCAAATGGTTTTTACAACAATCGACACTGGTTTCCTGGTCATCATTAGACTTTTTTAATTCCAGGTATTTTATCATCTGCTGTGGTGGGATTTGAACCCAGGTCCCCAGAGTATTACCCTGGGTCTTTGGATTACTTGTCTAGTGACTATACCATTATGCCAGCGCCTCTCCCCTATTGGGCGCGCTGCCCACCATCACCCGATGCTGTTGGCCAGCTCCCCATTGAGTGGCCGTTAATTGGTTGACACGCATATTATGTGCCACCTTTCAAAGGCAGGTTTGGAAGTCAACAATCTACTGACTTCTGCATTGGCCTCCCATGCACTGTCGAACTACGTAACGTTCTGCCCATTGAAAGATATAGACCTGAATCTTGCGTTCCAAGGTCAGGCACACCTAGTTTTAAACGCACGTAAAATTGCACAAAATGATGTCGGGCGTGTGTCCTGACATCATCACGCACATGTACAATATTGAGGTCGGCGGGCACGCACAGGAGTCGGAGCAGCACCTGCCGACAATTTAAGGGCCAATTAAGGTGATTAAAAAGCCTATTGACCGCAGTTTTACATTGCCCGTGTGATTTTTAGCTCATTGCACATGTAAGACGGGTGGGAGAAAATCGCCTTTTAATCATTTCCTCATCCACGGGCAGGATAAAAGGCTCCCGGAGCAGCAGCACTTTCTCTGTCATTGCCAGTTCTTTGCTGTGAGAGTACAGAGTTGTCCCAAAGTTTTTTGGCATCTCATTTGATTGTCAAGCCTGCCTTTCAGGATCTCCCTGGAAGGTACCCCTGAGTATTGCAGCACAGAGCTCCTTCATTTTCAAGGTACTGCTTACTGCTCCTCTGCATCCCATCTAATGAGGATAGTGTATTCCATTGGTGGAACTTCCTCTGAAGAGGAAGAGAAGGACAGGAGGGAGAGGAGGCCAGGTCCACGCGGGCAGCGGCCCAGGGACAGACCTTTAAGAGGAGAGGCACAGGCTCAGTTGGTGCAGGGCCGGCAGGGAGGCCAAGGCGAAAGGGTATGCCGAAGATGCTGCTACCCAGCAGCTAGAGTGTTCAGGCAGCACACACAGTTGTGTCAAGCTCGTGACTGATGCTATCTTTAGACACGCCCGCACTTTCATCCACTTCCGGATAGATGAGGTGAGCCAAGCGGAGAGAGCATGAGGCTTCACTGTGATCGCTGGGTTCCTCTGCACCCAGGGTGTAATAGATGGCACTCATGTGGCCATCAAAGTGCCAGAGGTGATCCTGGAGCTTTCATAAACAGAAAGGGGTTCCACTCAATTAATGTTCAGATTGTCTGTGACCACAGGACACAGATTCTCCAAGTTTGTGCCCATTACCCTGGGAGCTCACACGATGCTTATACCTTACGGCACTCACAGGTACCAAGGCTGCTCATGGCTCCTGCACAAGTGGATGGATGGCTCCTTGGTGACAAGGGCTATCCCTTGCAGGGGTGGCTGATGACCCCACTCCATCACTCAAGAACTGAGGATGAGGAGAGATACAACAGGGGTAATGCCTCCACGTGGGTGATGGTGGAGAGGACCATTGGGCTGCTGAATATGCGCTTCAGATGCTGGACCGATCAGGGAGAGCATTGCAGTATCCTCCAGAGCATGTCTCCCTCATAGCTATTACATGCTGCACCCTGCACAACCTGGCTCTGTCAAGGGGGGACCCACTGGAGGCTGAGGAATGTGAGGCAGCTCCACAGGCCATGGAGGATGACTCAAGCGGTGACTCAGAGGAAGACCCTGGGGAGGTGCAGGGTGACGACCTCGAGGTAGAGGACAGGAACCTTCATGGAGGCAGAGACACCAGGGATGCTTTGATCCAGCGAACCTTCAGCTAGGCATCCAAGGCATTGATGCCTCATCAAGCCAATGCCCCTCCTGAGGTCATTGCCTGTCTGTGGGCCCGCAGGTCCGAGTGCATCTCCAGGAACCCCTGAGTCTGTTCCTGAGAAGCTATCTCTCCTTGGAGGAGGATGTACGCTCGGTGTTAAACATCAACGCAGAACTCATGCTCCACATGGACTCCTCCATGTCAGAAACCCTCAAGGATCTCTGCCAGATCTCACCGCGCATCCCACTGGACATCGAGCATCTGCTGCCTGATGGGCAACTCCAGAGGTTCATCATCTGCTTTGGACGCAGCATGGTCCTGGTCTCCAGCTGTGCTCCCACTGTCAGCTCCCTGCCACCTCTCTGCCTCTGCCAGCTCCTCATGCGAGTGCGATGTCCCCTCACCGCTGTGCATTACCGCGGAGTGGAATAATTAATGCCGAATGACAGGTGAGTATCTGTGCTGGTGCTTGGTTCAGAAAGATAGTGTGAAGCTGGTGCAGGTGTGATGTCTTCGTCAGAGCTCAGTGGGTGTCCTCAGGGTCACCAGTAGCTCCTGCGGCTGGCACATCTGCGGGAGGAAGGCAAAAGATCGGTACATTCATCATGGTCACTATGCTAGGCAGGCTGAGGAGGCAGTGGAGACCTGCTGCATGGTGCCATCTGCATTGGAGCTTCAATAGGCTCTCTGGCTACGCCAGTTCAGTTTCTGATGAAAGGAGCCCATTATGTTTCCGGTACCCACCTCACACGCATCTGTCACCTGCAACGTTACCTTCTCATTATTGCCCTGCCCAACTGAAGCTCCTTTCCTGGTTCGCCCCCGCCCGCCCTCCCACCCAGGCATTAGACGGGCTGTGTCACTATGGCAAATCTCACTCTGCAATGCACTGAGGCCAGTTGTGCTGACATCCCAGCCTTGGCAGGGCCGGCTTCAGTGCCAGTTGGCATACACACTCTTAGACCCCTGAACGGTCCAAGCAATTGGCACCTGACTAAAGTTCTCCACACATGCCATTTCTGCACTTACCCTTGCTGGCCGCAGCAGATCATTGAACCTTTTGCGACACTGAAGACGTGTGCAGTGCACCATGTCGTGCCCACTGACCTGTGCGGCGACGTCTATCCAGGCTTTCTTGGTCAGGCGGGGCAGCCTTCTCTTGCCATCCATGGACATTAAGATATGGCACTAACTTCTTCGACCAGCACTGCCATGCACTCACCAGAGAAAGGGGGGGCAGAGTGCCCACCTGACTTACCCTCCCACCTTCCATGACCACCAGGTGCTGAGGCCATGTCTGCACACCAGGACACTTCTTGGATTGCTTCCAAAAACTTCCATCAACTTTCCCCACAACTTCTGGCAGCCTTCACGGAGCTGCCTGTTCCGTTATTTGAACACCCCATCAGGTCCCCTTTGGACCTGGTGCCCGACGCGTGCCCACCCCCGCGCAAGGAAAACACATCCGGCAGTCACGTTTCACGCTGGGCAGGCCTTAATTGGCCACCCAGCGTAAGATCATGTTCACAGTGCAAAATCAGCCGGGAGTGGGTTTTACATCGCTTCTGGCCACGCCTACTTCAGGCGCACTCCAAGGGTAGAATTTAGGCCATAATTCCATTTTACAAAAAAAATGTAAGCATTTGAACCTTTGAAATTTTTTTTTAAATTGGTACATATCCCTTAAGATCTTACAGTCATTAGAAATAGGAGCAGGAGTAGGCCATTCAGCCCCTCGAATCTGCTCCGCCATTCAATAAGATCAAGGCCGACCTGATTGTGGCCTTAACTCCACTTTCCATTTTCACTGTCCACTTTCCCAGTTGACAGATGGAAAATTGTGCAAACCATAAGTCAGATATTAAATTTTCAATGTGCATTCCAGGCCTTGTGGTGTCCAACGATGGGAATGCTAAATCCTAAAATTGACCTCTATTTGGTGTATATTATCATCTTCACGGCATGAGCAGTAATCCAGCACCCTGCACAGTCTGCCCATTATAGAACCCTCCCAAGTATCGTTCCACTGAAAGCAATAAAATGAAAATCAGATGAGTTCTATATCATGCTAGATTACCGGCCATGTGGAGAAACAAGCATTTACTCCATGGTATCTTGCAAGATAACTTATCTTGCTTATAATGGATCTGTGAAGATATATGAGAGAGAGAGAGAAGGAGAGAGAGAGAGAGAGAGGCAGAGAAGCAATGAATGAAGAAATAAAGGAAATGAGGTCAGAAAGAGCTAAAAGAGACAGAAAAAAATGAGGGAGGCAGATTGGGTACAGGGGATTCAACTGGTGTCCTCAGATACCAAAGATATGTCAGAAACCAAAGATTCAGGAAGTAGTTTTTATTGCCTAAGAGACTAGCTCTCGCCATTTGTTGAAGATACTTTGGTGGTGTAACAGATTCAGTTAAGTGAAGCAATGCGACAATTGCTTGTGAAGTAAGCATGGATTTGCATAATTCACAACTGATGGTCACAAATAAGTTGAAAATTGAGAGAATGGCCTATTCGTGTGACTGGTGCCATTTTATCAGACAGCATGTAAGACATTGGATGCAATCCATAACTCCTGAACTTTTGTGAAGTATCCCACTCTGTAATGTTGGACCGATTTCTCATGTTGCTGCTGATTGTCCATGGGGAAGGAAATAAAATTGCTTGTTGAAGCAAATGAGGCATTAGTGACTTGTTTAATATGAACATTTGATTGGTTATGTTGCTAATGTTCCAAATGACAACCTGCTGTGAGACTGAAGCATAAAATTAAGGGCACTTGCAACCTTCATATCACTATTAATGCTGTGCCAAAGGAAGTGTTTAGCTGAAGGTCATTGTGAAGCATGTAGCAAAACTACATCACTGTATCACAAATTAGAGCTCCGAATGCTTTGCCATTCTGACAAGTAAAGCTGTGCTCATCTCAGTAGTTGTGTGTGTGGCCTGACCTACCCGGCATCTTTCAATTGAACTTCCTCACAGTTAAAAGAACAATTCTCATGGGGAACCCCATTGTGCTTCTCTGACAGTCATGCAAACAAAGTGTCACAATATCTAACACAAAGATTCCAAACTGTCAGTGAAATAGAAAAAAAGGAAAATGTGTTCAGAAATGGTCTCTAAATGCTCCTATCAATCCTCAAATAGGGGCCTTTAAATGGTTAACTCTACAAACTGCCCAGTTCCTAACAACCTTGGGCATCCTTTACATGTGCTTTTCTCCATTGTGTCCTGCTGTTGGACAGGTATCAGGAGATACCTCCTCAGGGAATGACCATTATCCCCTGGCACACACCTCCAGAATCTGGCTGTTGCCCTGAAGAGGTGTACAACCTGGGACTCTCGGAGAAGCAAGACATCATGGGGAGATGGCGGGAGAATGGGGTTGAGAAATTTATCAGCCATGATTGAATGGCGGAGCAGACTTGATGGGCCGAATGGCCTAATTTCTGCTCCTATGTCTTATGGTCTTATAATGGTAAAATGGGAAAGTCTGTTCTTCAGTTGTTGCAAAACAGCAACCTTAAATAAAGTGCCTTGAGCAAATTTCACATTCCTGTACATGGGCATTTAAAAATGGAGAATAAAATTAAGTTTGATTTAAAAGTAAAATACAGTAGATACTGGAAATCTGATGGAAAATACTAAAATACTCAACTGGTCTGGCAGAAGCTGTGGAGAGAGAAATATTTCAGATCTGTGACCTTTTATCAGAGCTGCTTGAGGGGGTCCTGAGACTCCATCTGCAGTCTCCTCCACTAAAAGTCAGTGGCCTTCGACCAGTCCAGTTGCAGCTCCTGGGGTAGACTGCATAGGAGCATTAGTCCAAACAAAGGCATCCGCAAAACTAAGGTAGTTGCCAAGTGTGAATAGTTCCGTTTTCCATATGTTATTGGAAGCATTGTTGGATAAAATTGCAATTGAATTTTTTTGTGGTGTCTTTTATTTCAGGATTTTGGTCAAAAGGACAATGTGAAGGTCTGTAACAGAGGGATGGAAATGTAGGGAATTGTGGACCAGTGCTAACAAAGGGATGAGATTTTAGGGGAACTGGAGTCTGACTAACCAGTCACAGACATCCAGTCTGAAGCAAAGGGATCATAGATGTGTCCTCCCCTTTTCCTCATCCCCCTCCTGCCTCTCCTCTTCTTCTTCTTCCTGAGGTGCTTGCTGAAGATCTGGTGGCAGAGCTTATGGCCTCATGAGAGCGAAGTTGTGGATGACGTAACAGATCTCTATGAATTTGGAGATACCCTCCAAAGGTTGCTTGGTGGCTCACCTAGCAGTCCAGACAGCCAAACCAATGCTTTAGAATGCTGATGATTTGCTCCAAGGCGTTCCTGGTGGCAACACTGCACTCATGGCCGGGTGGCAGTGGGGGAGTCACGAATCAGGTGTAGAGCGAGGTAGCCCTTGTCAACAAGCAGCCAGCATGGCTGAATGTAGGTCAGTGAGCACAGGGGTGATGGGTGAACAATACTGGGTTCGAGCAAGAACATGGATAGCAGAGTTTTGAATGACATCAGTGATAAGAAATGGACTGACATTGAAAATGAATAGACTGATATTTTATTTCTAGCCAAGGCTGCTGCAATTTCTAAAGTAATGAATAAAGCACACATAAAAATAAAGCATTCCTCTTGGTCTATTAGGTTGCAAAAAATAGAAGTTAAACATAGAAAATGATGGAATTGCTATGCCAACCTCGAATGATCAAAATGGCTCAAATAAAGTGATTTCTGCAAGAAGAATGTATCATGGCTGCTGATAGAATAGCTGCCATTCAATGACATGACGTTCTGTGCATACCAACTGTCTCACACCAACTGCATGGTCAGAGAGTAGTTGCTCTTGCAGTACATCTCTCTGTGAAAATGTGGGGCTCGCTGAGCCACGTACATAAAGCTGATAGCTCTTTGCACCATGGGGAATTCCACTAGCCTAGCAAAGCAATATGCCCACTCCTTCTGCCTCTGGTAAGAAAAAAAGACAATGAAGTCCTCTTCCCTGGTATATAGGACCTCTGTCACCTCCCTGATGAAACGATGCCTGGGCAAACTGTGAGATGTTGACAATGTCACCTGCTTCTGTCTGGAAGTATCGCTGGTGTATATATTGAAGGCCATGATGATTTTCACGGCCACTGACAGTGCCGGCCTTGCTCTTCTCTACGGCTGTAAGTCCAATTGTAGGAGATGGCACAGTTCTATGACCACAACTTGATGAAATGTAGCTGCCTCAGACACTGCTCCTGGCTGAAATAAAGGTAGGAGAAATACTCCCTGGAGACACTTATTGGGTACAGCCTTCTATTGAGAGCCCTTCTCCCTCTCTTTACAGCTTCCTCTTTTTGCTGCCTGTGCTCCATGTCCCTGTCTTGCTGCTGACAGACCTTCAAACTCCTCGGATGTATTGAATCCTAAAACCTTTCTAAGCTTCTCCATCAACACTGAACACTCACCCTGCAGCAACAAAGAAAGTTAAATGCACCACACCTGGATGTCTCATGGTGACCCCTTTAAAAAAGCATTAGTGAGGAGGGGGAGGGGTCCTGTGTGTAGCTGAGAGCATGTTCAGCTAAAGAGTGGTTAAAAGAGAGTGCTAACAGGACCTGTGAGGTCCAAAATGAAAGGGCAGGCGCCAAATCCGTATTAAACGCCATTTGGCATCAGGACCATCCCAATCTGCATGATCCTGACACGTGCACAGCATACAATCAGGGCAAAATTAGAAATACCTGGAAAAACTCAGCAGGTCTGGCAGCATCGGTAGAGAAGAGCAAAGTTGACGTTTCGAGTCCTCATGACCCTTCAACAGAACTAAGTAGAAATGGGAAAGGGGTGAAATATAAGCTGGTTTGGTGGGGGGGTGGTGGGGGGGAAAGAAAGGTGGGGGTTTTTGGGACAAGCAAGCAGTAATAGGAGGAGATAACCAAAAGATGTCACAGACAAAAGAACAAAGAGGTGTTGAATTCAATTTTGTTCTTTTGTCTGTGACATCTTTTGGTTATCTCCTCCTATCACTGCTTGCTTGTCCCAACAACCCCACCCCGCAAACCAGCTTATATTTTGCCCCTTTCCCATTTCTACTTAGTTCTGTTGAAGGGTCATGAGGACTCGAAACGTCAACTTTGCTCTTCTCCGCCGATGCTGCCAGACCTGCTGAGTTTTTCCAGGTATTTCTATTTTTGTTTTGGATTTCCAGCATCCACAGTTTTTTGTTTTTATACAATCAGGGCATCTGGTACAGACTGTGCCAGAAGCAATATCGTCACCATTTTACTAGCTCCAGGCTTTCTAAATGTAGGTACAATTTTGGACAAATTTGCAGCCTAAATGTTATAAGAGCATAATAAATAGGAATAGGTGTAGGCTATATCATCCCTTAAGTCTGCCCGGCCATTCAGTGAAATCATGGGTGAACTTCTGCATCAAATCCACTGTCCCGCCTGATCCACACATCCCTTAATTCCGGGCCTAAGTGCCCAAAACTCTTGATCTGAATCTTGAATACATTCATTGATAGAGCATCTGCAGCCCTCTGGAACAGATAATCCCAAAGATTCCCAACACCTGAGTAACTGTGCAGGCCTTGTGTGTGTTTTCCAGTCAGCTTGGGGGCCTCCATGGCATCGTGAAAAAGCCAGATACCTGGGGCCAGCCTCCCCATTGGCAGACTAAGGAACCAGCACTCCAGGCAGGCTTTGAGGCTTTCCTCATCCATCCGGTCACAGTTGCACAGTTTCCCTGTGGAGGGGATCCTCATGCCTGGCAGCTGTGGTCCTTTTTCAATTCAGAATTTTTAAAATTTCCTAAGAGGGCGTTTCAAGATGGAGACACTTTCTTTCTCTCCCTTATCTGCAATGGCATGTTGCAGCTCCTTCCAGGAGGCTGAGGGGCCTCCTCTTGGCATCTTTCGCATCTTTCTCTAGTTTCTCTCCTAACTTCCCTCATACCCACTCTGAGCTCATCTTGCCCTTAAGACCCACCCCATGTTCCCTTGATCCTATTCCCTAAACAGCTGATCATTCAACTTCCCCTCCTGGCCCCCATGTTAGCTGATATTGTTAATGATTCTCTTTCTTCAAGTGTTGTCCTTCTCTCCTTTAAATCTGCTGTCATCACCCCTCTCCTCAAAAAGGTGAACCCTTGATTCCTCTGTCCTTGAAACCTACCATTCCACCTCCAATCTCCCTTTCCTCTCCGATGTCCTTGAATGTGTTGTCACTTCCCAAGTCCATTCCCACCTTTCCCAGACTCCAAACAGGTTTCCACCCCGCCACAATACTGAAACGGCTCTT
Source organism: Cetorhinus maximus (assembly GCF_964194155.1). Lineage (NCBI taxonomy): Eukaryota > Metazoa > Chordata > Chondrichthyes > Lamniformes > Cetorhinidae > Cetorhinus > Cetorhinus maximus. The sequence continues at coordinate 110,039,983 of NC_135881.1, forward strand.
ATCAAATTCACAAATGACA